>NC_067163.1:48298491-48945991 GCF_903995435.1 Acomys russatus | reverse complement strand
ATGAGAAAAACACTTTTCTTTTTAAATAAAAATATTATTATAAAGAAGAAAAAAGTATTATATGTATAATCAAGAAGACGACAAAATAATAATCTTTGTTCAAATATCCATGGAAAAAGCAGATTAAATCATAAATATCATATCTGGAAGACACATTCAGTTAAAAGGCTCAAATCTGTCAGTGTTGTTGCCTTCTGCTTTAAGGTTGTATATCCTTAGACTTCCCTTTCAAATGATCCCAGTCTACGAAGAGAAAGTGGCCAGGCAGAGAGAAACTGCTAGTGAACAGCTCCTCGGCCAGGCTGCTGGTCCCCTGTGGCTGTTACTATTTACCCTGTACTTGGAGTGCATAGCTGAATGGAATTGAGTGTGAAAGCTGATGGACACATCATTAGTTTTCCCCCAGAAGCAACAAAAAAAATGCCATAAAATTTGATATGCTATCTCAGAGATTACAGAGGGTGAGTGGATCAGGTATCTCAGGATAAATCAGGGGGAAAATGGGAAATACAGAGGATGGAGAATTAGAGGATAACAGTGGATATGAAAGTTAAAATGGAAATAGTGATCAAACATTAACAAGGGGGAATAAAGGTCAGCTCAAAATACTTTAAATGATATGCGTTTTCCCATGTTGCTATTATGCCAAATTTAGGAATGCCAAAACAATCTAAATTATATATATTAGTACAATTTCTAAATTTTAGCATATAAAGGGCCAGTAGTACTTATGGTGCTCAGGGACCTAGTACTCACTAGTATTGCTTTATTGTTGTTTGGTTTGGTTTGGTTGTGTGTGTGTGTGTGTGTGTGTGTGTGTGTGTGTGTGTGTGTTAGTTTGTTTTTAATTATCATAACAGACAAAATGCCAGAATCATAACCTTATGGTATTAACAGGCTTTTTTATTTTCTTTCAAATCTAGAGTCTGACTGGACATTGTGATAAAATATTTGGGTAGAATATAAATGGAAAACCAAATAGAATCAATAGATTCATTTCATTTTACTGTAACAAGAGAAATGCATGAGGCTAAGTATTTTGCTGAGTATAAAACAACTTATAGGCAAATACGCAAAATGTATAACTAGGATAAGTAGAGGCTAGAAGAAGTTATGGAGTTATAGAATAGTGAATAGTGTTTAGTTAATGGGCTGTTTATTTATGTGTCTACTGACGGTGGCTAGGAAAGTCTGAATTCCAAGTTCTAGGAATCACAGGGAGATGAGCACTTACAGAAAGGTTATGGCCACATATAAATCATAGTGGCTGCAGGAAAAGGGACTTTACCTCAGAAAGAATTCGGTAGGAAATATGCCGCTGAAAGGAGAAATGCACATAAACTTAACATATAGTAGCCTCAAGGCTTGGCACACAGAAACCTTCATTATAATCAGTTTGGGGAACAATCAAAGTCCTTAAAGAAACAGTAAATACTTATACCCAAACTATAAAAATGCATATATATGTATGTGTATATACTCTCAAATTAAGAAATAATTATGTGAACTAAAATTTGATTTTAATAAGGCATTTGTATTTCATGTCAAATTGGAAAAGTAAATTGTATTCTAGTGATATCACATCAGACTTTAAAATTAAATTAATATGAATAGCATCTATTATCGCATCCAAAGCGCCAAATACAAAAGAAAGGGGAACACCACTGTCAGGAGAATGAGTGTACTCTTGAGATAAAGAAGAACTAAAACCAAACAAAACCAAAACCAACAGTGAAATAGTTTATAGTGTAGGCTATGAGTTAGTAAATAAATACTGCTGAGTTATTAATGATAGCTAGATACAGATTAATTAGGTTCTATGCGAAATTCCAGCACATTTTTTTGTGAAAGAAATAAACTTTTGATCCATTAGATAAGATGATGAAGATCCCGAAATAGTCTTAAAATTGTGACAATGAAGAGTCTTGTCAGAGTTCTTCCATTACCCATTTTCAAGATTCACTGTACCTCTACAACAATTAAGATAATGTGCTATTGATGAAAGTGTAGACAAACAGATCAATAGAACAAAATAAAGAGCTTAAAAAAAATGGACCCGCACTTACACAGCCAATTGAAATTTAACAATGCTGCCAAGGTAATTCAAAAGAGAATTGAAGTCTTTAACAAATGTTTCTTGGAAAACGCCACACGCAAAAACAAAACTGTGAACTCTTATCTTATACAATGCAGAAAAATGTGTTTAATGTGGATAAGAGACTGAAATGAAAAAGCAATCCATCTTTAGTGCCATTAATCTTCTGCCTTACAATAATAGCTCTTGAAATTGCTATAGTCTTGAGCTGATCTCCATAACTCTATCCCTTACTCTTCTCCGAAGCCAAAGTCTCCTGATGGTTAGCATTCATCTTTACTTTCCTGGACAACTGACACTAGCAATGCCTCAGCTGCGTTCAGCTCCTTGCTCAACAATGTAATGTATTTTTGTAGTCTGGTTTCAGAGACATTTCCCTCTTGCCTCCTAACTGAAATTGTTTAATACTTCTTTCTTCCTCTCATCTCACTCTAGTTCACTTCCTCCATCTCTCTTGCAGCTACTCTTGTACAAACATTGCAGAGAACAGACTCTCAAATCTCCTGTCCTCCCAGACATCTTCCTAATGTCTTGGCCCAAATGCAACACAGTTTTTTTTAATCATCTGTTAAACATACATGTAGAGGTCCCCAAACACACACGCCTTAGGATGTCTTGATTGTATTTGCAAACTACCCAATGCCTGATTCAGATTATGCTTAATAGACTTAGGATTCTGCCATATTTAGTAGATTGTCAATAGAATATGAACTGAACTTCATATGTCAGAACCATATGGTAAAGTTATCATTGACATTTTCATTTCATGTGGATATTAACTTCTTCATCTTCACCTAAAAAGATCCCAACAGAATGAGTGTGTCTTATACTGGCTTTGGGACCAATGTCCTCATTTTCTTACCCTTTGTTGTTGTTGTTATTGTTGGTTTGGTTTGGTTATTTTTTTCCTTCTTCCCCTCCTACCTTTCGTGAGATAACTTGGTAAATTAGATTATAATTTCTGTTATTGTCTTAGGAAAACTAACTCTTTTCTAAATAAGACTGGCTCAAGTACATTTCCCAAGTAGAACTCTGATGAATTATTGGGTCTCTTAGCCTATTCAAATGTAACAGAAACAATAGCACTTGAGGAAATTTCATGATCAGTGTTATGTGATGCCTTACTTCTTGTAGCCAGATCCTGAATTACTTACATTTTACAAGGCATTTTATTAAAGAGCAAAGATTTTAAGAAACCATTTACAGCAAAATGCTTGAAATTACCACCTTTCTTATATTCATGTAATACTTATTCAAGCACTACTATCAGTATCCTATCCCTCTGCTGTATATTTTTGAGCACTGCCAGTATTTGAAAACTATCCCAGTTTTCTTCTGGTTCTGAAACAGAAATTGGTCACTGATTGGGGTGCGCTGATCCCTGAAGTCCTGAAGTGCGGTTCAGAAGTGTATACTCTGCTCATCTACAGTAAATTCCTATAGTCTCTATAAGAAATATTAAAACTTTTTAAATTATTAATTTATAATTTCTTTGTATAGAAAAAAGCAATTTAGAGAAGTTGCCAATGATCTCATTCTGATATAATATATTCATGGGGAAATAGCCCAGATTTGCACTTAATAACAGAAAAATCCATGGAAGTTTTCCAGGTTGATCTTTTCACCAGATAATGAGAAATGCCACATTATAGGCACAGATAATTTACAGGATTTATATCCAGTTTATTGATTGAAAAATTACAACTAACATTTTCTGTGTATTTTCCGTTCTCTCAGAAATTATGAATATATTCTTATTTGGTATGTGTTTTATTGGATGATTTTCCCCCTTTTGCAATGTAGGTCTCAGGAGACAACTCAAATCTTTATGGTCATGAGCATGCAACTTAACCGACACTAGATCATAAAGGAAACAAGGAAAGACTAAATGATCAGTATAAAAACACTCACCAAGAATAACACTTTTAACCATAGCCAAAAAGTATATATCTATTTGAAAAAAGTTGAAGTCAATGCCTCCAAAGGATGGATGGCTTTGTTGAGGCTTCTGTACAAGGACCCTGCTCTAACTGGAATCCCTGGGGTGGTGATGGATGGCAGCAGCTGTGCTATTATAAGTTTCCCTTTAGACACATAAGGCAAGTTCATGCAAGATTTCTTTCCTCATCTGCTATGGGATTATTTCTTTCTCAGACATTGTCAGTGGCCTGAATCAGATGTGGTTGTTGTTGTTGTTAATTTTTCATGAAGTTTTTTTTTATCCTATTTGTTTTAACAGATTTCTCATTAAAATGTTAATTAGCATACAATACAATGAGGTTGACAATTGCATTTTCATGCACATATATTATATCAAATATTCATATACATTCACCCCATTATTTTTAGCTGTTACCCTCCCACTCTCCATCTATTCCACCAGATCATCTACTGGCTGCCTGCTTTCAGGTTTTTGATGCCCTATTGACTAAGCTCCTATACTAGGCATGCCACTACTGAGCACCCAAGAACATTATCCTTATTCTCTCACCTTCCCTCTGTTCCTATTCTCCCTCCTCCTCTCCTCTTCTCTTCCGTTTATCTGTCCTGGCTGTGGACAGGTACCTGAACCAAACACAGATAAAGCAAGTGGTTAATACCCCCACAGGCAGGGCTGATAGACAAGTATCTTTTAGATACATTCATCAGGTTTTCACTATTCGTCTGGGACCATTTCTTCCTGTTTCCTTCACTGCTCATAAGAGTTTCCAAGAGGGAATGGGCTGTTATTACCAACAGTGATCTCGGAACTGGGAAAACACACTTATTACATTAATCTCCTTTTCCTCCTAAGTTCTTTTCTTACCTGCTTGTTTTTTCACCCCAAATAAGTTATTTACTCCTTCAAAGCACTCATCAAGACAGCTCCAACCAAGACAACACATAGTTGAGTATTTAAAAACAACACTAATGTTAATATCACTAGCTAATAGTTAAATTGAGAGAGAATATCTACTTCTTGATTCCATAATGGAGAATTTAATTAAAGATGGCAATAACCAGGCCCAATGCAATGTACTTTATATGTCAAATGAGAACACAAATGTAATGTTTAAATATGTCAGGATTAAAACTGAATTGCACTTTTTCTTCAGGTTTTGTCATATAATCATTTATATGTGGCTAAATTTTTCTTTTCTGTACTTGGTATTTCAAACAGAATGCTCCCTTATTCATGGCTTGGTTTCAATATCATGTAAATCTTCAACAACTAGAAACTGTATTTGCGAATATTCAGTACAATGTAACAAACATTTATCGAAGATGAAGAAAAAATAATATTACCCATCAGTTCCAAACTTTGTTCTCTTGATCCAGGTCTTTATGTGTTTATATATCAATCATATGCAACATCCTCTCTGATTAAGCCAAGTATTTGCTAAAGCCAAGACCAAACTAAAAAAAAAAAAAAAAAAAAAAAAAAAAATCATGACAAGATACAGAAGCAGGCAACTTCCTTTAATTTCAGGAACACTTGCACATGATCAAACTTGAAATCTATTAAAACATTATTCCATGAAGAATGAATTACAGCTTTAATATTTGGAATTCGTTGGACATTTGAGATGATGAGCCATAAACAGGAGGTGCTGTAAAAGGCTAGAGAGCAGCACATGTTCTTGGATCTCCTGCTCTTCAGTTTTCATAGCACACACAGTTGATTCATCCTATTCTCATTCATGCTCCATTTTCCTAATATAAACCATATTAAAAGATGTATGTGAGAACTAATTGAAATAATACTGCTAGTAACTGAGGAGTGGTTGCTATTTCATATATCTTGCTACTTCTTATAAATAATATTAAAGACATTGTCTATCATAGCAGCTAAAGCAGAGTATGAGAACAGGTAGAGAAGAAAAATCAGGCTATTGGAATTTTTAATTTTTTATTATTAAATTTAGTTATTTATTAGTGTGGTGAATGTGGTGTGTGTGTGTGTGTGTGTGTGTGTGTGTGTGTTCATGTACATAATGCTTTTGCCCAGCAGTACATCAAGGTCAAGGTACAACTTGCAGGAGTATTTCTCCCCTCCCACAATGAGAGTTCCAGTGCTTAAACTCAAGTCATCAGGCTTGGCTGCAAGAACCTTTAGAGCTATAAAATCTTGTTACCGCTAACCTATGTTTATGGTCAGCAATGATAAAAAAGATGTTTAGTCATTATAAATTGTACTCCAGAATTTAAACAAGAAATAGAAATTCACTAATGTCTACATTAGCTGTAAATTATTACTCTAAGCCTTTGAAATAATTAGCTGAGTTCAAAGGAATCAGAAAGGTTAAGCTTAACAATCAATTATGTGAGCAGTGCAAAGGTGTACATTTAAGTCTTGGTTTGTATATCCTTCTACATGTTAGACTGAAGGCTGTCTCTTTATATTTGGGAACCATGGCAAAAATACCATCGTCTGGATATCTTATAAACAAGGTGTGTTTATTTCTCAATATCACATGGGTGAAAAACACAAGAGATTGGATAACTTTATATGATATGAAGGTTCATTTACTGGCTCAAGAAAATTAGTTTTTTCTGTTTTTGTTTTTTTGTTTTGGGTATTTTGTTTTGTTTTGTTTTTGCTGTCCCTACAGATTTTTTGAGGCAGTTCTCTGGGGCTTCTTAACTAAGAGCACAAGACCCATTGATGTTGGCTACACTCTTATCACCTTATCATCTCTCAAAGGCACCGTCCACTAATATGTGGGTGTGCACTTGTGAATAGTTTTAACCATATGACTTTGGTAGGGTGGGTAAAAGCTTTCTGACCATAAAGAAGAATATTTTAGTTTCCTTGAGATATTTATTTTCTGTTGGGACTCAAGTCTCTTAGTTTATAGCAAATGGGTAATTATATTCAAAGCACTAAAGTGTCTTAGGATAACTTTCAAGTTTCCTGTTTGGAACTCAGGCAGAAGCAGGACCATTGACAGTATGAATGTAGAATATGGACCTTGAGAAAAACACTGTGCCCTTGCCCTCAGTTTTGAGATGGAGTGTCTTTGCAGATAGACATCCCAGGAAGATTTGTGTGCTATTTGATAAAAATTCTAGTTCTGGAGCATTTGTATCCATTCCATTCCAAGATCATGTGATACAGGTAGAATATTAGTGCTGTAAATTCCTAGTAGGACCATTTAGTATATCATATGGCACTACAGCAGAGGCTTTGGGGAAAACTGGGTTAAAATAACTGGACATGTACTCAGGTAGATCATATTCAGCTTCTGAAATAAGAGCTTGCCAAATAAAAGACAATTTGCTCTTGTGAAACAGAGCTCACGGTTTCCTGCTTTCCTTTTTATAAATCATGAGACAGTTAATAATGTCCCACCCGTGCCTGTTCCTCCCCATTCTGGATGATGCTATTAAAGAGCCAGATTATACAACCATCATTTTGTTTCTCATCTCATAGATTTCTCTTCAATATAGTTAATATGGGGGGCGGAGAGAATCTCAAGTACACCGTTTGGAGGGTTATAAAACATATGTAGTTTTGACTACTAAAATTCAGCTTCATGAACAGGATGAGCAACATTTTTCTTAAAACCTCTTTTTGTGCAACACTCCCATCTAGGTGTATCAGTTCACTGGGAAGCCTGTCAAAGAAGCGAGTGAGACAGTACTTTTGAACAGTATGGCTGCAGATTCAACTCTCAGGGCACGGTATCCACGGTCTGGGAGTTCCCATAAAATTATGCAATAATTGCACATTCTCCTACAGCTTCTAAATGCACACAAGTTTCCTAGAGCAAAGGAATGTGATATGTCACTTAAAATGTTTCCCTGGAAATCAGGAAGTCGTGCTGCTTATTGACAAAGTGTTGAGTGATGCATGAAATATTTAGAGGTATAGGAAAAAGAATCAATTGAAGACAAATATTTGCAGCTGGGGAGATGACTCAGTGGATAAAACATTCGCCACGTGAGCATGATGCAACAGAGCTGCCACAGTTAGGGTTTTCTTAGCAGAATAACAGTTAAGTCCCAATGTAAAATTAAGCTACCTGTTCAGAAGCTAAGATGCTTTTAGGTCTAGATAGGTGTTCTAAGTTGATAATGACGATATGTGATGGAGATTGATTTAAATTCAGAAATTTAGATGCACCAAGAAAGGAAAGATGTCTTCTTCAAGGCTGTCAAACAGTCAAAACACTAAGAATGTAACACTTATATAATTCCTGATTGTGTCACAGTTCTTCTTGCCATAGGTAATCTATTGTATACACACACACATATATATATACATAATATAAATGTATATGTCTTAAAATAAAATAATTTTAAAAAGTGAAGCTCCACATATCTTATGCTTGCTCAGACCAAGTCACATTGTTCTGCATAGTGGAAGCCCCCTAATATTTTTCAATGAGTGCAATCAAGTCTAAGATTCTGGCACAGTATCACATACTAAAATAGTAGAGGTGCACCAGTTTGCATATTCTTACACCAGGAAAAATTAGCCTGCGTGAGAACGTGTTATCTAGAAACTAATCATGAAAACAAACACACAGCATTTCCACCAAAATGGGTCATTCATGAGCTCCTTCACTGTGAGCATAATCTGGCATCATCTTTCATAAGACTTACTATGACCACCACTCCTCAAAAGTAACCTTTCATTAATTGAATAACTAAGAATACAAAAGTGGGTATTGTTTTGTTGTCTGAAATAGAAACACAGGGTTAGCTTTTCCTCCACCAACTCATTTCTTAGCAAGAATGAAAATATAACGTCTCACTTCTGAACTTCTGTGTCCAGAAGCATATTTCTACCATGGATTTTTGGTAAGCACGTCACAGAAATTCAAAGACTTTATTTCCATACTCTAATGTCTAATGTTAAAAAAAAAAAAAAAGCATCGTTTACTCACTGCCGTTGTGGGGCTCTTCTATCACAAAGTGAAAATTAAAGTGTTGCCTGTAGGGTGCCGTTTACACATAGCCAGAGTACAATGGGGGAAATGTAGAACTATTACAAAGCTGAAAAGAGGAAGTAATGTCTTCGCTGTAATGGCTTTTTGATTGCCATTTGCAATATTCTTGCCTTACATTTTCCTTCTAATGTAAGTGCTCCTTTCTCAATGGGACACACACATAACTGTGAGCAATAACAGTAATGTTATATCTAATAACTGCCTGATGCAAGCTCCCTGACTAGCTGAATTGAATTTCAGTTTCTAATATGACTAATGTATGCTAATATGATTTAAATTGCAGAGAACTGAAAAATACTTGATTTTATTACACTGGAAAAAAACATTGGTCTTAATTTCATGGAATGAATTATTCTCATACTAAAAATGAATCTTATACCTCAGGTCTTTCCACGCAGAATAGGTTTTGTTTAAGAGGTAACTATTTAAATATATGATTTTAAGTTGCTCCTTTTAAATATATTTGCTGTATCTATAAAACATACTTGCTTGTATTTTGCTGATTTAGTAATTCAAGTGATGGCTAGGAACTTAATTCCATTTAGAAAAGCAGTTGCCTTATTTCATTGTACCCATGCCTGAGGTTTTCCATCTTTAAATATTAACTTTCAAAAAAATCAATGCTTATTAAATATTTATTTAAAAGTTATCCTGTTTACCCTGTAAAGGAGAATGCCCCTGGGTCACATTAGGAGGGAAAAGACCTTGTTCTGCATATCAGCCTCCAGATCAACGTCAGAGTCCACTGAAAGCACAACCTACAAGCTGATGAATTCATTCACAAAAGGTTTACCTATGATAGGGATAGATAATTTGAGCTCCTATCTACAGGCAAGTGCCGTTACTCATCTTGCATAGAGACGGATAAAGGTGGCCATCAACCTCCCTAATATAACCTTAGAGTATGGAATTTCTTTGCTAAGCTTCTACCTAGTCAATACAATAATCTCTTTCTGGAAGTGCCCTGTTGTGTAGTGGATATAAACATGCTTTTGTTTTTAATCTCAAGTGTGGGATGTGAAGCAGTATTCCCATTTTTCTGAGATAGCACCAGCAGACTTGTGTGATGGTGTGCAGTGTTTGTTTTTTTTTTTTTTAAGTAAAAAGAAACTTGTGAGAGAACAGGTGATATTTGTCCACTGGAAGAGGAACTGTCTCTTGCAGGGGCATGGTCTTTGCCAACTGATAAACATCCTAGTATGGACTCTGAGAAGGAGATGTTAAATATAAGCCCAAAACAATAGGCTGAGTTTTTTGGTATGGGCTATTCATCACTCTACTTCGAGACACTCTTTTTTTTATTTATTTAATTAATTTATTCAGATTACAGCTCAATTGTTATCCCATCCCGTGTATCCTCCCATTCCTCCATCCTTCCCACTTTCACCCTATTCCTCTCCTCTATGTCTGGAGACACTCTTAAAGAGAACCACTCCAGCAAACACTTTGAGGTTCCGGGTTCCAGCAGCTTTGGTTGCAATCACTTTTGTCGAAAAGCTGGTTTGCTGTTTACTGGGTCTATTGTAATACTGCCAATGGAATTGCTCCAAGAAACTGAGTCTAAAAAGGTCTAATTCTTCTGTTTTCATTAACTTCTTTTATTTCCTACCTAGGGTGGGTGAGTTGGAAGAAAGATATAAGCATTAAAGAATCCAAAATAAAGTAGGTTTTAAAAAATTCAAAGCCTACATTGTTGGAGCCTGTTAGGTTGGTCATTGTTGACAAAATAAAAGTATTTCCTTCATATACCAGAAAATAGAATTAGCCACGGAATGCCTATGAAAGGCTGTCTTTCTCACACTCTTGAGAAAATGCTTAGGTAAACCAGGAATTTTAACACCAAAGTAACAAGTTCCAAAGTCTATCTAGTTTTTTTCTGTGGATACTTTTGTTCTCTATATCAATACTTCTCATTTTTTTTAGAAGTTCTTTCCAAGCAATGTGTTTTGGACAGGCTGTACTCTCATATAACCTCAGGGGTTCTTATGAAGATCCAGTCATTCAGGGTATTTTGTTCCCAGTGACCTGACACACCATGGCTTTGAATAACTGGTGGACATGTATCTACATGGCCCACCTCACACCAGTGACATGCAAAGATATCTTTGCATAAAATGTTTCTAATGTGTCCTTCATCTCCTTTAGTAAGGCAAGAATACATGCTCTTCTTTCTTTTTTTAATTTATTTTTTCGAATGTATTTACTTTGTACCCTAACCCTTCACCCCTTCAAGTCCTACCCTCCCACCTTCTCCCCCTTATGCCTGTCCCCAAGTCCTCTGAGAGGGGGAGCCCCCTCCCCACTAACTGACCCCATCCTCTTAAATCTTATCAGGACTTCCTTCATCCTCTTCCTCTGTGGCCCATTAAGACACCCTACTAGAGGGACATATCTGAAGAGCAGGCAACAGAGTCCAAAGCAAAGAAAGCCCCTAAGCCCCTTATGGCGACCCATATGGAGGCTAAGCTGCCCATCCCCATTGGCAACTTCTGACCACGGAGGCGTGGTCTTCTCCATGTATGGTTCTTGTTCAGTCTACACAGGGCCCCTGGGCCCAGATTTGTTGGCTTTGTCGGTCCTTCTGTGGAGTTCCTGTCTCCTCTGAGTCCTTCCATTCCCCACCTCTTCCATAAGACACCCTGTGCTCAGGCCCAAACTTTGGCTGTGAGTCTCGGCATCTGCTTCTATCTCCTGCTGTGTGAGGTCTTTCAGAGGACTTTTATCATAGGCTCTGGTTCTGTTCTCTCTCTTCAAGTGCTTCTAGTGTCTATTCCATCTGCTCTTCTAAATGAGAATTAAGTATCCTCTGTAAAGTCTTCCTTGTTACTTAGCTTCTTTAGGTATGTGAATTGTAGTATGGTTATCCTGCATTATATGACTAATATCCTCTCATAAGTGAGTATATACCATGCATGTCTGGATCTGACTTACTTCACTCAGGATAATCTTTTCCAGTTCCATTCATTTGCCTGCAAATTTTATGATGTCTTTGTTTAAGAGCTGAATGGTATTCCATTGTGCAGTTGTACCACACTTTCTTTATGCATTCTTCCACTGAGGGACATTTAGGCTGTTTTCACATTTGATGGAACCTGTATTACTGCTAGGTGGGGATAGCCACTCTATAAGCTGTGGCTATAACAGGGGGTTCTGATGAAAGGAAAGAGTCCCTGATAAGGCTGCAGCCTGAGTCAGGCCTACCTCTGCACTGCTGTGTTATATTAGTACATGTATACACTATTTTTTAACATAAATTAATCATGGATATACAGTTTTGCATATCATATCAATTGCAATTTTATATAAAGTAAAGTAAACATGATTTTTCATCAAATATTATTTAAAATATTTCCCGGTTTCTGGAAACATTTTATTGATAAGAAGAAATAATTTCACTCTTGGGGAAAACAAATAAATGTTCCAAATGTATGTTTTCTTAACAATTGCTCTCCAATGTTATTAGTATTCTAATTTCTTTTCACTGGAGAAGGTGTTTGTTCTTCTGACTTCACAATCCTCAAAATAATTAGTAATTATAATTGCGTTCTTTAAAGGACAAACTTTAACCCTCTAAAAAAGTCCATCTCGAATCACTGGATGTGTTAAAGATCTTTATATGATTAAGATGCAAATAAATAGGCAATTAAATAATCATTCATTAGAACTAATGAGCATGTTATCAGGACTGTTTCTCACATGAAAAACAAGTGACTTATCTGTGAGAAAGTGTCACTACATGAATAAAAGCACAATGCCCAGTGTTAGTGAAGCATTTGAATGTGGGACCAGTTGATGACAACTTCCTACCACTCTCAGTGACCACAGTACCTCCATAAAAATAACTTTACATGTTCTTTCATTTATATGGAAAATTCTTGAAATTTATGTTTTAATTTTTCTTTTCTTCTCTCTCTCTCTCTCTCTCTCTCTCTCTCTCTCTCTCTCTCTCTCTCTCTTATTTTTGTTTTGTTTTGTTTTGTTTCTTTTTGAGACAAAGTTTCCCTGTGTAACCTTGACTGTCCTGGACTCACTTTGAAGACCAGGGTGGCTTTGAACTCATACCAATCTGCCTGCCTCTGCCTCCTTGAATTCTTAGATTCAAGTTATGTACCACTGTGCTCAGATATTTCAGTTTTTCTAAGATGGCATATTCTTCATAACACTGACTATACTATCTTGTTTCCATTAGGATAATGTTGCACAAAACCAAGACTGTGCAATTTGGTAATGACATTGCAAAGAACATTCATGTCACTAATTTCAATTTATATAGTACCACTGCTTATTGGTTACTCATATTTTATATAATAAACATCTCCTTTGATGTAGAGAGTGTCTAGTTTAATTTTGATTTGGTTTCTTTGGGGTTTAGGGGTATTATTTTGGGGGAATATATTTGCAACAAGAAGTTTTCAGTTACTTATTGTCACATGGCTCTGCTAACAGCTCATTAGTTTATATTACAAGGAAATATTCCAAAGAGGCTTTGAAGAGTTGTGGAAAATTATGTCCTGAGAACCTAGAATGTACTGATAATAATTGTATTTCACCTGAGCATTTGGGTCTAATTCTAGAGAACTGTATTCAGAAGCTGCTGAAAATGAAGTTTCTGAAGTTATGTTAAGGTCTGGGTTACAATTTTAAAACACACATGTTTCATAGTAAAACTCTTCAGGTTGCATATAGAGCAGTGTAATTTCTAACTTGACTCTTACACAAGTTAAATAGGAAAACTGGTCCTGGAGAATGCTTCTATCTCTCTAGAACCTAGACTTGGTCTTGATAATGACCTGCAACAGCCTTTTCTAGTTAGATAAAAGAGCCAGGCAGTTAGAGCTCTCAACATGGTTGGCAGAATAACCTTTAAGTCTGTGTGTGAATGTCAGTCAGCAAACATTTCACATAACTCACAAGATCAAACTGGGTTTAGAATGCCGTATCGGAGAGTCACAATAAGATTTGTTGGATAAAATCTGTGTTCAGATTTTCATGCAATTGTTAGCTGGAAGTCCATTACATCTCTCAAGATTGACCTGCCCTACATTCCTGTAGCTCTATTTCAAAATCAAATTGAGAACATATTCCATCCTCTGTTGCTTGAGTTATAATCAATTCTCAGTGCTCAGAGAATCCGGGAATCTGAATAGGACCTTTTAGACACATTTTTCCCCAGATAATTGCAGCATCTCATCTACAAATAAACTTTGTCTTTTTCCTCATCTGAAAAGGCACCCATAAGCTTCTTTATAGAGCTTTCTGGAATCATAGAACACTCTGCTTTGCATTTATGTTCTTTTTAGGCCACGAGTATTTATGCACTCTCATATCAAGATCCTGACCACTCTAATATTCTCCATTTTCACGGTGTCCCAGAAGTACTGTACATCAGTGCTAACTCATAGTCTCCTTTAGCCCTCACTCTATTTACTATATCATATTGTATCTGACATATTTGTGCTTACTCATGAATTTCATAAGGTAAAATGCCTATTTTAAAATTGATGCCAACTGGACATTTTGTTGACCTCTTGTTTTCCCATAGGCAGGACCATGTTTTTCTTTCTATGGTAAGATTGTCTTCCATCTCTCTGGACACTAGGCATAATAATATTCTTTGAAATACTTAGAGGAAAACCTGAGAGACTCATGATGTTCATGCACACAACCGAAAAATAAATTTTAGCATTTGCCTCGCGAAGTTAACATAAACATAAAATGTATAGCAGTCACTCATTACATTATTTACATAAGGAACACAAAAGTTATAGGTTATATAAATATCTACATAATAGTGCTATTTAAATTTTCACATTGTTAAGCTGCAGTCTACCAGTAAATAAGAATAATTATCATTAGTTCTACTATTCTCAATACTTGACCTTTAGATCATTTAGCATCCATAATTTTCAGCGATGTTTTCTTTTATTAAAAATGACAACAGCTTTATGGGATGAATTTAAGTTGTGAATGCTAATTATAAATTGGATTGCATAATTTTGTTATTCATTACAATACAACTGAATATATATAAATAAAGAATTTAAACAGTTATGATTTTCTTAACTTTCTCAAGTAAATGAACCTAATAATATCATAATCTTATTTATATAAGATATAGATAATTTATGCAGTGAAAGAACTGTAAAAAATATCAGCTATATTGTTAAAGGAACACCAAATGATAAACTAAAGCCATTCTTTTTCTATTTAGAACATTTCTAAATATGTAATGATTCTGAGACATTAGAAAAGTAGATCATTAAAAATCATATTTTGTAATATAAGCCACAAAAAAGTCATGAAATGCTACAGTGAAGAATGTCTTTGTTTCTTTTTGTTTTTCCAGTAGACAGTCATCATATTATTGAACTTATCTACATCACTAACTCTTTTTTTTATTATTTTTATTTTATTAATTTATTCTTGTTACATCTCAATGGTTATCCCATCCATTGTATCCTCCCATTCTTCCCCCCCCCCATTTTCTCATTATTCCCCTCCCCTATGAATGTTCCTGAGGGGGATTACCTCCCCCTGTATATGCTCATAGGGTATCAAGTCTCTTCTTGGTAACCTGCTGTCCTTCCTCTGAGTGCCACCAGGTCTCCCCCTCCAGGGGACATGGTCAAATGTGAGGCACCAGAGTACGTGAGAAAGTCATATCACACTCTCCACTCAACTGTGGAGAATATTCTGACCATTGGCTAGATCTGGGTAGGGGTTTAAAGTTTTCCGCCTGTATTGTCCTTGGCTGGTGCCTTAGTTTGAGTGGGACCCCTGGACCCAAATCTGCCTATCATAAGGTTCTACTTGTAGGTGTCTAGGACCTCTGGATCCTTCTACTTTGGTATTCTCCCATGCTTCTCTCATTTAGAGTCCCAATAGGATGTCCTCCCCTCTGTCCCAGTTTCCTGGTAAGTGAAGGCTTTCATGGGACATGCCCCTTGGGCTAGTATGCAGATTTAAGTGAGTATATACCATTTGAGTCTTTCTACTTCTGGGTTAACTTACTCATCATGATCATTTCTGGCTCAATCCATTTGTCCAAAAATTTCGGGAATTCCTTGTTTTTAATAGCTGAGTAGTATTCCATAGTGTATATGTACCACAGTTTCTTTATCCATTCTTCTACTGATAGACCCTTAGGCTGTTTCCATGTTCTGGCTATTATGAATAAGGCTGCGATGAACATGGTTGAGCAAATTTTCTTGTTGTGTGCCGGAGAATCTTCTGGGTATATTCCAAGGAGTGGAATAGCTGGGTCTTGAGGAAACCCTATTCCCAGTTTTCTGAGATAGCACCAGATAGATTTCCAAAGTGGCTGTACTAGTTTCCATTCTCACCAGCAATGAAGGAGTGTTCCTCTCTCTCCACATCCTTGCCAGCATGCGGTGTCACTTGATGTTTTGATTTTAGCCATTCTGAGGGGTGTAAAATGGAATCTCAGAGTTGTTTTGATTTGCATTTCCCTGATGACTAAGGAGGTTGAGCATTTCTTTAAGTGTTTCTCAGCCATTTGATACTCCTCTGTGGAGAATTCTCTGTTTAGTTCTGAGCCCCATTTCTCTATTGGGTTATTTGGTTTGGTGGTGTTTAATTTCTTGAGTTCTTTATATATTTTGGGTATTAGACCTTTGTCAGATGTAGGGTTGGTGAAGAACTTTTCCCAGTCTGTAGGCTGTCGCTTTGTTCTCTTGACAGTGTCTCCTGCCTTACAGAAGCTTCTCAGCCTCATGAGGTTCCACTTATTAATGGTTGACATTAGGGCATGGGCCGTTGATGTTCTGTTCAGGAAGTTGTCTCCTGTGCCAATATGTCCCAGGCTCTTCTCCACTTTTTCTTGCAAGTGACTTATTATCTCTGGTTTTATGTTGAGGTCTTTAATCCATTTGGAATTGAGTTTTGTGCAAGGTCACAAATATGGGTCCAGTTTCATTTTTTTACACATAGACCTCCAGTTAGACCAGCACCATTTGTTGAAGATGCTATCCTTTTTCCATTGAATGGATTTGGCTTCTTTGTCAAAAATCAAGTGACCATATGTGTGTGGATTCATATCTGGGTCTTTGATTCAATTCCACTGATCAACCAGCCTGTTGCCGTGCCAGTACCATGCTGTTTTAATTACTATTGCTTTATAGTACAGTTTGAGATCAGGTATGGAGATTCCTCCGGAGCACCTTTTATTGTACAAGATTGTTTTAGCTATTCTGGGTTTTTTGTTTTTCCATATGAAGTTCAGAATTGAACTTTCAATGTCTTTAAAAAATTGTGTAGGTATTTTGATAGGGATTGCATTGAATCTGTAGATTGCTTTTGGTAGGATGGCCATTTTTACTATGTTAATTCTCCCGATCCATGAGCAAGGAAGATCATTCCATCTTCTCAGGTCACCTTCAATGTCTTTCTTCAGAGTTTTGAAATTTTTTTCAAACAAGTCCTTCACTTGCTTAGTTAGAGTAACTCCTAAATATTTTATATTGCTTGCGGCTAATGTGAAGGGTGTGGTTTTCCTAATTTCTCCCTCTGCAAGCTTGTCATTTGTGTATAGGAAGGCTACAGACTTTTTTGAGTTAATTTTATATCCAGCCAATTTGCTGAAGGTGTTTATCAGCTGTAGGAGTTCTCTCATGGAATTTTGAGGGTCACTTATGTACACTATCATATCATCTGCAAATAGGGATAATTTGATTTCCTCCTTTCCCATTTGAATACCCTTGATCTCCTTTTATTGTCTTATTGCTCTGGCTAGAACTTCGAGTACTATATAGAAGAGATATGGAGAGAGTGGGCAGCCTTGCCTTGTTCCCGATTTTAGAGGAATTTCCCTGAGTATCTCACCATTTACTTTGATTTTGGCTATTGGCTTGCTGTATATAGCCTTTATTATGTTGAGGAAAGTGCCTTGTATCTCCGATCTCTCTAAAACTTTAACATGAATGGGTGTTGGATTTTATCAAATGCTTTCTCTGCATCTAAAGAGATGATCATGTGGTTTTTTCTCTTCATATTGTTTATATGGTGGATTACATTGATGGATTTCCGTATATTAAACCATCCCTGCATGCCTGGAATGAAGCCGACTAGGTCATGATGAATGATATCTTTGATGTGTTCTTGTATTCGTTTTGCAAGTATTTTATTTAGTATTTTTGCATCGATGTTCATAAGAGAAATTGGTCTGAAATTCTCTTTCTTTGTTGAGTCTTTGTGAGGTTTAGGTATCAATGAGGCTATGACCTCATAGAATGAATTTGGTAATGTTCCATTCACTTCTATCTTTTGGAGCAGCTTGAAGAGTATTGGTATTAGCTCGACCTTGAAGGTCTGGTAGAATTCTGCACTGAAACCATCTGGCCCTGGGTTTGTTTTGGTTGGGAGACTATCAATGATTGCTTCTATTTCTGTAGGGGAAATGGGACTATTTAGCTTGTTTATCTGTTCTTCACTCAACTTTGGCAAGTGAAGTTGATCAAGAAAATTGTCCATTTCCCTTAGATTTTCAAATTTTGTGGCATATATGCCTTCAAAGTAGGGTCTTACGATTCTTTGTATTTCTTCAGTGTCTGTTGTTATGTCTCCCTTTTCATTTCTGATTTTGTTGATGTCAATACTGTCTCTCGGCCTTTTGGTTAGTTTGGCTAATGGTCTGTCTATCTTGGTGATTTTCTCAAAGAACCAGCTCTTGGTTTGGTTGATTCTTTGGACTGTGTTCTTCGTTTCTGATTTGTTAATTTCATCCCTGAGTTTGATTATTTCCAGACATCTACTCCTTCTGGGTGTTTCTGCTTCTTTTTTTTCTAGGGCTTCCAGTTGTGTCATTAAGATGCTTATGTGCAATGTTTCCAAATTTTTTTAAAGGCACTTAGTGCTATGAATTTTTTTCTTAGCACTGCTTTCAATGTATCCCACAAATTTCGGTATGTTGTTCCTTCATTTTCATTGAATTTCAGAAACTCCTTGATTTCTTTTCTTATTTCTTCCCTGACCCAGGTGTCATTTAGCAGAGAGTTGTTTAGTTTTCACATACATCTAGGTTTTTGTTATTTCTGTTATTGTTGAATTGCAGCCTAAGAGCATGGTGATCTGATAGGATACAAGGTATTATTTCAATCCTCTTGTATCTGTTGAGGCTTGCTTTATGACCTACGATATGATCAATTTTGGAGAAGGTTCCATGAGGTGCAGAGAAGAAGGTGTATTCTTTCTTGTTTGGGTGAAAGGTTCTATAGATATCTGTTAGATCCATTTGACCCATGGCATTGGTTAATGATGTTATTTCTCGGCTTAGTTTCTGTTTTAATGACTTATCCTTCAGTGAGAGTGGGGTGTTGAAGTCTCCCACTATTATTGTGTGGGAATCGATGTGTGGTTTAAGCTTTTTTAGCAGGTCTCATACAAATGTGGGTGCCCTTGTATTGGGAGCATAGATGTTCAGAATTGTGATGTCATCTTGGTTGACTTTACCTTTGATGAGTATGAAGTGTCCTTCCTCATCCCTTTTGATTAATTTTGGTTGAAAGCCTCTATTTTTCGATACTAAAATGGCTTCGCCTGCTTGTTTCTTGTGACCATTTGCTTGGGATATTTTTTCCAACCTTGTACCCTGAGGTAATGCTTATCGTTATGGGTGAGATGTGTTTCTTGAATGCAGAAGAATGTTGGATCTTGTTTATGTACCCATTCAGTTAGTCTGTGTCTTTTTATTGGAGAATTGAGACCTTTGATGTTGAGAGATATTAATGACCAGTGACTGTTAAGAGTCTTAATTTTGATGTTGTTCCCAGTTGAGATTGTGTAGTTGTGTTTTTGCCATGGTATAGTTATCTACTTCCTGAGTACTTTTGGTTGTAGCTTGACCCTTTGGGATGGAGTTTTCCTTCTAGTACCTTCTGTAAAGCTGGATTTGTGGATAGGTACTGTTTGAATTTTTTTTCTCCATCAATGGTTATTGGTAGTTTTGCTGAGTAAAGTAGTCTGGCCTGGCATCTATGGTCTCTTAGGGTTTGCAGGATCTCTGTCCATGCCCTTCTAGCTTTTATGGTCTCTGCTGAGAAATCGGGTGTAATTTTGATAGGTTTGCCATTAAATGTTATTTGCCCCTTTTCTCTTGCAGCTTTTAATATTTTTTCTTTGTTCTGTATGTTTTGTGTTTTGATTATTATGTGACTAGCAGTTTTTCTTTTCCGGTCAATTCCATTTGGTGTTCTGTAGGCCTCTTGTATGTTTATAGACATCTCTTTCTTTAGATTGGGGAAATTTTCTTCTATGATTTTGTGGAGAATAGTTTCTGGACCTTGGAGTCTGATATCTTCTCTTTCTTCAATGCCTATTATCTGGGTAATGATCGCCAGGGATCTGCCTGCCTCCACCTCTCACCTCTAGCACATTTCACTGGACCTAGCTTTTGATTGAGTGAAGATGATATTTATGTGATCATATAAAATTTTCACCAGTGGAGAAATAATTTTTTTAAAAATTTTGCAAATATTCTTAAAGATTTAAATCTTAGCTTTGATTGATGCATATTTGTAAATAGTGAGGAGTTACTATGTTATATTTTGAGTCACATGTAATAAGTGATGAACAAGTTAAGATAATTAGCATATATATCATATTAAAGTCAAATTATGATGATTAACACATCTATCCTTATTAAAGTTTTATCATTTGCTTCCAGTGAATAGATTAAAAAACACCTCTAGCATACCTATACATTATTGTTAATTAAATTTACTCTGCTGTGTCATAGGTTAGCAGAACTTCCTATTAAAGTACAGATTTCTACTCACATAAGTAAATATTGTTCTATTGTTTCAGCATTATGGTTTAGCATATTTTCTTCATGTGTGAATTTGGTACATATGCCATTGGAGCACTCACAGATATAATAACCTTGGATGTAATTTATTATTATTTTAAGATAAATTTTCTTTGCAGTTTCCCTTAAATATTATATACTAACTTATTATGTTGTAGTAAATTTGTGCATTCACATATTTTACTCATATAAGAAACAACTTGGTATTGTTTTTTTTTTTAATACCAACATGTTGAACCAACATTTGAAGCCACCATTTCGTAAATGTATATAATGATAAATTAAAATTTTCATTAATTAGAACTTCAGGAATGGGGATGCATGCCTATTATCCCAGAGCTCAGAAGATAGATCTAGAAAGATCTGAGTTTGAAGGTCAGTATCAATTACATGGTTATTAACAATCATTTTGTTCTGTGGTATGTATGATCTTGTCTCAAAACAAAAAGAATTGTGAACTTCTATATCCTCTGAGGCAAGATCTAGGAAGTTATTGTGGGAAACTGCCTTTGTAAATCTAACTTGATTTTATTTTTAAAACATTTTATCAGTTATTTGATTTCTTTGGCCAATCTGAAAGAGTGTAGCTCACTATAGCCCTATGAGGAGTAAGTTCTACTGCAAAATCCAAATTTGGGGTGTTGAATCAAAGTGTCATGTTTAAAAGTACGAAGATGCTGTGATGTGGGTCAGTGGACCCGATGCCAGCTCATTGCCATGTCACCCAACTGCGCTGCACACAGCCTTACTCCAAAGTACTTGTTTCACTCTTGATTAACTCTGATACTTCCCACATGCCAGCCTCTAAGTGGGTCCTAGTGATCCCACGAGTTCGAGTTATCTCACCTCTTCACACAGACAGTACTTTCACTCTTGAAAACATTATGATAAAAAAAAAAAAGAGCCTTGCAAGGGTTCTACTTCCATTACTACTCACTTCTCATCCAATGTCTGCAAAGAAACACTAATGTCAGTGTTTCAATGTCTTAATTAATTTTCTGTCACACTAACTTAAATCCTACTGTAGATCCTAAGATTAAAAGTACACGATCTGTTCCTTACTAACCCAGAGGGTTTGAGACAGGGTTTCCCTGTGTAGCCTTGTCTGTCCTAGACTCACTTTGTAGACTAGGCAGGCCTTGAACTCACAGAGATCCTCTTGCCTCTGCCTCTGCTAGGATAAAGGTGTGTGTCATCATGCCTGGCCAGAAAATCTCTTATATATTTTCTCCTCACCAGTTACAGGTCAGTTACCCTTTCATTGCAGTGTCCTAACCTTTTTAATTCTTCTTTGTAGTCTTTGTTACAGAGAAGTTCTGTACCTGGAATTCTGTATCTCTTGACCTTTGTCTACATGGTATATTAGGACATGCAGACCTCAGCTTTCATGTCTCCTCTTAAATAAGAAAAGCAAATAACCCCTGATTGTGAGTTTCACTCCCACCTAATGCCTCCATAACATATTACTCACCTGTATATAGCTACGTCTTCTGTATTGCCTTAATATACTTTTTAATGATTTATTTATCTTATCTATCCTCCAATCAGAACTGGTCTGTCTTCCACATCATTTTAGTTTCAAAATCTATACCCATTAATAGATTAACAAAGAAAATCAAGAAATGCAGAAACCTTGAATGTTGTATTCATGTTGGTATTTTAAAGAACACGTTGTGTAGTGGACATCAAATACAGCATAAGAGCAGGATTATTAGCATGAAACCCTGGGCACAGTTTTTTAAAATGTACCCCATGTTTAAACAGCATATAGTAGAAGAAAGACTCGTTCTGTGACCCTGTGTTTCAGAATGTTAATATTATATATTATTTGCCTGAATATGTTAGCTAAGAGCCACCCACTCAGTTCTGAAGGGAAAAAAATTTCAGAATCACAGCACCTGTAAAAAAAAAAAAAGAAAAGAAAAAGAAAAAGAAAGAAAGAAAGAAAGAAACGACTGCTGTTACTTATTACTTTAAGTCAAAAAGTTTCTTTAAAGTTGTCCCACAGAGCAAAATGTGTATTTTAAAACACAAAAAAGAAGTTTCAAAGCATCACAGTTTTTCATCTCTAAAAGCAGCAACCTAGATTTAATTTCACTTAAAAAGTCACAGGGGCACTTCTAAGCTTAATAATAGTATTTAGGTAAAAAGGCATGGGCTGGAATTAGAGGATTCTTAAAACACACCACAGAAGCCATGTATCCATTAGCATTTCATCAATAACGTAAACAAGTCTCAGTAGCTGACAAGCCACACGATTACTCTACATCAGTGTGGTCATCTTGTCAGTGTAGTTAATAGGGCTCAGACACAGGACATTGTCCAAACAAGTGCTGTCTGAAGTATTTTTAGACTCTTCCCTTCCTATAAGGAAATTCCCAATTGAATTGGGGCATTCAGGCATGACAAAGTAAAAATCCAGGCAAATTATATGTTAGAGCTTCAGCTCATAGCACAGAACAAAGGGAAAGTAGCCCATGCTGACTATCCCTGTTCAGAGCTGCATTTGTTCCCAAGGAGAGCTAGGAGGAATGGGAGGTACTTCCACATGACTGAAACAAGAATCTAGCGAGCCTCAGCAATAATGATCAGTGAGATTTTTATTCAATTTTTTACCAATAAGTTATATTTTGTGACGGATTGGAAGAGTTGGTGGCTGAAGTTTGAGTTATTCCTGTGTGTCTTCACATAGCTTATGGGATTATGCCATGGCTATGAGAGCCGAGGTCTGTGAATATAGGAGTCAGCCTGCTAATGGCTCATTATAATAGATTTGGATTCTGTTAAAAACCCTTCTATACATTTCAGGAGTGGTAATGATTTATTATGACTCTATCTCCCTGTGACACATCCGTTAGCTGCATGGTTCCTCATACTCAGGATTCTTTCTCAGGATTCTTTCCTACATTTTATCAGTTCCATTTAGGGAAATGAAAACTATCTTTCAAATGAGTGCCTGAAAGAAACATTCCATCACTATACACTCCATCCTGTGCATGATGGATAGCCTGTTCAATAGATGTTTATTTAAACATAATTTAATAAATAATGTAATAACTGAAAGTGAAAAATTCAGAATTAGACATCAAAGCTGAACACATATGAGGACTCAGATTGTCACCAGTGTAGCTATCCCTACAAAGTTCCTTCATCAAACCTAATACCTTCTTGTTTTCAATATATAATGTAAAAAGGTCATAAATAAATTATGGTAGACATTAAGAACATAGTTTCATAAGTGTTTAATGAAAAAATTAAATTGCTAATTGGCACTTATGAAACACTAGGAAGAAAGAACATCTGGGTAAGCCACTACCCTCCCACATTGTGCCTAAGATGCTGAGACTGTCCACAATCCTAAAATTAACTCAAAAGTGTCTGATGCTTTGGCACCAAATGCTATCATTCACCCAGAAAATAAGAGAAATAGAGGGGGAATCACTTGTGTGCTTTTCTTTCATTACCACATTAGAGGTGATTAGGTCTCTTAATTTGTTTTATTAGCACATTTATTACTTATTTCACAACTATTGTTTGCCTTTCTAGAAGCTAGTGATACAATGGTTTATGCTATACAGAAATATCAATTTCTCACACTGAGATACAAGCATTTGGTAAAGTACAAATCAGATTTTGACACCCAGAAAAGGAGAGTGTCTTCCACAAGACTCCCAATTTTTCATAAAGCCTTACCCACAGTTCGGTTTGTGGGAAAAAAATCCATAGAAATGCATAGAAAAGATTATCAGAACCAACATTTGTATGGTTTTTTTCCAAATAATTATCGGTCAGCATGGTTTTTTTGCTAGCTAATAAAATTGAAATCTTTATGAAGTCTCAATTAAAATATTATAGGTATTGCTACATTAGTTCTTTTAAGTCAGTACTTTTATATCTGAAATAGGATGTTAATTAAGCATTATCATGTACGGCATATCATCTTTTTGTGCCCTGATATGGAAGAAGATTTTTTTTTTGTTCTTATTTACATTATTGAAAGCAATAGGCTCTTCTCCAGCCAGGAGAGCAGGTAAGCTGACTGCAGATCTTCATCTCATCCCCCTCTCCTCCAAATCCATCCCTCAGCCTCACCCCTAGCTTTGTAGCTGACCACCTTCTACAGCCTCACATCCATCCTGGCTCCATCCTATGGGTCACACAGCTCTTCCTCCCCAAACTTTCTTCCTGACACTCATCTCTTTATCCCAGACACTAGCTCCATCAAACATTCCTTCAGAACCTGACAACCACTCCTGGCAGAAAGGCTGATATCCCACATGCAATTTTCAGCTCTTCATCTTTCCTTCTACTCGGTGCCCTAAACCCAGTCTCCACATTCATCCCCAGATCTGTAGCACACCCCCTGGTCTAACCTGGGCTACACTACCCTTCCTCTCTGAACCAACCTCCAGTGAATCACAGTGACCTTCCCCATCGAGCTTCCTTTCTCCTACTCATCCATTTTCCCAGATCCCAGCTCCAACAGGTATTTCCTGGGTATTCTCCAGCCAGGCCTGCCAGAGAAGCAAGTAGATCAGCTTCAGATGTTCACTTTCTCTCCACTCCACCATACCCATGCCCACTGTCTTATCTCAGCACTGTAGCCGACTAAAAGATGTGGCCTCTCTTCACTCTCATACCCTATTGCTGGGAAACTAAGCAAATCCTAGGAGAATACCCTGCTTTCCTCCCTCCAATATCCCCCATCTTTCTAGTTCATCCCTATTTTTAAAATTTTAATTGTTTTTATTTTTTACATATATATTTATATTATTACACATATATTCAATAAACTACCTATAGGAAGAAGAAACACTACACAATTAGGAACCATATAATTCTTACATTCTTAGTGTTTTGGCTATTTGTATTTGACAGCTGTGAAGAAAACATCTTTCTTATCTTGGTGTGTCTAAAATTCTGAATGTAAATCATGTCTTGTCATTATCAACTTAAAACATCTATCTAGAGCTAAAAATATCTTAACCCCTAAAAAACTAAGCTACCTGGTCTTCAACTCTATCAGAGGCTTGAGAAGGAATAAACTTGATTACTTGAGTATGCTGGGAGTTCAGGTTAGTAGCTTTAAGTGTCAACACGCAATACTTAAAAGTGCACTTAACCTCAAACCTCCAGGTGCCACACCTAGAAGGATCCCAGAAGAATTTTTTTCCAGTAAACACATGGTCAACATACTATCCTAAGTATCAGAGATTACCAAAAAATTCCAAACAAAAACAAACAAACAAAAAACACAAGAAGTAAAACACCTACCAAACAAAGGTAATATAAGATCAGCATCTAGAGTTCTTATCCTCTCAAAACCAGATGACTGGATACCAGAATAAAAACACAATCAATAACACTCAAGAGAGTATGGCGCCACTAGCGTTCTATGGTCCTATTACAGTAAACCCTGGGAATTATAGCCTAGTGGAGACAAAGACAAAGCCCTTAAAATATTATTTACGGATACAATAGAGATCTTTAAAAGAAAATTAATAAATAACTTAAATAGATCTATAAAAACACAAACCAACAGAAGAAGAAAATCAATAAAAGAGCATACAAAATGGAAAAAGAATCAATAAAAAGTCCCAAACTAAGAGAAACTTGGAAGTAAAAATTTTAGGATCCTGAAGGGAAAAGACAGAGGCAAACATTGTCAAAAGAATATAAAAGATGGAATAGAGAAACTCAAGCAGTAGATAAGGATATATCTACAGGTAGAAGAAATACATATCTTGAAGAAATGTTAAATCTAAAAAAAAAATATTCAGGACATCTGGGATATTATTCAAAAACCAAATCTAAGAATGATGGGAATAGAGTAAAGAGAACAAACTCTGGTCTAAGACACAGAAAATGTTTTCAACAAAATCAAAGAAGAAAATTTCCCTAACCTAAACTAGGAGGTGCCCATCGTAATATAGGTAGCATAGAGAGCACCAAGTAGACTGAACCAGAAATCAAAGTCCCCTCAGTAAATAATAATCAAAACATTAGAAACTGAACAAAGAAAGAATATTAAATTATGCAAGAGAAAAATACAAAGTAACATATAAAAGCAGAGCTATTAAAATAAAACGTGACTTTTCAAAAGGATCCCGAAGACTAAAGAGTCTGGACAGCTGTCCTAGAGGCTATCCAAGACTGCTGTCTCCAAATTATTCTCAGTCAAAATGGAAGTAGAAAATAAAATTCCATGATAAAAATTAAATTGAAACAACTATCTGTAAATCTAGCCCCACAGAAGGTGCTAGAAGGAAAACTCCAAAATAAAGAGTTTAATCACACCCAAGCAAACACAAAGAATAAACATTCCCTAAACAGCAATCAATAGATGAGTAACACACACACACACACACACACACACACACACACACACACACACACACACACAGCACCAAATACAAAGTAATCCACCCCCATACATCACGTTGAATCTGGACTGAATTCATCCCCATCCACTGAGGCCAGACAACAGAGTCCATGTTATAGAAAGACCAGAGAGATGCCCCTGAAAATCTCTGGGGATGGATCAGTTGGCCCGACTATTCAAGGACAGGCTAACTGCACAAGTCGCCACCATCCATGGAGCTTCTGACGTCTCTTGGTCTCTAAGCACTTTAGTGGCTTATTTCTTACTTACTAGGTTCACATGAAATCAATGTTTATTTTATATGCCTAACCTTACACTTCAGAAGATTCCAGGTAGAACAATACGTAAGATTCATCCTGTACAAGCAATTAGACACCCTTCAGCATGCGGAAACCAGAGATATTTGAAACATGTGTTGTTCAAATCAAATGGCAAGTCACTGAACATGGTCTAGTACCTTCCTTAAGTGCAACTATGTTTATTTATCTAGGGCTAAATTCCATCAATACAGATAAGATGCACTAATAAAAATGCCCCAGTTTTTAACTTACATTGTTTTATATTACTGTAGATGATACAAAAAAATAAAAGCAATAAAGAATATCTGGATTAACTTTTTAATTTATTTGTTTTTATTATAATTTATTTATATTACATCTCCTTTGTAATCCCTTACCTCTTATTTTCCTATTCCCACCCACCCTCCCTCTTCTTCACTATTCTCCTCTCCTAGACCACTGACCAATGGGATACTCATCCCCCACTTTCTGGCCACAGCCTATCAGGTCTTATTTGGATAGCCTGCATCCTCTTCCTCTGTGTTCCCACAGGGCCTCTCCAACAAGGTGCAGAGATAAAACTGTGGGCACCAGAGTGCATACCAAGGGCAGAAACCCTCCCTTCTCCATGTGGAGAATGAGATATCCATCATCTACATCTGAACAGGGGGACTATGTTCTCTGCTTAAAATGTCCTTGGTTGGTGCATCAGTTTGTGTAGACCTCCCTGTGTCCAGATTCGGCAGCTTTGATCATCTCTTTGTGGAGCTTCTGACAATCCGCCCTGCCCCCTCCTTTCATCCCCCATGTCTTCCATATAACTCACAACTCTTGACCAAGAGTCTGGCTTTGAGTCTCAGTATCTGACCTGAAGCCCTGTTGGGTGGAGTCTCTCAGAGGACATCTGTGTTGGCCTAATATCCATTTATAATGGGTCTACATCATGCATGTCTTTCTGAATCTGGGTTATCTCACTTAAGATGCTTGTCTCTAGGTCCATCCATTTGCCTGCAGATTTCAAGATATCCTTCTATTTGGTAGATGAATAGTATTCCTTTTTATAAATGTACCATAGTTTCCTTATCCACTCTTTGGTTGAATAACATCTAGATTGTTTCTAGATTCTGGCTATTATGAATGAAGCTGCTCCCAACATAGTTGAGTAAATATCCTTCTTGTATGGTGGATCATCTTCCAGGTATGTGCCCATGAGTGGTCTAGCTGTGTCTTGAGGTAGCACTATTCCCAATTTGGATTATCGATTTAAATTTACTAAATATTTACCTACCTAGAGTAGTGTCAAAACTTTGTCAAGATTGAGCTGTGAAAAAGAATGACAATTGTAAGTTGCTTTCAAGTAGAATGACCACAGTATTATTTGCTAATCCTAAAGCCATGTCAGAAGAATCAAAGGGAATTGATATATCTTTAAGAAGTAATTTTGAAAAAAAGTCTTAGTCCTTAAAAATTGTCAACTCAAATTTGAGAGGATTACTGAAGCAAGTGTACCTCTGGCATAAACAAGATACATTTATGATGTCCTTGTTTCAGCCTCTTACAGGAGCATGCCATCTGCAGCTCTGGAGAGCTGTAGTCCAACCCTCAACTGATGTGTTGTTTACAAGCTTCTGCCAATTTCTACATTTGCTTTCATTTCACTGTCATTTGTTCATGGAAGGTTTGGAATTAGAACCATAATTAGCACTCAGATTCAAATATGCCCCTACCTGCATCACTTTCAATTTTTATGAGAATATCTTTAAGGATCCCCATATGAATAAGGTGGTCAGTACTTGTCTTTTTACATTTAGCTTAATGAGGACTAATATTATTCATGTTCTCATGAATAATAGAATTCCATTTTTGTTTGGTGATAAGTAGGATTCCACTAAATAAGTCTGTTGCCAAAGTTTTTCTTCCAGGCCCCAAACTCTCAGAATAATACTGGTTTATGAGATTCAAAAAATATTGACAAATATCTAGGCCATATTTTTAGGCTATTATCTGACTGGCTCATAACTTAAAAATAGCCCATTTATACTGATCTACATTCTGCCACATGGCTGGTTATCTCTGCTCAGGTATCATGTGTCTGTCCCCCTCATATCTTCCTAGATGAACTTTCCATGCCTAGCCCAATCCAAGAAACCTTTCTACCTAATGGATGTTCCATCTTCTATTCTATCCTTTCTATAGACCATAGTTTTTTTTTCTTTTTCTTTTTCTTTTGGGGGGGGGGAGGGAAATCAGGTGATATATACATACAATATACATGATATTCCTTCTACATAATCCAGTTTCTCTTGACTCTCCAATTCATAAACAACGTTGTTTCTCAGCTACTGTGATAGCTTAAATGTTGGAAGGCCAAGTATCCTGTCCACATGTTAATTTTATATCCTTTTCATATAATACACACACACACATGAAAATGAAAGCAATTTTTTGAAGCGAAATGCAAAGCAATTAATGACCCCATAGACAAAATGGTTTTTTTTTTTCTCTTTCTGAGGCACTTTCAACTCCTGCTCAGTTCTGGTTCATAAATGAAAAAAAGGTAAGTAGAGAAAGGACTTTGGAGAGACGGGAAAGTGAAATGCTGAAATGAGATTCTTCAGGATTTATTTTTTATTTTTTTGTTTGTTTTGTGACACAGTGATTTCCCTTCAATTTTTTCTTAAAATTTGTCCACCTTTTTAAAATACTCTCTATTCCCTTTCTCTTCCTTCTTTTATGTCTTCACAATGAAAAATCAATGCTAAAATTTTCAAAGGAGGGACTATAGTGTAGAACAGTTAACTGTCAGTGAGTGTGACTTCCAAACTAACATAATAATGCCTCCACAGTATACCTCAAAACTTTTAAAGAAAAAAAATTCAGTGATCATAATCAAGAAGATTATCACTACATTTAAAAAAATCAGACAACAAAACCATATTAAAAATAATGGAGTATATCCAGAAAATGCACCAATACACAACAAAAACATATGCTCAACCATGTTCATAGCAGCCTTATTCATAATAGCCAGAACCTGGAAACAGCCTAAGTGTCCATCAGTTGAAGAATGGATAAAGAAACTGTGGTACGTTTAAACTGTGGAATACTACTCAGCTATTAAAAACAAGGAAATACCGAAATTTGTGGAAAAATGGATGGGACTAGAGCTGGTCATATTGAGTGAGTTAACCCAGAAGCAGAAAAACTCACATGGCATACACTCACTTATAATTGGGCACTAGCCCAAAAGGCACATCCTATGAAAGTCTGCACTAAGCAGGAGATTGTAATAGATGTGAAGACATCCTACTGAGACTCTAGGTAAGAGAAATATAGGAGATGGGGCAATAGAAGGACACAGAGGGTCCTAGAAACCTACAAGAAGAACATCGTGATGGGTGCATCAGGGCCCAGGTGGGTCTGCTCAAACTGTTGCACTAACCATGGACAATACAAGGAGTAAACATCGAACTCCTACTCTGATCTACCCAATAGGCATGACATTCTCCCCAGTTATGTGGAGAGCAGGGACTGACTCTGACATGAACTCTGGTGCTCCATATTTGACCACCTCCCCTTGGAGAGGAGGCCTGGTGGCACTCAAAGAAAGAATAAGCAGGGTACCAAGATGAGACTTGATAGCCTATGACTATATAGTAGGGGAGGAGGACCCCCTTGATCATAGACCTAGGGGAGGGGAATAGGGTGAAAGTGGGAGGGAGGGAGGAATGGGAGGATACAAGTGATTGGATGGCAATTGAGTTGTAATCTGAATAAATTAATAAAATTTAAAAAAAAAACAAAAAATGCAACAAAACAGTGGTTTTCTGTGATAAATGGGTCTTTGATGCACATGGATTATTGAATACCTTCCCAATATGCATGAATTTCAATTTCCATGGTTCAGTCTAATAAGATGTGTCCACTAAGGATGTGAATCAAATCTCAATTTCCACACTGCATAAATTACATGACTTTGAGTTTCACTGATTTTATTCAATAGAACAGTTAACATATCACCAAACTTTCTGATCAGTGGCCAATTAGCATCATTTCTATGAAGGGCCGCTGGTTGATGGTAGTGGCACATAGTTATTTAGCTCACATCCAGGTAACAGATCAAAGAGATGCCTTGCTTCTTTAGGCCCCATGACCAACTCATGAAGCAACCAATGACAACGGATAATTGAGATTGCCTGGAAAGCTCTACTGTGCCCAATGAAGCCTCTGTAGCCTTTGGCAATCATCTTGCTAGAGTGTATAGAAAGAATCAGTTGTTTTTCTATAATTTTTGTTCCTTATATCCTGTGCATATGTAACAACATCTGGTATTTGTGTCTTGTTTTTGAGTCCTTTCTCTTGTCATCATGTCCTCCAGATCCATCTACACCATCACAAATGAAAGTGTCTTCCTTACTCAACACTACACAGTATCCCTTTGTGTATGTATACTGTATTTTTCTCTATTCATCTCTTGATTTATACTTAGGTTAAAAGGAAATTAAGCAACAAAATGAAATTACACAAAGAAAGATAAAGTGATAATGATGAAAACGAAAGTCATTAAAAAACTAGCAAAAGTGCAAAAGTAGTTACCGACTGTAGGAACAACCAAAACTGTTGGCATTGGAGAGATTTTAAATATGCAGATGCAGTGAAATTCAATATGTAATTACATAGTTGTAACACACATACACACACACACACAAACAAACAAGCAAACCTTTAATTAAAATGTGCCAGGAAAATGGATGCTAACAAAATTATTGACCTTAGGAACGCTTGCTGTTTTTTAAGACATTGGAATTACACCATTTTCTTTTGGGTGTTGTTCAAGATTTAGAACGAGTTACAATAATTTATCAATGTTTCAAGAAAATATTTTCTCCATCTTTTATGCTGGCTGGGAAGAAAGGAATGATGTTCAAACCATCATGATACATTTAGTAAAAAGGAAACAGGATGCACTAGTACTCAGTAGTTTATGTGTTTTAAATGATGCATTTTCTATTGAAGCTTAGGTTTACTTCTTTAGTTTTATAAACAAACAACAACAACAAAAAAGAAGTTTGAACACTGAAAAATATTGGTACGTAACAATCACTTTTTTCCTATTGACTGGTAAAAATATTTTTAATGTGACTTTTGAAGTCCTTGCTAGTGCACAAAGTGAGGACTTCCTAACTGCACACACACAGAGACACCCACACACATGTTTGTGTGTGTGAGAGTTAATATATTTTAATATACAAAACATAGTGTATAGTAATATGTAATTAATACAATATATTTGATAAATATATATTATCTTATATTAAATATTTAACTGTATAATTAATAAAGAACATTTAATATATTTTAATATAATACTGCATTGCAAATATTAATGTACTTTGGTTATAAATACATTATCTCTCAAGTTAGAAGATAAATTAAAGAATAATTTCAAAAATTTAAGATCACAATTCAAATGTGAGTTTGTACTAGATATCTTTACTTAAGGCAGATATTGTAAATAAAAGAATTTGCTATAATGAGAGTTTGCATTTCTGAAAGTTATGTTGTCTAAAATTAGAGTTTCTGGTAAACTCTCTAGATTATTACACAAAACATTTCCTGTGTACTAACATTGAAAAATGCCTTAAATATTCACATGTACCAAAGTTTTCTTTCTTGGCAGTACAATGCTAAGGCATACAGGCTGATGTAGGACCCCATAAAATACAAAATAATACTTGATGGAAATTCATCCACTCTGGGAGTCCAGATCTTCACTTTGAGTCATAGAAAAAGACACAACAACTATGATTATTAATTACAGAGAAAGATAATTCATTTTTCACCTTTCACCTCTCTCTTGACTGAAGGAAAATGTAAATACTGGGAAGAAAACCTTGTTTAGTAAATGCTACTGAAGTCTACTGAGTTACTCAGTAAGTGTGCTGATCTACAGATGACCTAGGTCACAAAACACACTCCACACTAGCTGTATACTCAGGAACTTGCTGTTTCCATCCTTGTTATTCCTCTCAGACCTGTGTTCCCCACTTCCCTGTCTTGTATCATCGACAAGAAGGTTTTAGTTCTATTTGTCTCTTGGTGTTGGGACCCAACACCTAGAATATGTAGGATAACTTTACCTCTGGTCTCCTTTGCCATGTCTATCTTTAGTGAAGTCACCCTCTGATTAGCACCTCAGTGATACTTAATCTGTCTTCAGCTGTCACTGTCCCAGTGAAGCATTTCTCTTCTTGTCTATTGAGAACTAGCTCAGTTTTGCTTCCTGCTGATGTTCCTGTGCACATGAAGATCCCTCTTTGCTTATGGTATCTTTCTTTATGAAAGTGTCTTATAGAGCCCTCCTTTTTCTTATCAAGCTGATAAGAAAAGTGTAAAAAGGTACCTGGAAATAAAAAAAAAAGGAATCTATTTGTTTTTGGATTTATAAACACACATAAATACATATATGTACACACATACACAAACAAGTTCCTTCAAGAGGTAAAACATGCCAACTTACAAAATAAAGCCTGCTTGTGCTCAGCTCCTCGACACCTTTGATTTTCTCCTCACTGTCTACGACTGGGAGACCATCAATTTCTTTGAAAAAATAAGTGGGCGCATTGAGAGCAGGGAAAGTCCTGATTAACAAATGTTTCCTGCTGGTCCTTTATACTGCTGTTCATTCTTTGTCTTGTACTTCTCATGTCACCTGCCTGAGACTCCTAAGGCATTCTGTAGGGAAGGCTGGGCTGCCTACCCTTCAGTCCAGTAAGAAGAATTGTTTGTCAAGATAGCAACTGCACAGAGCCAAGTCTTCCCAAAGCAATTTACTGGTACAAGAGGACCAATTCTTCACACACACAGTAAGGGTTTGTCAACCAACCAAGAGGAAAATCAATGACTAAATACTTCTATGCCATGAGGAAGACAAATGTGACTACACCAAGTGCCTTCTGAGCAAGCCCCATCTAGAGGATACCAAGATGTCTTTTGCGATCCTCTAGATACACGCATAAGGGAATCCACCTTCTCAAACCTAGAGTAGACTTATGGTCCTAGGGATTTCCCCAACTTTCAGTTATAATGAATATTACTATACAGAACTTGGCAAGCAAACCTATAACTAATAAACAAATCATAATTAATTAATTAATTGACCTTAATTAACTAAATAATGTGGAAGGTGTGACATAGTGATGTGACTTTAAAAAAAAATCTACCAGTGCCTTCATATTCACAAAATCATTTTATTTACATTCAAATGTGAACTAGGAAAAGCAGAGCTGAAATTTCTGCATATTTTACATTCTCTTTCTAGAATATTGTGGCAGAATCAAGACTAGCCACAAAACAAATACTCCAATAAGGTTTTAAAAAGCAAACTTAGGACAGAATTGCATTTTGTGACTGTCATCAGTTTAAAATATTTTAAAAATGTCTTTGAGCCTAAAGAAAATTTCAAAAATGTCCCAGAAATTTCTCTGCTTATTTTAACAATAAAATGTACCATCATTAAAGTTATTTTAATGTCTTAGATTTATTATTAATATTTATTTATTTTTAATATATTTTATTAACTTATTCATATTACATCTCAATTGTTATCCCATCCCTTGTATCCTCCCATATTTCCCTCCCTCCCATTTTCCCCTTACTCCCCTCTTCTATGACTGTGACTGAGGGGGAACTCCTCCCCCTGTATATACAGGGGGTATCAAGTCTCTTCTTGGTAGCCTGCTATCCTTCCTCTGAGTGCCACCAGGCCTCCCCATCAGGGAGATGTGGTCAAATATGGGGCACTAGAGTTCGTGCGAAAGTCAGTCCTCACTCTCCACTCAACTGTGGAGAATGTCCTGTGCACTGGCTAGGTCTGGGTAGGAGTTAGAAGTTTACTGCACTTATTGTCCTTGACCCCTGGGCCCAGATCTACCCATCATAATGTTCTACTTGTAGGTTTCTAGGACCCTCTGGATCCTTCTATTTCCCCCATTCTTCCTTGCTTCTCTCTCCTAGAGTCCCAATAGGAAGTCTTCCCATCTGTCCCACTTTGCTGGTAAGTGAAGACTTCCATGGGACATGCCCCTTGGGCTAGTATGCAGATATAAGTGATTATATATCATTTGAGTCTTCCTACTTCTGGGTTAACTCACTCATTGTGATCATTTCTAGCTCAATCCATTTGTCCAAAAATTTTGCGATTTCCTTGTTTTTAATTGCTGAGTAATATTCCATAGTGTAAATGTACCACAGTTTTTTTTTTTTTTTTTTTTTTTTTTTTTTTATCCATTTTTCTACTGAGGGACACTTAGGCTGTTTCCATGTTCTGGCTATTATGAATAAGGCTGCTATGAACATGGTTGAACAAATTTTCTTGTTGTGTGCTGGAGCATCTTATGGGTATATTCCAAGAAGTGGAATAGCTGGGTCTTGAGGAAGCCCTATTCCCAGTTTTCTGAGATAGCACCAGATAGATTTCCAAAGTGGCTGTACTAGTTTGCATTCCCACCCACAATGAAGGAGTGTTCCTCTCTCTCCACATCCTCTCCAGCATGTGGTGTCGCTTGAGTTTTTGATGTTAGCCATTCTGATGGGTGTAAGATGGAATCTCAGAGTTGTTTTGATTTTCATTTCCCTAATGATTAAAGATGTTAAGCATTTCTTTAAGTGTTTCTTAGCCATTCAATATTCCTCTGTTGAGAATTCTCTGTTTAGTGTTGAGGCCCATTTCTCAATTAGATTATTTGGTTTGATGATGTTTAATCTCTTGAGACTTTATATATTTTGGATATTAGACCTTTGTCTGATGTAGGGTTGGTGAAGATCTTTTCCCAGTCTGTAGGTGGTCACTTTGTTCTGTTGACAGTGTCTCCTGCCTTACAGAAGCTTCCCAGCCTATGAGGTCCCATTTATTAATTGTTGACCTTAAGGCCTGAGCTGTTGGTATTCTGTTCAGGAGGTTGTCCTCTGTGCCATTGTGTTCCAGGCTCTTCCCCACTTTTTCTTCTAACTGATTTAGTGTCTCTGGTTTTATGTTGAGGTCTTTGATCCACTTGGACTTGAGTTTGTGTATGGTGACAAATATGGGTCTAATTGCATTTTTACATGTAGTATTATTCATATTTATCATGTTTAACATTGATTGTAAAAATAAATGAAACAGAAAAATGTTTTAAAGGTGATTTATCTTGATGGAGAAAACAATTTTTTGGAAGCAAATTCAAATTATATCAATAAGAAAAGAAATATAACATTTCTATATTGATGGAGCTTAACAATGAATTAATCATGGTATGGAAAAATCATAAATACAAAATATAAACAATTACATCCTAATAATTTACAACTTCAATTTGAGAATCTATCATTTATATCTGACAGAGATGTTTCATTTTCAGCTACAAATTTCAAGTACATTTGGAGACATAAATACAAGTAAACACCTTTAAAGCTCCTGTGTTTATTTTGAAAGTACCTAAGCACACGTGACAGACACATCGGCTGTGAAAAATCACTGTACTTTTCCACTATGGTGCAAAGGACAAAGGCAAATGTCTACTTTATGTTCAGAATAAAATAGATTTTCAAAGTGCTTCAAAATATAGTCATTTTACCACAAGAATTAGACACAAGAAACTTTAAACCATTTTTCTCTTTCCAAAGATTTGTTTTAGATGATAAATATAAAATACCCTTTAAAATCACCCGAATCTTTGCTTTAGCATTGCTAATATATTAAATCAATTACCTCACTCTGTGATTTTGAAATTCCTGTGAATCAATAATATTTACAGTGGTACTATTGTTTGTAAAGTATGAGGTGTAAATAAATTTAAATGAATAGAATGAAATAAACATACTATCAACTATATCTGTATCTATATCTCTAACCTACATATGTATGTCGCGTTTTATTTCATATTTCACATATATGTGTGTGTATGTATATATATATATATGTATGTATGTATATATATACATATATATATACATACATATATATGTATATATATATATATGAGAGAGAGAGAGAGAGAGTCTCATTTTACTCTGCTGCTGTGACAAATATCTGATAAATGGAATTTAAGGAACAAAAGTTTATTTGGCTTGCGATTTTGCATTACAATCCATTATTGGAGGGTCAGAGAGACAAGGTAGGAACTTAAAGCATCACAACTATACTCAAGAGTAGATAGAGAATAAATAAATGGATCCTTGCTTCCCTCTTTTGTGGTGTGTGTGTGTGTGTGTGTGTGTGTGTGTGTTGTTTTGTTTAGTTTAGTTTTTTCTAATAGCTTTCTTTGATATACAATTCCAGGTCTAGCCTAGGGAATGGTGCCACCCACAGCATGCTAGGTCAGTTAAGAATCAAGACAATGTTCCAAAGATATGCCATTCTGATTTAGGTAACCCTCCAAGACTCTCTTCCATCAATGCCATTCTATTCTAGGAGAATTTAATTCAGTTTGTGTGTATGAAATTGGGTTTGTTGGAGTTTCTTACAGAAATGTGGTTACTCAAAGGCAGCTGTATCATCAAAATGCCCATCTGGGATGTGGGCAATGACTCATGAAGGTCCCTTACCTGAAGCTCCCTGGATAAACCTCCTATTCAAGGGTTATATAAATTTGGTGAAGAACCTGTGTACCTTAAAAAATTTGAGACTTTCCGACGTTTTGTAGAATTCATTAGATTCTTGAGCCTAGTAAATATTTCACTAGTTCTCTGAACCTCCTGAACTTCCTCCCACCTTTAGGGGAGAATATTTCAGAGTGTAAAGAGATTGCTACACAACAGTTATTTTTTTTTAGTATTGTGTCACAATAGCAGAAAACTTACATGCTCAGAGAAAGAATTTTAAAGTGTTATAGAACAATAATAGGGAAACTGATGGGTAGGAAGGTGTTTACTGCACACATATGGGGACCAAGTTCAAATCCCCAGAAAACATGTAGCATTGGGTGCTGTTGTACATATCTGTAATCCAGTATTTCTAGGACCAAAGAAAAATTAAAGACAGGAGAATCTTTGGGTTCTTACAAGCCAGCTATTCTGGTTACATGGTGATCAACAAAAAAGAAACCTTGTCTTAAATGAGGTGAAAGGTGAGAACCAAGATCTGAAGATATCCTCAGACTTCTACACACACACACACACATACACACACACGCACGCACGCACGCACGCACACACTCACACATATACTACATTATATGTACATCAGTGTGCACATAAATACACATACTGTATCATTTACAAATCAATGTGCACATAAGCACACACATGCACATACACAGAACATAATAGTTGAATATAAACACTGTGGTATAATTCAGAGGATATGATTATGCTTTAATCTGTTTTTAAGGATAATTAAACAAAATGTAATGAAAAAATTAAAAAACCTAACACACCAAGTTGGATAAGGCAACAAACACAAGGGAAAGTTCCTAACAGAAGACACACAAGAATGATAAAAACCCTAAGCTATAAGCCTATATATATAGTGAAGGCCTTGTGTATGCTGCTTCAGTTTCTATGGGTTCATAGGAGTTTTCACTATGCTGATTTAGGAGGTCTTAGTTTTTGGTGCCCTCCATCCCCTCTAGCTTTGGCCCTCTTTCTGCTTCTTTTTCTAAGGGACTCCAAGAGCCTTAAGTTGAAATATTTGATGGAGACTTCCCATTTTGGGTTGAGTGTTCCAAGGTCACTCACTCTGCATAATGTCTGGCTATGCATCTCTTATTTGTTTCCACATGAGGAAGGAGAAAGTTTCTTTAATGATCGGTAAACAAGGCGTGGATATATGGTTTATGAGTGTAGGAGAATATCTTTAGTTATCATTTAAAGCTAAATTTGTATGTTCCTTTGTGTTGTTGTTGTTTTTCAACAGCAGTGTTTGGTTCAATCTTAGATTCCTTGGCTGTCTAATCTCTGGTTCTTGGTCACCAAAGCAATGTCAGTTATTGCTTTCTACTTGTGGAGTTGGCCTTAAGTCATATAAGATATTGGCACGTTACCCCTGTAAGCATTGTGTCCTGCATGCAGGACATCATTTCAGGTCAATGGGTTTATGGCTGAGTTGGTGTTTATGATTCTCTTTTGGGAGCTTCCAGAGAATCTTTCTGTACCAAAACACAAGGACATAGGAGTGAATGCTCCATCCATACACCAGCTCAACTTCTCTTCAGCAATGAGACCTTGCCATCAGATAGTAAAAAACTATCTACACTCTTGACAACAGCCTGGGTTCTTTGGGGATTCTCATGGGACACATTTGGCAAATCATTTGTGTAGCCCATTCCCAGTACTGGAATCTTTATTTGGTGACAAGGTATAACACATTGGGACTTTCTCCTCATTATAAGATTTCGGTTAGATCACCTTTATGTATGTACGTATTTTAGAAAGGCTCTGGTGTTTTATATTTCCATACTATCTCTCAAATAGCATTTAATTTTAATTGCTTTTCCCAATATTCCATTTCTTGGCCCCTTCATTTCCCTCTCTTTCTTGCTTGAACTTTCTGATTTAGTCCCCCCCCCAAATCTGTATCTATTTATTCTATTTCATTTTCTTAATGAGATCCACGGGCCCCACCTTATTCCCTTACTCTATACCTCACCTCTGCGAGTGTGATAATTTTAGCTTGCTTATCATTGACTTACCAGCTAATATGTACATATAAGCAAATGTATACATACTTGTCTTTTCATGTCTGCGATATCCCACTCAGCTTTTTATTCACCAGAGAAAGTCATTTTTAACAGCTAAGTAATACTCCATTATATAAATATGCCACAATTTCTTTATTCATTATTCTATTGAGGGATATCATGGCTGTTCCCATTTATGACTCTTATAAACAAAATTGGAATAAACAGAGTTGTTCAAATACAGATGGGTCCTAGCGTAGATCAATTCCATTTCCCAAGGAACTACCACACTGATTTTCATGATATCTATAAAAGTTTGTACTCCACCAGCAATGAGTGAGTGTTCCCTTACCCTACATCCTTGACAGCATCAGGTATCACTTGTTTAATTGACCATAGTAAATCTGACAGGTATAATATAAAATCTAAAAGTAGATCTGATTTGCATTTCTCTGATTAATAAGAATATTGAATATTTCTTTTTTTTTAATTTTTTTTTCTTTTTTTTTTATTAATTTATTCTTGTTACATCTCAATGTTTATCCCATCCCTTGTATCCTCCCATTCCTCCCCCCCATCCCCATTTTCCCATTATTCCCCTCCCCTATGACTGTTCCTGAGGGGGATTACATCCCCCTGTATATTCTCATAGGGTATCAAGTCTCTTCTTGGCTACCTGCTGTCCTTCCTCTGAGTGCCATCAGGTCTCCCATTTCTTTAAGTGTTCATTAGCCACTCTAATTTCATCTTATGCAATTTTTCTCTTTAAGTCTGGACCCCATTTTTAAATTGGGTTATTTGTTTTCTTGATACATAGTTCTACTTAGTTCTTTAGATATTTTGGATGTTAGCCCACTATGGGACATGTACTTGGTATAAATCATTTTCCAATCTGTACACTGCTACGCTGTTACTATTATGCTGGCCTTTGCTTTACAGAAACTTTATAGTTACATGAACTCCCATTTATTAATTGTTGACCTTAGTGCCTGTGCTATTGGTGTTCTGATCAGAACGTCTTTTCCTGTGCCTATGAGTTCAACTCTATTTGTGACTTTCTTTTCTCTCAGGCGTAGTGCATTTGTTTTTATGTTGAGGTTTTTGGTACATTTGGAATTAGTTTTACGAAAAGTATCTTAGTCAGTGTTCTATTTGCTGTGAAGAGACACCATGAACACAGAACGTCTTATGAAGACAAGCATTTAATCATGGCTTGCTTACAGTTTCCAAGGATTAGTACATTATCAGCATGGCAGGACACATGATGTCACTTAGGAACAATATAGATGGATCCTGGGATAGATCAATTCCCATTTCCCAAGGAAACACCACACTGAATTTCATGATCTTTATAGAAGTTTGTAGTGGTGCTGGCAGATGTGGTGCTGGAGTTGAGAGCTCTACATCTGGATATGCGGGCTTCAGGGAAAAGAGAAAGACCATGGCCTTGCTAGGGGATTTGAAATCTCAAAGCCTATCTCCAGTAACACACTTCCTCCAATAAGACCACGCCTCCTAATGCTTTCAGATAGTGCCACTTGCTAAGCATTCAAATCTATGAGCCTATGGAGATTATCTTTATTTTAAACACTACACAGTGATTAGTGTGAATCTATTTGGATTCTTCTACATACAGCAATCCAGTCTGACCAGTACAATTTGTTGATGGTGTCTTTTTTGCAGTGTATATCTCTGTCTTCTTTATAAAAAACCAGGTGCCCATAGATGTGAGGATTCATGTCTGGGTCTTCAATTTGATTCCATTGATCAACAAGTCTATTTTCTACCCTGTGGCATGTCCATAATACAACTTGAAATCAGGTATGGTGAGACCTGCAACCATTCTTTTAGCTTTCCTGGAGTTTTTTTGTTTGTTTGTTTGTTTGTTTGTTTCTCCATATAAAGCTGAGAATTGTCCTTTCGAGGTTTGTAAAGAATAGTATTGTAATTTTGATGAGAATTGCATTTAATCCGTAGATCAACTTTGGTAGGATGGCCATTTTTACTATGTTTACCTTACCAATCTATGAGCATGGGAGATCTTTCCATTTTCTGATATCTTCTCTAATTTATTTCTTTAAAAACTTGAAGTTTTTAATCAAACACGTTTTTATTTCATTCTTTGGTTCAAGTTACTCCAGGATATTTTATATTATTTGAGGCTATTGTGAAAGATATTGTTTCCCTCATTTCTTTGTCATTCCATTCATCATTTGAATATAGAAAGGCTATTGATTTGGGTGAGGTAATCTTGCATCCAGCCACTCGGCTGAAAGTTTTTGTTAGCTATATGAGTTCCCTGGTGAAATTTTTAGGGTCACTTATGTATACTATCATATCATCTGCAAATAATGATACTTTCAATTCTTCCTTTCCAATTTTTATCTCCTTGATATCCTTCTTTGCCTTAAAGGTCTAGGAAAAATTTAAAGTACTATATTGATTAGGTATTATAGTGGAACTGTTTTGAGTTTCTTTCCATTTAATTTGATGTTTGCTATAGGCGTCCTGTAATCTGCCTTTATTGCATATTCAGTTTGTTAATGCGGATATTCTCTATGTTTATTTTTTGTTAATTTGGATAAATATTTTTCAATCTTACTGATTGTATTAAAGAACCATCTCAGTCTTTCATTCTTTGTATTTTTTCTAATTTACTCATCTCAGCTATGAGCTTGATTATTTATTGCTGTCTACTCTTTTTGGGTGTGATTTCCTCTTTTTTCCCTACAGCTTTTAGGTTTGCAGATACATTACTTGTAACAGATCTCTCCAATTTTTTTGTGACCTCTTAATGCTATGAAACTACTTCTTAGAATATGATTTATTTTGCCACATACATTTTGATGTCCATTTTCATTCAGTTCCAGAGAGTCTTTAATTCCATTCTTAATTGCTGTCTTGACCCATTTTTCATTTAGCAGTGAGTTGTTCAATGTCCATGAGTTTGTAAACTTTATGTTATTTCCTTTGCTGATATGCAGCTTCATTCATGGTTGATAGGATGCAGGGTGTAATTTCAATTTTATAACATCTGTTGAGATTTTTAGAAAGTTCCACAAGGTACAGAGAAGCTATATTCTTTAATTTTGGTGGAAATGTTCTGTGAATATCTATTAGGTTTATTTTATGACATCAGCTAGCTCCAAGTTCTCTCTGGTTGGTTTTTGTTTGGCTGATCTGTCTATTGGAAACAGTTGGGTATTTAATTCTCCCACTATCAGTATGTGAGGATATGTGATTTAAATATGTGACTTAAACTGTAGTAGTATTTTTTATGCACTTGGGTGCCCTTGTGCTTAATATATATAATCTTAAGAATTACAATGTTCTTTTGGAGATATTTTTCATTTGATGATTATGTGGTACTCCTCCCTATTTCTTCTGACCACTTATGATTTGAAGTCTGGTTTCTCTGATATTGAATGTCTATATCAGCCTTCATTTAGGATACATTTTCTTGGAACATATTTGCCCATCTTTTACCCTGAGATCATGTGTATCCTTGATATTAAACTGGGACAGAGGGGAAGGCATCCTATTGGGACTCTAAATGAGAGACGCATGGGAGAATAGCAAAATAAAAGGATCCAGAGGGTCCTAGAAATCTACAAGTAGAACAATATGATAGGCAGATTTGGGCCCAGGGGTCCCGCTCAAACTAAGGCACCAGCCAAGGACAATACAGGAGGTAAACTTTAAACCCCTTCCCAGATCTAGCCAATGGTCAGAATATTCTCCACAGTTGAGTGGAGAGTGTGATACGACTTTCTCACGTACTTTGGTGCCTCACATTTGACCATGTCCCCTGGAGGGGGAGACCTGGTGGCACTCAGAAGAAGGACAGCAAGTAGCCAAGAAGAGACTTGATACCCTATGAGAATATATAGGGGGATGTAATCCCCCTCAGGAGCAGTCATAGGGGAGGGCAATAATGGGAAAATGGGGGGGGGGGGGAATGGGAGGATACAAGGGCTGGGATAAACATTGAGATGTAACAAGAACAAATTAATAAAAAATAAAATAAAATAAAATAAAATAATAAAAACTAAATTACCAAACTAAAAAAAAAAAAAAAAAAAAAAAAAAAAAAAAAATCCTTACGGATGGAGCGGAAGGATGGATCTTATTTTTGCATCCATTCTTTTAGTCTGTGTCTTTTTATTGGCGAGTTGAGACCATTGATGTGGAGAGATGTTAAATATTAGTGTTTGTTGATTCATTTTATTTTAATCATATTGTTGCTGTTGATCATGGTGGTGGTGGTGGTGGGGTGTGTGTGTGTGTGTATGTGTGTGTGTGTACGTATCACATATCTTGATTTGATATAATCTAATGTTTTCTTGATGTGTTTAACTGCTTCATGTTAGAATTTTCCTTCTAACATCCTCTATAAAGCTGGATTTGTATAATCATATTAATTAAATTTGGTTTTATCATGAAGTATCTTATTTTCTCTACCTATTCTGATGAAAAGTTTTCCTGGGTTTAGTAGTCTTGGCTGACATTTGTGGTCTCTGAGCACCTTTAAAACATCTGTCTAGGCTTTTAGGTCATTTATTCTCCATTAAACATCCAGGTATCACTCTAGTAGGTCTGCCTTTTACGTGACTTGTTCTTGAACCCTTGCAGATTTTAACTTTGGTCTGTGTTTTTAGTGTTTTTATTATTATGTGATGAGGGAATAAGTGTTTCTGGTCCAGTTTATTTCATGTTGTTTCTTGTATCTTCTTCTTTTGATTATTGAAATTTCCTTCAATACTTTTACTGTCCCATTGTCCCTTTATCTGGACTCCTTTATTTATTTCTACTAGTCTTAGATTTGCTCTGTTCATGGTGTCCCGAAGTTCGTATATATTTTGTGCCAGGATTTCTTTTTTAAATTTAACTCTTTTTTTTTAACTGAGCTATCATTTCTTCTATTGTGTCTTCAATGCCTAAGGTTCTCTCTTCTATCCCTTGTGTTCTCTTGTTGAAGCTTGACTCTGAAGTTCCAATTCAAGGTTCTAAATTTGTTTGTTTGTTAGTTTTTGTTTGTTTGTTTAATCTTGAGGTTTGAGGTTTACAAGTTCAGGTTTTCTTTATTGATTCTATTTCCACTTTCGAGTCTGAAATTGTTTTATTCGTTTTCCTTCACTGTTGGTTTTTGTGTTCATAGATTTATTTAAGGGATTTATTTGTTTCCTGGGTTCTTAGAGTATTATTGTTGTTTGTCGCCTCCTATGAATTCTTCTGGGATTATGGTAGGTGTGGTCATTGGGAATTCCAGGTAAAATGTGTTTCCAGGTGTTGGAAGCTGGCATTTATTAATGAGTATAGCCTGAGGAGGTTCACGGGAGGGAGGAAAGCAGGGTATTACCCCAGAATCTGCTTAGTCTTCTAGAAATTTGTGCAGAGGGTGAAGAGTAACCACAGCAGAAGGTCGGCTACAGAGCTAGGGATGAGACTGGAGGGGGTGGTGGATTTTGGAGGGATGGAGGGAGATATGAAGATCTGTAGTTAGCCTACTTGCTACCCTGGTCAGAGTGTCCTGTGGGATTTCAGGGAGTGTCTGCAGGTATTGTGGCCTGAGACAATGCAACAAGTTGGAGGAGGAAAGTTAGAAGTGGAAGATCTGTGTGATCCACTGGAGATGGGAGCTTGGGGTAAAAGTAAGATGCATCAGGTATTCTGCTGTAGAGCTGTGGATAAGACAGCGGAGTTGCATTTGGAGGAGCAGAGGGAGAAGTGAAGATTTGCAATTACCCTACCAGTTTCCTTGGATGGATTGAACTGTACATAAGTTGATATTTTCAAGAAAAGTCACACACTATGTGTGAGTGAGTGTGTCTGTGAGTCCCTTCTATTATATGAAGAAATAAATACTACCCCCATGTTTACACTGACAGCAAGAGAATCTAAGGGGCTAAATGCTATTCATGCATTTCTTCCTCCATTAACTCATTACTATTTGATACCACAGCCGGTATACTGCCGTGGTTACTGCCCCAACATATTAGAAGTTGACCTCATAAAACTGGGACAAGGAAAGAAATTTCTGCTGTGTTATATCATTTATATCATTTCTACAATAATTTCTATTTTAAAAAGACATGAGTAAAATAGCCAAGTACTGAGATAATATTGGACAAATTTATTTGTGTCTTGAGATAGAAAATACAGGTATCCTCTACAGCATTTGGTATTCTGTGTGTGTCGAGGGTGGGGCATATATGAAAATTCAAGGAACTTGTGCCTCAGTGGAAAGACATCAGAAAGTTTAGCACGCATTTCAGATCCACTTAAGTCATTGTTATTTATGTCTATTTTTTCATAAATGTCCTTCAGTGTTCCCTGAAGACTTTCACCAATGTGGACAGTTGGGATAAGAATTCACATGAATAAGGTATGAAGAGAACAAATTCTTGAGGGGCTAAAGAAATGACCCAGTAGGTAATAGCACTTACTGTTTTTAGAGAGGACCCTGGGTAACGTCTCAGTATTCACATGGTTGGTTTCAACCGCCTATAGCTTCCAAATATATGATGTTCTGCTTTGGCCTCAGAGGGCATTTTTATGTTTGCAATATGTATAGACTCATGTAAGCACACACACATACTTAAGTAAAAGTAAATAACTAAAAGATACCAAGTCATTAAAATTAATATACATAATGCAATTTCAAATGAAGCAGTTCACGACAAATAAAACACCTCAAAATTTAATATTTGAAATTTTAGCAAAATGTAAACACCAAATCCTGTTGGCTCAGATCATTAATGTTTTGGAAGCCCTAGTTTAGAAAGCATATAAATCCCTACCATGTCCTTTATTACATTATATATAACATATCATGTATACCTTGAAAGTGCGGCTCATTTGAACTGACCCCTTTATGAGGAATGACACCAGAGTCACACACCAAATCTCAGCTAATTAATGAATCTTCACAGAAGCAGACCTAGAAGAAAATAGAACCATCAGTGCTGTGCCTATAAACATGGTATGCGGTGACAGGCCTTTCAGAAGTGTTTATTAAATGAAAAATGTTTTTTCACCTTAACTGCCATATTTCAGCAACAGCCCCCAGAACTCCCTGTCAACACCCTTTCACACATATAATTGTCATGGGGATGATACTCAGACCAGCAAAGGCACCTTCATTGCTATAAGGATTTATCCTTAAAACTTTGCAGGAAAGGATAAATTGATGACATATTTGTAGCAGGAGAATGGCTTTTACTCATAATGATCACTTTGATCTTTAGTGCTCAAGGGAGTAAAGAGGAAAGCAAAGGACACTCTTCAATTCCATGACCCATTCCATGGTGTGCTCAACCCAGACAGATGACCCTATTTATTCCCTCTCTTCCAAACACAGTCAGCGTATTCTGACACTGCTTGAAGCTGCTGTTATTCTTTGAGTCTGTTTGCTGAAAGAGAACTGTAGTGATTTTCACAAATTTAAAATGACCCTTATTTAAAGATTTTCAGTTAATGAAAACAAGATCATGACTCAAACCCTCTAAAATGATTGGAGATGTATTAAGTGCAACTTTCTAAAAGTCCAAAGTAATGGACCAAATAATACAAATACAATATTATATATTATATATATATATATGTATGTATATATATATATGTCACCTATTGAAAGTGCATTCTCTCATATAATAAATCCCAAGCACAGTTTCCTATCCCTCTACTCCTCTAACCCCTCCCCACCTCTCCTCTCCCTCAGATGAGCTTCCCTTATATTTCCCTTCAGAAAAGAGCAAGACACCAAGATCAACAACCAAATAGGACAAAGTAAGTTACATTAAGAAAGGCAGAAGCTGTCATATCGAAGCTGAACAGGTAGCCCAATAGGAGGAAAGGAATCCAAAGACCACATGATTCAGAGGCATCCCCTCTCCCACTGTTAGGAGTCCCACAAAACCACCAACTAACAATCATAATGGTGCAGAGCCATGCTTGCCTCTTGTCTACTGATTCGGTCTCTGTGAGCCCACGTGCGGCCTGTGTAGTTGATTCTGAGGCCCGTTCTCCTGGTGTTTCTCATCCTCTCTGACTCTTACAATCTTTCTTCCCACTCTTCTGCATGGTTCTTGGAGCTCTAAGGTGAGGGAGCCAATAGAAACCTCTAATTTAGACTCTTTCTACATAATGTCTGGCTGTGGGTCTCTGCACCCATCCCTAACTGCAGCCAGAAACAAACTTTCTTATGAAAACTGGACAAGGCCCTGACCCATGAGTATAGCCGAGTACCATTAGGAACCATTTCATTGATGGCTTCTTTTTTTTCTTTTTTGTCAGTTGTGTTTGGTTCTACCTGACTGAAAATTGACAAATGTGGAGTCACACATTATAATACAACTCCTTTCTGTCATATTTATATGGAAATAATAATTTCAACTTTATTTCAAAACAAAACTAAGATACAGTATATGTTTTATAATACAAGTCTTTTCTTTTATATTTATATACAAATAACAGTTCAAACTTTATTTAAAAAAACCAAACAACAAAAACAAACAAACAAAACCATAAAACATCTTTTAAGATGGCTTGATTGCTAAAACACTTGCCTTATAAGCATGAGGTACTGAGTTTAATGCCCAGAATACAAGTTTAAATCTTGGCATGGTGGCATACCTGTGTAAGCTCCCCATTTCTAACATTTGGGAGTGTATAAATAGAGAGGGCTACCTTGGGCTTGTTGTCCTTCTACCCTAGCCTACTAGATGAGACACCTAGTCTAAAACACAAAAGGTGAGCAGTCTCTGTAGTTATACATCCAAAGAAGTGTCTTCTGTCTTACATGCACACACACACACACACACACACACACACACACACACACACACACACACACACATACACACGGTGCTATGCTGTTTTGGCATGGCTCTGAAATATTCTACCTAGCAACAATCAGTAATATTGAAGAATCATGAAGAGAGTTATTAGATCTGAGAAGTTTTAGGAATTTTATTTATTTCCTAGGACTTCCATAACAAAACACCACAAATGGGATATCTTGAAAACAATAGAAATGTATAGTCCCACAGTTGTGGTGGCCACAAGTCAAAATGACAGGTCTGCAGTGTCATATTCTCTTTGCATGTCAGAAAGTCCAATCAGTTAGTCCACTCTTCCTCCTATCTTCCACACACAAAAGTAAATCAGGTACTTAAGTGGTTCTATATTAGCTATGTTGTGTCACCTCAAAAATGCTTTAATTGCAGAGCAACAATCACAACTGCTATCCAGTGAAAGACTTGAAGTTTATAAAATCTGATACATGGTCACACCCTTGCAAAATAAATTGGGAGTCTGTTCCTTAGGGTTATTACTGAGAAAAGTAATGGGTCTGGCCAAAGTTTTTCAGATTCAATCTGGATTCCTAAATAGAGATGAAAGGGGATGTAGCAGTTAACATTTCCTGTAATAAAAGATGCAGGTGATTTGTACTAGGTAGAAGATGACTTTGCCACAGCCACATAATGCACATCTACTGCCTATGGTTCACAACACCAACAATCAACATTAAACAACTTGAAGTTCCAATGTTGACATTGAAGTACCTTCCACTCCTAACAATATTATTATTGGGAGTTCATAAAGCTCTGGGAAAATATGATAGAAAGCACTGATAACTTGTTCAAAATATATATCACAGTCATATAAGGTTGCATAGGTTTTTGGGTGCTTTGTTGGGCAATAAGGGTTATTATCAATGGGGGTTCGTTACAAGTTATTATTGGTCTTATTTTGAATGAAAACAAGGTTAGACTCAGCGATATCTCTCTTTTTCCCTATCTTACATTCTTAGGTTTGGAGATAGGGGTTAAAAAAATAGAAGGGGGTGGGGGAAATAAAGAAATATATAGGGAAGATAGAACAAAAAATAGATTAGTGAATCTACTCCTCAACTTAAGGACTCAATTATCACTCACAAGATTATTTTTAATTCACTGACATTGAATTTTGTATATGGATGCAAAATAAGTTTAATTCTAGGTACAATGGTATAGAATTCAAATGTAAGTTTATTCTTCACACACATATATGTACGCACACAGTACTCTAATATGAGGTTGTACACATAAAACTCAATTATAATACAAGGTTTACTTCTAATACTTTGAAAGTGCTATTGTAGGCTGTTTAAGATAAATAACTTATATGAGTTAATTGTTAGCTAATCGAGTCATGGTCATGTCAATCACAAGGCTACTTTTCTCACAAGATATACAACCGAGGTGTGGCAGATAGATATGATTCTATGGAAAGATAAGGTAGACTAGTTAGGTAAGGTCTTCAAAAATCTCAGAGACATGAAGAATATGGCATTTAAAAATGTTTTTATTATTTTAAAGATTCACAGACAGGTTAACTCCTGGCAACACCCAGCCTACCACAAAGAGGATAATGAATATCAAAGAAACTCCATAAGGAGACGTCTTCAAAGGTGGCAAACAAGCCACTGAGCCAAATGTCCTCACTTCCACCACAGACAGAATTCTGCCAAAAAGGGGCAGGTTGGGATGCTGGCAGAATCGCCACCAAACTGCCAAAACAGGGTAAGCAACTCCTCAGCAGTTCCTGCCTCAAAAATATGTCTGCCAGATATATTAGTCCAGAAGGCTGAAGAAGATGCTCCAAAATTATAGAGTTTTGGATGACAATTCAGGTAGAAAACTGTCTTGGTCATCTTCTTATCTTGAAAGCTACTAACCTGCATCCCAGGCATACTCAGTTAATCAAGTTTATTCCTTCTCAAGTCTCTGGTGGAGTTGAAGACCAGTTAGCTTGGTTTTACAATGAAGCTTAGTTGTTTAGTGATTAAGATGTTTTTAGGTCTAGATAGATGTTTTAAGTTGATAATGACAAGATTTGATTGAGATTGATTTACATTCAGAACTTTAGATGCACCAAGATAGAAAAGATGTTTTCTTCACGGCTGTCAAATACAAATAGCCAAAACATTAAGAAAGTAACATTTATATAATTCCTGATTCTCTCATGGTTACTCTTGCTATACGTAGTTTATTGTACATATGTGTAATAACATAATTGTATATGGAAAAAATTAAAATAAAAAAATTAAAAAGATACTGCCTAGATATTATACCTCTTACGGGAACATAAATTAGAATATGCATTTGGAGGCAAAATTTAAATAAAAATATATGATATCTTGAGTTGTATGTTTCCATTGAGAATAAAATTCTTCCACAACATTCATGCTATACCCTTAAAATTATCCTACAACTGGTATAAAACTTGGTAACTTAGAGTGTATACCTCATTCACAAGAGACTTTGCAATCAAATATTGAAATATAAAACACACACACATATGTGTGTGTGTATATATGTGTGTGTGCATTTGTATGTGTGTATATCTATTTGTGAGTTGATCTGAACATAAATAATCCCCTTTCTATCTCAGGCTTCCAATCTTTCTATCAGTTCTTTTCTTTATTTGTCCTAGAATATTCCCCCACACTCACCTAGTCCAAGCTTTGACACATAATCCTTGAATTTTTAGGGCACAATTCAGATCCTAAGCCAAGACAGTCCGTACCCTGGGGCCTCTTTTCTGGAGCAGCAAGTGCTTGACATGGTGTCCACTGGATGAATAATAGATTAATGCAGTCTGTAATGCACAAGCTCTGCTTTCATTTGTGATCATGGGAGTTCATGATGGATCTTTTATTTTCATGTTTAAATTGTTATAACTAAGGCATTGAATATTTACTTACCTCCTCTTTAAAGGTTTTATAAAATGTAAGGTGTGTGTGTGTGTGTGTGTGTGTGTGTGTGTGTGTGTGTGTGTGTTAGGTTTATGTACCTGAATGCAGATGTTCACAGAGACCAGAAGACACTGTTCTGGTCCCTTGCAACTGAAATTACAGTGGTTGTGAGATGCCAACCTTAGGGCAGGGAAAAGAACCCTGACCCTCTATAAGATCAGTATGTGACTTTAATAGCTCTCCTGCCTCTCATCTAATTATTGATGTATATTTGGATTTGAAACACTAACATTCCTTTGATAGAATCACTAGTAATTTTGGTGTATTGTTATATTAGAGCCTCTATTTACAGAAAAATACACACTGTCAAGCTGACTTTTCACAGGGCCATGACTGTGGAAGAATACTCAATGCAGTTTTGAGGTTATGAGCATTTTTTTATTGTATAATGAAAAAATTGTTGTTTATATTCTCAAACTATTCCTTCTTAGGATAGAAAACTATATAGGACCAAGCTTACCTTCCAACTTCTTCCACTTCACTGTTTTATGCAAACCTGAAAAGTATCTAGTACTCCTAAATGATTCTCTTTTGCTATCATGTTTTTTGTGATGCCTTCACTCTTTTACTCCTATTTATATTTTATTCTCCCAATAATGTCTAGGAAGAAGTGACATTCTGATGAGCATTAGTATCAGGCTTTATCTTTCTAGGATGCTTTCTCTCTGTTTCTGTCTATGTTACAACATTTTTATATCAGAAGAAACATTTTCTTTGATTACATTGGATATAATGAAGGAGAAGGCATTATAGAAAGTTTATTTTTCTGTAAAAATTAGAGAGTCAGTGTGTCTTTCTGGGCTTACAGTAAATGAAAGGATAAAAGAGTCTTTGAGATGAGCACTGGCTGTGTGTTGTGTATCATATGATCCACTTAACCTGTCGCCTTTCATTACCCAAGAGAAGATAGAAAATGACTTTGAATGGCAAGATGAGTGTAACGATATTATATTTGTGCATGAACACACTCCATGAATTGAAACTGGCATTAGTTTTTGCACAGTGCAAATGAGGGCATCACTGTTCACCTCTTGTCCATCTAAAGTTCAAATCAACCATGACTTATGAGCCATTTGATTTCCAAGACACTAAAACATATGCACGTACACTGATAAAATCTACAACTATCCTTTGCCAGTATTGTATCACATGTGCTCAAAAAAGTTGCTCTGGATCAGGCTAGAAGAAATTCCTGCTTCATGTGTTCAACCATGAAACCATATACACATAAATGACAAATTCACAATATCATATCTTTCTACTAGATGGTATTCAACTCATATGACTGGGAATTTTTGTGTCCTTTAATGACAAAAATTGAGTAATATTACATATTATGAAATACAATGCTGACAGTTTACCTTTTTACTTTTTAGCAGTTCAAATTTCATTTATTAGTAGTATTCTCTGTGGTGTGTGTGTGTGTCTGTGTGTGTGTGTGATATGTGCATGTGAATGTAGGCATGAGAAGTACCACAGTGAGTGTGAGTTGGTTTTCTCCTTCCAAGTAGGCTTCTGGGAATTAACCACAAGTCATGGGACTTGAGCAGGCTTGCATTCTTCTAAGTTACCTGAGTGACTCTCATCTGCGTTTTATGGCTAATTGTAAATTGAAGTTGTTAGTGACCAGAAATAGTCTGAATGATTCAGTAGCAGAGGACAGCTCTGGCTAGAAAAATAAAATTAAAAGCATGTTTCAAAGAAAAAGAAGTAGGCATGTGGCTTGTTGCCTGTCAGCTCAGCAGTGAAAAAGGAAAAAGAAGAATCATAGCCTCCATGCCAGCAAGGTTTTCATTCCTCTCTCAAATACAGGGAGGCAAAGGGCATAAATAACAGACAGTATTTGTGATGGCTAACTAAACATAGTGTGGGAGAATTGCTAAGTTTTATCTTTATTTGGCCATTTTTTAAGTTGACTAATATTTATGAAAATTCCTTCTATGACATTAAATCTAGCTCAAAATTCCATCTTTGAGGAAGTCTGGTCTGATTTCTCTGATCTCTTTATGAAGCTCATTTTATCCCCATACTTCCTTTTTAAAAGGATAGGTTTTCCTTCTGATAGGACTCTTAGCCAATAAAAAGTAGACCTTTGTACCATTCATATTTTCATTTCTAATAACTAATATACTGTCTGGTAACTCCTAGATCTTGCAGTTAGTATTTGTACAATGAACAAATATTTAGTAAATGTTTATGTCAAGAGTCATCCTGTTAAATGAGCTCATTAGGCAGGTGGAATGTCTAGGAGGTGATCCGGTATTTGCAAGGTCTGTACAGTGATGCACCCCCAGAACTGGTTCCAGCCTCTGACATGCTGTCAGGAGCCATTGACTTGGGGAAGTTCAGTAGGCATGAGAGATCTGTGGAAGGGATCTGGAATTTTGCAAGGTCTGTACCGTGACACACCCCAGAATTGCTTCCAATCTCTGACTACCCAGTCAATTGTGCACCGCTGCATCTCTCTAAAATCTGGCATTAGAGCCGGGCATGGTGACACATGTCTATAATCCCAGCATGCAGGGATGCAGAGGCATGTGAATCACCATGAGTCTAAGGCCAGCTTGATCTACAAAGCAAGTTCAGGACAGTCAAGGTTACACAGAGAAATTCTGTCTCAAAAAACAAAAAAGAAAAAAATCTGACTTTGTTCTGAACTGTTACTTTCTGGGTATTGACCAGCTCTGATTGAGCACACTTCCTACAGGATCTTGTTGAAGATGTATTTACCGTTTGTTATTCAGATGAATTAATCCCTGATTATGAGATTCTTGATTTGATTCAAATAGTTTTAGAAAGTTAAATGGTTTTAGATCTCCTAAAACAATCTTAGGTAGTTTATGGATGCAATAAATACCTTTGTGGACCTCCAGATGCCTCACTAAGGATAGCCTTGTAGCAGATTTGTGGCTTCAGATAAGCCTCCACTCCAGATAGCACCACAAATCCAAGTATTTCACCATAAATACAGGCAAGTTAGTTTAAACTTTTCATGAACCCAAGTTAGAATGAGGCTACCTACAGATGTCTAAATTTACTCTGTTTCTTAGAATGAAAGATAAAATGATTGTCCTGAATTCATTATCAACTAATAGATAGTTGGATAATGTATATGTAGGTCAGTCCTAATTGAAAAGTCATATATTCTTGTAAATTTTAGACCTTATTAACCTTTAAACTTTTGTCACTCTGAACTCATTGTGAACTTATGTAATTGATATCTACATAAGAAATATTTTGCTTTAAAACATATAACCTGTTGTATTTTAGAATTCATCTGTTTTCATGATTAATTGCTCTTTTTCAACTATGAGGTAATTCCCTTTTCTTAGAAGCATAAGAACAATGACCAACAATAAACACAATTGAAATCGGGAAGCTTAATTTCAGTTGAAGTTAAGATGCCTAACTTCATCTACCTTTTTCTTGACTGTATGTGTGTGTGAGAGTAGTTTATTTTCTATCTCTCTCTTATTTCTTATTTCCCTGTAGATTCGCAAATAAATTAGCAGACTCAGGGCTTTTTTTTTTTTTTTTTTTTTTTTTTTTTTTTTTTTTTTTTTTTTAACCAGAGCCTAAGTTTACATAGCTTACTGGAGATCTTGGCAAAGAGGCATATCTACAGATCAAAGAGCCTCCTTTTACAACCCCATGCATTTTCTGGCAGAAGCTGCTTTTATAGCCTCGGCCATAGGAAAATTGGGGTCAGTTTAAGTCCTCCTCCTTGGCCATAGTACAGCCAGTCCCTAGAAAAGGAACCTAGGGCTCTATTTCCTCTTTCTTTTTTCAACCCTTATCAGTTGCCTGAGCCATCAGCAGCTCTGGCAACCCAAGAGATAAAGCAAACTGGAAGGGCATCCCCATCCAGCCCTGGAGACCCTACCCTGGACCTCTTCAGAGCAGCAGCCACCCATTAACAAGTTTACTATTGGCCTGTGGCACTATCACGACTTTTTATTTTGATACTAACCCTTTCTTTCTCATGGGCAATCTTATGTACAAGTAGCTACCCAGTACCCCTCATCCCCCAAGCTAGACGCATTACCAATCTTTGTTCTGCAAGGAGGTTCCCAAAAAAGTGGTTTCTCCTGATCTAATCATGCCTAAAGAGGAAAGTCTGTTTCTTTAAAGTATCACCAATATATTTAACACAGTAACACTAAATTTTTTTGCGAGAGAAGCTTTAGACAATGAAAGCAAAATCTATCCAGTATGAGTTACACATTCTGAGAGTTTTCTCCCTAAAAATAACAACATTCTTGGTGACAGCCAGTGTGGTTGCATAAAGAATCACAACCTGACTAATGAAACCTTCACTGAAAAATCAGATCAAAGACTGGTTTTCTCCTTAAACACTTCTAGTTTGGCATGTCTACTGTGTTACATTGAAATCTCCTTTCTACTTAGATACTTACATTTCTTAGAATATTAACATCCTATGGATTTTCTCAGACTTATTGCCAGCTTTCCTTATATCACAGTTTTGTTAATTTATCTCTTAACCATTTTGTGGCAGGGCCATTATTAAGCAGATTCAGGGATGTGATACAGTTCAGCTCAAGTTAACCTTTCTTCACAATAGTGACATGAGTTAATTTAATTCCTGTCACCAGACTTCACCAGGGTATATTGCACATTACCTCTCGTTATTGAAGCCACAAGTCATTATCTCCAAATCGCCCCCTGTAAAACCTATCTGTGGCCCCTGTTACATGTGTTCCATACTGATAAGCATAGCTAAAACTCAATAAAAATGAAACTCATAGAACTTTCCTTAGAAATATACAAAAGTTCAGGTATTGAATTCTACCCCATTTCTGCTTTCCTTCTTTCTTCCATCTCCTTATTGCTACACACAACATCAGCTACTGTTCTTTTTTTTTTTTTTTTTTTTGTCCATTTTTTATTAAAAATATATGAAGATTTCTCACGTGGTTTACTCTTTTTATTCTTCTGTTCTTCCTCTTTTTTTATTAATTTATTCTTGTTACATCTCAATGTTTATCCCATCCCTTGTATCCTCCCATTCCTCCCCCCCCCCATTTTCCCATTATTCCCCTCCCCTATGACTGTTCCTGAGGGGGATTACCTCCCCTTGTATATTCTCATAGGGTATCAAGTCTCTTCTTGGCAACCTGCTGTCCTTCCTCTGAGTGCCACCAGGTCTCCCCCTCCAGGGGACATGGTCAAATGTGAGGCACCAGAGTACGTGAGAAAGTCATATCACCTGATCTCAAACAGTTACTGTTCTTGAAATGACAATACACTATCATTAAAATAGACAAAATTAGGGACTGCAAGATGGCTCAATGTATAAAGACATTAACTTCTTGTGCAAGACTGGCACAAGGAAGGCTCACATACCATAGTGGAAAGAAAGAACTGACTGCTAAAAGTTGTCCTCTGATCTCTACATGCAATACCATGGCATACAAGCACAAACACACACACACACACACACACACACACACACAGAGAGAGAGAGAGAGAGAGAGAGAGGGGCAGAGACAGAGGAGAGAAAGAAGAGAGAATAGCAAATAATTAATTTTGAAAACAAAATAAACAAAATTCATGAATGATCTGGTTTCATATCTTTCCCACTGCCCATTGAATTCCATATTGGAAATATTCATTGAATGCCTATGTGCATAGAATATAAAAATTATTCTAAAAATTTAGTCTCATTTTTTGGTTTTTTAAAAATTATACACCTATGTGTTTGGGTCTGTGCATGTGACTATATGTACCCATGAAGTCAGGAAAAGAGGATCAGATATCCTAAAGGTGGAGTTACTGGTGGGTTATGGGAACCTGGGTCCTCAGCAAAACCAGTTAGTGCTCTTCTCCAGCCTGAAGCAATAAGATCTTACCATGAAATGTGTTCGACAACCAAGAGCAATGTCAATAGATTGTATTCTCTGGGGTGTCTTTCACATCTTTCTTACACAAAATTTGAAGGCATCTGACAAATACCATTAAGTTTTCAAATTGGCAACTTATGCCTTCTGGAAGAAGCAATGTCCTTTTTTTCATTTTTAAATATTTATTATAATTTATTCATATTACATCCTGATGGTTATCCCTTCATTTGTATCTTCCTGTTCCCACCCACCCTCCATCTTTCTCCCTAGTCCCTTCCCCTAAACTTCTGACAGGGGAGCCCTCCTACGTACCATCTAACTACAACTTTTCAGGTCTTCTCTAGATCCTGCATCCCCTTCCTCTGTGTGCCTGCACGGCTTCCCTGGCAAGGGAATGTGATCAAATCTCAGGCACAAGAGTTCATGTTAAAGGCAGTCCCCACTTCCCCTGCACCCAATGTGTCACCCTCTATTAAAGCCTCTCTCAGTCCACATCGGAGATGTATATAGTGTGAGGTAGTTAATACAGAGATTCACAACTGATAAAAGTTCAGAGGACCAATGTCTGTGAAATGTTTAGCTACAAATGGAGCACCTGTATTACACATCCCCCTACAAAGGCTCAAGGATCATGGCAGAAGAGGGGATAGAAATATTCTTAGTGTCAGAAGTCTGGAAGAACTGCTGTAGAACACAACAGAACTCTTGTACCCCTGAACTCATGACACCTGTGGTTGCCTGCACAGACCTGCACAGGATCAAGTAAGCCAACATTCCAGAATGGAGGTGGGTAAGAGCTTCCAGGGTTATTTGAAGGGTAAAAATAAATGAAATTTATGCATTAAGTATAAAAATGTCAAATAATAAATTTAATACATTTTATGAAAATAATTTCAACAAAATATCCTGATAAACTCATTAGTGAGGATATCCATACTTCAAAATAAAGACAGTAACAAAATGGAAGTTATGAAATAGCAACACAAATAGTTTTATCACTGGGAATCACCCCAACATGCAGAACTGTGTTAAAGGGTCACAGCATCAGCAAGGTTGAGAACCAGTGATCTATGCCTATGTTTTGTATCTACTCATGTCTCTTAAAGTATAGCTATTCTAGTAGGTAGAAAAATATGTTATGTGGAAAGACAACTACAAATTAGCTGGGACTAATGAAAAAGTCTACATTGAAATCCCTGCCAGTGCCCTAGTGAGTGCCTGTGGATACTACAATAAAATTACAATATTGAGAATCAGCAGAAATCTTCTCTATGTACAGTGAGTGATACCACATTTCTATTAATAGTTTATAAATAACTGACTTTCTTAGAACTAAAAATGTTTCCTTTCCACCCATGCTGTTGATGCTGGATGCCTTATGTTAATTTGACATAAGCTAGAGTCACCTGAGAGAAAGGGAAAAATTACCTCCATAAAAACAGGCTGTAGCCTATTATCCTTCCTCTGAGTGCCACCAGGTCTCCCCATCCAGGGGACATGGTCAAATATGGGGCACTAGAGTTCATGAGAAAGTCAGACCCCACTCTCCACTCAACTGTGGAGAATGAGGAAGTCCCCCTCAGTCACAATCATAGGGGAGGGGAGTAAGGGGAAAATGGGAGGGAAGGAGGAATGGGAGGATACAAGGAATGGAGTAACCATTGAGGTGTAATACGAATAAATTAATAAAATATTAAAAATGTAAAAAAATAAACATAATCAAATTTTAAAAAAGAACAGGCTGTAGTCAAGTCCATTGGGCATTTTAGAAATCAATACTTGATGTGGAAGGAGTCCAGCTGTTGAGAGTGATGCTAACCCTGGGCTGCTGGTACTGGGTGCTGTGAGATTCCTGGCAGAACAAGCCACAAAAAGCAAGCCAGTAAGCAGCACATCTTGCTGACCTCTGCATCAGTTCCTGTCTCTAGGTTCCTGTCATGTTTAGTTTCCTGGCCTGATGGGCTTTAATAATGCACAGTCATGAGGCACTGCAGGCAAAATATACCTTTCCTCCTCAACTTGCTTTTGGTCATGGCATCTTATAACAGCAATAGCAATTCTAAGACATGATCCTGTATTTTAGATATTAAAAACCTCTAACCAAAACCCAAAGATTATTAATCCTTTTGTGTGTTTGTTTCTATTATTTTCAGGAACAAATATTTGTTGCTAGTGCACATGTATGATTTTCTAGTATAAATGTATAGAATTTGTCATATGCCATGTTAAAAATTATTACCAGCATTTGGTTTTACAAGGTAGTACTGTCTAAGACCATTCCCACAAGATGTTCTGCGTGAATCTGAGCTTCACGTCCACAAATCCTCATTGTACCCCATCTATTGACTTGGCCTCTCACTTGCACACCTGCTTAATTGTCTTCTAAATTTTGACTGTTTTTTTTTCAGAGAGCCAAACCATGTGATGTGTTTCTTCTTTGTCATAAAAGGTTAATGACAGTGAGGGTAGGCACTGCAATATTCCATATGAATTCATTAAATTTACCAGACTACTGAAACAAATATGTTGGCTAACATACCTGCTCCAAGAGAACTCCATCACCTCCTTCTCCTTCTGGTTGACTTGTTTCTGTGTTTCTAGATACTGTTCTTAGAACTATGGTGCACAGTCACAGTGATAGGCTGAAGGGATGAGTGATTGAACTTTGACTTTTCCACACTATTATCTGCAGTAACAAAAATATTTGCCCAGAGTCTATTTATAGACATCTCTTGCTCTCCCTCCCCATACTGAGTTTTGTTTTTCTCCTTCTTATAATAAATTCTGTCTAGAAATAGAGATATGCTTCTGAAGAATCTTCATTTTCCTAAATCTTTTCTCCTGCCTCATCCCATTTTCATATTCAAACTTTTTCCTGTCCCTGTCTCTGGAAGCACTGAGGCATGACATGGACTTCCTAGATTCACCTCATCCCTAATCTTTCTGACAATTTAACTTATGAACCTTTAATATTTTGTTGCTGATGATGACTGTTATTTTATTATATTTCTAGAGAGAGAGATTATTCAAAATAATTTTCTTCCATATAATTAAATAAAAAAAAAATAAAAGTCACATTAAGGCTGGTCAAGCTATTGCTTTGCCTAAATCCCATTTCTTGTGGTCTTTCAACTTTCTGCTTCATACTGTCTGCCTACAGGCAAGTATTATACCAGTGGTTATTCTAAATTAGTATCTTCATGAATCAGAGGTCAAAGTCACCCATTGCTCTCATTTCTGATACACTTTGGCCTTTGATTCTGATCGACCAACTTATTTCATGGAGCTCTGGAATCTGCACTTAGATCATCTTAAAGAAGCAGTGTTCTTATAAAAGCATCTGATATTGGACTTCCAGACTAATGATAATCAGCTATTTCAGGTAGACCATGAGATGAACTCAAAATTCAGCACAATAAATGCTTCACCACTTATATATATATTCATTTATTTACAATTTGTATTATACATATGTTTGAGCCATAGTGCTCTCCATCAGTAGTACCTGAAGGTGGCATCAAGGTATTATGGATTCTCAATGTTCTTCCACTGCTTGCAATCCTCACTCTACTGACTCCAACCCAAATGTCAAGCAATATTTAATGATGGCCACATCTATCTTCTTCTCCAAGGGATTTTGAGAACATTTTTCCATAATGCTAATGTGTTGCCTCCATCAATATCTTCTTTTGTATTCAATCAATACAGGAATGTCAAACTCTCTCAGTTCAGTCTAAATCTGTAACAATTAAAAGACTGATAGCATATGTGGAATGAGACTGCTTTCTTCTCTCCACAACAAACACCTATCACTTATCCTCTATTAATGATGGCATACAGAAGGCAATTGTAAAGTCAAACTTAATGAAAATCATATTATACAAATGCATTGATTGTGGTTTAAAATGCACCAAAAGCTACCTTATCCGGAAATATGTTATTCTGTATCTATACTATTTCATTCTGAATGGATTTTTTTTAAAGAATTGCTTTTCAACATTTTCTTCAAACACTGAAATTTTCATTGGAGTATCATCAACTAACAAATAACCTTTGAGAAAGTCATTCATAGCCAGCATTCACTCTGGGCATGATTGATGATGCAGACTTGTTTGTAATTACAGACCCAGCATTAAATGTGTGGTATTAGGGAACAGAAGAGCAAGAAAATCTATTTTGTTTTACTACCGTATAGAGTCATGACACTATGAGTAATAACTGTATAGCTGCATTATTCGCATAGTAGGAGCTATGAAATTAAATATGAATGACACATTTCATTTACTTGAATGTGAAGAGATGCTACATGAATTGGAAAAAAAATTTAATTATTTTCTTTAAGTGAAAGGTCTGTGTTGGATTGAGAATAAATAGGTTTGTAAATTACTCTGGACATATTCTAAACACTCATCATTATGTTATCACATACTTCACTGGTGATATTCACATTGCATATTTATTTATTTTTATAGATAGGGAAAGCAAAGTAATTGCACTTTAATGATTAAAATACAGCATTAATTGGCACTTGTTGATGTGTGTGTGTTGGGGGGGGGGAACACTGTAGTTGCTGAGTTAAATGGTTGACATAACCAGTAATGACTAGATAGGTATGGAGATGCCTATCGATGGTGGTCACAGTTTTTTCCACCTTAAATGTAATTTGTTGAGAGGAATTCAAAACATAAGACAGGAGCTCATGCCAAAAGATAACTTATAAACTACTATTATTAGAAAATTGAGCCTTGGGGAAGAAGGTTACTACATATGTGCCATGTAAGAAAGAATTCACTTGCTTTTTATCTGTACTTTGAGTACTTATGTTGAGTCATTGACGTTGCCATTTCCAATTTCAACATGATGAAAGAAGCACAAATCTATGGATATAAATATAAAGTTATATATTTAGAAGGCATTTTGATGACATAAACACTTAGCAACAGATCAAAAGGTGGCTTCCCTAGCCATTGTTTTTTGCCATGTATACAGAACCAGGTATGAGTTCCTACTGAAATAAAGACCTGAGATCTAACCAAGAAAGCCATTGATCACATCCATAAACAATGTTGCCACTGAGTGTGCCTAACCTGGCATAAGTATTATTTTTTCCTTAGAGATCATGCTTGTTAAAACATATGTTTTCCTATTCATGAGAGTATTAACAATTATGCTACATAACCCAATTATTGGATCAAGCCTGTTTTAAGAACAATCTCACTGCCATATACATGGAAATGAAAGCGGTCAAGTTCAAAGCACACTTACTAGACTCACATCCATACTCTTCTTAAATTTAGGATGTATTCTACTGCCTGAAGCTGTCGCTTATAAATAGTCTCCCAATCATTTATACACCTGTACATATCTCAGACAGTTACCTTATCATGGTCACAGTACTAGTTCATGTATTTAGTGAAATGGAGAACATTGAATAAGTTTTCTTTGACATTCTGCTATGTAACACTATTGGAACTCTCCGATAAAATCTGAGCTGGTCAATTTTAACACCAATCTGGAACTTTTTTCTACAAACACTCTTAGAAACCTCTGGAAGAATTTGTGTCCACTTGAAATCACGAGAAGATAAATAATGTAATAACTATTTTGATTTGAATTGTTGAAAAGAACATATTAAAGACCAAACCATATTTAATCAAATGATAGTACCCATTTAGTTGAGATAAGAATATTTATCCTTGTACTTTCTGTTAAAGACAAAGTGCTTATAAGAACTTGTATTGGGTATTCTTTGTTTTGCCTTGTTTTGTTTTTAACATTTCATATGTGGTTCTAAGCACCTTCATAGTCATAACATTCAATAATTGAGAAGGTGGTATGTATCCAATAGATAAGTAATCTGAAGTTTGATGTGCTTATAAAGGGGAAAAATGCCACTGATAGCAAATGTCAAACCTATGAGCTTATCTGCTTCTAACACATAGTTGCAAGGAAAGCATACTGTGTATATTGAGCTGTACATAAAAGCTTTAGAACTTTAGAATCCCAATTCACATCTTACTAGAAAACTAGAAGGAATAGAATCTATAACAAAAATATTCTCCTTCTAGCTCCACGTTTTACCTGAAATTCATTTATTTTCTCAAGCCACAGCTTATAATACAACCCATTTTAATGCTAGAATCTCTCAGGCCTTTGAACCTAGAAGAAAATCATATTCCTCATTTTCCAGCGTCCCCAGCTTATTCAACATTTGGAGAAACAAAACTAAATTTAAAAGATTCCTAAAGAAATCTGTTGATTTATGACAAAAAACTTTGTCATACAGAAAATCCAAATGATTGCAGCTATATTCAAGAACTGCTACCTATCGATGGTCACAGTTTTTTCCACCTTAAATCACTCTAAATGTTATGATATTTTATATGATATATTACATAAATATGATTTGTTCAGTCTTTTCATCACTCATCTCTGTGTTTTTTCTGTCCTACTCACACCAGGCGCTTTTGAGTTCAGAGATGTCTTTCTTTATACAAATTAATAAAACTTTATAATAAATATGTCCTTGTTTTATTCCAATTAAAGACCTCACCTTCTCATTTTTTTCTTTTTTATCAGATATCATTAAACTCAGGCCACAGACATTTTATTCAAATATTTTCTCTGTTTATAAAATTTTGCCTGTACTGCACTTAAGTATATATGTAACTTTAAATGGAATCTCCTTGTTTTTCCATGATAGCATCTTAATTAAATTACACCTGTGCTACCATAAATTTTATGGAAAGTTTAAATTAGCAAAACAGTCTCTCTGTCCTGTATTTGTAGAGCGGAAGCTCTAATGAAGAAAAAGTACTAAGCATTGCCTGCACACTAGTATGTGGTATTAAAAGTGTCGTCCATGGATAAAAGTAGTTCCTGCACAATCCCCCATGCCGATTCTTTACAACTTTTGTCCAGCAGAATGTCCTCTGCAAAGAAGCGTGTTTGACGAGAAGAAGGGCCGTTCCACCATTAAGGAGGTGGTGACCTGAAAACACACAGTCAACATCCGCAAGCACATCCATGGAGTGGGCTTCAAGAAGCATGCTCCTTGGGCACTCAGAAAGTTTCAGAAATTTGCCATGAAGGAGATGGGACTCCAGATGTGCACATAGATACCAAGCTCGATAAAGATGTCAGGGCCAATGGAAGAAGGAATGTTCCTTATCCCATCAGATTGCCATCATGAAGATGAGGATTCACCAAATAAGCTCAACACATTAGTAACTTACGTGACTGTTACCACATTTAGAAATCTAGAGACGGTTAATATGGGAGAGAATTAATCTGCTGAATGTCAAATCAGGTGGTAGAGCTGGTAAAACAAACAAACAAAAATAGTTCTGGCATGAGTACCCTCAGCAACAACCCCAGATTTTTATATTTAAACTGAAGTTCAATCCTGTGGTGGTTTAAATGTGAGTGGCCCATCCAGGCTTATATATTACAATAAGTAGTCACCACTTGATGGAACTCAATGAGAAGGATTAGGAGGTCTGTCCTTGTTGGAGGAGGTGTGTCTCAAAAGCCCATGCCATTCCCAGTTAGTCTTCTTTGTCTCAGATAAGTCAGCTCTCAGCAACTGCTCTGGAGTCATGCCTTCTGCCCAATGCCACGGCCGTCACAATGATGTTCATGGACCCTAACACTTGAGTCTATAAGCACACACACTGCAAAATTATTCTATATGTTGCTATATTCATAGTGTCTTATCACAGGAACAGACAAGCAATAAAATTATAACCTGAAAAAAGTGACTCATGAAACTCTGGAGGACTGAAACCAACAATGTGCTTTAAAAAGCAAGATTGTTCTTTTTTTTAATTAAGTAATTTTCCTTAAAGTGTTTCTTACAATATATTTGACTATATTATTTTCTATCCACTGACTTCTCCCACATCTACCTACCTCCCAACTCATACAATTCATTCTCTCTCTCTCTCTCTCTCTCTCTCTCTCTCTCTCTCTCTCTCTCTCTCTCTCTCTCTCTCTCTCTCTCTCTCTCTCTCTGTCTGTCTGTCTTAACCAAATGAAACTCAAAACAAACACATTAATAAAACAAAAACAAAAAGTTGCATGACAAAACAGAAGCACACAAAACAAGATATGAAAATACTTCTCTGGAACATGTATCCAAGATATATCTAGAGACACTCATCCATGTTTATGGTTGCTTTATTTGTAATAGCTAGATACTGGAATTAGCGTAGATGTCCAGAATATGATCAATGATCAGGAGAATATGGCACATTTATACAATGCAATACTATTCACTGTTAAGGCAAATGAAGTTGTGGAATTCACAGGTAAAAAATAGATGAGGGTAGAAACAATTATCCTTAGTGGTCACAAAAACATAAGAAAAACATGTAAATAAACACCAGTAAGCACATCTTAAATATTAACGGAGAAACCCTTTTTAAGAATTTTCTCAAGGCAGGCCAATTTAAACATAATTGCCTGGCATAAACCCTGATTATATCAGGGAAACCATGAAAGCAAGCCAGAAGGCCATGTTCAGATTCAGGGTACATGTACCAAATTGGGCTCTACAGCTATGTTCTGACCTCCAACAAGAATAAACACGTCTTTTAAATTGAGTGTGAATGTTTTTCATGGGAGGTACTAAATTACATCCAAGAACTATCCAGGGAACAGAATACATCTGCAGTAAAAGGCCATCTCTTTTCCTGGAGCCTCTCTCACAGTTCCCCAAGGCAGTGGTCACCATGGATCAGTCTCTTGACCATGTTCCAACATATTCCCATTTTAATTTTTTTTTAATTTTAAGGTATTTACCCTTGTCTAGAACCACAAAAATCCTAAGAATATTATGAGAAGACATATGATGAGTGCAATGCTAGATGTAATAGAAGTATGCATAATACTTCACCAACAGGAACTAGGACACATGCCTTGTAAGGCATCAGCAATTCCTTCTGCTACTCTTTGTCCTGGAATTCCAGCCAATTATTTAGAGAAGGTCTGCAAGATTCCACCGGGGTAACTAGTGATCTAGCTCTTTATTCCATGTGGAACAGGACAATGACTGCATGTAGGGCTGAGCATCCTGAAAATGTGGGGAAACATGTAATAGGTTCACTTTGGGGCACATTTTAACGAACTGAATCAACTGTTACCTATGTTTAAGCAACTTTGATGCTCAGTGTTTTCCAAGTTCTCTGGTGCCCCATATATTACCACTTTCCCTTGGTAGGGAGGCCTGGTGGCACTCAGAGAAAGGATAAGTAGGCTACCACGATGAGACTTGATAGGCTGTGACCATATGGTGGGGAAGGAGGCCTCTTTCTCTCACAGACCTAGGGGAGGGGAATAGGGTGAGAGAGAGAGAGAGAGAGAGAGAGAGAGAGAGAGAGAGAGAGAGAGAGAGAGAGAGGGAGGGAGGGAGGAACGGGAAGATAAAAGTGAGGGAACAGCAATTGATATGTAATCTGAGTAAATTAATTAAAAAATAACCAAATAAAATACTCTGTGGAATTTGAGGATATGTCCCTCATTGCTCTCACATATTCAAACGTTTGATTCCTAGTTGGAGACACTGTTTGGAGAAGCCTATGAGATAATACCCTGCTGGACCAAGTATGTCATGGGACACGGCCTTGAAGTTCCACAATTCATGTGTCACTCCCAGTTGCTATCTCTGCTTCCTGTTTTCAGTTTAAGATGTGAGCTCTAAGCTGCTGCAATGTCTGTTACCTGTTGTCATGACGTCATTATTTGGACTCTCTGGAACTTTAAGCCCCAAACATACTCCTCCTTCTATAAATTACTTTGATTATGGTGGATTAATACAGCAATAAAAAAGTAAATAAGATATATCCTAAAATAAAACAATTTTTATTGTAACAGCCTCATTGTAACATACAATATAGCCAAGTTTTCTTGTGCAGCTCCTTGTGAGGAAGGGACTATCCTATCACCTGTAAGCTTGGGGCATGGGAAGTCATTAATAATGTCATCTGATTTTTTTTGGAATAAGATAACTCAAAAGTTAAAAATTCACTAAAATTATAATTGGTAACATTTTATTTATGAGATCTAAATTTATGCAACTAACATTACAGTAACAGTGTATACAGGACTATATTAATCAAATCTATCAAATTTCTAAAACTATCCCCAGCATCTACTAGAGTATACTATAATCTTAATATTGTATATTATAATATACAATATGTATTCACATTTAAAACTAAATTTCACATTGACTTATATTTTATATTGATTCTTCTTGAATATGATATCTGCTTATATACTTATTGGATTATGATATGTTATTTTTAAATCAGTTTAATATTTTATTACATCTTCTGTATTTACATTCTTACACATTTTTTGAAATCCAAGTTGAGAGCGTATGCTCCAATTTTGTCTTTATAGAGGCAAAGCTATCAGCCTTAAGACGGGTCACAAATTCTTTTTTTGTCACAGTCTTTCTGAAGTATTAAGTGAAATTTGTGTCTCATTTCACTAATTCCTTTCTACCTTTATGCTTCTAAGCATCATTTGCTTATTTCTAATCAAATACACTGTGTTAACATGATTGGAATTGACTCTATATTTCCCCATAAGCTTATAAGAGTCTTGATAGTGGTAATACACTTAGTATTATTTGTCCCCTGTGAATCCACCAGAAAGTGACTTTTGCATGACTGACAATTAGTAGCAGTTGTATTTATTTTTTGCCTGTTATGCGCCAAACCCAGTTTGAGAGCTCTTTCACCAAACTGTTTAGCTTAACTGAACTAAATTGAGAATAAATTATTAGACATAATCTATTCTCTTGAGACAATTTTAATTGTTTTAAAAAACACTCAAAAAACATAAGTGATTATGAATTAAATTATGTTTATTAGAAGTAATTTAAATTCAGAATTTGATAATACCTTTTGTCATTTTAAATTTACAGAAATTTATTCGTTTTAGACAAAGACGTAGTTAAGACATATTAAAAACTCTCTGGATAAATTTGATATAAATATCCAAATCAGCTATGACACTCATATCAGTTAAACACTGTTGTCAAAATTCCAAAGCATGCCAAGAGGAAGCAAAACATCGGTGGGCCCGTCTACATGAGTATTATGAAAAATCATAAATATGAACAAAGCAGGGGAACTGGCCACTGTGATAACTGTGATAACATATCCAGAACAGAGAGTTAGCCAACATTGCTCAACCTTCATAATTACATCTTAAATGAAGATGTATCAGTTTTAATAAAACCATGTAGGCTACTATATTTTAATAACCATTTCAAAGGTCATTGTGTTTCTACAAAGATCATTTTTTGCCCCGAGCAACATATGGAGTATATGATACATTGATTTCTTGAACTTTTTCTTATCTGGAATTAAAATTATAAAAATGATTTTGTAGTTTTTGTCCAATTCCTTTTTATCATTTTGTTTTTTATTAGTGTGTTTATTTGTGTGTGCGATGCATAAGGAGCACATGTGTGCATGACATCAATGTACAGGCCAAAGGGCAACTTTGTGGAGTCAGTCCTCTCTTTCTACATTAACATGGATTCTGAGACTCAAGTGCAGGTAGCTGGCCTATTTGGAAATTGCCTTTACCTGCTCCTTCATCGCAACAGGCCTGCATCATATGATTTTACACCAACAAACTGACTCCAGAGACATAACAGTAACTGTATTCATTATATAATTATATTCAATAGTTGTATGCAGATGATGGAATTGCTGCTTATCTAAGTCAGTTAAAGAGCTATTTGCATGATTAAATAAAATGTTAATTTGTAGTGAAACTTACGAGAACATTTTTTTTTTTTTTTTTTTTTTTTTTTTTTTTTTTTTTATCTAACACTGGGAGGAGAAATAGCAGCCGGATCTGCACAGAAAGATCCAATCTGGTCTTTTGTGTACATCATCTTATAAATAATATATAGCTCTTATAGTTGAGCACACTGGTAGTATCTATGGGTATATAAAAACCAAATGACGTGGTAAATGTAATATAAACAAATGGTTTGTAATATATTTTTAAATAATGTCTTTTGCATATCTTCAGTATGAAAGTAATCATAGTTTTTAGTAATTTTTGTTTTATTTTGTGTTTTTCAAAGATTTTCTCAGTCCCATAATGCTTCCTGGGACATGGACCTTTAGTGACATGAGGAGAACTGAATTTCAAACTCAGAAACAGTCTATAATTATCACACCATTACCTGAAAATAGCAAATTTCCTGCCAACTTCCAAATATTTCCTAAAGTCATTAAATTGACCATGTACTCTGCGTTGGAGAAGAAGTACAAATTGAATGTATTTGTTGGCATGTCAAGGTCCCTAATACCTTGGGCCCATGTGAATGCCAGACGAAATTGTCTGTGCATCAGGCTTGGGGAATTCACAAAGCATTTTTTTTCCTTCAATTGTAAGAAGTGCTTATAAATGACTGGCCAGTGTGTTTAAAGACTAGCAGCCACAGTTTATTTCTTCCAATGACTGCAACCCAAGGCTCTTCCCATATAGAGACCCCATTGAGGCTAGCCAACCCTTCCTTCTCACTCAATGAAAGATGAATATGTTTAGTAACTTCTGTTAGAGGGAGCACCTTCCACCTGACCACAGATTTTTTGTACTCGTGTCTGTGTATGTCTGTCTGTCCATGGTTCCTTCACTCTTGTATTGCCCCAGTGAAGCTTTCCAGATCAAGGTGTGCTGGACAAGGCAATATTTACTGCAAATGAAAGTACACTATACAAGACTTGCATGCTTGCTTTTTCTTCTGAATAGCTTTCTCTGCATTTCTTTTCTTAGGACATTCAAAATGGCACCCATTAAACTCTTTATTCTAATACAAGTTCAGCCATTCAAACCACTGACAGTTCATCAGGGTTAGGGTTAGGGCAACCACATTGCCCTGATGTGTACCCCATCTCACTTTGGAATCTTCCTTCTTTGTGATACTTGGACATCTCCATTCTACACAGGACCAGCACTGTTACGTAGGTCTCCCAGTATTTGCACTGCATCTGCTTGGTTTAACAGGCTAGGGTGCAAACATGGTGGCTTGAGGCAGTTTGCACTTCCCAAGATGAGCATGTGAAAGAACGTGAAATGAAAATCCTACTAGAAGAAAGACCCTTAAGTCAAAATTCTATATAGATAAATGTAGCACATTGTAGTGATTTTTCATTAATGAAATCTTCTTTGTAATGAGAAATAATCTCCACCATTTCAAAATCAATATTATCACTAGCCTTCGATCACTACACTGCTTCAAGAAAGACTCAGTGTGTCCTCCCATTCCAGTTCAGTGCACTAGCTGTGAATGAAGGGAGCATGCGCAGATATTAATGACACATGTGACATGAACACTTGCATGAGCTCATATCCTTAGCAGAAGCTCAGTGTCATTGTGACAGGTAGACTTGATTTCACAAGCACTACTTCATATTTGGGTTTCTTTCTGTTTTAACAGTCCCCTTGCTTTTCTTATTTGTTAGCTTCTTTTCCTCTCTTGGGAACTCAGTTCACAAGGACTCAGGGAACTGTTCAAATGATTATGTCTAAAGTTTTGAGAACTACAATGCACTTCTCATGAAACAAATAATAGTACATTATATGGTACGGTGGTTAGATATCTGTCCATTTACTCATAGGAAGAAAATCATTATTGAGGAACCTTCTTATGAACTTTAATAGTCTAACTCAAATAATGCTACTACAATATAGTATTTGGAAAGAAACACATTCTAGAGCCTAGGGATATGGTTTAAAGGATTAAAAATGCAGACTATGCAGGGATAAAGACTAGAATCAAAACTTTAGCAAACACATAGAAATCCAGTGTGTCCAATGTGCTTACAACCCCAGTGCTGTGGTGGGAAGGTAGCCACAGAAGAAACCCTATTGTTTTCTAGCTGCCAGACCAGCACCAGTTTTAATGAAAGACATTGTCTCAAAGAAATAAGACAGAGAGTGGCAGAACAGAATGCCTAGCATTCTTCTCTGTTTTCTTCACACACGTGTACATACTCTACACTTCATATGCACACACACACACAAATACTTATATATGCACATATATACACAAAAATACATTTCAGAAACACCTTCAAATTTCATGATCCTCTGTATTACTACAATTCTGATAAAATAGTATAAAAGACACAAAACAAAATGATGCATTATCCATATAATGAATTAATGCCATCTAAACATATGAGTATCTTAATCTTAGGAAAATGTTTATGAATTTTATCCAATTGGCCTTAATTTTTGAAATGGATGAGATTGTATTAGTAATTTTTATTATTATTCATACTCTGTATAAGATGAGAAACTATTTAAGACATTTTATTGACAGTGATGTTTTCATTTCATATTTATTTATGGTAGTAGCTCAACAAAACACACATAGATATAAACTGTATATGTAAAAATATGAACATTTTTAATGGGGGGATCTAAATGCAAGCAATTCCTCGCTTTCTCGGGAGCATCCTGCAGACAGAGAAACCGAGCATGATGCATCACACATGATAACCAGCAGCATAAACAATAAAAATTTAAAAATAGAACTCCTTCATTTCCCCCTGCATTATTGTAACATCTCCTCTTTATTGGAGCTAACTCTATATCTTAAATTATGAATGTGTTATACAATCACCACATCACTTTTCCATACTGGACAATGTCATTAATGTGATTTTTCCAGAATTATGCAGCAAATTAGAGGCAGAATTACAAAATCCTGTGGCAATAAAGTTTATTCTTTTCATCCTGGCACATTGCCTCTGAACTATCTTTGTCACCAAGGAGATAAAGATCGTTCCAGTGTTGCTATGAATTGCATCCCTGACCTCTCATCAAGGCATTCTTGTAAACCACCTTTCAAATAAAGTCATTACCAATACACTACTTTCTCTCCCAGATGTAATATTACATTTCTTAGAGCTCATCTGACTGTTTTTGTAGAAAACCAAATGAACTTTTTTATTTTATTGAAAATTAATTTTCAGGGACATTCTAATTACAATTGGAAATTTAGGAAACTAGCAAAAATAAACATTTTTAACATAACAAGTAAGGAAAAGCAATATGCTCACAATAATACTGGACATGGGCCAGAAGAGTGGCTTGAGCGTCAGTGCTTTCCCCCAGCAAACTGAGTTTAACCTATGTCTCCTGTTTATTTAAAATAAGTACATGGATATATTTATGTTTGTGATGTATTTTGCACTTGTTTATGTATACATATATACACGTGTGTGTCTTTGTATTTGAGTATCTGTGTGTGATTCTCTGTGTCTATGTGTGTGTATATGTGTGTGTGTCTTTGTGTGTGTCTGTGTTTTGTGTCTGCATGTCTGTGTGTCTGTGTCTTAAATTAAGCCTAGTTGGGAATGCTGATAAATTTTTTTGACAATCCAGAATGAGATTTTGTGGGATCCTCTAAAATGTTTAGTCAAAATAAAAATACACTAAATTCCATTTCACTTATGATGAATAAAGCAAAACAAATAAAATGATATTGCTTGCATCAAAGTTCTATGGCAAAAATTCATGATTGCTCTAGACTACATAAATGAAGGTCATTTCCTAGTACAAAGTGATTCACAATACTGAGAATTACCAAGCCAATCTATCAAAGAAAACTTTTTGAGAGGTAAAGGGAACCCAGCAAAACTTTATGATTAATGGCAAAGCTTAGGACACTTCAGCACAGGGAGTGGCATAAAACTGAATGAGAAGAGACCACTGGTGACCCCACAGAACTTCACATGGTACATGGGATGAGGAGAGAGATTATCTAACAGATAAGCCCCAAGGCCTTATGCAGGGGAAAGCCCAGAATGTCATAGGAGAAGAGTTGCTGTTTGAGAGATGTATTCTTGATATAGTTAATAATCAAGCTATCAAAGATTGATCCAACCCAATCCCTCGCCCACAGGGGCCACAGCAACTGCGGAACGCCCGGCACAAATACTCTTGGCTGCTGTGTTAATGTCCTGAGAAATGACACTGGTCTGTAACTCCCATATGGCCACCTTGTGAAGGGAGCTGCTGCAAGAAAGTGCTTTAGATGGGGCCTCTGGTCTATTCAGGAAAGAGTCAGGCACAGGCACATTTAGAACTCTGGTGAAGAGGCAGGTCAGAATTAGAGAAGCAAGCAGTCCCTTGGTGGTGTGCACTTTTCAATATGCACGCTGGCTCTCCTGCAGCCTCTGCTTGGCCAACAAGCTCTCTGTGCTCAAGGTTACAGACTCACCTACCCCTTACATGTCCTTAGTAGGAAATAAAATAAGTTATTCCAGATGTGATGCTATAAGCCATTATGCCCAGAACTTGAGAGGCAAAGGCAGAGGCAGGCAGGTTTCTGTGTGTTCAAAGGCCAGTTTGTTCTACGTAACCAACTGTAGGCCAGCAGAGACATCCCATCTCATAGGACGCACATGAGAGAAAGACAGAGACAGAGACAGATGATGAGACAGAGACAGGGAGACAGAGAAAGAAGAGACAGAGTGACAGGGACAGATAGCAACAGAGGACAGACAAAGAAAGACGCAGAGAGAAGGACAGTGGCAGAGATGTCATGAGACAGAGACAAAAAGAGAGACAGAGACAGAAAGACAGAGACAGAAAGAGACAAATACAGAGTTGTTTTCTTTTTAAGATCATTTAACCTACCTGATGGACCAATGAAGAAGCATCAAGCTATTTTCTAACTATTTCTACTGTTATATCTGTTTTTTTTCTTTTTTATTTTTTATTAATTTATTCTTGTTACATCTCAATGGTTATCCCATCCCTTGTATCTCCCATTCTTCCCTCCCTCCCATTTTCCCCTTATTCCCCTCCGCTATGACTGTTCCCGAGGGGAATTACCTCCCCTTGTATATGCTCATAGGGTATCAGGTCTCTTCTTGGCAACCTGCTGTCCTTCCTCTGAGTCCCACCAGGTCTCCCCCTCCAGGGGACATGGTCAAATGTGAGGCACCAGAGTACATGAGAAAGTCAGACCCCACTCTCCACTCAACTGTGGAGAATGTTCTGACCATTGGCTAGATCTGGGTAGGGGTTTAAAGTTTACTGCCTGTATTGTCTTTGGCTGGTGCCTTAGTCTGAGCGGGACCCCTGGGCCCAAATCTGCCTATCATAATGTTCTACTTGTAGGTTTCTAGGACCCTTTGGATCCTTCTACTTTGCTATTCTCCCATGCTTCTCTCATCTAGAGTCCTAATACAAGGAATTCCCGAAATTTGTGGATAAATGGATTGAGCTAGAAATGATCGCAATGAGTGAGTTAACCCAGAAGCAGAAAGACTCAAATGGTATATACTCACTTATATCTGCATATTAGCCCAAGGGGCATGTCACACGAAAGCCTTCACTTACCAGGAAACTGGGACAGAGGGGAGGACATCCTGTTATATCTGTTTTAACCTATCAGTTGTTTTCTTTGATGCCCGTGGGGGAATGGACACTGTCATAGTGTCGGATCACATGTCACAGATGGCTATGTGCATTTCTTGGGTGCTTTTGTATTACTGAGAAATTAAACAAGCCCACATGAAAGAATTTGAAATGTGCAGTTCTCCCTTTCTGCACTTTCACAGCCTGAACCTGGAAATATAGAGTGACATAAACCGTACACCTAAGACTTCGCTGTTTACTCATTCCAGGGGTATAAGTCCACTGTTGATAAATAGTCCTATGAAAGGTGACAGATGAGAGAAAGAGTTCAATGAATGACAAGTTTAGAGAGAGTGGATGAAGGACATGGAAATGGGACCATGCTAACCTCTAGCCACCGACATTAATTACAAGTGTGCTTCCAGGCCCAAGTGACTTTGCCTTGTTTTGAGACTAAAACTGGGTAGATGGATTTTTTTTTTTTTTAATCTTTCTGGCTTTAGCGTTAGGAATGGCCCAGAAGCATTGAGTGTAGAGACGATCCATTACTGGTATTGAGAGTTGTTTGTCATCTTTCTGCTTTCTGCAACAGTTGCCTGCAGAAGGCTTTCGTGCTAGTAAAGGGTAGCCCTGCCAGGAAACTGACCATCCCCAACAAACACATCCTCACCGGTGGACCTTTCAGGTGTGAGGAAGGTGAAAGCTTAGTGCAACCTCTCTGTCTGGTTTTGCCCACACGTTCCCAAATGAATCTTGCTGGTCCCCTCACCTGGTTCACAAGCAGACAACTTGTCCATGCGTTTCTCTGGGTTTCCAGGGTACAGGGGTTCTGAAAATGTACAATCAACTATCCTTAATCTATAAGAACAAAAGAAAGCCTCTGCCATTCCCTGGACCATAGAAACCCATTTTCGAGAAGATTTGAATACACCTCATGGAAATATGTCCCTTAAACTTGTTTTGCCAGCCATGTAGTTCATAAATGCCTCCTCTTGTCCTTTGTACTATTACTATTTCTCTCCTTAAAGGGCAGAACCATGTTAATAGTGACACACCTTTTGACCAAACCCTTAACTTGCTGAGGACCCTGATTTGGTTTCCAGCACTCACATGATTAATCACAATTGGCTTTTCCACTTAGAGAATCTGACAATGTCCTCTTCTGGATGCTGTGGACACTGCACACACATGTGGCATGTATAAACACATGCAAACCATGCACACATAAAAATAAATAATGAGTTTTTTAATTCAAAAAACTGAGGTAATTATTATGATTTTAATTTCTTTAATGACATGAAAAATAAAATGAAGAAAATCTATGATGATAGCAGATTTTTTAGCTGCTGTTTAGAAATTGTTCTTTTTTTTTTCTTTTTTTTTTTTGGCACCTTTTATTGAAAAATAAAATCATTCATATTACATCTCAATTGCTATCCCTTCCCGTGAATCCTCCCATTCCTCCCTCCCTCTCACTTTCACCCAATCCCCCTTCCCTATGACTGTGACTGATGGGGACCTCCTCCACTTGAATATGATGCTAGGGTATCAAGTTTCTTCTTGGTAGTCTGCTATCCTTCCTCCGATTGCCATCAGACCTCCTCATCAAGGGGACATGGCCAAATATGGGGCACCAGAGTTCATATGAAAGTCAGTCCCCAGTCTCCACTTAACTGTGGAGAATGTTCTGTCGCTTGGCTAGATCTGGGTAGGAGGTTGATGATGACTGCACGTATTGGCTTGGTTGGTGCCATAAATCGAGCAGAACCCCTGGTTCCTTTTTTTTTTTTTTTTTCCTTCCTCCCTCCCCTCTTTTATTTTCATGTTTTTTGGATTGATATACTGACAAGTTGTTCTACTTCATTGAGTGCCTACCTCAAATCCTGGGACTGTAACTTTTGTGCTTTATTTTGTGCATTTTTACTCATTTTGCTTTCAAAAGTTTTTTATCCACAGCTACTGAGGAATAAAATCTCTTGCAACTTGGACATGTTTTGCTATGTTTTCTGTTCCAAAGGAGGAAACACTGAGAAGCTGGTCCAGAGGGATGATGAGTCCTGTAAACAAACCTCGCTATTGTGATCCCACACTTAAGGGACAGGAGTACATTTTCCCTTGTGATATGAACTGTATATCAGCACGGATATGTTCTTTGGTTTGAGAAAGTCCTCACAGTGTTGTCATGGTTTTGATTTGTTTTGTGGTTGTCTATGATTTTTAATTCTACAGTGCTATTAAATTTTATTAAAGATTTGAAGCATTTAGCTCACCATGTGTATTTCGCTATTACTCATTCTTCAAGGCACTAAAAATTTCCTTTTTCAAATATATATACCATTTAATTTCATATATTATTGATATTAATGTATTAAGTTTCTTTACATCACTGACAACATTTACTTATTGTTTTTTATGGCTGGTCATTTTACTGTCAAGATAATGCTAGTATTGTAGCAAAAAGTATTTTTATGTAGTCTGACTTTTAAAAATTTTGTCATGAATTAATATTGTTTGATTTCATGTCTTCACCTTGAATATTCTTAACAATTTTGAATTACTTAATAAAATATTTTAAGTTATATAAAATAAAATGGCAGAATATTATGCAATAATTTGGGTCCAGAGGAGTACAAAAGGAAAGAATCAAGAAAAACAACTACATCATAAACTATAAAGACAGTATTAATGCTTTAGGCTGTGTCAATTTCTCTATAAGATTTGATATTCTGCAAAGAAATGATTATTAAATATGCTTATTGCTTTGTAATTGCAAATTGTACAACGCTAATATCATAAGCTTTGAGAGGTAGAGTTGTAAGAGAGAAAACAGTTTGAATAGCATTGAAATGAAGCAAGTGTTGATCTCAAGCAGATTGCTACAGAGTAAGGTGTTTGTTTTAAACTCCATAATCACTGAGACAATAATTCAAGGTATGTAGTCAAATAACCAAGAAAAATGACATAGTTCCCTTAAAAAATATCTATTACACAAAAGAAAGCAAGAATGAGAACTAGAAAGAGAAACAAATGAAAATATAAAAATAAAATTGGTATGGTAGAGTCAACTGTTTGAGGTTGGTCTGGTATTATGGTTTTTAATACTAATTACTGGCTCCCAAGATCCAGTTGCAACCCTGAATCTTGTCTCCCTGATAGGCTGAGTAAGTGGACTACTCCTGAGCAAGGCAGAAGGAAGGGCCAGTGGGAAGGTTGGAGGGCTTTGAGGAGAGAAGGATGTTGGGAGGAAGAAGCAAACAGGTACCAGATGAGGAAGAATGAGGAGGAAGGCCTTGGGATAAGAAAACCACCTGGGCCAGCAGGAGGAACTCTGAAGTTCCACATGGAAAGAAATGACCCAGATAAACAACATTAGCAAGTAGAAATTATTAGAATCGGATGGCCTGGGGTAGACTATGAAATATAATGGTACATAGCATAGGAATTAATATCTGCTGCACTCCAGGTGATAAGGCTATTCTAAATATATCAGGTGCCTATGTCTTTATTGACTGTGAAATTAAATTAAATAATACTGCTGTAATAATTATAAACCTAATAATAAACATTACTTAGGCCATACCATTAAAGTAATAGCGTCAATCAACCTTAATTTACTAGAGGTTACTCTGCGCATGGATAGAAAGGGTATCCAGTTTTAAAGATACTGTGGTAGAAATAATTATAACAAGGACTAAAAGAGCCTCTCATGAGGCTGTGTGACCCAGAGGTCAAGGGTATCAGTCTTAAGTGCTGTAAAGCAGAGAAATTAAGGCATTCATTCTAGAGACAGCAAACTCTTATTATCTGTTTGTCATTTCCCTTCTTTCCTCTATCATTTTTAGGGAAAGCCATGCTATGTAACTCAGGCTAGCTTTGACCTTGTTATCCCCCTGCTCAAGCCTCCCAAATGCTGGGATAACAGAAGTACATAACCAGCCAAGCTCCATCAGTTACAAAATAAAGTGTCAATACACTTCAATAAGGAAAATTAGAATTCTACTATGGGTGCAGTTTAACAGGACATTCACAGATAAGGGAATGTTGTTGAGACTGAATGCGGTTTTTCACATCTGTAATTTAAGCACTGGGAAAGCTTAAGCAGTAAGAGCGCATGCTCAAAGTTTTCTGGGACTTCATAAGTATAAACTATCTCAAAAGAAGAAGAGGAAGAGGAGAAAAACTCAGACAAATCTTAACTTTTTATGATAAGAAGATGATTCATCAAAGACAGAAATGAAAAAGATAGAATTATAAAATTATAGAAATACAAATATGTATATTCTCATGAACTTGTATTTAGCAATTATTTCTTAAATATGAATAAAACACAAAATAATAAAAGAAAACTGTAGGCTAATACAGATTTCATCAAATTGAATATTTGTTTCTTTTTTAATATCATAAAGAAGAAAATGAAATCTGGTTAACAGAATATTAGAAATGTTTACATGCCTGTGCCTCAAGAATGAATTATTTAAATATATTTTGATAATTGCATCCAGATCTGCTTGTCATCAATTTATATTTTTAAAATTTAAAAATTATCAAAGAAAATGAAAAACCATGTCTCTAGTGAAGATATACAGTTTCAGACTCTCACACACAGGATTTTTATTAAGCCTGGAAGTTCTCAACATTTAGAAACTGGACCACAAATGATATTCTTACCTTGTTTAACCATTTACCCCATTTTTATTTGGTTCTCTTCATCGGTATTATTCATCCCAAATCAGCCCAAAGAAACGCTAAGAGAATGACATCCTATTGCCCTCAAGGGTATTGGGTAGGTTTTTGGATGCTTTCTTGGACATTAGATGTTTATTTTCACTGGAAGTTGGTTATACGTTACTCTTGGTCCTACCCAGAGAGAAAACAAGATTGGACTCAGGGTTTCTCTCGTTTCCTTTATCATTCCTTCTTGGGTTTGGTGATGGGAGCTGCAAAGAGAGAAGGGAGAGTGTGGAGGTGTATGGGGAAGATACGACAAAAAGTGGATCGTTCAGTTGACCTTTCAACTTAGGGCCTTAACTGTTCTCACAAGGTTATTTCTAATTCATTGATATAGAAATTTGTATATTGACGCAAAATAAGTTTAATTTCAAAATATTGGTTTAGAATTCATGTTTAAGGATATTCTTCATGCACATTATATATATTTCTACTCTAATATGAAGTATTGTACCCATCCCACTCAAATAGAGTACACGTTTACCTCCGGCTACTGCAGGCTGTTTTGAATAAGCAAGTTAGACAAGTTAATTGTCAATTTATCCAATCATGGCCATTTCAATTACTAGTCTATATATGTAACAGATAGGTAGGATTAGTTAGGGTCTTCAAAAACCTCATGGTCCTATAGAATACAGCATTTAAAGGTGTTTATATTGTTTTAATGACTCTTTGACAAGACAGGTTAACTCCTGGCAGCACCCAGCCTACCTCAAAGATGAAGATGAGCATCAATGAACCTCCTCATGGAGACGGCCTCAAATATGGCAAAAAAGCCACTGGGCAAAATGTCCTCATTTCAACCACTGAAAGAATTCTGCCTAAAACTTGGCAAGCTTGGATTCAGGCAGAGTTGATGGACAAGCTCTGTCAACACAGGGTAAGCAAGTCTTTAATAGTTCCTGCCTCACAAATATGTCTGTCAGATATACTGGCCCAGAAGGCTGAAGCTGATGCTCCAAAGTTTTAGAGAGGTATGGGTGACTGTTCAAGCAGCAAACTGTCTCTGTCATTCTTTTTCTTAGTATTAAATTAAGAAGCTGCTAATCTGCATTTCCTGTTTACTCAGGTAATTAATTTTACTCTTTCTCAAGTCTCTGATGGTGCTGAACACCAAATACTTGAGTTGTGAGTTATTTCACAACTAAGCCTAATTGTTTAGGGATTAAGATGTCTTTACATCTAAATAGATATTTTAAGTTGATAGGGATGAGATATGATAAATACTGAGTTACATTCAGAATTTTATTTTTTTTATTAATTTATTCTTGTTACATCTCAATGTTTATCCCATCCCTTGTATCCTCCCATTCCTCCCCCCCCCCCATTTTCCCATTATTCCCCTCCCCTATGACTGTTCCTGAGGGGGATTACCTCCCCCTGTATATGCTCATAGGGTATCAAGTCTCTTCTTGGCTACTTGCTGTCCTTCCTCTGAGTGCCACCAGGTCTCCCCCTCCAGGGGACATGGTCAAATGTGAGGCACCAGAGTACATGAGAAAGCCGTATCACACTCTCCACTCAACTGTGGAGAATATTCTGACCATTGGCTAGATCTGGGAAGGGGTTTAAAGTTTACCTCCTGTATTGTCCTTGGCTGGTGCCTTAGTTTGAGCGGGACCCCTGGGCCCAAATCTGCCTATCATATTGTTCTACTTGTAGATTTCTAGGACCCTCTGTATCCTTTTATTTTGCTGTTCTCCCATGCGTCTCTCATTTAGAGTCCCAATAGGATGCCTTCCCCTCTGTCCCAGTTTCCTGGTAAGTGAAGGCTTTTGTGGGACATGCCCCTTGGGCTAGTATGCAGATATAAGTGAGTATATACCATTTGATTCTTTCTGCTTCTGGGTTAACTCACTCATTATGATCATTTCTAGCTCAATCCATTTATCCACAAATTTCGGGAATTCCTTGTTTTTAATAGCTGAGTAGTATTCCATAGTGTATATGTACCACAGTTTCTTTATCCACTCTTCTACTGAGGGACACTTAGGCTGTTTCCATGGCTTGGAACTAAACAGAGAATTCTCAACAGAGGAGTATCAAATGGCTGAGAAACACTTAAAGAAATGCTCAACCTCCTTAGTCATCAGGGAAATGCAAATCAAAACAACTCTGAGATTCCATCTCACACCCATCAGAATGGCTAAGATCAAAAATTCAAGCGACACCACATGCTGGCGAGGATGTGGGGAGAGAGGAACACTCCTTCATTGCTGGTGGGAATGCAAACTAGTACAGCCACTTTGGAAATCTATCTGGTGCTATCTCAGAAAACTGGGAATAGGGCTTCCTCAAGACCCAGCTATTCCACTCCTTGGAATATACCCAGAAGATGCTCCAGCACACAACCAGAAAATTTGCTCAACCATGTTCATAGCAGCCTTATACATTCAGAATTTTAGACTCACCAAGATAGGAAAATGTTTTCTTCTAGGTGGCCAAACACAAACAGCCAAAACACTATGACATAACATGAATGTAATTCCTAAGTGTTCCGTGATCCTTCTTGCTGTAGGTAGTTTATTTTACATAGGTGTAAAATATAAATTAATAATAAATTAGCTATAAAATTAATTAATAATTAATTAATAATAATAAAAGAGGAAAATGCCACATTTATATTGACCAGGAGACTGAGATACCATTTCACAGGTATAAAGGTATTCACATAAATGAGCCCCTTACCTGGTACAGTAGTAGGAGTAAGAATCTGCCTGCTGAGTACTCAGCCCTAAGGAGGACATCTATATTATCTTCTCTAAACCCAGGACATATCATAGATGGAGGGGGTGCTGGGAGAAGGAGAGGAACACCATAAAAGTGGAGCTCTGGCCGTGATGTAACTGATGAAACTACAAATTCACGACAGTAATTGTTACCTGCACAGGATCTGTATGAGGCTGGGCCTTTCAACATTCCATACAGAGTGGACCTGGGCTTGTAAGACTTTAATCTCATCTCTCCCTAAGGAGCAATGAATGGATGAGGGTGAGTCATATTCCTCACTAGAAGCCACCAGTAAATTGCCATTGCTCAAGTAGATAATCTCTACCAATGGGCTTGCTGATACTCCTAATTAATTGTCCTATGAACAACAAAAATACAGGATAAGGGGAAGGAGATTAGAAGGGGAGAATTGGCGAGAATGAGAAATTGTGGATAGGTTTTCTTAAATCATTTCATGAAAAGTTTGCATAGTTCAGGACCTAATACACTGATCCTAAGATGTACGTGATGGCAAGAGATTGACAAATGCCTCACAAGTGACATGTAAAACTCACAGTGAAACCAGAAGTTTTATTATTACACACATGCCAAGAAGTGAAAATATAGATTCCATGTGCAATCTTGTGACTAATGTTTATAACAGTCTCATGTTCTCCTGAAAGTGGTAACAACCCAAATATTAACCAGTTGATAAACAGCATGATGCATGACTTTTGGTGGAATAATTTTAGGCATAAAAATAATCATTCAGGCAAAAAATGAAACTTGAAAGAACAATGGTAAGTAGGGAAGGACTCAAAAGGTCACACATTTTAAAATCCTCTTTGTATGAAATGTTGATCTAGTCAAAGCTTCAGAGAAACAAAACAGATCTATATTGTTGAGAGCTGGGAGAGGAGACCATGCATGGGGGTGCAAATGTGTAGGATGTCATCTTTTCTTCTATCTTGCCTGCTTCCTTTTACCTTGTCCCTTTCACAGTATTTGTTTAGGATGTACAATACATCAGAAACTGAGTGTGCAAGTCTAAAAAGTGCATTGTCTCCAGGTTTCAAAAAGTTGAGATTTAAGAAAATGGAGCTTCTATTAACCTTGACCTTGGTAATTTATCATCAGCCTTAACCATCACCTTTATTTGAATCAGCTCAATACTGCACTGCAGAATCTCCCTCCACTTTTAAATTGTTACAGCTACAAATATACATGAGCATTCTGCAAGGACTACATTTGTTTATATAACAGTTTACTGAAAATTATTGAGTTTGTATTACAATCTAGGCTTAAATGTGGGCTGAGAATGGTGACCTTTCTGCAATAGATAAAAGGTAAACACAAATATATTGTACACAAAGTAGGGTTTGTATAGAAATGTTACCAAGAAGAACATTGAACACTATAAAGTATATTCGTGAGCTAGTGTTTAGGCGTAAAACTCTGCCTCAGTATTGGATGGTGTTTTTCTGTTATCTAAGCCCATGTTACCACTGGGAAAGAGTAAAATTAATAAAAATGCTCAGTGTATAAGAAACTCATGTTTCACCCAACCAGTGTAAACACAATGTAAAACAGATCAGCAAGAGCAATATGTGTGAGCTCGTTATCCTACTTTCTTTTAATAAAAACAGAGGAAGTGGGTGGGAGAATAACATTCTGGGAAGTGATGCAGTAGTCAGTATTTTCTTTTAGTTCTGAGGACTTACTACACATTCCTTTTCCAGGGCCAGGTATTAATACAGGCACGAGCACAGTGCCTGAGGAACATAAGCCAGAGCAAGAACATTCATTTACTCAGGAGCACTGTTTCCCAAGGCACACCCACATAACAAGCTTCTACATTTCTCATATGAAGAAATCACTTCTGTTTCTAAACTGACTCTTTCCTGGAAAAGAGTTGATTAAAGACAATCATGAATATCTTTGATAAACTATGGTCTTTCTAATATTATCATAAATAGTTAACAATCAATGCAAAAGATATTCTTGACGTTTTCCATTAAAAATATTTCTAAAATCATATTTAAAAAAAAAAAAAAGCAAAATTACCCAGGTCAGAAAAAAAATAGTGCATTAAATAATTTGACAGAAAAAAAAAATGTTGTAGTAAACTTAGGATATTGGGAATGTCATGTGATTGTGGCTATTTCCAAACTGTGTAAAATACCTTCTGTATAGCATTGCAAATTTTGCTTTGCTGTGTTTGGACACCACTGAAAGGAAAAGTTCAGGAAAGCACAGAAGTTCATTTCTTCTGTAGGTCCAATCAGACTTAGGAATTCTCTCTACTCCATCTAACCTATCCAATGTACATAGTGGATTCTCTCTTAATGAAGTTAATGATGTCTAATAATTCAGTGTTGTGTGTGATACTGAACTTTTAAAATAAATCTAATTATAATGGTTTCCATTACCATAGTCAATGCAGAAATAAATTGAAAAATACTGAAAAACATATTTGCATTTGGTAAATTTTCATACACACACACACACACACACACACACACATACACACACACAAGAGCTTAGAAGGGAATGTAACAGTTGTTCCACTAATATTAATATTTTGTTGCCATTGTTTTCTTTTTCAGACAGGATATCATATAGCCCTAGTTAGCCTCAGACTCCTGATCTGCCTGTCTCATCCTCAAGACTGCTAGGTGTATAGGCATACACTACTAACTGTAGAAGAAACCCTAAGGTTCAATGCACTTTTTACCAGAGTAATGTCCTTTAAAAACTAATGTAACTTAGCTTCTTTGGGTCTGTGGATTGTCATATAGCTATCCTGTACTATGTCGCGGATATCTGCTTACAAGTGAGTATGTACCATGTGTGTCTTTCTGGGTCCAGATTACCTCACTCAGGATGATACTTTCTAGGTCCATCCACTTACCTTCAAATTTCAGGATTTCCATTGTGTAAATGGACCACATTTTCTTTGTCCATTCTTCACTTAAAGAACATCTGGGTAGTTTCCAGTTTCTAGCTATTAGGAATAAAGCTGCTATGAACATAGTTAAGCAGGTATCCTTGAGGTATGGTAGGGCCTTTTTTGGGTATATGCTCATGAGTGGGATAGCTGGGTCTTGAGGTAGAACTTTTCCAATTTTTCTGAGAATGTGCCAGCTAAATTTCCTAAGGGGTTGTACAAGGTTGCACCCCCACCTCCACATCAAAACCAGCACATGCTGTGACTTGAGGTTTTTATCTCAGAGTCCTTTTGGTTTGCATTTCCCTGATAACTAAGGACACAGAGCATTTTCTTAAGTGCTTCTAGGCCATTTGAGATTCCTCTGTTGAGAATTCTCGGTTTAGCTCTGTACTCCATTTTTAATTTGAATTATTGGGTGTGCTGGTGTTTAATTTTTTGAGTTCTTTTGGATACTGGCCATTGTGAGTGGAAAGAGAGGAAACTGGAGAAGGGGAATGAGAATGCGGATCAAGTGTGGGGTGAGCAGAGGTGGGAGGTGAGAAAGGTGGATGGGCAAAGTGAAACTGATCTGGTGGGGACATCTCTGTGACAAGCTGGAGACCTGTAACAGAGTAGGCTCCTAGGAGGATATGAGGGTGACTCTAGCTGAGACGCCTAGCAGTGGGTGATATAGAGACTGAAGTGGCCACCTCCTATAACCAAGAAAGACTTCCAGTGGAGAGAGGGGGACACTATCCAACCCACAAAACCTTCAACGCAAAATTTACCCTTCCTGTAAGATGTGCAGGAGTAAATATGGAGCACATAGTCAGGGAATGGCCAACCAATGACTGACCCTACTTGAGATTTACTGCATGGGCGAGAGCCAACCAGTGACACTATTATTGATACTTTTCTATGCTTGCAGACAGGAGCCTGGCACAACTCATGTGATAGGCTCCACTCAGCAGTGAATAGAAAGAGATGCAAAGACGCACAGCCAAACCTTAGGAAGGGCTCAGAGAATCTTGTGGAAGAGTTGGAAGAAGGGTAGAGAGATGTGGAAGAGATAAGAATTAATAAGACCAACAGATTCAACTAACGCAGGCCTACAAAAGCTCACAGAGACTGAAGCACCAACCAAGGAGCAGGCATGGACTGGACTTAGCAGGCCTGCGCATATGTAGTAGGTGGGTAGCTCCTAGCAATTGGGGCAGTGCTGTCTCTGACACGGATGCAGTTGTCTGCTTTTGGATCACTTTCCCTTAGTAAGGCTGCCTTGTCTAGCCTCAGTGGAAAACAATGCACTTAGTCCTGGTACGACATGATGTGTTGGGGAGGGTTGGTATGAGAGGAGCTCCCCATTTCTGAGAAGAAGGGGAGAGGGGGATGGGGGAATAGTGTGGGAGAGAGCTGCAATTAGCATGTGAAACAAATAAATAAGTAAATGAGAACAAATAAATAAATATTAAAAACCAATGTACATAGAAAAATAAAGATGGCCAAAAATTTGACTAAGATTCCCCTTGCAATTGCTTCAAATCTTAGTTTGTCTGAAGTGAAAAATTAAATTTACAGTGTCTAACTTTGACACTACTCAAGCTGTCATCCAGTCGGATGAAGAATTTAATGGAAAGAATCATTCTGAAGATAAAACAAGATAATTCTAACTGTCCCAGTCATAGGGTGATGAGCATGTGACACAGTCAAAAAGAATAGTCAAGAACCTTGGGACCTGAGGTCACAAAAGTGGCAGGAATCAAGGCTGGAGCCTGAGAAGCTGTCAGCCTTGTCAGACTCTCCTAAGATTTCAAGTGAACGATGGCCTGTCCTTGGACTATGTGACTCTAAATCAACTGGGAATGCAGCAAGAAGGTAAAAGAATATTCTTCATGGATTCTATTTTATTTTATTATACACTAAATATCATTCCTTCCCTTTGGAAGGAGTTTTTGATTCAAGACTGACTTTCTAGTTTAACCACCCCTGAACTGTTCAACATTTTCACCCAGCTGCTTCCTGCCCTCCCACACGTTGTTATGAAATGGAGAGCAAGAGCTAGTGAGGCTTAGTTTTAACCTAACAGAAAAAGTGATGTGATAGTCTGTGAGTGCCTTGCCTTTCTCTAGCCTCATCTCTTTATTTCCTCTCAGCTGTGCATTATTTATGGTCCATTCCAAGCATGCTTCCTTAAAGACTTCCCAGGTGATACTTTTCTTTCTTTATAATTCTCCACTTCCTTTATATCTTTCTTGAAAGTTAATCTTCTCATGGATGCATTCCTTGGCCACCATACTTAACAGATTATACATTATGATGCAGGACAAACTCAATGTTCCCTACTTTCCTCCAATGATTTTCTGAATGAAAAATAATTTTCTGAGCCCTGTGATTCATTCAATGCCATACACATATCAGCAGAAAGAGTATTTAGTTTAGTACTTTCTCAGTGACTGTTTCATAGTAAGAAAACACACAACCAAAGGAATCATCTCCATCATGTTTGGTCCCAAGCCAGTTGTTATTCTGCATTTTCCACCCTGTTATGTGAACATTCAGAGGCGTTCTCCCATCTGTGTTAGTGCTGGGCCATACACGTTGCTTCTTTTCCACTTTCCATGGAAATTTCAATGAGTCATAGCCTGTCAGTCTTAGATTACAATAGCTATCAATTCTTTACATAGAATATTCAATAACTTTGTTTCTCCTGGCCCTGAACACAATATAGCATGTAATTACTTCTGGAACTCTGAGAGCAATGTAGAATGAAGAAGAGGGCTTTACAGTTTTCCTCAGCACTTCTTCTTTGTGTTTAATGTTCATCTTTAGCTTTTCTTCCTTTGTCTTAGCACTCAAGAACATACAATCATCCAGCAGAAATTATTTGGACAATTTTTTTAAATGCTTGTGCAAGATATATACATTCAGCATGTAATATTATTTTCCAGCTTTAATTAATCCATGGTTTCTTCTTAGATTGTATTCCCCTGAAAAGCAGGCACAAAATCCTAAATTTTTCCCTTTAATTGGTTAATCGGGCATAAAGTTCAATAGAGACAATGAGACAAGAAGGAAGGATCCAAGAAGCAGCTCATAATGAAAGAAGGAAATGGTTCATATTCCTTAGAACTGTTGCTCTGAAGAACAAGAGAGGAATTGAGATGTTGAATCCTGAGCCATCCTGGCTGGACAACTGCCTTCAAGACAGAGACTCTGAGACAATTCCTGCAGAAGCCATCCTAGCAGGAAAAGATAAGCCTGTTAGCACAGATGCACACAGACTCCAAAAGGCACTGGTATAAGGCTGGTCATGACAAGGGCATTGGTCATAAATAATAGTACTGAAGTTTTATACTCATTTTTCTTTACTTTGGTTGTAAAGTGTTAAAATATATTCTCCGATTCCTCTTGATTTTTTTAAAAAGAAAAAACAGCACTGTTTTCCTCTGTTCAGATTTTCTAAGAACCATTGTATGATCCATAACTGTTATCCTCTGTGCTATTGTATTCCTGTTCTATGGCTGTTTTAAAGATTGCTCCTCATTGAGACTTAGTGGTTTAATGAAAGTACATCCAAGGACATTTGTTTTTTATCCCATAGTGATTCTTTGAGATTTTTTAAATCTGTTTTTTTGTTTTGTTTTGTTTTTTTAAGATTTTACTTTTTCATTGCTTCTGTAAATAGTTTGTCCTTGATTCTTTACAGTCTTTCTCATTTAGGGAGACTACAATAATATGCAGTTTGGAGTCTTCACCATCACAATGACTCACAAATTATCATATCAAATCTTGTGTTTGGCTGTTCATTATTTTATCTTTATTAACATAGTTTGTTTGTTTCAGTATTGTTACATTTTGTTCTTAGCTTAATATTTTAGACCTTGTCCATATGCTCTGATTCTAATGTGCCAAAATTCCATACATGAAGTTGTAAAAAAACAAACTTACATCCGCCATTATATTTTCTTTATAACACTTCTACTTGACTTTTGGAACTGAAGTTCCCTCTTGTCTACTTTTTCCTTTAGATTGTTTACACTACTAATCAAGTCTGATATAAAGCTGTGTTTGTCACTAGGGCTGGTTCTAATTATTGCCTTATTTATTGGCAACAGGTTAATCTGTTTTGTTTTTATTATTTTTTTGTTGCAGTTATTGATGCTTCTCCAAAGTCTCTCCAGAAAATTTGATCAAACTCTATTTTTTCTATTTGCATGAAAGTTAATGATGCCTTGGCTTCCATGCTCAGGGTGTTTAGTAAATGTGTTCTGACACCTCAACAGGTACCAACTAATTGACAAAAGCTCAACACAATTTCTATTTTTGTCATTATATAATTATCACATTTTCCAGTCTATCTTTTTGCTAACTTTGCTGAAAATGGTATGTTCGATTACATACACCATTATTTTTGCTTTAAACATATGTGCATCTTAAACCTGGGCAGCCTGCAACTCAAGAAAGTTCCTAGAAATTGTGTTCTCAGAAAGCCTTTAGAAGTTTTGCTGTATTACATTTCTTTTGAATGCATCAAACTTTGGAGACATAAGTTCATTTATCTTATGATGCTTTGGTTGTTGGTGGGTATTGTCTTCTTCTATCTCCTTGTAAAGAGTTCATTGCTGATATGCTTATGTGTTGACTTCATATTAATATCAGTGATATCGGAAAAGACTCATAGTTGCTAAGAATTTATATTTGGTTATCCTTTCCTGCTCACATGCTCTGGCAAGAACTTCTAGCGCTGTTCTGAATGGAGGTTTCAAATGTTATCATGTGTATCTCTCTTTCTGATCTAAGCATAAGCAATGCTTTCCTGTGAGATCATTCCACATGCAGAAACCCCTCCTGCCACATTGATGAGTTGAGTTTGGTCACTCAGCCCCACCCAGCAGAAGGGGAGATCTAATATGTTAATTGTCCTCTGATTCTCATGCACACATTGTATCACTCCTCCCCTTTAAAAAGAGGAATTTCCATAGTTCCATGTAAAAATGCATACAATCTATGCCTAACCTGCTGAGTTTTGAAATGCATGAACAAAAAATTGTGTCCAACATTTTCTATACTTGCTTATGCCTTATACAGTCATGAGTTTCCTCCTTCAGTACCGCAAATATGTGTTGGTCTCCCTAAGCTGAAAATACTTCTTTCCAGTGGACAAATGTTTGGATATTTTCATTTCTCTGAATAATCAAAATTCCACTGAAGGAAATGGCATTTCAGTAAATGACCATTTCATTATATAATGTTTAATTCAGTTTACTTGCTTTTCTCTGAAGTTTTATATCTACCTATGTGAAGTACATTGACCTATACTTTATTTTTATTCTAACAACATGTCTGCCATAGGCATTAGGAAAATTTGGCCATTGTAATATTAGTTTGGAAAGACTAATTACTTATTTGGATGTATTTGAGAAAACCTTCTATTGGCTCTTTAAATGTTTGTCTGATGAAATTTAGCTGTGGAGCCTTCATGCACTGTGCCTTTTGGGATTAGGAATTTTTAATTACTGACTTAATATTGTTCATTATCGATCTATTCAGAGGTTTTATTTATTTGTGACCTACATTTTATAAGCTGTGTTTTGCGGAGATTACGCTTAACACATTTTTACCTCCAATTGTGACAAAATATGACTGACAAGTGCAGGAAAAGCAGCTCAACATCAGTAAACATCAGGGAAATGGAAATGAAAGTCACTATGTGTTAGCATGATAGTTAGCAACACAAAATATCCAACATGTTATGGAGAATGAGAAGGAAAGGGAATATATATATATATATATATATATATATATATATATATATATATATGCAATTATATGCTTATTATGATTTACTACAGAGAAGAGTACAGAAGTTGTTCAAAAAATGAATATACAACTATTATGTGATTAGCAATTCAAGCAGTGAACATTTGTACAAAAATAATTTGTAAAACTGATATCCATATCCCCGGAACCTTGCACCATCATTCACAATAGTTGTAGTATCAAATTCACTAAATTGCCCAATAATAGATAACCCACACTACATGAAATTGGAACAAAAAAAATATTGTGTTCAAATAGAGGAACATGCCCGGTTGTGTGACAAAACAGATAAGCTTGTCAGGCAATGCTGATTAAAATAAGCAAAGCACGAAAAGTCACCAAACTTTGGATGATTTCATTTATAGATAAACTAAAGCTGTCCAAGCCAAAGAAGAAGGGTTTTTCAGGGATATGAAGGAGGAGAAGCAAAGTTGTTGATGAATGGAATTCAGTTTACAAGAGGAAATCTCTAGAGAACAAGGAAGCAAGTATAATTGATATAACTGAACTGGGCAGTTAACAACGGTTAAATGGCACTTCTCTCAAGTATCCTGATGTTTTGTTTCTTGCAGATCCTTCAGCTTTGCATTAGCTAGACTGAACTCTTCACTCACTCCAACAGTTCATAGATGGGGACAATGTTGGTTGGAGTGGGCCAACCCAAAGCCCTGGATCTAGGCCTGGGTGGTAGCTGAGCTGGTCAGTGTGCCAGCTCTTCCGCACCAATTCCACCAAGATGAGCTCTTGAGACCATGGCCCCAGGAAGCACACTCAATGCTGCAGCTGACAAGGGCCAGGGCTAATTCTCAAACTCTGGAGCCCTCTGGCCTGCTCACTGGCACCAGGTACCCATACCAACAGGGCTAGCTCCATTGTGCTACCCAATGAGATGCAGGGCCCACTCTCCTTAGTTCAGCAGTCCCCCTTGAGTACTGACAGTGTAGCAGAAGCCAGAGGCCTCTAATCAGACAATCACTGCACGGAACATTCTCAAGCAAAGATGTGTAGACAGAAGATTATATTGTGGGGCACACTGTGACACACAAGAACATATAAGAAAGGATGGGGCATGAGTAGGATTGGGGTACATGATGTGAAATTCACAAAGAATCAATAAAACGTTAAACAAAAAAAGCAATGGTTAAGTGACAGATTCGAATGTATAGAGATAACTAAATCTTAATAGTGGTGTTTTGTTCTAATGCTTTTAATATTTAAACCATTCATTCAGACAGTTCATCAATTTAAAAAAGTAAATATGAGTAAAACATGTTTTGATGGACAGCTCATTCTCTGTGTGGGGTAGGGAAGGAGGAGCAGGAACTGCTTCTGACATGAACTCTGGTGTCCATGATTTGATGACTTTCCCTTGGCTGGGAGGCCTTGCAGGCACACAGTGGAAGGGGATGCAGACTATCCTGATGAGACCTGATAGGCTGGGTCAGACAGTGGATGGTGGGGGAGGAGGCATCCTCCCCCCACAGAGGTTTAGAGGAAGGTAATATGTTTAAAAGGGGGAGGGGGCAACAGGAAGATAAGAGCAAGGGGATAACTATCGGAATTTATTATGATTAAATTATAATACATTAATTAATTAAACAAAAAATGGAGAGAGAACACTATGTAATCTGTAAAGTATTCTTTTGGGAACATGGCCTCATTCTTCAATAATGTACTGTACAGTGTTCTTAAGTAATAAAAGTCCTCTCTAAAGTTCCAAACACATAGAGTAAAAGTCAGGTTAACTTCTAATTAAGCATGTACATACATAGAATGTGATTATGTAAGGATGCAGTAAAGACAGATTCTTCTAAAAGGAAGTGCTGAATTGTGTTGTTATAATTCTTATGAAGACGCTAAACTTTTTTGCATATAGACTACCTCTGGAAGCAAAGCACTTATGTAAAGCTGTCTGAGGAGGAAGAGAAAAAACTTTATTGGAGTATTACATATGTCTACGCTTTTTTCTCTCAAGGAAGGATAAGCACTTAAAAGATGAGATCAGAAGAATCATGAATTTGAGGCCAATCATAATCACTTTCAGAGCAGCCAAGGCTATAGTAACAAACAGCCCTGCCACCCCCAAACCAACAAGAACAACAATAAAGACACTGTGAAGAGCAGCAACACAGTCACACCTCCCCTAGACTTCACCGTTGCGTCTTCTTTGTAGGAAATAAAACTTAACATGTTAATCCTGTTTGGTTGTAAAATGGGGTGAATTTCTCAATACCTCTTGGTAATTTCCCCATGGAACAGAATGGGATGCCCTTGGACAGGGAAATCTGAAAACTAAAGGAGAGCTCATATTGAATACTTCAAAATTGTGAACTCCCTGCCAAAAATACAGCTTAGCAGTGAGTCAGTGCAACGATCCATGCTTAATCTCTATGCCTATTAGCTTAGACCTGTTTTATTTATATAATGAAGTGTGTGTGTGTAGAAAGAGAGAGAGGTATATATACTCTAAAAAGTACATATATTTATACAGCTATGTATATGCATATGCATGCATATATATTCTAATTAATATTAATCATAAACATACAGCTTACTATAGAATTCATGAGAGGATGATGACCTGATGATCCCTTAACAAAAATTTGTCATTTCCTCGTGTGTTTCCTTACTAAAATGGCAAGTATATTTTCTGATTTGGTTTTATGAACTAAGTAAGCCCATGAATGTTTCACATTCAAACCTCATAATCCATGCGTAACTTCTTATCATCCTATATTTTCTTATTCACTTCGTCGTCTTTACTGAACGATAGGAACACATGCCTTGGTTCCAGATTAAGGAGATTCTAAAGGTAAGTTTCATAATTTAAGTAGTAAGACGTATTAATGGAATATTTTTAATTCTTTGTGTTTTAGAATGCTTTCATACTTTATATGGCAGTTGAATTATCTCTATTCTTTTTATTCATTAGTTCAACTATGTTAAGATCAGATATATGCACACTATGGGAAAATCTCAGTAGTATATCAGTCAAAATCCTACAGTGCTTTGTAAATGTAGTGCTGCTTTGAAATGCCTTTCGTGACCTTGGATACCACCTTTGGTGTATTGTAAATAATGGTATAGACATTAATTTATAGCATCTTTTATGCTTCCATATTTTATAATTAACCCTGACATTTTTCTGATGAAAGTGAGCATAGGAGATCTTGTTCATAATTGCATAATAAATGGTCATAGGATCTAATAAATAACTCTATCCTATGATATGCTTTTTATAACTCTTTCCATTTTTAAGGCATTAATTTATTTTATTCTTGCCTATTTTTAGGAATAAATGAATAATTTCATTATGATGAAGCAATGAATGCATCAGCAATCAGATTTATTGCCATCTTTTAGAAATATGTTGAATTCAATGTGGTGACCCTGATGTCACAATGTGCATTGCATTGGTCACAGATATTCTCCTGTACTGTTTGTCAATGCATGTTTTATTAAGTAACTCTCGTAGGTACATAGATGGATGGATAGATAGATAGATAGATAGATAGATAGATAGATAGATAGAAATATTGATATAGGTATGTGTGGGTTTTAATGTGATTTCAGATGGAATAAAAACAGCACATATGATTACAATTGTTTAAATAATCATTCTCAGTTTATATAATCTCTGTGTCTCTGTTTCTCTGTCTCTGTCTCTTTGTCTCTCTGTCTCTGTCTGTCTCTGTATCTCTCTCTCTCTCTCTCTCTCTCTCTCTCTCTCTCTCTCTCTCTCTCTCTCTCTCTCTCTCTCTCTCTCTCTGTCTCAAAGCTTCATGTAGTCCTAACTGGCTTCAAACTCTTTACACACCCAAGTTTTGCTGTGCACTTCTGATCTCCTCTGTCTACACCCCTGAGAGCTGGTATTACAGAGTACACTAGCATAGATGGTTTGTGCTGTGCTCAGGATCACATGAAGAGCATCCTAAATACTAAGCAAGGACTCTATCAACTACACACCTTGCCAGCTACTGATTTTGTTCTATATGAAATATGACATTGAGAAAGATGCTATGTTGGAAAGACATGCTCTCATTTTTTAAAGTTTAAAGATTCTAGAAATATCATTACCCTTGCTAATAGATATGGCTCTTCATTTCACTTTTAGATCAATGGTCAGCCTTTTTTGTTTTGTTTTGTTTTGGTTTGGTTTGGTTTGGTTCTGTCAACAATATGCCTATATACATAAACATTTAGAAGAATAAACTTGTTTTAAAGACATAGCTGCCTTCAAAGTGACTGAAGGAAAAAATATATGACGAATAAAAGCTTAAGGTGCCTGCATGTGAGTAACCATTGTAAGATGGAATGTGGCTGATTTAAGGTCAAAAAGTGTCCCTGAAATAGGGAGGTAGGACTTTTTTGATCCTCCTGGATTTTATGAATGGCTGGATTTAGCGATGATGATATCATTTTGCTAAAAGCAAGTATTTTAAAAGGTGTGAAAACTCACTAGCATAAAGTCCTGTGGAAATACAAGAGGAGGTAGGATTGAAAACCAGTATCAGTTTAGACAGAAAAAAAATGGTAATTAGCAGGTTACCACAGATAGTATCCTACAGAGTGTTCATCTGAGAACACTGCAGGAATGTCAGTGGGAAGTGGGGTTCTGATTAGATGATGCTGAACCCGGTGGTGGGGACCTCTGCAGAAGTAATTAGTTAATGTGTGTATTGCCCTGATAAATAGCTTTAAGGTGTTAAAATAAGAATAAGTTATTTATAAAAGGAAAGACTCGCTTTCCTTCCTCTTTTTCTCAAAAGATGCAATGCTGCCCATAACCACCTTTGGAAATAGCATGAAAAACCCTGGCAAACATAGCCTACCAGTCTAAGACTCCTCTTCCTCCTCCTCCTGTTCCTCATCCTCATCATCCTCTTCCTTCTCCTTCTTTTGATTTCTTGAGACAGAGCTTCTCTGTGTAGCCTTTGCTGACCTAGACTTACTTTGTAGACAAGGCTGGCCTAGAATTCACACCTATCCACCTCCCGAGTGCTGAGATTAAAGCTGTGCACCACCACTCCCGGCTTCAGACTAAGACTTCTTACCTTTAAAATATATGATCCTCCCATAGTGCCATGTTAAAGGATAGTGGGATACAAAAGTGAAACGTAGTCGGAGGTTCTTGGGTCACTAGAGATAAGCTCTTTAAAGTGTCTTATACTCTCATTTCCTGGCCCTGAGGTGAACAACTCAGTTCTACTGTGTGCTCTTTGCCATAGATTAGATAACCTTGGTTTTTTTTTTTTTTTTTTTTTTTAAAAAAAGTAAGAACCGGAGGGATGGAAGACACCAGGAGAACAAGACCCTCTGACTCAAATAAGGAAATTGCATATGAGCTCACAGAGACTAAAGAGCAAGCACAGGTCCTACACAGGTGTACATCAGGTCCCTAGTACATATATCATAGCTTTCAGCCTGCTTTTTTATGGGACTCCTCACTCTGACAGTGAGTGAGTGTCTGACTCTTGTTGCTGCCCTTGAGTCTCTTTTCCATCTATTGGGTTGTTGTGTCCAACTTAAATATGATGGGGTTTTTTTCTTTATCTTATTTATTTTGTTGTCATATTTGGTGATTGCTCTTAGAAACCTATCCTTTTCTAATGAGAGATGGAAAGGGAGTGGATCTTGAAGAAAATGGAGGAGTACAAAAAGGGGAAGCTATAACCAGGATATAATGTGTGAGAAAACTATTTTCAATAAAAGGGAAACATGACAAGAGACATATGATCCTAAATACTATTGTTTAAATTAGCCTAATCTATGATAGTCAAAGTGGCATATATGGCCTGCCACTCCAATTCATATTTCTTGTTAAAATTTTTTCTGTTTCTCTATTTCTCTCTCTCTCTCTCTCTCTCTCTCTCTCTCTCTCTCTCTCTCTCTCTCTCTCTCTCTCTCTCTCTCTCTCTCCCTCTCTCTCCTCTCTGTATTTTTGCTTAAAATTTATTATGTAAGAATTCTTACATTTGTACATGTATTGTCATGTTTATATAATGAGAATAAACACACACACACACACACACACACACACACACAAATCACATTTACTTTTAAGAAGAGTTCAAGTAAAATGGTTGGGGAGAGGCAATGTCTCAGTGGGTAAAGTGCCTGCTGGGCTAAGTATGAGCACCTGAGTTTGGATGCTGGAACCCAAATAAATAACAAAGGTCAACCTGCTTACCTCAGTAGCCCTAACATGAAAGGTAGACAGAGGAGGGCCCAAGGGCTCTCTGGCTAACTACTTTAGCCAACTCTTGAGCCCTAGGTTCAGGAAGAGTTACTGTCAAGAAGAAAGAGATAACTTTGGCCTCCACAAATGTGTGCATGGGCCTATGCAGCTGCACACACATATATGTACCACACAGAAATAAATGTAAAGCTTTTTTCATTAAATGAAAAACTGTGAATGAAGGTTCCCAATTCAACAAGTTAAGCTGATATATTATTCTACAATTCTCTTTTAAAATTTTAATATTATTTTTAAAAATGGATTTAAATTAACAGATTCTAGAGATGTCAGCTTAGATTTCACTAAAAAAAATATATATCTCAGTTGTAAACTTTTCAGTTTCTTCTTAAATACTCTCTACAGTTCTGTCATTTGACCGTTCGCTATTGAAGAGCAGATGTCTTTTAATGCATTTCATATGTCCCCAGTTTTCTATCAAATAAATACATTTTTTTTCTAGCCTTGTATTTAGCGCTTCACACAGCTGGTCAAAATATTCTGAGGAATCTTCAGAATGATTCTCTTTATTCATCTTCAAACTCAAGGGACAATCTAACTTTAGCAAAGGCAAATAAATACTGAATCTCCTCTTTTCTCTAAGTCACTTTGGCAGTAGACGTAAAAGAAGTAATTCCAACTTTAGACTGACTAGGGAAGGATGGTAATGACTGGCATTTTCTCTGGAGGGCAGCAGTCCACATCATATTAAACCTCCCTCTTGTATTTGCTTGTTAACTGCCCTGTTAATTATGATAAGGTAATCATACTTTAATTTCTTATGTTTTCACTATTATAATGCACAGAAATGAATAAGTTGAATATTGATTACTCAAAATACTTGAGAACAAAAATGTTTCAGAGATGTTTGTGTTTGGAAAAATATTCACAGACACATTGCTAGTGAAGCTCTGCAAACCCAAATATCTAGAAGCAAAATGTTTCAAAATAGTTTGATCAGAACATGTTGTTTTCAGAAGCATTTTAAATTCCTAGTTTCCACATTAAGAATGCCTAAATTGCATTACAAATAATAATTATATACAATTTTTTGTCAATAAATCACAAATAATTTCGGATACTCTTATATGGCATATATATAATTGAGTATGATTAATTTTATCATCAGTTGATCTGATATCAGTGAAAACAGGAGTTACACATTATCTAAGCATTAACATTACTCACACAGACTTAACTAGAGTAGATTCTACATTGCTGCTGTGGGTAGATAGCTTGTTTTAAGTATTTTCAATCTATTTTCAGCACCTTCGCAGTACAGCTCAATTGCAACTCTAATTATTTGATGCATTTTTGTGGAAACTCACTGGGAAGAAAATGGAAATAGAATAGCAGGAGACAGACTACAAATGTGAGGCACTGTTTTAAAACCTACTGCACTCTCAATAGAACTCTGACAGGCAAAATCCTTTTGATAAGGTATTGATTAATGTTTTTCTGCTGTAAACCTTCATCTGTGCACGGAGGCCGACACAGATCTTTTGTAACTACAGGCCATCAGACTAGTAGGAGGTCATCGCAACAGCTGCTCATATCTGCCACTCTTTGACTTTTGCTTTGCCAGGTTACTCTAAAGGTTTGTGAGGGAGTAGAAAGATAGTTTTCAAGCTGTGATTGGGATGGCCTATTTTTTTTTCCTAAGAGCAGCTGCAGCTATGTGATGCTGACATGAAAGAGGTAAACTGCGCCAGCTCTCTCATGAAGGGCAAGTGTCTGTTCCTTTGCCACACGCCTTTCACCTCTACACTCCATGAATTGTCCCAGGCTATTCCAAAGGATTTCATACCCATTTCAAATTAACATTTAAATTAAGACACGTCATTTTCAGCAAATATTTTTTTCGGACATGTACCCAGTCCATAAAACATAAGATTGCTCAAGGCTGTGGAAATAGAAGAGTTCTATGCAAGATGAGAAGAGGTAATCTTCAAATGGAAATGTGTAAAAAGAGAGTAAAAAGAGAAGAAATATATAGTATCTCTAACATGTGTTTTTGCAAAGTGCTAGAGTAAGAAAGAGAACAGAGATGAGAGAGGAAAAATAGGTAGCTTTTAGGAGAGTTGCACTGAATTGAGTAAATAAGCTACGCAATGGTAGCAAATATAAAATCTGCGCCGGCAAGTGCTGCTCCTAGTGACCACGAGTGAATGCTGCCTCGTCAATTGAATAATGAAACAGCAGGCACTCTCTGGAGAGGATTCATGACAAAAATAGCAAAAGTGTATTATTCATTATGAATCACATGGACTGTCTGAAATAAGAGGAAACCTTTCTGGAAAGACTAAGAATTCCCCAGGCCCTCATTACTGCAGTCAACACAAAAAGGAAGGAATGAGATTGAGCTCCTCTTTCCATCTCAATGAAGGATGTGCAGAAAATGCCATAGTTCGGCTCCATTGAGCTTCTTGACTTTTTAAAGGATACATTCAATTCATCCAACTTAAGAAGACATTGTAGAAAGCACAGCACTTTTATCTTTAACTTATGATGCTCTGTTTACTTCCATTTATGAGTGGCCCTACATGCTATTGCAAATTTCTCAGAGCCATTTGAGACCTGGCAAGCATTTACCAGAGAAGTATAAACGCAAAAAGCTGGTAAAGAGCATAGTATTGTTTTAGTCCATTTGTTTGTTTGTTTGTTTGTTTTTGGATGCATGAAGAAAAAAAACACTGTAATGAGTCAAATTCTACAAATTTACTCTGATATGTAAATGAGCCAAATTTAAAGGGCCACATAACAAAGCATTTTGACTCCTACATTTCTTCTTTTTGTGTCTATTAATTAGCTTGGAATTCTAACAAAACCCGCACACTGTTTCCATATCAACTCCTTTTAATTTGGATTTCTGTACATAAATGTTGAGTGCAATTTTATCCTTTGTTTGCAAGATTGCTATTCAAAGACTGGTTCCCCAAAATAGAGATTGCTAGAACTTGTTCTCTGTCAACCTCCATGACAATGGGACTCTTCACTAGTCATCTGTGTTCTCACATTGGGATAACTATCTTCTCAGTATACCGCCTCTAACTGTCTCTTCTTTGAAACCAATTTACTCCCTGTAAGAAAAGGCACAGTGAGTTAGTGAATTAGAAAAGACAGTAGATGGCCAAAAAAGCTATTAGTAAGATTGTGAAAGAGTAACTACATTGAGAAAATGGGGTATCTGGACTTTTGTAGAATAGTAGGCATAAAAGGAAGCAGGTCGAGGGAAACTTGAAGAAGTTATTATTATATCTGATTTCATTTTTCTCAGGCTGGAATATATTTTAACTATTAACAAGGACCAATTGCAAAATATTAACTCAATGAAAAGGACTTTCTCAAAAAAAATAAACTTCATTCATTACCTTGTGCATTATGTTTATATGCACATCCATACACATATATGCTTATAAAAGCATGCAAAGTAGAGAAAACATTTAACCATCATACATGCTAAGGATAAAATGAAGCTTAAAAATATGTCTGATTATTCCTACACACCTCACCCAAGAAAAAATATGTTTATTTAACATTCTTTAAGAATCCACGAGTGGGGACATAAATACAAATAAATAGGAAAGCTGATATGTATGAGACCTTAAGAACAACAATTCTATCCTTCCAGTTATAACCACTTATAAAAATCATACATAAAAACCTACAAAACTTCTATTTGCCCAAGTAAAGGAAAAAAGCATAGGCAATGCTTGGAATGGGATTGGAATGTGTTTATGTCCCAGAATTCATGTACTCATATCTAAGTCCTAGGAGATGCAGATGAAACACCATTATCCCATTCTTCAGTGAAATGGGTTTTGCAGGAATTAAATTTAAGATGGTTGTCTCTAGAGGCTTGGAAGTATTCTTTGAGCTGCTTTTCTCTTTTGCTTGGAAAACTGACAGGTTTGGACGCTAAGGCTGATAAAAGAAGTGCTCCCCTTGGGAGGCACTTCTATGAATACTTTCCTTAGACTGTATATGAATATCTATATAAGGATGCTGTGGCAAAGCAGTCTTATGTCCTACAAAGAATGAGTCATGGGAGAGAAAGGGATGTCATCAGAAAGAAGCTAAGGCTGTGCCTAATGTCTAGGAGATAAAAGGGAGACTAAACAAATCATGTAGAAGAGATGGGAAAACAGGCACTAGAGTACAAGGGTAAAAGAATCCTTGTGGCATGAGAAGGTCATTCTTCAAGAAGACCAAAGTGCAAAAGGGCACCATTAAAGTCTGCCAAACCCAGAATAAAACAAGAATTGTCAATCAAAAGACTCTCCTCATTTCCATTAGCCATAGGCTGTGAATGTGAAACACAATCTGATGCATGGTATAGTCTGGGAGATTCATGTTGTAATCTGTGCTGTGGACATAAAATTCCACCATTTTTTACTAAACATGTATGTTATTTTGTAGAGAGGATCTCCTGTATGGAAGCATCTCCTGTCAATAAAGAAACTGATGAGCCTTTTAGCTGTGGCAGGAAGTAGGAGGTAGAATTTCCAGAAGAAAGAGAAGAACTCTAGGGTAGAGTCAGAGGTGAAATTTGTCCCAGACTCTGAGAAAAAACAGATCCATGAAACTGAGGAGAAGTAAGCAGCCATGTGGCACTCATAGAATAGAATAAACAGGTAAATTAAGTTTTGAGCTAGTCGAGGAATGAGCCAAAGCTTATGGCCTAGGCATTTATTCATAAATTATAAGTCTCGGAGCTGTTAGTTTGGGAACTGGGACACAGAGGAAAATCCATGGGTGCAAAACTTACATTATTTCTCTTGAAACCTCAAGAGAAAATACAGGAAATGTTTTCTTGATATAGAAATTCTCACCAGCTTTATTTATCTTTAAACTCTTCTATCGCTGCCATGAAGGTCCCAAGGCTTATGGCTCCATATGAGAAGAGCTGGTTTAGTCGTACCGGATCTGTTAAGACATATTGAGTCCAGACAATGCCGTAGGCATTCACTGAGATACAGAAATGCAATGCATCCTATATTGTTATAGCATCATATGACGGTCTTCTATGCTGACATGTGGATATCCTCTCTACTTTTCTTGTGATTCCAATGCATTTTATGAAGACTAGTAAGTGACTATGGTTTGATGACTCTTAACTTCTCTGGGCACTACCTCAGTCTTGTGAAGAAATAACAAGAAGCTCTGAGCTTTCTCTTTATGAGATGAGTAGGGTTCTCAGACCATTGTTTTTTTTATTATTATTATTACTACTTTCATTTGTTTGTTTGGTTGGTTGGTTGGTTGTTGGTTGGTTGGTTTTTTGGTTTTTTGAAACAAGGTTTCTCTGTGTAGCCTTGGCTGTCCTGCGAATGCTTTATGGACCAGGCTGGCCTCTAACTCACAGCGATCTGCCTGCCTCTGCCTCCCTAGTGCTGGGATAGTTTGTTTGTTTTTAATATTGTAATTTAATTGCAACATTTTTTCTTCAATTTTTCACTCCCTTCAAGCACTTCCAGACCACCCCTCCCTGCTCTCTTTCAAATTCATGGACTCTTTGGTCATCAATTGTTACTGCATGCATATGTGTACTTACACACACACACACACACACACACACACACACACATACAAGAATACACACACACAAACACACACATTCCTAAATATAACCTCTTTAGTCCATATAATATTATTTATATGTATATTTTCAAGGCTGATTCTTTGGTACTTGGAAACCAATTTATGTGCTCTTCCCTATGGAGGCCATCACTCCCACTCTCCTCTTTCCTCAGTTATCGTTCTTTGGGTGTGGTTGAGACCTCAGAGTCATCTCCTTGTGCAATTTGGCATCCTCATCTCTCCTCCTTGTTCAGTTCACATTTGGTTGGTCATGTTGAGGGGGTCTTTAAATGTAGGGCTTCTGATATTACTAGGACACTTAATCTCACAGAAAACTCCCTGATCCTTTGGCTCTTACTATCTTTCCACACCCCTCTTCTACAGTGCTTTCTGAACCTTACTTAGGTGGGGGAGGTGTAGCCACTGGGACTAGACTCTGCAACTCTGCATTTTAATTGGTTGTGGCTTTCTGTAGTGGTTTCCATCTGTTACAAAGAGAACTTTCCTTTATGAGGCATGAAGACTACACATATCTGTGGGTTTAAAAATGTTTTTATTTTCTCTGGTAAGTGAATGAGATGAGAGCTGTATCTAATCTGTGGAATGACACAACTTGTGCTGAACTTAGAGTATTTGCTTAGCCATAGGCCTGGAAGCTTCTAGCCTTTGTACAATATAATCTTCTGTAAGTCCGGACATTGAAGGCTTCAGTGTTCAGCCTCTGTTTCCTAACCTAGGCCTAGAATGCTTTCAGCCTGAACTCTGGCTGGCCGCTTCAACTCAGCTGTTCTGACTCAAAACTCCTCTCCAAGCTGACTGAATCAAACAAACTCTAGGCCTCTCACTGAGTTGCTCTGGTTGGAAAGCTGCCTCTGAGTTCCACAAACTGAACTGCACTGATTGAATAAACTGGATTGTACTGAATGGAACTGTACAAACTCACCTGAACCCAACTCATCTCTCTCCCTACACTGCTCTTAAGTAGCCTATCTTTCCTGCCTGTTCTCATGAGAGAGGGGGCATATCTTATCTCTGACTTATTCTGTCAAATCTTTCTCTGATTTGTCTCCTTGCCTCCCCTTCAGTTATATGTCATTGTTTGGGGGTAAAGGTGTGCATTAAGGCGTGCCTGTATTCCAACAAGATATTAAAAGTGTGTATTCCAGCCATAGGGATTAAAGGTATATTAATGGTGTGACTGTACTCCAGCCACATTACATAGACCTAGGTCTTTGGAGGTAATCCCTTGCAAGAGTAGCCGGATTAAAATCCATCTACAAATGACAAATATTTATACATTGCTGTGAGGGATTAGTGGTTGACTATCCTTCCATAACCATGATTTCACTAGCACTGAATAATTAGCTAGGCTTACAGTACTTGATGTGGGTTGCCTCTTGTTGAATGGGTCTTAACTCTAATGAGAGAGCTGCTTCTTACCATCAACGTTATTTGTGGCACCACTCCACCTGTAGAGTTATGCTATTGTAACATATAGTTGTTGACATAGTTTACAGGCATCATAGGTTGTAGGTTGTTGGTTGCTTCCCTCCCTTTGGAAGCTTGGAGGAAGCCTTCTGATACCATAAAAACTAGTCATCAGAAGTGGAGGTATTTCTAAAACTTTAATGGATTACTAGAATACCCTGTCTGATTTTGGGTCCATTTTATTTACGTATTTATAGCCATCAATATACTTTAAATAGAAGGGGGTGTATTTGTCTTCTAAAAAGAAAGCAATTGATATGGATTTTGTAATCATCTAATACACACCATTGTACTCACATTGATATAACACTCACCACCCTCATCACAAGAACATTGTGGTAGCCAAAAAGACAGATTCCTTCTAATGATACTTGATTTATTGCATTGGTCAGACAATAATCAGCAAATCAAGTTAAAGAGTATAATCTTTGCTAATTTGCTATTAGGGAAACCTTAAGCAGTGACATGAGACAGTGACAAAGCTGTTCTTGCAAGATGATATCTGACCAAGGCACAAAACAAGAAGAGACATTTGAGCATCAGAGGAACGCTAATGCCAAGACTTAAGGGAAATGTGTGCATGTGTGTGTGTGTGTGTGTGTGTGTGTGTGTGTGTGTTTGAAAAATAGTGAAAGAACAAAAATCACTTTGATGAAGAGTTTTTAAAAGTTTTCTCTATAGAGCACGGGACATAATTGCCTAACCAAAGTATGAAATAGATATTTATACAGCTCATGTAGCCAGAAACAGGTAAATAGCATTGGTGGTATATAACAGACAATCAAGACAGTAGCTCAATCCCCCTTGATCACAAATCAGTAACTTCAGGAAGGGTATGTCCAATTTTTGAAACAACTCTAAGCCACAGGTGAAGAAATGGCATGAAACACAATGTTGTGGGAGCACTCAGGAAAGGAAAAGAATGTTTCTAGGTGGCAAAGCAGTCATGACTTCAGTAAGTCATGAAAAATGTGCATTGATGTATGAGGAAATGTAGCCTTCAAAACTTTTGATTTCCCATCCAAGTACTAACCAGGCCCGACCCTGCTTAGCTTCCGAGATCAGACGAGATCGGGCGCGTTCAGGGTGGTGCCTGGTGGCACTCAGAGGAAGGACAGCTGGTAGCCAAGAAGAGACTTGATACCCTATGAGAATATATAGGGGGAGGTAATCCCCCTCAGGAACAGTCATAGGGGAGGGGAATAATGGGAAAATGGGGGGGGGAGGAATGGGAGGATACAAGGGATGGGATAAACATTGAGATGTAACAAGAATAAATTAATAAAAAAAAAAGAATGTGAAAAAAAAACTTTCGATTGTTTTTTTGTGAATTTCCCATCATGCTCCCCAACCTCCCTCACCTCCCTGTCTCTCTATACGTCTCCTCCCTTGCAACACCCCAAAAGAAAACAAAAATTAAAATTAAATGAAATATTTTTTTAAGTCTCACCTTGAAAACCGCAGTGTCACATAATGTACACGTTTGCCCAAATAGCTTTGCTTGCAAAATTTTATGGCAATTCATTGGCCTGGCTCAGGGCCCTGGCATCTGTTACAATACCAATACTGGATCCTCACTGGGACCTTCTCTTGGATATCTTGTTGTTGTCCCACATGATGGAGATTCTGCAGCTTTAGTTCTGCAGGAGGATTAGCACCTCCATATACTCCAGAATTTCATAGAGCATGTATATGTTGGAGTGGGCCAACTCAAAGTCCTAATTCTGGGCCTGGGTAGTAGCTGAGTAATCTGGCCCGCTAGGTCTCCTGCACCCTTGCCACCAGGGCTAGCCCTCCTGACTTTTCCAGGTTATGGGTTGGGTTCCTCTCTTCTGCCTACAGCAGCTGACAAGGAACAAACAGGCTGCCCTGGGCTCATGCTCTCAGGGCTGTCCTATTCATGCTGACACCACCAGAACAAACTCTACTATGCTGCTTAGGTGAGGTGTGGGACCTTTTCTCTTCAGAGTACTGTAGGCAATGATGGTCAGGGACAGCTCTTTCATTTTTATCCCCTCAGGGCCATCTCTTCCAAGATGTCCAGGCAAGGATCTTTGCAGCCAATGAGAGGCAGGCCAGTTCCTCACAACCCTTGAACATCAACATGGCCCCAGGCAGCAGCTTAAGCAAAGATGTCTTCATGACTTTTGGTGTTGACTTGGGCCATGGACATCAGCACCGTTGCTGCAAGGCCACAGACTCAGAGATTGCCTTCTGTGGCAGCACAAGCTATAATATTACCATGGCCTCAAGTGGCAGTGAAGGCTATCCACACCAGGTGGTCCTTCACCTCCCGCCTCTAGTTCACAAATTGTTCTGCTTCTCCTTGTCCATAGTAGTGCTCCCCTACCCCAGTGTGCTTTTGCGTGTCCTCAGACCCCCCTCCAGCCTCTGTTTGGTGGTGGATGTCAAGCAAATGTATTTTGAATATACCAGAACTGTGCTCATTGCACATGCTCAATGTTTAAGATCCCATAAAACAACAGAGCTTGCTTTTTATAATATTCACCATATGTATAGTATGTGGGAAATGGAAAGGGTCAAGTAGCTCGTAGCTCTGGGTAGATGTTCTAAATGTTTCACATATGTCAAGATTTTAAGACTAAATGACCCACTGAGCTACTCAGGTCCCTAATGTTGCCTAGAATTCTACAGCAAAGAATTGTGGGGATAAGAGCATTAGTTTCCATGCACCCACAAAAACATCAGAAGCAAGAGCCTATCTAAACTTTCCTCACCCAGACATAGATTTCTCCATAATATTCAAACAAACTTTCTGAAATTGTGGGAAATTTTTCACTTCAGAGTAGTATATTGGATAGGTCAAAGTATACAATGTGCTTTGGAGTTTATATATTGTCATAAAACACATGATGTTTCTTTTTTAAAAAATATGCTTCTAATTGAAATAGAATTGCCTCAATTTTTCACCTCCCTTCCTCCCTACAGTTCCTCCAGGATACTCTCCCTTAAAGTGGTCTTTCAATTCCTAACTCTAAAGTTAATTACCACTTTTATTATATAGGGGTGGAGAGAGAGAGAGAGAGAGAGAGAGAGAGAGAGAGAGAGAGAGAGAGAGAGAGAGAGAGAGAGATGAAACTTGTTGAATCTGGTTTGTTGTTTGTATGTATAAGGTTTTAGGACTGACTACTTTACAGTGGACATCCTGCATTGTGATTCATTACCCTGAGAGAAGCTAATTCTCTCAGCAGTCATTAGGTACCATTAGTTCTTTTTCTCGAGGTGAGACACCCATGAAACTCTTCTTTCCCCTTCCATGTTAATGTGCCCATTCATATAGCCATTGTCCCAGTCTTGCTTGTGCAGCCATTTCTGAGAGATACTGCTTCATGGCAGACTTCCTGGTATTCTGACTCTTACATTTTTTCTGTGCCCTCTTACCATGATGATCCCTGAGTTATAGATGCAAGAGCTACTAGCTCAATGTATCCATTAGGACTGGGCTCCTCCAGCATCTGTTGATATCTGCATTGCGTCCAGTTGTGGATTTCGGTGGTGGTATACATTTGATGTATAGAGACACTGCCTTGATGAGAGATGGTAACATGGACCTGTAGGTATAAGCCTAAGATTGATAATGCAGCAAGGAATTATTCTGTTCTTGCAAAGTGATGGTAGTACATTCTTTTCTAAGGTCCATGACCTCAACAGCCCCTGAAAGTTAGCTAGGTTTCAAGTACCAGATATGACTTCCCTCCTGTTGAGTGAGCCTTAATTCCAATTAGATAACTATTGGTTGACAGCAGCATGTGAGTGCTTTTACTGTGCCTTATGTATGTTTTGCCATGCAGGTCATTTATGGCTAATAAGTGTTGCTGCTGGGTAAGACTGTTTCACTGCTTCCCTCCTTTGGCTTCTTGCATAGTATTTTTATAGGACCGTGGAAGCTAGACCACTGGAAAGAGGCTTTCATGTACCTACAACAACCATAACTGAACAAAATCCCCATTATGAGGTACAAGATATCTCTCTTTGAATGCCAGCATAGTCCTAATGACCCCACAAACAATATAGATTACCAAAGTAGCCCTTGGCCACCACTTAGAGGTCAAGGATGGGCCTCATATTGCTGAACACAGCAGACACTCAGCACAAGGGACTTGAATGATTTGAGCTGGAACTAACCAGAAGAAATATACTTAAATATGCTTCCTTTAATATTCATTTATATAACTGCTCTTGGTCAAACAGGTTTCTATCTATACCTCTGACAGTTAGCACAGCATTACCTGGTGAACTCTGACCCTTTAGTTCCCAGAAAGTGCTAATCCCTTCCTTTCTGGAAGCTTTACCTACTCTAAAGCCTTGAGCACATGTTCTGCTCACGTGTTTCTCTAAATAGCACTCATTCATTAAGATATTATTATAAAAATTCTCATCTGATACAGAAGAAAATTGTTTCCATAATTTATTTTGACATAACAATAAATATGTACATGTATAAAACTGTTTATAAACAAAAATGCATTCAAGTTGTTAAAAAATAAAGTTTTTGATATTTAGAGCTCCTAATTTTTTAAAAGACCCAAAGATTAATTTTCCATTTTTGATAAAATGTACATTAAGATAAAAAGCCTGGAACATATTGGCACAAAAATTAATCTAAGACGCTAATTTATAAAAAATGAAAATTGAATAACAACAACAAAACCTTTCTGAGATGCATTACTTCCAAATAGTGTAAAAGACTACAGCAATACTAAATGAAGAAATTCAATACCATGGGGATTAAGAGGACAGCTGACTGTGGCACAAAAACTTTGGACAAGCAACTTTGTTTAGGCTGGTGTATCATTCCATTACCTCATTTTAGAAATTTTGGCTAAGATGTATTATGAAATACAAAAATGTAGAATCTTCTATTGATCTGATTTTTGTAAATAAGTGCTCTCAGGTATTAATTTTTATCCTCTCTTATTTACCATGTGCCAATTGGATTGTTTTGTTTGGAGTCTTAAGACATAAAAATTATTGTAGAAAGAATCTGTGACTTGCTGATGAGATGAGTTCATTGCTTGAATCCATATAATAAAAGTAGAAATGTGTGTCCTAAAAGTTGTCCTCTGGTTTCCACATGCACTCTGTGTCATGCATAACAACCCACACACACACACACACACACACACACACACACACACACACACACACACACAAATACATGCATACACATATACATACATACATACATGCATGCATAAATACGTATAAACATACATACATCATATGTGTGTGTGCTTTTTTCTACCGCAGTGTCCTTTTGTGTTGAGTGGACAAACACTCATTATTTTATGAAAGGAACAAAGCACACGTGCTGATAGCTGAGCTAGGAAACATAATACATATTATAAAACAATGAAAGCTGGGTAACTGACTAAATTAGAATTCACGAAATGTGGCCAATGACTCTCTGAATATTCATCTGTAGAATAGTGTAACTATTCTGGGAATAACAGTTTGGCAAGTTCAGGGTTTCCAAGTTTCCTTTGAACTGTGTAATTATATTCCACCTTAAGGAAAATGTATTTATACCTTCATGGGACAATATCATTAAAAATGCATAATTGCATTGTTAAGTGAACGATGTTAACACTCCAGCTTCCTAACCTAAGTGCATAGTCTTGCTGGCTGTGAATGTTTTGCTTGTGATTATCGCCCTGATAATTTATACGTCTGAAACTAATGATTTGTGAAAATTGCCATATTTAATACTTTTCTTCCAGTTACATCACCAAACTAAACCTCCAATGAGCCAGATGGATAGGTAGACAGGTGCTTTTACTTAGAAATAAGAATTTTGCAGCATTCTAAAATTTGTTGGATTTAAAGCATTTCAAGCATCCATAACAAAGCATTTATTGCTTCCTTCTCTATTCCAAACAATGCATTTTGAAGGTCTCTTGTCCCCATTCTAATTAGTGTTCATACCCTGATGAAAATCAACTGGGCCCAATGATTCCTAAATATTAATGTAGTTTTCATGGAAGCAACAACTGAATAGAGTCATGAATCTGAGTTGTAGTCAACTTTCCTCTCACTGCATTCAAAAGAGCTGAATTTTTAGAGAAGATATGTTTGTGATAGCTGATATGTATGTGGGGGGGGAGTATCTAGCATGGGAGTATGGAGGATGCCCTTTGCACTTAAACAGTATTAACTATATTCAATAAGAAAATAAAACGGAAACACAGCTTCTCACGCTCCCAGATAAAATAGACACTGGCTATGAAAAACTTAGATTTAGTGATGTGTTACCTAGAAAAACAACTAGTTTAAGGTTCATGTTGACACCCATAAACATTTTTAATTAATTTATTCAGATTACATCTCAATTGTTATCCCATCACTGAATACCCCCATTCCTCCCTCCCTCCCATTTTCACCCTATTCCCCTCTCCTAGGTCTATGACTGAGGGGATCTTCTCCTCCACTTTATGGTCATAGGCTATCAAGTCTCATCTTGGTAGCCTGCTTATTCTTTCTTGGAGTACCACCAGGGATCCCCACCAAGGGAAGGTCATCAAATATGGGGCACCAGAGTTCATGTCACAGTTAGTCCCTGCTCTCCACCCAAATGTGGAGAATGTCCTGTCCATTGGCTAGATCTGAGTAGGGGTTCGATGTTTACCATTTGTAATGCCTTGGTTAGTACAATAGTTTGAACACACCCCATGGGCCCTGATTCACCTATTACGATGTTCTTTTTATAAGTTTCTAAGATCCTCTGGATCCTTCTATTTCCTCATCTTCCATATTTCTCTTACCAAGAGTCCCAGTGTGATGTTCTCACATCTATCCCAACCTCCTGGTAAGAGAAGACATCCATGGGACATGCCTTTTGGGCTACTGCCCAATTATAAGTGATTATATACCATGTGATTCTTTCTGCTTCTGGGTTAGCTCATACAGTATGATCGTTTCTAGTGTCGTCCATTTGTCCACAAATTTTGGGATTTCCTTGTGTTTTATAGCTGAGTAGTATTCCATAGTGTAAATGTACCATAGTTTCTTTATCTATTCTTCAACTGAGGGACATGTAGGCTGTTTCCAGATTCTGGCTATTATGAATAAGGCTGCTATGAACATGGTTGAGTATATGTCTTTGTTGTGTGGAGGAGCATTTTCTGGGTATATTCCAAGGAGTGGAATGGCTGGATCTTAAGGAAGCCCTATTCCCAGTTTTCTGAGAAAGCGCCAGATAGATTTCCAAAGTGGTTGTACCAGTATGCATACCCACCAGCAATGAAGGAGTGTTCCTCTCTCTCCACATCCTCACCAGCATGTGGTGTCACTTGAAAGGACCTGTACATTCTGTCTCAGTCTCTACGAATTCCCAAATTCCTAGTAACTTAGAAGGTCTTGCTTTCTTGGTATCATCTGTCATCTCTAAATCTTATTCTTTTTCCATGTCCTGTCCATGCAGTTCTTTCTTTTCCTGAATGTTGTCTGGCTGTGGCTCTCAGTGTGCTATTCTCCTCCCCTACATGAGAAATCTTCTCTGATGATGTCTGAGCAAGACAGTAGTGCATGCATATAGGAGAATGTCATTGGGAGTCACTTTATTGCTGTGGGTTTTGGTGTGTGTGTTTGTTTGTTTGTTTTTAGAAGAGTATTTGATTTTACCCTAAGATCCTGGTATACCTAGCTTTTGGTCCCCCAAGCAGTGTCAAGTATAGGTTCCATCTCACAGAATGGGCATTACGTCAAATGAGTTATTGGTTGGCTGCTTCCATAAACACTGTGCCACTATAACCCTAGTATATTTTGTATGCAAAACAGCATTGTAGATCACAGAGATTGTGGCTGGGTTGGTATTTTTGCTTATTTTGTGGTAAAGTGGAAAAATGTTCTGTACCAAAGACCCTAAGAATGATGGGTTTATGTACACACCATCACTACTTCCCCAATTACAATGAATTGTGTAGGTTTTATCTTCTGCAATGGGCTTTGTTGTCACTTTTATAGAGCAGTCAATAGTATTGGCAACAGCCTTGGTTGCTGGGGTATTGTCATGGGACCCTTTTGACTAACAGTTCAACTCATTGTAACCCAGTCCTGGTAATGGAAGCTCCATTTGATGAAAGAAATAGACATTTGGGGCTTTGCTTCCTCTATTATTTTGCAATTTCAGTGATACTGTCTTTGTATACGTATATATTTTATAAATTTCTACTGTATTAGGCTTCCATAACACCCCTCAAATGCCCCTTCATTTTAACTGTCTTTCTCAATATTCCTTCTCTCAGCCCCCACCGTACTTGATCCTCCCACTCCAGTCCTCCACAATCCATCCATAGCTACATATTTTTATCTATCTTTATCTATCCTTTCCTAGGGAGATCTATTTGGTTCCCCCACTACACCCTTACTCTGTACCTAATTTCTGTAGTTCTTCAGATTGTAGCTTTGCTATCTTTGATTTGACAGTTAATATCCACATGTAAGTGAATACATAATGCATTTTGTCTTTCTGGGTCTGGGTTGCATAACTCAAGATTTTTTTTTTCTCAGCCTTTCCATTCACAGGAGAATTTCATGATTTCATCATTTTTCATGGCTGAGCAGGTACTCACCTCTGTAAATGTAATACACTTTTGTGATATGTTCTTCTACTGGGGGGACTTCTATCTCGTATCCAATTCCTGGCTATTATGAATACAGCTGCAGTGAGCATACTTGAGCAAGTGCCTCTGTAGCAGAATAAAGTGACCTTTGGATATATGCCCAAGAGTGTTGTAGCTGGATCGTGAAGTGGATCTAATCCTATCTTCCTAAAGAATTGCCACACTAATTTCCATTTTACCTATACATGTCTGCACTCCCACCCGCAATGGAGGAGTGTTCTTTCTCCTTGTGTCACACCCTTGTCAACATGAGCTACCCTTTGTTTATTTATCTTAGGCATTCTGAAGAGTATAAGATGATATCTCAAAGTTGTTGGTTTACATTTCCCTAATAACTAAGGATGCTGAACATTTTCTTTAAGTGTTTCTTAGCTATTAGAGATTCCTCATTTGAAAATTCTGTTTAGACCTGTCCCTCATTTTTAATTGGGTTATTTGTTTTTTTAATATATAGTTCTTTATTTACATATTTCTATTTTGGACCCTCCATTTAATATAGAGTTGGTAAAGATATTATCTGATTCTTTACTGCTTTGTCCACAAGACAATGTTCCTTTCCTTACAGAAGCTTTTCAGTTTCATGATCTTAATGCCTGTGCTAAAGGTGTTCTGTTAAGAAACTATTCTTCTGTGTCAGTGAGTTCAAGGTTTTTCCTTATTTTGTCTTTTATCAGATTCAGTGTATCAGGTTTTATATTGAGGTCTTTGGTTCATTTGAATTTGAGTTTTGTACAGTGTGATATGGAACTGTTTGTATTCTGGTACATGCAACCACCTAGTTTGGCCAGAAACATTTGTTGAAGATATTGTCTTTTTTCAAAGATCACTTATCAACACTTGTATGGATTTAGATCTTGGTCTTCAAGGTCTTCAATATGGTTCTGTTGATTGATATTTGGTTTCTTTGTGCTGACATCATGCTGCGTTTATTCTTTTAACACTATGGAACAACTTGAGGTTGAGGATGGCGACATATCCAATGATACTTTTATTATTGAGAATTGTTTTTAGCTACCCTGCATTTTTGTGTTTCCATTTGACCATGAAGTTTGTCCTTTCGGGACCTGTGAAGAAGTGTTTTTGCAATTTTCATAGAGTTTGCATTGAACATGAAGATTGCCTTTGGTAGGATGGCCAATTTTACTATATTAATCCTCCCAATATATGAGCATGAGATTTTCTTTCATCTTCTGATAAATTCAAATTTCCTCTTCAGTGTCCTAAAGATTATATCATACCCTTCACTTGCTTAGTTAGAGTAACTCAAAGATATTTTATGTTATTTGAGGCTACTGTGAAAGGTACTTTCCCTGATTGTATTCTTTAGTCCATTTGTCATTTGTACTAGGAAGACAACTAAGGTTTGTTAATGTTTGGATCCAGCTATTTTGATGAAAGTTTTTATCAGCAGGAAGTGTTTTCCAGTAGAATTTTTTAGAGTCACTTATGTCAACTATCATATAATCTCCAAATAAAGGCACTGTGAATTTTTCCTTTCCAATTAGTATCTCCTTGATCTCCTATAGTTCTTATTGCTCTAGCTAAGTCTTAAAATGATACACAGAATAGCTACAAAGTGAGTAGATGACCATGTCTTCTTGCTCCTTATTTAAGTGGAATTGCTTTGACTTTCTCTCCATATAAATTGGTGTTGACTCTATGTGCTCGTTGTAAACTGCCTTTATTGAAATATGTCCCTTGTAGCCTTAATCACTGCAGGAATTTTATCATGAAAGAGTTTTGGATTGTGTCAAAGTCATTTTATGTGTCTAATGAAATGATCTTGTTTCTTTTTCTTTCAGTTTTGTTATATAGTAGATGGTATTTATCCATTTACCTATGTTGAGACACCCCTGCATATCTAGTATGAAACCAATGTAATCAAGGTAGATTATCTTTTTGATACATTTTGGAATTCAGTTGGCATGTATTTTATTGAGAACTTTTGAATATAAGTTCATAGGGGAAATTGGTCTGAAATTTTTTGGAGGGGGGTCCTTATGCAGTGTAGATATTAGGTAATTACGGCATCATAAAATTGGGCAATGTTCTTTTGTTCTTATTTTGTGAGATAATTTGAAAAACATTAGCTCTTCTTTGAAGGTGTAGAATTCTGCATGAAACCATGTGATCCTGGACTTTTTGGATCCGGAAAATTTTAAAGTACTCCTTCTAATTCACTAGGAGTTGTAGGTTTTCTTAAATTACTAATTTGATCTTGATTTAACTTTGGTAATTGATACGTATCAATAAAATATACATTTTTCTTTTTCTTTAGTCTTATACAATACATTGCAACTACAGTTCCCCCCCACACCTCCCATCTCCCCCAGATCCACTCTTTCTCCTTTACCTTTCAGAAAAAAAAAAACTGGCCTTCAAGTGAAATCAACCGAATGTGGCATCACAAGATGCAAGAAGACTAGGCATAAATTCTCATATCAAGGCTGGACAAGGCAACCAAATAGGGGTCCCAGAAGTAGGGAAAAAATTCAGAGACACCCCCACTTCCACTGACAAGAGGCCATCAAAAACCCCAAGTTAAACAATGACCTCATGAATGCAGAGGCTGAGCACATTCCTTTTAGAGTTTCCATTTTGTTAGAGTACATGTTTTTAAAGAACGTCCTTATGATTCTCGGGGTTCTCTTTGTGTCTGCTGCTCTGCTTTTCCTTCATCTCAGTTGTGTTCATTTGGATAGTCTCTTTCTGCCTTTAGTTATTTCGGATAAGAGTTTTTCAATTTCATTGATTTTTTCTTTTTTCTTTTATTAATTTATTCATATTACATCTCAATGGTTATCCCCTCCCTTGTATCCTCCCATTCCTCCCTCCCTCCCATTTTCCCCTAACTCCCCTCCCCTATGACTGTGACTGAGGGGAACTTCCTCCCCCTGTATATGGTCATAGGGTACCAAGTCTCTTCTTGGTAGCCTGCTATCCTTCCTCTGTGTGCCACCAGGTCTCCCCATTCAGGGGACATGGTCAACTCTTTGTTTCTTTAATTATATATTGTATTGTTAATGTTTTTTTTTTTTATTTTGGTCTGGTTTGGGGTCGGGTTTGATTATGTCTTGCGACATACTCTTTTTGATTGTGAGTTCTACTCTTTGCTTTAGAGCTTTCAAGTGTACCTGAATTATTAGTCTCTGAATTATTACTATGATGTCTCACCAATATTCTTATGTAGACACTTAGTGCTATGAATTGGCCTTTTAGAGCTGCCTTCAGTGTATCCCATCCATTCAAGTATTCATCTAGGAAGTCTTTAAAATTTTTCTTAATTTCTGTCTTAACCCATTTTTCTTTCAGTGGCAAGCTCTTCAGTTAAGTTAAAGGAATGCATCAGTAACTGGGCAGAGTAAAATAACTTACATTTTAAAATTCAGAGTGCACTCTCTGCATTGTACAAAATAAAAGAAAATATTAAAGCCATGGTCTGTTTGAAATGTAAACTCAGAAAAAAATCAACAAAACCTGGTGTGTTCTGCTAAGATGATGAAATTCCTTGTGAAAAACAAGCCCTGAAAAGCAATTTGGGATTTTTTTTTTTAATGCAGACAGTAGGAAGCTGAAAGATCCAATGCTGCTTTCAGGATCAAGATACTAGCAACATGGAGAAAGCAGTAAGGACATTTTATCATTGAAGGGTCATGAAAGAACTAAGACTTTATGCCCTCCCCACACTCACATTTGCACAATGAAACTCCCCATGTAATTGACATATCTGTGGAAATCATAATGAATTTTTCTATCATTTTTGGACATTCATGCAAGAAATGAGGAACGGTGGCGATACTGCCAGATGATATCTAATTTAAACTAGTTTCTGATGTGATATAAAAATTGAGTGTTTCATAAAACCCTGTGCAAGATTCTGTGGCATAGAAACAAAATTTAAGAATAGATGGGGTCTAACTTCTCTGGTTCTTTGTATATTTTTGAAATTAGACCGTTGTCAGATGTAGGGTTGGTGAAGCTCTTTCCCCAGTCTGTAGGCTGTCGCTTGGTTCTGTTGACAGTGTCTCCTGCCTTACAGAAGCTTCTCAGCCTCATGAGGTCCCATTTGTTAATTGTTGACCTTAAGGCCTGGGCTATTGGTGTTCTGTTCAGGAAGTTGTCTCCTGTGCCAATGTGTTCCAGGCTCTTCCCTCACTTTTTCCTCTAACCAATTCAATGTCTTTGATTATATGTTGAGGTCTTTAATGCACTTGGACTTCAGTTTTGTGCATGGTGACTACTATGGGTCTAATAGCATTTTTCTACATGTAGACATCCAGTTAGACCAGCACCATTTGTTGAAGATGCTATGATTTTTTCCATTGAATAGATTTGGTTTCTTTGTCAAAAATCAAGTAACTGTATGTGTAAGGATTCATTTCTGGGTCTTTGTTTGGATTCCATTGATTAACCAGCCTATTGCTGTGCCAGTACCATGCTGTTTTAATTACTGTTGCAAAAAAAAAATAACCCAATTAAGAAATGGAGCTCAGAACTAAACATAGAATTCTCAACAGAGGACTACCAAATGTCTGAGAAACACTTAAACGCTCAACGTTGTTAGTCATCAGAGAAATGCAAATCAAAATGACTCTGAGATTCCATCTTACACCCATCATAATGGCTAAGATCAAAAATTCAAGTGACACCACACGCTGGTGAGGATGTGGAGAGAGAGAAATACTCCTTCATTGCTGTTGGGAATGCAAACTGGTACAACCACTTTGGAAATCTATCTGGAACTTTCTCAGAAAACTGGGAATAGGGCTTCCTCAAGACCCAGCAATTCCACTCCTTGGAATATACACAGAAAATGCTCCACCACACAACAGGGACATATGTTCAGTTATGTTCATAGCAGCCTTATTCATAATAGCCAGAATCTGGAAACAGCCTAAATGTCCCTCAGTTGAAGAATGGATAAAGACTCTATGGTATATATACAGTATGGAATACCACTCCACTATAAAAAACAAGGAAATCCAGAAACTTGTGGACAAATGGAGGAAATTAGAAATATACATACTGAGTGAGTTAACCCAGGAACAGAAAGACTCACATGGTATATAATCACTTATAATTGGACACTAGCTCAAAAGGCATGTCCTATGAATATCTTCACTTACCAGGAGATTGAGACAGATGTAAGGGCATCCTACTGGGATTCTAGGTAAGAGAAATATGGGATATATGGGTAAATAGAAGGATCCAGAGTATCTTAGAAACCTACAAGAAGAACATCATAAGGGGTGCATCAGGGCCCAGGGGTGTCTGCTCAAACTATTGCATAACCAAGAACAATATAAGTAGTAAACACCAAACCCCTGCTCTGATCTAGCCAATGGACAGGACATCTTCCACAGTTATGTGGAGACCAAGGACTAACTCTGACATGAGCTCTTGTGTCCCAAATTTGATGACCTCCCCTTGGTGGGGAGCCCTGGAGGCCCTCAAAGAAAGAATAGGCAGACTAACAAGATGAGACTTGTTAGCCTGCGACCATAAAGTAGGGGAGGAGATACCCCTCGGACATGAACCTAAGAGAGGGTAATAGGGTGAGGGTGGGAAGGTAGGAAGAATGGGAGGATACAAGTGATGGGACAACAAATGAGTTGTAATCTGAATAAATTAATAAAAAAAACAAAAACAAAAACAAAAAGAGTAGATGGTGTCAGAGAAGGGAAAATGAAAATAATTGCAATGTTTTGGGACACCAAATTTAAGATATAGGGAAGGTGCAGAAGATGTACTGTAGGAAAGACATTGAATATGTGCTTTCAATGGAAACAGGAGTAAAGTAACACTGATATGGGCCAACCACACTCAATTCATTTGGAGACAATTCACACTCAGTTCATTAATGCACTCAAATACAACAGGTGATAGGACAATAGCAGTTACCATTTACATGTTTATAGCATACACTGAGACCACAAAGTATTTCTTCACAAAAACATGAGCTTCTACAAATGGCATAAATGAACTTTAGTACTGCCGATGCTAATTATATACCTTAGCCCTACAGTATGTAATAAAATATATGGGATGTATTGATTTAGTAACAATGTTTTCCACAGTCTATACAATAGTTCACTAAGACTTAAGGTGAATGAAGTGATCTTGAAATGATCCTAGAAGAAATTAATTTCTAGGAACACATCATTTCCTTACTCTACTGTTGCATTCTGTACAAAGGTCTTTTTTTTTTTTTTTTCAAGAGTTCAGATTTTAGTTGATCCAGACCCAGCAAGGTTTCTAAGCAGAGCTTTTGAGCCCCAAGATGCTATGCTTGCTTTCTTTTTTCTTTTTTTTTTTTTAATTTTTTATTATTAATTTATTCTTGTTACATCTCAATGGTTATCCCATCCCTTGTGTCCTCCCATTCTTCCCTCCCTCCCATTTTCCCCTTATTCCCCTCCCCTATGACTGTTCCTGAGGGAGATTACCTCCCCCTGTATATGCTCATAGGGTATCAAGTCTCTTCTCGATAACCTGCTGTCCTTCCTCTGAGTGCCATACTAGCCCAAGGGGCATGTCCCACCAAAGCCTTCACTTACCAGGAAACTGGGACAGAGGGGAGGACATCCTATTGGGACTCTAGATGAGAGAAGCATGGGAGAATAGCAAAGTAGAAGGATCCAGAGGGTCCTAGAAACCTACAAGTAGAACATTATGATAGGCAGATTTGGGCCCAGGGGTCCTGCTCAAACTAAGGCACCAGCCAAGGACAATACAGGCGGTAAACTTTAAACCCCTACCCAGATCTAGCCAATGGTCAGAACAGTCTCCACACTTGAGTGGAGAGTGGGATATGATTTTCTCACATACTCTGGTGCCTCACATTTGACCATGTCCCCTGGAGGGGGAGACCTGGTGGCACTCAGAGGATGTACAAAGGTCTTTTAGGTCTTTATTCTAACCACAACTATCCCCATAAACTAAGTAATGTTAAATTATAGAAGCAAGGTTCTCTTTTCTGCTTGCCAATAATCTTGATAAATACTCTGCCTTTTGAAAATACTTTCTCTTCCTCTGACATTGGGAAGAACTTGGAAACATAGGCATATCTTTGCCAACTGTGGATTATCAACATCAAATAAGTTAATTATTCACCCATGAAGTATAATTCTTAACATCTTCCTCTCTCTGAAAGGCTAGAGTTTTAACCTTCCTAAACAACCATGGTGCCTCTAAACTGACAGAAAGCAAACACTGGAAACAGAGATGTGGCTTTTTAAAAAGAAATTCATATTTACATTCTGGCCTCTCCTTAGATCAATTTTCAGGCCATGTTTTGCTCTAGGACACTAAGTTCTCATTGGATTCAAAGGTTCCTCCTTCTAAGTTTGAAGTGAATATGAATGTGAAAGTTTTATTTTTGATTCACAAAATATCCCCAACAACTCAATAATAAATTATCATACACATTAAAATAATGCCATAGATCCAGAGACCTCTGGATTTCCATTATTCAGATACAATTCATTTGAATATTTACAAGATAAAAACAGGTGATTATCTGGATAATTTTAAGATTCTAAATTCCATCTGATCTTTCAAGAAAAAGGAACTCAATTGCTTTATTTTTTACGAGAGATAATTACTCTAATTATGTTCCTGTCATGTGTGGAAATTACCAGAAAAGACAATACTTAGTAGTAAAATCTTCAATATAATTTCATAAAATTGTGATTGCCCTGGATTCTGTGTATGCTTTCAGGAACATGACACATCATCAGGATGGGAAATTGTTGCATCTTGCTTTGGAAAGCTGTGATAAATGAATCTATTAACATATAATGTGCCCATTTATTCTAGAATTATCATGAGATAATGTTATAAGCTAAAGTGTTTCTCAATAACCCTCCAATAACAGCTTATAAAATGGTATTGCTCATCATAACATTAATTACTAGAAATATCAGTTATCAAGATGTGCATCTACTCAGTTGTGGGGTGGGTACATTTTATAAACAATAATGATATGCACTTATGAACATTCAGCATATAGACTCTCTCAGGCAAATCAGTCCATTCTCTTATGTGCTTTTTTTCTATTCTTTTTCCCTTTTCTTTTTTAATTCTTTCTTTGGTGTTAATATTGATTATTGGTTAATGTACCTAAAATGTTCACTTACCAAAGATTTTCTAATGTGTGCACCATATCTTGGCACAGCAATAGTTTAAAACTATGCTTATATTACACTGTGTATTTTGATTACCATTCAATAGCAAACTAATAAAACAGAGCCATCGAGACACAAGAAATTACTAAAATGTGAACTTTTCTAATTACCTAGCCTCACCTTCCTTCAATTACCTCTCAGGTAGAATTGAAGTAATAATTGTGTTGGGACTCACGTATAGTTTTCAGAGTTATAAAGCATACATAATAATATTAGAACAGAGAATTTCATGCAAAGAAAGATTTGATGAAAGACTTAAATTATTGTGTATGCCATATTGGTTTTAATAAATATAGCCTTAGAATATTAGCACTATTTTCCCATGTGTCTCAGCTACGTTTCTATTGCTGTCATAAAAGACCATGACTTAAGAAACTACACGAGCATCGAGTCAGGAAGGATGAGAGCAGGCAGGAAAGCATGGCCCCGGAGCAGTAGCTGAGAGTTCACATATTGAGCCACAAATATGAGACAGAAGGAGCTAACTGGGAATGACATGGGCTTTTGAAACATCAAAGCCTGCCATCCGTGAACCGTCTCCTTCAATATGGCAATACCTACTAACCTTTCCCAAATAGTTCAACTACTGATGAACAAGTATTCAAGCATATGAGCTTCTGCCGGCCATTATCACCGAAACTACCCAGCATAGGTCAGGTTTATAATTCTGGAAGTGCACACTATGTTTAGTACTAAATGATGCTATGTTCACTGACTGTCTAAATCGCATGTGTTCTCCTGTGTGGAGACATGGAGATAGGCAGGGCATATACTAAATGACCATAGCTTACTCCTATTGAAACAGGATAGCACAGGAGAGGGTCAGCTTCTAAGTTAGGACCCAGTCTAATAGTTACTGATAGCTACCTTACACAGGAACATGCTAATGTCCATTATAGTAGAAATATCAGCCTTAGAATCATCTAGAATTATTCATTCACATGGGAACTCTCAGCAAAGCTCTGATAAAGATTTCTGCTATCCTGTCTCATTTGTAGTGCCTAAGACTTTGTGTCTCAGAGCAGTAAATACATTTTTGTTTCTCATGTTCATTGCAAAAAGTATAGAGCTCCCATGCTGAGATCACAAGTTTGTCAACTTGACTGTTTTTAAAATACCTAGAGGTATAGTGACACACATGCCTGGGTGTCTGTGAGACCTTTTCCAGAAACATTTCCATTGAAATGTCTTCCTACAATAGATATTGTGTAGACTGGGAAAAGAGGAGAAAATAAAAACGAGTGATGAACATGTGTGTGTGTGTGTGTGTGTGTGTGTGTGAGAGAGAGAGAGAGAGAGAGAGAGAGAGAGAGAGAGAGAGAGAGAGAGAGAGAGAGACAGAGAGAGAGAGAGAGAGAGAGAGAGACAGACAGACAGACAGACAGACAGACAGACACAGAGAGAGAGAGAGAGAGACAGAGAGACAGAGAGAGAGAGAGAGAGAGACAGACAGACAGAGACAGACAGACAGACACACACACACACACAGCGAGAGAGAGAGAGAGAGAGAGAGAGAGAGAGAGAGAGAGAGAGGGAGAGAGAGAGAGAGAGAGAGAGAGAGAACAGACCCTCAGAGTATTAACATGTATGTCTGAATGCCATCTCTATAACTGAAAGGAAAAGCAGCTGTCTTTCAAATCACTTTTACAATGGCTGAAAGTAAAACAGTTTGACAGTAAGGTGTGAAATCCCAAAATTTGTTTAGGCAAGATACGCAGCTAAGTTTCTGTGAGCCAAATGTTTCCCTTGGCTTTTATGATAGAGAAATGCCTGGAGTTGTCTGTGCACCTGCTCATAAAAATAGTAGTAAAGAAATCCCAACAAAGGAAAGATGAGCTAATCTCCCGATTTCTGGAGGCCAAACAGAAGGATAACCTCCAGGAAATAATTGTCAACTAAAGAAATCATTCTGAGGTGTCTAAGCTATCTGAGGTCTCGAGAGAATCACAGATGATTGCAAGAAACTGCTCAAAAAATCTCTCTAGCATAAAACCGTGATTGTTAAAACAGCAAAAATCAAATAAGAACTCTACAGTAACTCTACATCATTTTTGGAAGAGGGGTGCTGTTGTTTCCTTACAGTGTACCTGAAAGGTAAACTAATGAGAAAGAACTCTAGTGATGATCTCATCAAACATGGCAATTTGCTAGGTAATCTGGCAAGTTCATCTATATGGCTAATCCACATTTTTGTTCATGTTCAACCAGTTTATTTTGTAGACCTTAATAGGCAAAGGTTAATAAGAAGAAAAGTAATGTTAATGCAAGCACTATTCACCTATTGTAGTTCAAAGCTGATAGATATCAATTTACATCCATAATTTTAGATGTACCAAGATAGGAATGATGTTTTCTTCAAGATGTAGAGAGTGGGGACTGATTTTGACATGAACTCTGGTGCTCCGTATTTGGCCACCTCCGCTTGATGGGGACATCTGTGGCACTCAAAGAAAGAATAAGCAGGCCACCAAGATGAGACTTGATAGCCTATGACCATATAGTGGGGGAGGAGGTCCCCCTCGGTCATAGACCTAGGGGAGGGGAATAGGGTAAAAGCAGAAGGAAGAGAGGAATGGGAGGATACAAGTGATGGGATAACAATTGAGTTGTAATCTGAATAAATTAATAAAATGAAAAATTAATAAAAATACAGCTAAAGCACTATGAATGTAGCATTTATATAATTCCTGATTGTTTCATAGTTCTTCTTGCTGTAGGGAGTTTACTGTATATATGTGTAATAATATAAATGTATTTGTAAAAAAATAAAAAAATATTTAATAATAATAAAATAGTTAGTTGAGCCAATAAAATTAATGAGAGAGAGAGACAGAGACAGATACAGAGAGACTGCATGTGCCAGACAGGTTACCTAATCCAAGGTTGTCCTCAGAACAGAAGAGGTAATATTTATGTTTATGCATGTCACCTTCTACTTAAAACTGTGTGACAATTACCATATACCATTCTTCCTTCCTTCCCTTCTTTGTATGAATGGGACTACATACATGCCACGCATGCACACTACTCCATTATCAGCACTGAACGAAGCTCAGGCATTGACATTCCTTAATTACCAAGAGCTACGAGTGCAAGCTCTAATCTCTTACAAGATTTCATCTTGGCCATATCAACTAATACCATAATTTGAATGCAAAATGTCCCCTATCGGGCTTATGTGGTCCTAACACCTGGTCCGTCTTCAGAAGCCCCGTTTTGTAAGGGACATAGAACTTTTGAAAGGTGAGGCCCACTGAGAGACAGGCTTACTTGTAGGAGAACTGTGTGCCTTATGGTTTGGCGTGCTTGTGGTCAACCTCTCTGCTGCCTGGTCTGACGAGATATGAGCAAGTCTTTCACCACTTGCTGGCCACTCTGACTTCCTGATTAAAGGAATCCTCCATGTCTGAGCTACAGTACATCTGACCTGCAAATAAGCCAATGCAAAAACAATTGACAAAAGCATAGAATTTTTAAATAACAAGTTCTTAGACATAAAGGAGAATAAAGAAAATAATACACATAACCAAGGCAACTGAAAAGTCAGTTCACGTTTTGAGCTGCCCCATAAAATAACTTTTATTTTCTTAAGTAGATTTAGAATTTGTTGTAAAATATTTTTTTAAATGAACACTGTCATCTCAGTATTTCAGTGCTACAAGGCTAATCCCTGCCCTGTACTACCAAGAGAAAAAGAGGACTGCATTAGCTATGTTCCTCATCCCTGTGTTAGAAGTCCATGACCAAAGCAACTTAAGGAAAGGAGGCTTGGAGGGGGACCATCTGTCATGCAAGGAATGCCATGACAGCATGCAGCTGATCACATTGCATTCAGTCAGGAGTCAAAAGTCAGGAGTCCATTTTTATTCAGTCTAGGCCATGACTGAAAATGTTGTTATCCACACTTAAGAAGATTCTAAAATTATCCTAATAAAGAAAACCACACAGGCATGTCTAGAGGCTAATCTAAGCTACACACACTCTCATTGGACTATCCAGAGCTTCCCCTCCTAGGAGTGTAGGTCTTTCCAACTGACAATCAATATAAGCCACCACAAATGTCTAACCTGAATCATGTTCCATAAATGTTTTTTAGAAGAGGAATTTATTACTCTGCTCAATATAACAGTATATACCATAAAATATCTAAAAGTTTTGAATAACTTAACAGAGAAACATTTACCTTTTGATAATAGTAGCTGGTAACAGAGACCCACAAATGGATAAAACAAGTGCAAGTAAGAGACTTTGGTACACTCAGTCCTGAAAGGGTTGTCATCATCAAACCCATCCCATCAGTGCTCAGCTATGTAGAAGAGGAAGAGAAAAGACTGTGAGAGCTAGACACGATGGATAACACCAAGGAGACACTGTTTCCTAGACAAAACAGGACTGATCCTCATATGATCTCACAGAGATTATAGCAGCATGCACAAAGCCTGCACAAGTTCATGCAAGATGGAGCGTCAGAGCTGAAAAAGGGAAGTGAACATGAGCTGCCATCCCTATACAAGAAACTATCTCCAATTCACATCAACTTGCAAAGGAAAAGTTCATTTTCTCCAATGGAGTCCCACTGGGTACATCAACACTTAAGGGCCAGACCCTTGATCGCAAATAGATGGGTGACCCACAATAAGCTCAGTGATATTTTTGAAGATTTTTAATGTCATATTGCTTTGTTTGGGCATTTTTTTTTTACATACTGGACTTTTGATTTTATATTATAATTTTTAATTTTGTGGGATATGTATGGAATATGTCTTGTTCCTTTGAACTGTTTTTGCTTTTTTAAAAAGTTGTTATTCTGGTTTGTATGTTTTTGTTTGCCTACTTATTTGTTTTTAAAAGAGAGACAGAAGTTTTGGAGTTGGTAGAGAGAGTTCTTGCAGGAGATAAAAGGATATCATAGAGTATATTGTACAGAGAAATATTATATAGACATATACATGTGTGTATGCAGACAGACAGACACATAGGTAGATACATAGATACACAGATACATAGACAGATTTTTGATAATGAGAGCTGGAGAGATGGCTCAGCAGTTGAGAGCACTAGCTGCTCTTCCAGAGGAAGGTTACCAGCAGCCACAGAATGGCTCACAGCCATCAGTAACTTCAGACCCAGGGAATCTGAAACCTTCCTCTGGCCTCAGTGGTCACTGTACACATGTAGTGATTAGGTGTAAATGCAGACAAAACATCCACACACATGAAATGAATAAATCATTGGAGAACTTTGAAATTTTAACAATATAATTTAGTAGGGGATGTGGGTAGTCAACTTCAAATTGAAAACATATCACTTAATTTTGACATCACAAAATGTCTACTCTGGCAAATGAGAGCTTGCATAGGAGAATTCACATATTTTTGTCACATAATAAAAAGATAAGAGAAGCAACAATTAAAGAAACAGAGGCTAGGAGTTTGAGAGAGATCAAGCGGGAGGGTATGCAGACAACATGTGTGGAGGAACAAAAAGGAAGAGAAAACAAGTTATCATTTTTTAAATAAGAAATAAAAGACTGGGTGTGGTGGGAAATGGCTTTAATTCCAGCACTTGGAAAGCAGAGGCAGGTGGATCGCTGTGTGTTCAAAGCCAGCCTGGTCTACAAAGCAAGTCCAGGACAGCCAAGGTAACACAGAGAAACTCTGTCTCAAAAAACTGGGAAAATAAGAAATAAAAGAAAATTTAAGTTAAATGTGCAGTGTGTAATGAGAGAACAACAGTCCATTTTACATATAAAATGTCTGTATGTTATATAGGCTGATCTCCTGTAAGTAAAAAAGGAAAGATCAAAATGTAATGAGATAATTCTTTGACAATATTTCACAACTCTGGGCAAAAAACCAATGAAATAATAGGGCATGATGAAAAAATTAAATAAGCATACTAACATGGTATTTAGTGATAATTTGATTCAGTGATTTATTTGATCAAGAAACATTTGAAGAATTTCTTAAACACACCAGGGATCTGGTGGGAAATAAAACATTAAGAATCTCAGTCTCAATTGAATCTATATCATATTTGAGAGTCAGCATCCGCTGGCAGAAGAGGAAGCAAAATGCTTGTTTAAAATATTGTTAAGAGGAATGTATAAACACTTCAAGGGGACACAAGGTCAGAGATATATTGGAAAGCTACTCTCTGAAATGAAGTCACTGAGTGGCACTTTGCTGGAAAAGCCAAGTGTGTCTATAAGGAAACACATTCCAGGTAAAATGGCTATTAGGTAGGAATGCTTTTGCGTAGGAATATGTCTAGAGTGCTTTAGTACAGCCAGGGTGGAAAAGCAGTCAGAAAGACAGTGGAATCCAAACGGAGTATACTCCGTCCGGATTAAACCACTATGAGTCATTTAAGATTTAAGTCATCCTTTTTTTCCCCCATATAAAGTGACATGTACAAATGAAACACTTTATTGCTTAAACCATTAGTGCTTTTATTTTCTGTGTGTGTGTGTGTGTGTGTGTGTGTGTGTGTGTGTGTGTTTGTGTGCGTGTGCGTGTGCGCGCATGCACATGCATGCATGCACATTACACCAAGGATTTTAATCAGGGTTTTTATGTATGCTAAGCAAGCACTCTAAAGCTGAACTACACCTCCACCCCTGATTGTGCATTTTTAGACACATTACAGAATTTCAAGTACATAACAATTAGAAGCATACACAATTAACCCCCATCTACTTATTACCTAGATACAACAATCAGCCAAGTTTATTCTTGCTTCATTTAAGTGGCAATCTAATCTCTATTGGTTGTTTCCAAACAAACCTCAAAGGTGACAAAATCCTATCAACAGATATTTCAGCATACACCTCTAAAATATAAGGGTAATTTGGGGACAGATCTTCTAAACTTCAAATTCTAGAAAACAAAAACTCCCATAATATGAACTATCTAACAATACTAAAACACTGAGATGTCTGTTTTTATGCTGTTTGCTGGATAAGGACCCAAGCATGCTTCCCTGTGACAGGTGCTAAACTGACAGGAATTTCTGACTCTGTTCATCCTACTGGATTAAATGGCAGGCCAGCCATATAGCCAGACCCACAGCATTTCTATTTCTAGCTAAGAAATTAAATAATTAAAGGACCCTAGTACTTAAGAGTTTAACAGAATCATTCCGAGTGTCTGTCTTATGTAAGTCTCAGGAAACATGTTAGACCATAGGGAAAGTTTAATAAAATAATTAAAATACAATTGGTAATAGAATAAAACTTAGTGCTCAGCATGCAGGGGAATAGAGACATCATCAGAGTGCTCGACCCTGAATAGGATACCTATATCACACGCCCTCCTCCCAGTGCTCAGGAGTCATGTCAGAAGAAGAGTCAAAAGACAGGAAGAATAAGAGGAGGTATGTGGTTTCATATCATTATTCGTTTTAAAAAAAACACTTCAGGTAAGTTGCTCACATGAACTCATAGCAGGTGGGAAAGCTTGCATGAGATCAAGCACACAGAAGCCCAGCACTGATTTGGAGAGGTGGCATAAACTCAAAGTCCCACCCATATCTGAGGCGTTACTAGAACTGCCTGCACTGGAAGCTAGAGAGTACATTTTCTTTAAGACTTGTGTCCAAGGTAGATAAAGCATGGTCTAGTGAGTGGTCTCACGTTCAGAAGGATACAGGATACGGGAAGCACACATCGGAGTAAAGGGACTCTTATCAACAAAAGAGGCTGGGAGGTGGTAAGGCGGTTCGGGTGCACCTGAGGGAGTTAGATGGAAGAATTGAGGAAGTACATGATCAAAATACATTGTATATCATTCTAAAAGAATGATTGCAATATTTTAAAAAAACCTCTAAACACTGATGTCTTTTATTGAAATATAAATGAATAGAAATTTTGGTACACAAGCATTCTAAAATGTTACCCCTATCCTTATTTTCACCAACTCCAGTGGTTTTTTTTTTTTCCCAGCTGTTCATTTCTAAGACCTTTGTAAAGAAGGCAAAATTTTTAAAATTAAGCTAAAATATCAGAATAATATATGGACGATTAAAGAGCAGCCTGCTTTCGCAGTAGCAGGTTCTATTGAGGGTACTGAGTTTGTGCCATATTATATCTCAGGGATTTCTGATCTGGTAAGATTTGGGGTGGAATAAAAATAATAAAGGGATGCTTCACATAAATGCTAAACACGCACACGTATGTCCAATTACCCAGTAAAAACTTTATAGATGTTTTAGGATGCTGATAAGACCATAACATAAAAGAAGAGAAACTTTAACAAAGGCATAGTTAAAGACTTTCCACAGGTGTGTGGGGGTTGGAGGGGGGGCTGGGGTGGGGAAGCTGTTGCACAGAAAGGAAAGAGAAAGGAGCTAAGGGCTGCAGGTAGGTTTGGTACCTCCTCCCCTCCCCTCCCCTCCCCTCCCCTCTCCTCCTCTTACTTCTGCATTTGCTGGAGCTGGATAAACAATTCCCAGTGGGATTCACTCCTGCAGGGGTGGGGTCATCCCTCATTCAAACACAGTCAGACAGTGTGAGAGACTTCTTTCTCAGAGGAGCCTATAGAAGAGTGTGTGCCTGCTTGCAGGGGTGGTGAGTCTGTCCTCCTGTCAGAAGGGAGTGTATCCTTCCCCACATCAGTCACTCTGTCATCAAATTTTTATCTGCAGTGCCCTAATGTCAACTTTGAGTGAGAATGAATTGAGGATGATAAGTATATTTTCAGCATAGGGGAGAAACTGGAAAATGGGAAATGCTGTAGTTTTGAAGCACCCTTCCATGTTTATATATACTTGCATTACCGTTGTTTGAGAAGTAAACATTCTCTTTGTTCATAAATACTTTCTAACACCAACAATAAACAAATACTAAGTGTAAGCAAAACAATTCATCAACATTTTTAATGGCTACTTAATGTTGTTTTTACCAGAATATCGAGGGAAGCACTTGACATCTGCTTCGGAAAAATATCATGATTTTCGAAAAACTTTATGAAGTGTGGACACAAATCTGTCATAAGTGCAACCTTTGTCAAAATATTTCATTTTTCTTACCTGTGTATTAGAAAAATAAACTGCTACTGTAGAGGTGGCTTCCACAGTGTGCTTTGTTTTACAAGGCTTTTTTGTTTGTTTGTTTGTTTGTTTAATGGAGATCAAAATGGAGAAAAAGTACATGATCACTCCGCATGATTTCCATTCCTGATGTTTACTTGTTTTGTGTTTTAGACAGTCTTGCTCTGGCTCCTAGGCTAGATTATAATCCCTGCCTTTTCTGTCTTAGCCACAGGAGGAGGCCTTATGATTGCTGCCACTGCTGATTACTCACTTACATTTTAAGATTGTGTCTTGATGTTTGTTTATATTTTCCTCTACTGTGAATGGAACCCCATATGGTTTGTAAGTCTTTGTAAGCATAAATGTGGATACATTTTAAACTTACATACTGTACTTCCATACATTTATAGCAATAGCTGGTAAAAAAAAAATAGTCATCTCCATATATTTTATGCTTTCAGGACATACATTATTTCTTCTGAACTTTTAAAAACAATTCTAGGCTACATGGTTTGTAAGTTCTTTGAAACATCTCCAAAGGTCAAAAAGAAATATTAAAGAAATGCACTGATTAATGAACTCACAATTCAACACAGTGTGGATCACACATCAGTTTTAAGGATGATAACAATGCCACTCTCTAGTCTTGACACCCCCATCTCCAGGTGATGTGAGGAAGTAGACTGTCAGCTGGAAATTCATAAGTCAGGATTTTTGCATCGGATTAGTTTCCTGGCATGCCCTATTTTCTATGTAAAGCTTGTCTTCCTGTAAAAGTGTCAGTGTATGGCCTCAGTACCATATGTGATGGATTTGATGATCAGAAAGTTCTCTATCTAAAGAGTTACAATATTTTTAATTGTGTTGATTCTTTTTAAATGACTAAGTAGTTCAAACTGTAGATGAGAATGTACAGTACTTCCTAGAGCCACAATGACACCTTCCTAAACTACAGTCATGTGTGCACCAACAAGACGATGTGGTTCATACTTTCTTGTCAATAAAGGAATGACTTTGTTTTACTCCCAAGGATTTATCCTAGAAATTTGCTTTCTATAAATACTTAAGAGTTACCTAATATGTATTCAATAAATTTACATCATATTTTACTTTTTTCACTTATTATGAATTTATGAGATTTGTTGTACATGAGTACTATATCTACACTCTTTCCACTCTTCTCTTATGTCTTTCTACGTCCTCCTCTTTTGCTTCTATGTCAGCTTCCTTCACTACTATTGCTACCTATATATGTAAGCTTATTTATTTTATGGATATATATATCTTATACCTATCTTTATACTTACATAGCTTATAGATAGATAGATAGATAGATAGATAGATAGATAGATAGATAGATGTTAGAATGATAGATGATAGATAGATACATGATAGATAGAAAGATAGATAGATAGATAGATAGATAGATAGATAGATACAGATATACAGATAGACTGATAAATGATAGATAGACAGACAGACAGAGAGATAGATACAGCTCACTAGAACCATTCAGTGTCACTCATGTATGTACGTTTAGGCTGACAAATTGGGATCATTAACCTATCAGAAAGATGGGATTTTTCCAAAGACTAAATGTATGGCAGCATTTTACTTCCATCATAGAATGTATGTTTCTGACAGTGCTCAAAACTAAGTCTAGTTCTCCAATAATCAAGTTACATCTATTGATGTATCTGTGCAGAGACCCTGGAAAATGTTATTTTCTATTATTAAAGTAAATATTTCAAGTCTCTCACCCTTTCCCCTTGTTAGTCCATTACTGATACATAGGAATTGTATGCACATTTAACTATATGATGAGAGATTGTTTTATTTCTTTATTCTGTTCCTTTTATCAGAGAAGCATCACCTCTAGTTCATAAAGATTCCTGAGCAGGTGTCTAAAAGCATTAGCATTTCTGGTTAGACTTACCAAATATTGAGATTATTGAAAAATTTACTTCAAATACATGTCTGCTCATGATAAACTCTTGGTGTAATGCCCTCACAGAAATATAATCAAAATTCCCTGGCAAGCATGGAGTCCACAGGGTTCAAAAGATGAGGACCCCAGCCACTACTTTTTGGCATGCAGCCAGGTGCAGTGTGGGCCAAGAAGATGGCATCTGAAGAGAGAGTGCTATTTTAGTCAAGCCCCAGCAAGGACTGCACTGCCCACACCACAAGCCTCATGGAATTCCTCTTACAGGCTGTTGGGTCATTGCTCAGTGCAGAGAGCTAGATCATGCAGATACGACTACTAGGGGCAGAATTGAGGTGGGGGCCTATGGTGGATGGAGCATACCATAGAACCAGAGACTCACTAGGAAGGTGTGAATCAACAGAGCCACAAGTTCCTCAGGACAAGAAGCTGAGCTGGGCCAACATCAATGGTTTCTGTGAGTTACTCTACAAAGACTTTGAGGGCCTCTACTTGCCACCTGCCTGATGGCACACAAGATCCAGTACCCATAAGAGTAGGAGCACATCCATCTGGCGAATTGGACATGGAGCAGAAGACCTAGCCCTGAGGACATGGGAGCAGGAGAGCTGACCTTGAGTATACAAGAACAGGAGAGCTGGCCCTGAGGATGTGGGACCAGGTGAGCCAGCCCTGGGGACATGGGAGTCTGAGAGATGACCCTGTCTTGATGACACAGGAGCTGGAGAGCTGGCCCTACCCTGATGACATGGAAGGACGTGAGTCAGCTCCGCCCTGATGACATGGGAGCAGGAGAGTGGGCCCTGCCCTGATGACACAGGATCAGGAGAGTGGGACCTACCCTGAGTACAAGGGAGTAGGTGAGCCAGCCCTGTCAAGATGACACTGGAGCAGGAGAGCAGGCTCTGCCCTGAGGACATAGGAGTGGGTGAACCAGCCTTGCCTTGATTACATGGGAGCAGGAGAGCAGGCCCTGCCCTGAGGACATGGAAGTGGGTGATCTGACCCTGCCAAGATGACACTGGAGCAAGAGAGCAGGCCCTGCCCTGATAACATGGGAGCAGGAGAGCCATCCCTGCCCTGAGGACACAGGAGTAGGAGAGTAGGCCCTACCCTGAGTCCAAGGGAGCGGGTGAGCTAGCCCTGCCAAGATGACACTGGAGCGGGAGAGCTGGCCCTGCCCTGAGAACACAGGAATGGGAGAGCAGGCCCTGCCATGATGACAAAGGAGAGGGAGAAGGGCCCTGCCCTCAGGACAAGGGAATGGGCCATGATCGGGGCCTCTGAGTAGACCTCACTCTAACATCTATGCCATATATGACCTGCTGGAACACATGAAGGGGCCAGACCTGCAGATTCAAAGATTAAGAAACTCCTTGACACAGGGCAACAATGGGATATCCGACAGCAGTCCCAGTGAGGACCCGATAACAATAGTGTAGACATCAAATCAAACCCATAACTTGTAGCAATGTTTGAAAATAAACAGATGTGGACAACAGGCTATACTGCATGATACACTACAGCTTCTGTGATAAAAAAATTTTTGTTTGTCTGTTTTATTTTACTAGGGGGAAGAGAGGGATTTTGTTGCATGATGTGTAATTCATAGACATTCAATAAAAGTTAAAAAAAAAAAAAAGAATTAGACCCACCAAAAAAATAAAAATTCATTTATCATCCTTATTTCTATTACTCAAACACAACACAAACACACACGCATGCACACACACACACACACACACACACACATAGACACATGCACACACACATACATACACACACACACAAACAAAAGTATATAGCCAATTACACTCCTTTTAATGTTTTTGTCTTTCTACTCCATGAATGCTACAATTTAGAGCCTTGGTTCCCAGCTGGTGGCACTATTTTAAAAGTTTGTGAAAACATAAGGGGGTGTAGTTAAGAAGAATTAGGTGTGCTATTCTTATAAATCAGCCCTATTTCCAGTCCATATGCTAATCGTTCCAGATATAACCAACCAACCTCTGTACACCATAGCTGCTGCTTCTCCTATCTCTATGCCTCCTCTACCAGGATGGATTCTATTCCCTTAAGCCATGAGCCCCAATGAACCTTTCCCTTGAGCTGTCTTTGCAGGAACTGTATCACAGAAACAGTAATTAATGCAAGGGGGATCATTTATAAATTACCTTTATTCAGCTTTAAATCTGGTCAATACTTCCAGTCATGCCCTCTGTCTTTGGCACTTGAGTCTAAGGAAAAAACCTAAATCCTCATGACACAGTCATTTCTCCTGGTCTCTTCTTCATGAATATTATTCTTAGACATTTTTCACTCCTCAGGAAATCTGCAGGTTCTCTAAAGGCAATTTCTTTACAATTGATTTCTATTTCTGTGTCGTTGTTTGTATGATGACTGATCCAAGTTATGTCATTAATAATTTTCCAAAGCCAAGGTCACCAATGACCTTTGGAGAGAGATTTCTCTACCATATTTGGTAAACGTTAATGAGGAGACATTTTAAATTCGTTTTACACACCACATTTTTACTTGTAACTTCATAATATCATAATGCACACTCTATTGTTACTAAAAGTCTGTAAAACAAAAGCCATTACCTTTTAGTTTTTAGCTACTTCAAATGCAGACATTAGACTTTTTTTTTTTTTTTTTTTTTTTTTTTTGTGAATTAGTTTTGTGTCACAAACTCAGATGATGGAATCAAAGAACAGAATGTGTACCGAGTTAGCACCTTTTATAAAGCTGTAGGTGCGGAAGCTAATGCTGATGATGCTGATGCAGCAACCTGGGGTGTCTTTTTCCATCGGTGCAATTGCTAATTTGTTGCAAAGACAGAAATAATTAAAAGAAACTTCACACGATAAAGGAATAAATGAAATGCTAAGTTAAGGGAAACTCTGAATTGTTTAAATGTCAACATCTGCTGTGGGGCTCAGAGCCCTGCTACTTATTTCACTCTCATAGAACTGAACTTGGTGAAATTATCTTCATATTTGTGGGACACTTCAAAATAACAGTACATATTTTAATGCATTGGCTTAAAATTCTAGGAATACCAACCTGTCAACGGAGATATTCATATCATATATGAAAATTTTCTCAATGGAAGGTCCTATTTTAATTATTGAATTTCAAACCCAAAGCTTTGTTTTTCAATTTATTAATGCTTTTCATGAAAAAACAAACTGGCACATGGAATACAACATCTGCCTTCTATGTCTCAAATCTGCTTGCTACTCCAGTAGCTCTATAGGCTTCTAGCTCTATAATTTATTATTTTTAATGGTTTTTTTATGGCTCAGAATATATAACCATCGTTCAAAATATCTTAATATAGTTCAAAATATATAATAATGTTATGTATCTCTCAGTCATGCAGCAGATAGAATCTACAGGGAAACTCTACATTTAGGAAGGTTAGAAACTATACTCTTTACTTTATTCAAAATCTGGCCCAAGAAGTAAAACCCTGTGCAATACTGTGGCTATAAAACAATTTGAGATTGCAGAAATTCATAAATAACAGCCATTTTAGAAGTAAGTGGTGATCAAGGGCTTAGAGACATTTATTTATGTAGAAAAAATTTACAAAGCTAATAGAGGTATTAAAATTCACAATCTGAAAGAAGGAATTATTGGGACTACATACTTGGATACAAATACAGACATGGTCCAAGTGGGAAAAGCAATTTATTTACTCAAAAAAAAAAATGTTGGAGAAAGAGCTATGAAATGTCATTCTTCTTATGTCTTCTACACCAGAATTTACTAGATTGCTCCAGGAATGTCAATGTTATCGGAATGTGGTCCTGTACTGTCTTTTACATATGTGAATGAACAACCTTTAGGACATTATCAGTGCAAATCACTTTCTTCTACTCACCTCATTCCCTCTTCTCATCACTCTTTGTGGATTCTGTCAGTCAACAAATCATTGGAATTCAACATTTGTTGCTCAAAAACTACCAAAGTACCAGGAGGCAGAAATTGATGGAAGGAAGTGGTCTTTCTTTGTATTGGCAAGAACTGTAGAGATGTTGTCAGCCTCTCTCCACCTTGACTAACAATATAAGAATTTACAGGACAAATAATAGAAATGAGAAATAGACACATATGTAGATTAAGTTGTGAGGTCACGTTATGTGAACTAGCAGCTGTGTCCTGTCTGCTGTATGACCAATTTCTCCTCTGATGTCAAGACTTCTGTGGCTATTCTAATCCTCAAACTTAGCATGGAATTTCCTGGAAAATTATTATCATTCTTATTTTATTGTTGTTATTATTATTCATTGTAGATATTTATTACACAATCCAAAGAGTTTAATAAGAAAGTTTATATATATATATATATATATATATATATATATATATATATATATGTATGTATGTATATATCATGTGCTTTTACTGTATTCACACTTCATTACGCTCTCATGATCAGTGCCCTTCCTGGCATTGCCCTTTCTTATTTTCAAACAGTATATTTTCATTTTCAGTGCTTGTGTGTGTGTGTGTGTGTGTGTGTGTGTGTGTGTGTGTATGTGTGTAACATCTAGGCTTTGCCTATGAAATCAAACTGATATTGCCTCTTCTGGATCTAGATTTTTTAGTTTAATATGATATTTTAGGCTCCAATGGCATACCATGATTTTGTGGTTTGTATTTTTTTGGTCAAGCAGGAATACCCACTGATTAAGGACTTCCTGAAAATGGAACTAAAAGTACTAGTGTGAGGTCAGGTTCTGTTACTCCTGATATGTAAGTCCTCGGTTACTTTGAGCGGCACATAAGATGTTGACTAATGGATTGAATTTTTGAGCAAAGAGTACTCATACTAAAGGGGGGTACAGGAAAGCAGGCCACGTATTCTGGGGCACTTAAAATTCTCTTCAGCTGAAATGAGCCAAAATAAAAATCTGAGTGGGACAAAAGGTAAATCCCACTATCTTTGCACAATAATTCAAAGGGACAAGAGAAAAGTTGAGTTGTAATCCCCCTATATCTTGAATTGAAAGGTGTGGGAATATTGCCTATATGTACCTATGTCTGTAAAAATATTAGGAAAACACCTAGGTAAATGAGCACCAGATACCCTATTATTAAGTATTTATTATTAGAACAGATTAACAGCATTTTCTGCAAAACCTGTAGTAGATTGCATGCTGTGGTGAGGCTGCTGATAGCTTGAGGTTAGAATTGCCGCAGAAAATGATTTCTTCTGCAATCCAGAGCTTTTCAGGTCCAACATCAGATTTCCAGTAGCCTGTTATAGTCTCCTCTCCATATTTATGACTCTATTATAGCTTTCTTTACTTTAAATCTTGATGCTACTAGTATTAGAGAAGCAATTTTTAAAGAAATCTTACCTCAACCCAAAATATCTATTTTCAAAGATATTACAGAGGACAAGGGGAGGAAGGATAAGGGGAAGAGGGCGGGAGGGAGAGACTCGGAGGAAAGGAGGAAGGGGCCTATACTCAGGATGTAAAGTGAATATATAAATTTAAAATAAAATTTTAAGCTATTACAGAAAGAAAGGTTTTATTAGTGAGCAAATATTAACGTCTATCATAGGCTTTCTGCTAAGAGAGGGCCTGAAAAGACAGAAAATAGGACACACCACACATGCTTTCCAAAATGAAATATAACTAACTAGGCCTCCAGTGAGGCATCTCGGCAGCACCATCACATTGCTCAGCCTAGCCCCGTCGTGATTCAGAGAAGACCAGCTGGGTTGGCCAACTGCCTTTAGCCAGAGAAGCAGTAAAAGGACAAAGGCCTCAACTCTGATGACAGGAGATGGTTTTACAGCTTGAGACATGGTCCTCACTGAACCCAGGCTCTTTCCCTCCCATATAAACTGGCAGACAAAGGAACTGTCTTTGCTGAAACTGAATTGGAACAGAAAGATACAGCTGGTTCACAAAGCTGGCAAAGGGCTCAGCTACTCTTCAAAAGAGCTTATATTCATACATGTATCTTTAAAGATGAGAAATTACTTACTATTATAAGTTTTGTATGGTAAATGCTCTGAGAAAAAGAGGGAAGGAAACATCTCAATCTCTGATTTTCAATAGAGAGAATTCAACTTCTTTTTAATGTGCGCTCATTCACTTTTGAGTTTTAAGATTTATGTATTTTGTGTATATAAGTTTTACCTACATATATGAAGGTGCACCACACACATGACTGATACCCAGGGAAGACAGGAAAGGGCACTGACTCTTCTGGAACTGGAATTATGGATGACTGGGAACTGAAATTGTCTTCTGAAAGAGCAATAAGCATTCTCAAGCCCTGAGCCATCGCCCCAGCAACCTTTATATTCATTCTTATATTACTCTTTCTATTCTACATAATACTATTCTTCAATTCTCAAATAATTGTTTCCTTATAGACTGATAACATGTGGTGACAGGGACAACCCCAAATTCATGTTTGTGGCTGTTTTAATATAAGAATTTGACCATAGGAGTGTGATTTGACTATAGGGGTGTGTTGGGTTTGTGCTAACCACTCTCCGCTGTGTGAATAGGCCTGTTTCTCTATTAGGGTTTCTATTGCTGCAAATGACACACCAGGACGAAAAAGCAAACTTGGGAGGAAAGGGTTTATTTACCTTAAACTTCCACATTTCTGATCATTACCAAAGGAAGTCAGGACAGAAACTCAAACAGGGCAGGATCTTGGAGGCAGAAGCTGATAGAGAGGTTATGGAGGGGTGCTACTTATTGGTTTGCTTCCCCTGGCTAGCTCAATGTACATTCTTATAGAACTCAGGACCACTCTCCCAAGAATGGCACCACCCATCATGGACTGGGCCCTCCCACTAATTGAGAAAATGCTTTATAGCTGGATCTCACAGAAGCATTTTCTCAACTGAGGTTCCTTCCTCTCTGATGACTCTAGCTTGCATCAAGTTGACACAAAACCAGGCATTATAGCCTATAGTCTCTGTAGCTGTGCAGAAGGTGTACCTGACAGACAAGAAATATGCAGTACAGGGTATGGATGACAAATGTCAAGATGGTCCTAAAATAGGGCTGAGAAATGAGGGCCTCTACAGGCGCAGGTGTGGCCTTATTCATACTTACTCAGAATTTAGCATTGACGCTCAATACATTAAGAGGATGATGAGGGGGAAGAAGATGATTTGCCAAAGCTGGACTGGTATCACAACACCTGTATTTCCAGTGTGACAGGAGAGTGGAGACTCTGGAAGCAGCGTCAAAATTAACATATTGAAAAAGGACAGTTGGCAGAGATGCTTGGAAGCCATTGCCACCTGGGTTGGGTAAAACAAACTGAGCATACCTGAGAAAAACCCACCATAATGAACAAGGAAGAAGCTGGTGCCATGCAGTGAAGAACCGTGAAGCTGGTGGTGCAGAGGTTTTGAGGATGAGCCTTTTCCTCAGCTCAGCATCCAACTCCACTTCTCCAGAGTGCCTTTCTTTTCTTAATAAATTGTCTCTGTTTCTAATCACTTGTTTCTGATCGAATCCTTGGCCTGTAAATGTCGTGTGCCCAGGGACTCTGATTCCTACCTGTAACATTTGGTGAGCCAACCAGGAGGTATAAAATACATCACCCTATTTCTAATTTTCCTTTCATCCTTCTTTCTGCATGCCTTCTGATGCCCCACACTGCAGCAGCCCAGAAACCCATTCATGCCAGGACATTAGTGGCAGCTGCCAAGCTTCTGAGAGGCAGTTGCTCAGGAGAGTCCACATTGACTGGGAGGCCCACAAGAATCTACACTGACCTGGCACGTACTCTGGGAGAGGTGTGGTTCACACCCAGGCACCCTGCAGTAAACATACATGCATTTGAGCCAGAAGTGCCTTCTTGAAGTCACAAGGTATAAGAGCAGTGGTTGGTTTGTGCATGAAAAAGAACAGAGCGATAAGCCAAGATGACAGGACCCATGTGGCTGCTCAGGTTCCCCAAGGCACGACCATACCTCAGACTCTCCCCTGCCTCTGGATTTCCTCTATGCACCCAGCCTTCCTACCACCTTCCCAGAAGCCCACCTAAATGATAAGAATAGCAGACTCAGAGGTGGCTCCACTACTGCAGTTCCTGCAAATGCTGAGTCTATTGTCTGCAGGGCCTTAATGTGGGTCCCAGTGATCCCTACTTCACTTAGCACTACAGGTTTCTAGTACTGTGATCTGTCTGCTTTTATTTCTCTGCTCTGTGCCCACTGTTTCTTTCCTATAGACAGCACTGTCCTAGACACTGAATAGATAATACCCTACAAAAGATGTGTCTTTGAATATTAGATCCAAAAGGAAGATAAACATATTCCACTTCAACTTACAAGCCGCATCATGAATTAAAGCCAAAAGCCCAGACCAGTCGATATGAGAAAGCATCTTTTGAACGTAGCAGCCTAATAGCTCAAGGTTTACTTTTATTTATCTATTTAATTTTTAGAACTTTTATGATAATCTTCTTACATTTAAATTGAAGCAATAACCTTGAAGTTGCCTGCAGCAAGGACTTAGTCCTGGGAGAAAGACAATGCGGGCGTAAGTGGGGCAATTAAAACCACGGCCAGGGAAAGGGCAAGCACAGAAGTGTAGGATTCAAACCAGGGTCTCTAGGTCTCCCGGGTCTACACCCAGAAACAGCTGGGTGTGATGATAGAGAGAGCCCCACCATTCAGCTCTTCAGGAATCTAGAGTGAATGAGAGGCTTTGGCCTCCAGGGCCTCACTTCATCTCCCTTGGATTAAGCACTACAGTGAAGACTCAAAGGTTAAGATAATGTAGCCAATTAGAGTCCAAATGTAAAAAGAGGCCTGTGTTTTACATTAACACCATCTGACCTGAAAACAAACTGGTCCTGGGAAAACTTGTCCAAAAGATGAAAGCAAAAATTTTAACACCCTCTTACACCCGGACCTGTATTACCAGACTGAAAGTAGTGGTCTAATATGTTTGTGTACAGCCTCTCTACCAGGATAGGGGCTAAGAAAAGAAAATACAAAAGGAGACAACTAAGCCCTAGGGGACATATTAGGAGTGGTGCCACATCTGAAAGCTCTATCTATCTTTCTGTCGGCAGTGCTTCTCCTAGCAATGAAGGGAAGTGCCCAGAGTCTCAGGGACAATTAACATCTATTTTACTTTTACAATTGTACAACTTCTGCAATAAAAACTTCTGAAAAAAAAAAAAAAAAAAAAAACAAGAATAGTAATGAAATAAACTAGAAGCCTTTAGAGAATACTCCTCGACCTACCCAAACCACCGAACGTTACAGAGCAACCAGTACTCAGTGGCTGTTCCTAAATCTGTCTGTCGATTTTCTTCTGTCTCTCAGGAACTGCAAAGCCCTCAGTTCTCCTCTGTCATATCCAACATGCTCTGGACATCCTGCTCCCTCCCTATATGAGGAAAGTTTATTCTTCACGCCAGGATGCTGCTCTGTTTTTCTTCATTCACATTTTTATGTCTCTGACACTCTCCAGTAGTGACAAGAAAATAATGAATTTCATGTTGTATTTTAAAGAATATTATCTCAAAGTGACAGGGATCACAGTTCACAGACCTTAGAAAGGCGTGTGAAAGCTCCCGGAGTGCATCAAAACAAGAAAGACTGTCCTAAATTGGGCCTCTGAGAAGTTGGAATTGTTGACAAGGGAAAACAAATAGATGGAAAAGAAAGAAAGTGAAGTGTGCTTAAGGTGAACTTTGAGTGGGGAATCAGGCTTTACTTTAGAAGCCCTATTTTAGAAAAGTAATGACACCTGTTTTTAGAAGATACCTTTGGTTTAGCTGTGTGAACAGACTAGAAGGAAGCAGAAACTCAATCAGAAAGACTAGTCAGAAGCCTACGGCAAATACGATTTAGAAAGATGCTACTGATGACAGGAAAAAAATGAGAAGAGCAGGGTAGCTTCCTCTCCTGAAGGGCAAGCAGTTTCACGACTCCTTGTTTGAGAGCTGGGAATGAACGGGAGATGCCCCATCTCCTTCAGGTCGCCCTACAACTATTAATTGGGTAGACAATTTGAATGTAGATGGGATCTGTATACATTAACCAAAAATTCAGAATAATTTTGTCTATAAGATATTTATTCATTCTTTCAGAATTTCATATAATCAGGAGTTGTGGGGCTAGTGGGGTCACAATACCTTTTGAAGGCCAGTGTGGCATGTGGGGAGGTCTTGAGTCTGTAGGAGCATTGCCTATAGACTCTTGGGTGTGCAGCTATCCCCTACAGTGTGACCTACCTACCACAGGCCACACCCTGGAAGAAAACTGACTCTGCCCAGAAGCAAGCCACTGTCGATAGAACTAAGAGCAATAACTGCTCCTCAGTTATAGGCGAGGATCATGAGTCCCTCTCCTTCCACTTCAGAATGTGAACTGGCTTGAACCTGTATAGATCTTCTTCAGTGAACTCTTTAGTGCACAGGTCTGTGATGTTCAGAGAATATCATTTCACTCCAGTCCTATATACCTTCTGGTTCTTTTCATCATCCCACCTCCTCTTGTGGCTGGTTTCGCAGGCTTGGGGAAGGGAGGTGTCGCTGTCTCATTTGTGACTGAATAATCTACTGACACTCCCTGTGCTTTAACAAGTTGTACCTTTCTGTGTTAGCCATCCTCTGCTGCTTAAAACAAGCAAACAAAACCTCTCTGGGAAAGTCTGAGGGCTGCTCTAATGTAGGCAAATAGAAATATGACTTAAGAGTGCAGTTTCATACTATTTTCATTTGGCCTAATAATAATATCAGATCTGTCCCTGGAACCTATAAGCTCCCCAGTTAAATGTTTTCCACCAGATTTATAGAACCATTCATGTGTTCTTTCCCATAGTACTGATCTTAAATCTAATCAGAAAGTGATTGGTTACCTCTATAATATCTGTGCTACTATGGCACCCAAGGAAATATCTTGTCTTGCAGCAAGTATTGTAGCTCGTGAGGTTCACATATGGGTAAAACTATTGATGCTCTGTTTTTTTTTTTTTTTTTTTTTTTTTTTTTTATTTCAGCATCCTACATAACATCTTTTGATATTTTGAAAGCTAGTCCCAGAAGGTGGGAAGTTTCCTGGTTTGTAAGGTCTTGATTTCTCCATGTCCTGTGACCAAAGTATATGGTGTGTTCAGGAATGGGGTCTTACCATCAAGTTCTGTGGGCCAACAAGAACAGTGACAATAGCCACTATTGTTTTGTGAATCAGACACTTTTTTATATTAATTTATTCTTGTTACATCTCAGTGGTTATCCTATCCCTTGTATCCTCCCATTCTTCCCTCCCTCCCATTTTCCCATTATTCCCCTCCCCTATAACTGTTCCTGAGGGGGATTTCCTCCCCCTGTATATCCTCATAGGGTATCAAGTCTCTTCTTGGTAGCCTGCTGTCCTTCCTCTGTGTAATATGAGTTACCTGTGAGATATGTAAGAGGCCATAACAAGTAAGCAGGTCTAAAGGAGTACTTAGAAAATAAATCTGGGGAACAAAAAGAAATCTGGTAGTGATCTCAGACCCCCTGTTCAGATCTAGCCAATGGACAGCTCATTCTCCACAGTTGTGGGGAGTGCAGAGACTGCCTCTGACATGAAGGCTGGTGTCCCGATTTCATCACTTCCTCTTGGTGAGGGGCTCAGGCAGAACACAGAGGAAGGCAAAGCAGGCTATCTGGATGAGACTTGATATGCTGTCGCCATAAGGTGGTGGAGGAGGAGGAGGTCCCCTTCTGTCTGAAGTCTAGGAGAGGGAACAGGGTGGAAAAGGGAGGGAGGGTAATAAAGGAGAGATACAAGAGAGAGGATAGCATTCAGGATGTAATCTGAATAAATTATTCTTTTTTCAAAAAAAAAAATTAGGAGTTGTTTGCTTAAAGGGGGCATCCTATTTCATAAATGAAAATAAATTCTTGTTAAGATAAATAACACAGAGAAAGGTAAAAGCCAAAAAGAAGTTTGAAAATCCAACATGGAAAGGAAATTTTAACAAATATGGTACAGAAAAGAAAACTATGAAACAACAATCCAAGAAAGTAGGTTGGAACATAGACGATACTATTTCCAACTTTTCACCTTACTTGTCTTACTTTGGAAGTTTCATCTTAACCCAAGGACAGAAATTTGACCAATGATTTAGGGAAAGTCTATGCTGCAATTTGAATCATACATGTCCCTCTAAAATCCATACTGAAACTTGAAACCCAAATGTTCAGATTCAAAGGAAGATTTGCATGTCTGCTTTTAGGGACCTTCCGCAACAGCTGAAGGGACTGTCTAGGCACACAGGCTCTTTCATCCCTTCTCTCATGAGCAGAAAGTACCACGAGGTCACATTAACACTAGCCTCCAGATCTATGTAAAAGAAAATGCTTTGTTTGTTTTCAGTTATAAATATTATAATCTCAGGCATTTTGTTGTGATAACAGAACAAGCAATTTGGGCAGGTGATGTTTCTCATATCTGTTTTGTCATTATCTATGTATACTTATATCTAACCAGTGCTGAATATATTCGTTTGCTAGTAGAAGGTGTAAACAAGCTAAACAAAGTAGAAGATAGGAATGTCAGGTGATTTTTCCATTGATTTCTCCCTTGTCTATTCATACATGCATGAATATTAACATATTATTCAGAGTTAGATTGTTATATTTGTTCATCTTCTATATGTGGTAGCTGAAATGGAAGGGTTAACACATCCAATACTGTGTTGTCTCAGAGCTTAGGTATAACATTAAGAGGAAGGCATGAAATGTTAAACCCTTCATGATTTGATGTCATGCTTGGTGAGATAGTAAAAGAAGGATAGTGGCTAAGAGCTATATTTGAATTTCTATAAAAATGGCCATGGTGTGGAATAAAAAGTACATAAGTTATTATTGAGTTTATTTTGATGTAAAGCTAAAACTATGCCTAGAAGAGGGGTATTATTTATTACTCCCTCTTCCAGACTCACAATGAGAAGAGATGAAATTTAATTTAATGTCACCAGCAGAAAGCTGGCTGTGGATCAATATCTGGTGACAGCCTTGTGTTCCTCATATTTTATAGGCTTTATTAATTCTTTCATAAAAATAGAGCTATGCAGCAAAAGTGCTTAGGCACTAACAGCTGGGGTTATATTAGTAAGTCGGCCTTGGAAACCAGAGTGCCAATGCCCACAAAATAGGAAAGGCTAATCCTTTATGTAATCACAGACTAGGTATCTACAGTCAGTTCCTGGCCTTTACCATAAAGGCACATTTAGTGCCCAGGCAATTACAAGGGGAAAAGTGAAATGAAAGATTTTCAATTTAGCTCTACAACAAATGCCTTTAATTTATTCTGGGCCAGAGGATCAAGTTGCTAGTTTATGTGTGGGCTTGGATTTATCGAAATTAGATTGCTCATTTGATCATGGTGCTACAGTCTGTACTTGAACATTGCTTGTTATTTGTTGGTTTTAAATAGGTCAGCACATTTCTCAGGGGAGAACACGTTCTGAACTTTGCTTGTGCTGCAGTAGGTAAGGAAAGAGCACTATTTCCTTCCTAACATTATAAAGACTCATCAAACTTGTATTCTCTATCTTCTAGTGTCCTCATAGGACTCTTCCCTTCACAAATTCATGTCCTCAAGAGTGTATCAATACTAAATTTGTTTGATTTGAGAGTATTCTTAATAAGTTGAGAAATAGAACATTTAAGTAGTTGTGCCAATACCAGGGTCACAGTAGAAATACCCATTTCTTTTAAATATCTCTAATGTGGTTTGATAAATATGTCTGAAGATTATACTTTTGCGCTCACCTTATGGCTCCTAACTCCACACCAACACCTGTATTCCAAAATATAAAGAGGGAGATCAAGAATCAAACTCTATGGGCTTCTGTGCAGTTCTTTACAATGTTTCCTAGTGGCAAGTTTCAGAAATAGTTCAAACAATTCAAAATACAGCTATCGCCAGCAGCAAGAAATGAGTGCAACATTAAAAGCATTGCTTGAAAAAGATGAATAACTAAGGAATATAAAGATAAAGATATATGGGAATAGAAAAAGAGGAGGGGATTGGTTTGAAGTGTCACCTTTACACAAAGGTGTACATCATTAAAGGGTTGTGAAGCCCACCAGAGACTTGACAAGCTCATGACACTATATTGACAGGTATTATAGCTCAGGGCTCATGAAAAGCAAAAACCTCAAAATGCTCCTAGATTCAAGGTTGTGATTCAAAGTCAGTATTCTTTGACAATGAGGAAAAAAATTGGAAAAGATAACTTAAGTAGAAACTTAAATTTGAGTTTTGCAACATCCCAATTCCAAATTAGATAAAATAGTGCAAGCCTACTTTCCACAAGCATTTAAGCTGTGTTGGGTGTGCAATACTCATTTACCAGAGAAATGTAAGTAAGAATGATAATATGTATATTTTTCAAGGAGAAGTTTGCACAGTCAGGAAAAGTATCTTCCTGCATGTTTTAATTCTATGACACCAGCAATAATTCAAATTGTGGCTATGTATCCAGACAAACCCAAGAGACGTAAAGCTCCTTGCAAAACCACAAAGCACAAATAAACATTATGCCACTAGTATCTGTCTTGTATGTGCAAAATCCTATCTCAATACCCAGGAACAAAAAAAAAATCCCAGAAGCCACTGAAACAACTTCTTATTTAATATTTTATTGACCACCCATGATCAGAACAATAACAGAAAATGTTTTGTATTTCAGTACTATAGGAGAGTCAAAGCATATCATAGCTGTAACACAAGGCAAATTAGTAAAAGGCCAAGTGTATACTTTTATGTAATGAAAGCTATAGATGGAGTTAAAGAGACTTATTAGAAATGTGGAAAACCATAACAACAAGGAGAAGGAGAAGGAGGAGGAGGAGGAGGAGACAAAGGTCATAAAGAAGCATCTTCATTTAAAAACTGTAAAAGCTATGTTTTAAAAAAACTCTTTTTCTCCTACTAATTAATTAGCAAGATATAAAATATACAACTGCAGTAGTTTCATGTTTTGCCTTAGTTCTTGGAAAAATACTTAGAAGAAGATAGGCAGTCATAGATGTAATCAGTAGAAGTTGAAAATGTCACACATAGAAAGTAGTCTTACATTATCAACCAAAATTAAGAAGCATTTATGCATTTTCTCACCAATCTCACCTCTGGGAATCTAACCAGCAGAGATAACTGAATACCGGGAATGTAATGTATCTAAAATTTCCTGTATATGTGACCATAATAGCTCAAGATGAAAACACTGCTCATGGACGGGGCTAAATGACTGATGCCTGTTCTTTTGCCTCTGATCAGTTATGATCTAGAAGTCGCTTGACACTTTTTGCCAGGTATGTCTTCTATTACTTCCTTTCTTTTAGGTGTGACTCATCTCCAACTCTTTCATGTATCTCTACTGCTGACATGTCTTATATTCTGCTCAATAGTTCAGGTCTGTCTACTGAATTCAGTTGTCTATGTTCAAGTATCCATTAAACATCTTCAGTGAAATGACAAGTCCCATCTCAGGCTGATTTCCAGAATTGGGTACTATCTACTGTTGTGTACAGAATCTGTCTTTCCTCCTTTGCTCAAATCTTTGAATTTACAGGAAACATTCTTAACTTCCTACTTTTTTCACAACTCTGTTAGCTCATTTTACTCATCACCGCTTATTCAATTCATTTTCCAAAATTAGCATGTTCCAGGACCTAGTGACTATGGTTTTTTTTTGTTTGTTTGTTTTGTTTTGTTTTTTACTGCCCCAAATGTTCTTAAATCAGGTGTAAAGTCACATATATGGAATTCCTGCATTTGAGAAGCTGAGGAAGGAGGATTGTGAGTTTCAGGACTAGCCTTGCCTACCCAGTGAGAACCTGTGTAAAACAAACTTCATGCAACTGCTCCTGAATATTCCATTTTACTACTCTTTTGATTTCTTGTCATTCATTTTAAAGTGATTACTAAAATATACATACTTAAGAATGTGTAGTCTATAGAGTCTAACACATCACAAATTTAATGCATTGCAGATATATAGCATTAGACAGGACAAGCATCAGTATATAATCTGAAGACAGGTGGTCATAATTTGTCTGAATAAAACCTCTCATGTCTAGATCTGGGAAGGGGTTTAAAGTTTACCTCCTGTATTGTCCTTGGCTGGTGCCTTAGTTTGAGCGGGACCCCTGGGCCCAAATCTGCCTATCATATTGTTCTACTTGTAGATTTCTAGGACCATCTGTATCCTTTTATTTTGCTATTCTCCCATGCGTCTCTGGTCAGAATATTCTCCACAGTTGAGTGGAGAGTGTGATACGACTTACTCACGTACTCTGGTGCCTCACAGTTCACCATGTCCCCTGGAGGGGGAGACCTGGTGGCACTCAGAGGAAGGACAGCAAGTAGCCAAGAAGAGACTTGATACCCTATGAGAATATACAGGGGGACGTAATCCCCCTCAGGAACAGTCATAGGGGAGGGGAATAATGGGAAAATGGGGGGGGGAGGATGGGAGGATACAAGGGATGGGACAAACATTGAGATGTAACAAGAATAAATTAATAAAAAAAAAAAAAACCTCTCATGTCTCCCAGAGTTCTTAAAACTCCAAAATGGTGTACTTTGTGATACAAGTCTCCAGTTTTATCTCTTATCGTTGTAGCACTATCTTGTTTTTTTCTATGTTGGTCTTTCTCACATTTCCCACAATTTTTCAAATATCTCATACTCCATTCCACTTGCTGTCCTTATGAAAGACAATTTTAGTCCTTGGAATATGCCATCCCCTACTTGTGCCAGTTTCTTTTCTTCTGAGATGGGCTGAGCAGTTCACATTACCCAAATTCTCATTATTGGCTGCCACTGGTATTTTCTTTTCTTCTTTTGAATTTTATTTATTCCAGTACTACTTAGCCCAATCTCAGTCTCCTCCATCATCTCTTCTCGGGCCCAGCCTCACACCCCCTTCCCCATTCACCTTTCTCCATCTCAGGGATAGGGAGGCACCTAAGGGACACCAATCCACACTGACACCTCAAGTCACAGCAAGACCACGTGTCTTCCTCTCCCACCTAGGCCAGACAAAGCAGCCCAGTTAGGGAAAAGGGATTCAAAGGTAGGTAGCAGAGTCAAAGACAGCCCATAATACCATTGTTAAGGGACCCAGATGATGACCATGCTGCACATCTGCTACTTATGTGCAAGGGTACAGCTCCCTGGTTGGTAGCTCCTTGGTTGGTAGTTCAAACTCCACATGGACCCAGGTCAGCTCACTCTGTAGGTCGTCCTTGACCCCTCCCCCCATCTTGACTCCCTTAATCCTTCTTTCCACTCTTCTACAAAACTCCCTGAGCCCATTTTTGGCTGTGTGTCTCTGCATCTGTTTTCATCAGCTGTGGGATGAAGCCTCTCAGAAGACAGTTGTGCTAGGCTCCTGTCTGCAAGCATAGCAGAACATCAGCAGCAGTGTCAGTGATTGCCTGTCTTCCACGCAGTGTGTCTCAAGTTGGGCCAGTCATTGGTTTGCCATTCCTTCAATCTCAGCTTCATCTTTACCCGTACATTTCTTGTAGGCAAAACACATTTTGGGTCCAATATTTTATAGGTGGTTTGGTGTCCTCAGTGAGGTACCCAGACCCAGAAAGATATGCTTGAGATGTACTTACTTACAAGTGGACATTAGCCATAATGTACAGGATAGCCATGCTACAATTCATAGACTCAATAAAGTCAAGGAAGGTCCAAGAGAGGATCTTGGGCTTGAATCTCATGTAGAAAAGGAAATAAAATGGGAATATGAAGTAGCTGGAGGGAGAAAGCTGTGTGGGAAAGGGAACGGCGAGGGTAATGAAAATGAGGCATCAGGTATGAGGATGGAGGGACAGGGACCTGAAAAGAGAATGGAAATCAGTGGGGGATCATTTCTGGGACAAGAGAGGCCCACAAGAGTCTATGGGAGGAGTCCTAGCAGCTGGGGATATGGTTTGAGGTTGCCACCTCCTGCAGCCAAGTGGGACTTCCACTGGAGGGAAGACAATGCCACTGGTATTTTTTATTTATTCCATCTGATGGCTCTTACAAGTAAGGCCAGTTACTTACTCATGGGTGTGTGCTTTTATGGACATAGTCTTCCTTGTTCACTAGCAATTTCCAAGTAGAATGGACTGAACAACTACTGGGTTCATTAATATATATATATAGGTATAGATATGGATAGATTATAGATAGATAGATAGATAGATAGATAGATAGATAGATAGATGAGAGAGAGAGAGAGACAGACAGACAGACAATAGATAGATATCAGATTTGCAGGGTTTTTGGCCATCTAAAAATATCTAATAGTTGTACACAATGACAATCATCTGCAATCCCAGGTTTGCTGGGCCCTTGTTATGTAACCTTCCTTTGTTCTCTGGTCCTTGCTATTTCCATCAAAATAATTAAGATTATACCCAGAGAAGGGCTAGTTGGAATTTATTATAATGTAATATATGAACCCTCTCAGGAATGAGCACGAACAATTGTAAAAGAGACCATTACAGAAGAAAATGCTGTCAGAATTTGTGAGTGAACAGTGGCATGAAAGATCATTATATAGGGTGCCATGGGGATTTTGAGAATAGACAATAGCTAGTGGACAATTGTGTGAGGTATATTCTCAAAAGACGAGAGTCAGAAATGGCAAGAGGGACCATTGTATCAACCTACATCTTATGTGTGGCTTGACTGTTTCCCAATTGTTCCAATATTACACAGTTTTTATGTGTAATTGGAAGATCCATCTGGGTTATCTCTTAAAGCGGGCAACAGTATTCCTTTGTTCTTTACAAAAGAAAAGCCTATGCTAAATCACAACATTGTGAACTCTGTGGCAATTTAAAGTATTAGATCTACACAGAGGGACAAAGATATGACTCACGGATCCCACGCTTTGACCAGTAATGAAAGTCCTGTTGTATCTCTTCTCAGCTTTATAAGCTGTCAATAATGAGGCCGGGCTCATTCTCAATGGCCTTCAAGTCTGCTAATCTGTGCTTTGCTGTGTAACACAGTACTTAAGAGCCCTGTAGGAGGAGGATGCTGAGTTCGTAGTCAGCCTTTAACCCTGGATACATAACACCTTGTCTAAAAGCAAATATGAATACATTTTAATTAATATCCTTCTTCTCTCACCTGCTTAATAGCAGGTAAATGCAAATAACATGTATTGAATTTCTTTGTGATTTACATTATATGCTAATGATAACTAGTGATTTTTATCTCTTCATATTTTTATTTAAGATATGTCTAATTTTTATGTCTAAATAGAAATATCCTGCCCCTTAGTAGGAATGTTTGGGAAATGAGTCTTTCATCTGCTAGCATTCTTTATTTTTTTTTTCTCTGCCTTTGATTAAAACTGAAAAATTCTTATAATGTCATTTTATTTTTTTTAACTCATCCAGTCACCATATGGGTCTATTAAACATTATTTGCTCAATAATATTTTTTGCTTTAATGTTAATAGTATGTATGTTTAGTCTCTCAGTTTGCCTTAATGTGGTAATATGCCACTTCTTAATAGTAAGTACTTCACAGCATACATTGGTTTTATTACTGCCAGGTTTCTGTTACAGCTATCATTACTTTTATTTTTGTATGTTATATACTCTGTGTAATCAAAAATATAGTGAAAGTGATGTGAAGATGATTCAGTGGCTAACAAGTTGCAAATTATGAGAACCTTAGTTCAAATCACCAGCAGTAACAAAAAGCCAGGCCTGGTCACATGTTCATTTATCGCCCCAGTACTGTTCAGAGCTAAGAGAAGAGGATTTCCAGAAGTTGCTGGATACAGGACCAGGGCTAGGATCTGGAAGACACACTGTTGTAGAAAAATAGAATAGGGCCCTTGATATCATCCTTTGATATCTATGCACACAAATACATAAACACACTCCACATGGTACACATGGGTGAACACATGCACTAGGTATCATGCACATACTCTCACACACATATGGATTCATAGTGTATTTAATGAAGTGTATAGAATATAAAACATCATATGATCATATGTGTTCCCATGTTTATCTTTCTCCAAAATATGCTTTTGCTACACTCATATTTCAATTTCGTATCATTTTCTCTTTACCGTTTTATCACTTCATATCTATGGACCTACAAGTTAGAAACTATTTTGTTTTTCATATGTCCAATAAGAATTACATTATTTCTGTTCATGAGGACTAATGCTTTTAAGTGTACAATTCAGAGAGGTTTTTTTCTGTGTTTGTTTGTCTTGTTTTTCTTTTTCTGAGACCTCTATCCACTGCCACCTTAATCTCGTTGTTTCTGGAACCATCTACTGACATTCTTCCTTTGGTTTCTATGTACCCTGTGTATCTCCTCCTGCTGCTAATTCTGCACAATTTAATAGAAGTATATCTTTTAACTTTTCATGAAATCTACCCATGTGTGTGTGTGTGTGTGTGTGTGTGTGTGTGTGTGTGTGTGTGTGAGAGAGAGAGAGAGAGAGAGAGAGAGAGAGAGAGAGAGAGAGAGAGAGAGAGAGAGAGAGAGAGAGACTAGCCTTTTGAGATTTCATCATTTTACATTCTTTCTCAATTAGGGAAAAAAAATCAAATGACCAGTTTTTCCTTCCAAATACTCTGTGCCTATTCTTGGGCACTCAAATAACCTCACAGCCTATGATAACTTTCCCATCATCTTTTATTACTTTATCCTTAAATAGGTTGACCCAAATACTCTACTTTAAATTTGCTGATGTGCTGCTTTCAATAACTAAGAACTACTAATCACGTTCCAATTACTAATGTACATTCATTGTCCCAAATATTTTGTATGATATCCATGTACATATATGCCAGGTACTTTGTTATTACTCATGTTCCCATTACTTTTTCTTTCCTCACACGTTTCCACTTCAATCTGTCCAGAATATCTGCCTAAATTCTAGATGAGAAAAGAATAGATGTGATATTTTTCTTGTTTTACCTGTGATATCTCTTCTTTCTTTTAAACTCTTTTTCAGTTAACATGATGATCTCCAGTTCCAAGCATTTCCTTGAAAATGACATACTTTTTTTTAATTTTGTGTGTTTATTTGGTTTTTTTTAATTTTTTATTATTTATTCTTGTTCCATCTCAATGGTTATCCCATCCCTTGTATCCTCCCATTCTTCCCTCCCTCCCATTTTCCTCTTATTTCCAGGAAACTGGGACTGAAGGGAGGACATCTTATTGGGACTGTAAATGAGAGAAGCATGGGAGAATAGCAAAGTAGAAGGATCCAGAGGGTCCTAGAAACCAACAAGTAGAACATTATGAAAGACAGATTTGGGCCCAGGGGTCCCACTCAAACTATGGCACCAGCCAAGGACAATACAGGTGGTAAACTTTAAACCCCTACCCAGATCTAGCCAATGGGCAGAACATTCTCCACAGTTGAGTGGAGAGTGGGGTCTGACTTTCACATGAACTCTGGTGCCATGTCCCCTGGAGGGGGAGACCTGGTGGCACTCAGAGAAAATGACATACTTTTGTTCTTTTTGTTTTGTTTCCTCTTCCTCAACTCCCCTGCATCTTGCCTCCTGCCCAGAACAACCTCCTTTCTGCTGCTCATTAGAATTACTGCTGCTTTATTGTGCACATCATACACAAATTTTCATCTGCTGATGAACAACTAAGCTGGCTCCATAGCTAGCTGTTGGGGAAAGGGCTGCAGTATACAATGTGCATGAATGTGCAGACACCACTGCTGTTCGCTTACTTGAATTTCCTTGGGTATACACATATGAATGATGTAGCTGTGTTGTAAGCCAATCCAAATTTGATTTTTTTTGTGTGTGTGAAATTTCATACTTATTTCTATAGTGTCTGCAATAATTTACAACCCATCAATTGTATAAAGGATCCTTGCTGTCATGTACTGTTTGTTCTTTTGATGATAACTATTCTGATTAGAATGAGATGGGCTCTCCAGGTATTTTTTTATTTAAACTCCACAGATGGATAAAGATGTGGAATATTTTCATACTTTCATTGGCTGTTCCTATTTATTCTTTTGAGAACTGCCTTTTTTTATTCATTTCTCTACTTACTGAATGGATTGGCTTTGTGTTTGTGTCTGTGTGTGTTTAATTTTTTTGAGTTCTTTCAGTTTTTTACATCACATTTAATTCACAGCAGTTCAACCTTGGTTTTTTGTGAGACATTCTATGTCTTCACTCTTGAATACATAAAGTTATTCACAATGGCTTAATTCCACTCTCTGCCCAGCCTAGTACAGCACCAGCGCTGTGGTGGGTTGAATGCCTAGGGGCAATTATTATGAGTTAAACTTGCGCCCTCATCTGTACAGCAGTTCTCACACACAAAGCATTTTTACCCAGTGTGTCGCTAGCCATTTTTGTTCTACTCTAAAACTTCCTTTATTCTGTGGCACAGTTGAGCTCCTATGAAACGCATTGGTCTTTTTGTATAGCTGTTAATATTTCTTAGGCAAGACCAGTCTTGTGCTTTTACTATATGATTATTTTTCTGTTACTTTTGAATCAAAGAGTATTCTGAATACTTTATCAAGGATTTGATGAATAAAGATTTTTTCCAGCTTAACTGGTACCATTAAGCACTAGTCCTGGCTCTGTGTAAATATTTCATCTTGTTCTTCTTAATATTTTCCTGTACTTCTTTTTCTATTCTTATATATGATATCATATATATATTGTGTGTGTGTATATATATATATATATATATATATATAAACATGTGATAAGTGTTATGGTGTGTGTGTGTGTGTGTGTGTGTATGTGTGTGTTGACAGGTGTAGTGCTAAAGATATGATGGAGCCATGACAGTGGTTTGTGGTACTCTGATGCCTAACTCTCTTTGTCCTCCTTCTGTAGTTCCTACTTGAGCAACTTGGTTGTTTCTGAAACATTCCAAACCGCAGGTCATACTGAGTTCCATACTTTGTAAATACCTACCTCAAGAGCCTCCAATGCTACAGCCTCCTACTTGCTTCCTATCACTGAAGATGAAGTCCAGAAATATTGAGAAATTTCATACCAAATATTTTATATGCTCCTTTGCTTTCTTTCCCCTCCCTTCCGTCTTTTCTTCCTTCCTTCATTAGAGTTTCCTTCTATTTATTTTGTATAGAAGATAAATTGAACGTTCTGATATCAGAAAATTCAACCAAATTATTTTATTCATATTTAATTTATTTAAAAGTCGTCACCATTCCTAGAATTAAGTCGTGGAACAAATATGACTAAGTCATAAACCATGACACAAAAAGTGGCATTACATTAGTACAATATCCTCTAATGTGCACTAGTGATTAGATTTCCATTTTTTTAAAATCACACACAATTCCTAAAAGATTTTTATCAATTTAACCTCTACATGGAACAAGAGATGTTAGGTGGGATAAGAACTTTAGTTTAATATAAAAATCTAGTTGTATTTAACATATTTCATTACATTATGAACTTCTGAAGAGTGGCAATTACAGAACTTAATACAAACTTTGTACGAGAAATCAAAATGTGAAGCTAATCTTTATTCCAAAGAAATGCATTACTATATATATTAGGCTTTGACCTAGCAATAAAACATCCTATCATAAATAGAAATTGCCATAAGACCTTTTTCATAACTTTTTCTTGAGTTCCTTGATTCTCTATCTAGTTCACGGTGATGGGAGAAATTTCCACTCGTTTATTGGCATCTCTAAAGCAGCTTTTATTCTCACTGGTAATTTATCTTTTATTCTGATGTAGCAATGCTTTTTTGTCTCGGTGTAAAAGCAGAAATCATTGTATATATTTTTCTCCTGTATGTCATAATTTCAAATACTTGCATTACATCTTGCAAGGAACAATACATATAAAAAGAACAACACAATCAATATGAAAAATGGCTTTTGAGATTAAAAGCAAAGTCATGGTAGCCTGGAAAATAACAAAGAAATAGTGTTATGTGTTTAAAGGTGCCAGGAAATTGAGGATTGGGGTTAATAGATTTTAGGAAACAAATTACTATGAATCACGGGTTTTAAGTGTTCTATTATGGGGGACAGGCTACATGGCCAATGTTCAGCCATCTTGTCAGAACCTAGGTTCCTATTTTTCCAGAAGTCTGCCATTCACCAGAAACTAGCTGACCTTGTCGTAGGTCAGCAGTTAGACACCTGTTGTGGTTTATTGTGGGGGCTGGTCATTCCAGAACCCCAAGCTACTCCTTTTCCGGTGAGACTACTGATAAAATCAGATTAAGGGCCAGCTGCCTGCGAGCAGCAGTTCCAGGAGCTTTTTCCTGACTAAACAGATCCTTCAGGACTTTCCTGGAATTTCTCTCCTGCAATTAGCAGCTGTAAAGGTAGATACCTACCTGCTGGAGCATTCCAGAGTTAGGTATCCACAGCAACCCTTGCTTACACAAATACCCATGCCTCTGTGCCTATATAAACTCTGTAAAAATTCTCAATAAACGGGGTTTGATCAGAATGCAGACTTGCGCCCTTCTTCGTGTCTAGTGTTCTGTCTCCATACAGGAAAATTTTCCTCCCTAGCGTTAGTTGAACCCCGGCGGGCCGGGGCACTCTATGATAAGAAAGGTTTTTTAGGCCCTTTTAGGTCAATTCAAGTTTAAATTGGTATTAAGAAAAAAATTTAAACTAGGGATTTTGTTAATTTTTCAATGCCTCTGGTTGTATTTCTCTTTCCAAATCCTGAGAGTAAACTAAGATTTTGTAAAACCCAAGAATTATCAAGTTCATATTGTTCATATCTCCCCTCAGAAAATCAAAATAAATTTCCACATTCTAACCACACTTGGATAAAACAAACAATTGTATTTTACTTAACCTGAAGTTTTCTGCATGAGATTGTAGCTGACTATATTTTTGTGACTTGTGGGGTGCTTTAATTTTTTTAAAATATTCTGTAAGAACTCTGTCCCCCTTTCTTTAGTAAGGCTGAGACTGTGTATTATAACATAAATTTGTATACCATTGTTTAGTTCCATTTTCTGTAACTTTCACTTGAGGGACCCAGTGTGTAAGTTATTTAGAAAATAGTGGTAATGAAGCTCCTTGCCAGTTCAGCACCAGACAACAAAAATGAGAGTATTGTACAATTATGGTGATACTTGTAAGTCAATACTAAAAGTATTTATCATTTTCACCATATTCTTTTAGCCAGAACTCAGCTGAAAGCTTCCAACATGTGTCAGCTAATAATCACTGGTAAGAAGGGGAGGTAACAGTTTGAAAAGCATCTAGTAGTTTTTGCTATGCATCACATGAGGTATAATGACATCACCCACAAGACCTAGTACATAGATATCACCAATGGACCAAGCGCCACCTAAGTTCTTTGATGTGGAAACAAGAACTGCCTTAAGCTCTGGAGCCCTAAATTTGAATCTGCCTTTGAGAGGAATGTACTGTGTTCAAACCCATGAGTATAAGCATTGGTTCTACTACAGATTACCAGTACATTTGGAGGTAAGGTCATTAGAAAGAGGCTTCTGCAAAATGATATTATATGAGTGTGTGCATCTTGATTCAATATGATTGATGTCTTCATAAGAGAAGACTGGGAGCAGATTAAAGCCACACGTTGATACAGTTAGAATACCACCCTGCGCAAGCAAATTCTGAGACTTCGGAAATAATTGCTATGACGCCTTCACTTGCATTTTCACAATCCCTAAGCCAAAGGTTAGACCTGAGAAACTGTTGTAAATTTATGCGCCTGGGATGAATTTATTTTGATAAATAAGCCAGAAATACAAAATGGAAAATAAGAAAGCATCTTCAACAAATAGTGATGGTCAAATTGCATGTCTGCGTGTAGAAGAATGCAAATACTTCCATATCTATCACCCTGAAGAAAACTCAGGTACAAGTAGATCAAAGACTTCAACACTAAACCAGATACATTGTGCCCGATAGGAAAAAAAAAATAGAGAATAGCTTTGAAGGCTTTGGCATAAGAGACAACGTTTTGAACAGAACACCAATAACAGAACCACTAAGATGAACAGTTAATAACTGGGTTCTCATGAAACTGAAAAGCTTCGGTAAAGCAAAAGAGACCTTCAGTAGAACAAAATGACAGGCTACAGAATGGAAAAAGGTTTTTTTTTTTTTTCTTTTCTTTTCTTTTTTTTTTTTTTTTTTTTTTACCAATTCCATATCTGACAGAAGGATAATTTACAAAATGAATGAACTCAAGAAAATGAATACTTTAAAAAAGCAAATGCCAAATAATCCAATTTTTAAAATGGGGTACAGATCGAATTGTCAATAGAGGAATCTCAAATGGCTAAGAAACATTTAAAGAAATAGTTAGCACCTTTAGCCATCAGAGAAAGGCAACTCAAAACTACTTTGAGAGTCCATCTCATACCTGTCAGGATTGCTAAGATCAATATCAGAAGTGTTAGGTCATGCTGGCAAGGATGTGGAACAAGGGAAACACCCCTCCATTGCTGGTGAGAGTGCAACCTTGTACATCCACTGTGGAAATCAGTACAGCTGCTCCTCAGAAAATTAGGAATCAATCTACCTCAAGATCCTGCTAAGGGCAAATACCCAAAGGATGCTCCATCCTACCACAAGGACACTGGCTCAACAATGTTATTGAGTATTTAGTGATAATTTCCAGAAATTGGAAACAACATGGATATCCCTCAATAGAAGAATGAGTAAAGAAAATGCGGTACATTTACACAGTTTACTACATATTTGGAAACTGCTGATTGTTTTTAATTTCTTTCACTACATATAATGTCAACTGTTACATAAATTTCTTATTATAAGCTGTTCCATAAGGTATACGTAGTTTAAAACATCATATGTGGGCAGCATAATCTGAATTTAGTGGGTTATCAAAACAGAGAGGCACATTAAAAGACATGAAGTTAAAAAGGTGTATCTTTGGGAGATGTGGGGAAGATGAGGAGGGTGGATGGGAGTTGGAGTAGATATAATTTATCATTGTGGGTGTATAGGTGTCAAATTCTCAAAATAAAAAATATGTAAAACGATACTGTTATACAATATAGATGTATCTAACTCCTATTTGTCAGATAAGAATGAGGTTCTTTGACTTAATTACATTGTATCCTGGTCTGTTTTCTGTTACTATGACTAAATGCCATATTCTGGGTAATATATATAGAAGGAATAAACTTACAGTCTGGAAAACTGTGAGTTCAAGATGATAGGACTGCGTAACTAGTGAAGGTTGTTGTCATGTGGGTGGCATCTTTTTTTAAGAGGAACAATATGTCACACAGTAAGAGGCCACACACAACAAAAACCTAAACTTGGCTCTTTAACAATCCCACTGTTGCAATTAACCCATTGAGTCATTCATTCAGTCCTGCCTTAGCACATGAAGGAATTAATTTTCTCATGAGAACAGAATCATTTATGATATAATTCTTGAAACCCTAACTTTGTGGTACCACTTAATTGTAAAATAAGTTTGAATTTCAACAATATTTTTTGTGGGACATTCAGATTATGACAGGCATTCTCTTTCCTGTGTTGCTCAGTAGTTCAAACCATCTTTCTCAAAACTATACTGGCAAACAAGCCAAGTGATGACCTGTTTCTTAGATTGTGTTGCAAGAGTTTATCCATATAGATAAAGGTGTATTCCTTTCTCAACAGTAATCTTCCATTGGCGATGTAGACGTGACAAAATTATTTTTACATGTATTTGGGTGTCTATATGAGTGTATCACACATGTGTGTGGATTCCCTCAGAGACTAAAGAAGGATGTTGGGTACCTTAAAAATTAGGGCTACAAATGGGTGTTAGCAACCTAACACACATGCTGAGAACAGAATGCAGAGGTCCTTTGATGTGGTAGGAAGATTTCTCAACCGGTGAGCCATTTTCCCAGCCCCTTAGAAATCTTTAGAGATGAAATGTGCTGCATAAACACAGTAATTAAAAACAGCCCCACTATAGAAACCATCATTCTGTTCTCTGCATAAAGAAATCGTGCTGTGAGCCACGTGGGATGGCAGTGCTGATTTCAGTGCTTAGGAGTCTGGGATTGGGAGCGTGCCTGTAAGTGTGCTTTCTGTTGAGCATTTAAGTGCTTTTTCACAAGCAGGGATGGCTGTGTGTCTAGGGATAATGTGTTTTAAGTAGCAGCAGCCTTACATTAATGTCTTGATGAGCCTTCTGTGTGACTTCTACTCTCTGAAGCACTAACAGAGCAGGAAAGATGGAATGCAACAGCATACCCCTGAATCTTTCAAATAAGATTAGTAGGAGGAAAGCACTTAAAGATAGTAAAGACCTTTGGGGCTTGCCAGATTCTCCTCCTGAGTGCGCTTTATCCTTTTTTAAAATTATAAGCTTTTTAGACAAGTTTCCTCCAGCTTACAATTTCTATGAAATTGATGCCCACTTCATGCAAACATTTTTAGAGCTTTGTTATAACACTTCCCTTACAATTGAGCAATTATAATAACCCCAATAGAGGCATTATGTCATTTCCTCTTTTCTTCTCCTCCACCTATCCCCTTTCTAGCTCTTCCTCTAAAGATGGGGCTCAGTTGTGTAATCATTTTAATTCTGTCCTTTTAGCCCATGTCTTTGCCTTCCACCCTCCATTTATTTTCTTCAGTTTGTGTCACAATAGTAAATGAACATTTGATGTCCTATAATTATTTCTACTAGATCCTGAGCTCTGGTGAAAATCCTTTGCAGCTAATCTCCTAAATGTTGTTGTTGCTGCTGCTGCTGCTGTTCATAACAGTAGTAGTAATCTTATTTTCATGGTAACTGAAGTTCACATTTTACTTGTTTCCATAATTCTTGCCAAATTCCACTTTTCTGCCACAGGATTCAGTCCAAGTTACCACCTACAGTTAGTTCTCATAAATCCCTTTATTCCTCTTGTGTATGACAGTTTTCCAGTTTCTAGTGTTGTTTTGCTTGGTTTTGTTTATGTATAAATAAGTTTATTATAATTACAATATAGCACCAAAACTTGTAGAAGGATATTGATGTAAATTAGGATAGATACAAAGTAAATGCATATGTAAATTCCGTATTGTCCTCCTGGCATTTTGGTCTTTTTCATTTCATGAATGCGCACATCATAATGATATGATTCATCAATTCATAATTATTTATAACGTTTCTCCTTTCCTTCTCCTCCAGAATCCATTCCTGTAGCTTGTTATGGGGCTCAGTCACATTTGCTCTATGAATCTTAGCCTATCAGCTACTGGTGATATCATTGGCTAGGGGCAGCTTCTATGTCATATGTAGAAGACACATTTTCCAGTACTTTTCATGATCCTCTGGCATCTACAGTCATCCTGCCCTGCACCCCCCACCCATTTCTGTGTTTTTATACAGATGTAGCAGCTGGGGTTGTGCACCAATAGTCAGTTGTTCTCTGAAGTTAGACCAGTTGTAGCTTTCTGTAATAGACTCTGTCTGCTGCATACGGAGGCTTCAATGATGAGGAGCAAGAACTCTCCTTATCTATGTTATGTAGAATGCACTGAGAAGTTACACTGTTTTAGGATAGTGACACCAGTAGGTTCTCCTCTAGGTCCCATGGCTAGGTTTATGGTACTTAAGCAAGTCTTCAGGCCAATTTGGCAGGACAGCTCCTGGTTGCCACCATGATATAAGTGTCACTATTGCCTCTTAGGGAATAGCTTTGTCAAAGTTGTGGTACATAGGTGCCACCAGTGGATAGAACAGTTAGCTGACTTTTCCCCTTTGTAGTGTACATAAAAGCTCTACATAGTATAGAAGCTAGTCCTGGGGGAGTGGGCTTCTGGGTTAGGTCCATTTTGATTTCTCTGAGTCCTTTTTCTGAAGTGTATTCTCTTTTTAGCAATAGAGAAACAACTTCGAATTCTCTAAGGCAACCAAAGGCAATGGCAAGCTGTTTGGATATTGGATATTGGATTTCCTTGACCCCCCCCCCCCCCCGACCAAACACTTAAAAGGGGGATTCTCAGACCTGGCACTTGGGTTTTCTGTAGATATTCTATGGCTTTTGGGGAAAGCATTATCACCCCAAACTGCATATATATAGCATAAAGTTTTATTTCAAAAACCATTATTACTTCACATTCTCAAACATTGTTTGTGTTGAGTGTCCCTCCCACTTCTGTCTCTCTGTATTATCCCACCCTTTCCCAAGTGTCCCCCCTCATGCTGTCATTTCTTCTTCTTAGTTTCATAGTGTCCTGCTATCGCTCTCTCCAGAGCTTCCTCTTTCCCTGTGCCCTGCCCCGTCTTAGTTCCTTTTTACTTTTCTTGTTTCTTGAGTTAATCCAGATTTTATACTCACATCTAAAATCTCTGGGCTAGGATCTACAAATAAGAGAGAACTTGGTGTATTTATTTTCAGGAGTCTGAGTTACCACAGTATACTATCTTACTGTGTCAATTTTTACTTTCACAGCATACTTCTTTCTGATAAGTTAAAAGAAATGACAATATTGTGTACTTAACATTCAAATGCCTAATGAATACTTTTTCCTAAGTTCAAATAAGCAAATATAAATGGATTTTAGTCTGGGATCTTGATATTTTTACTACACTATGTTATTTGAGAAAATATAAACCTAGCTTATTCAATAATTGTTACTTTCAATAAAACAAACAAATTTACAACTCTTTCGATTTGCTAAAAAGTTAAAAGAATGGAATGTATGTGTCACTCTCATTAATGCAAAATTAAAATATCAATTAAATATGTTGTGTCTAAAATTTAATTTTAGGTGAGTGGGTGAATGGATGGAAAAATAGACGGATAGATGGAAGGATGGAGGGACAGCTCCTCTCTCTACTATTTCTAGTTATCTATAAACCACAATGTAGCTTACCCTAAGAACTATTTGAGGTTCTTCCTTGAACTACTTTATCTTGTTTCCTATAAGAGATCATTTAATTTATATTTATGGCAATTTCTTCAAGTTGGAAATATAGCCCAATATGTGATTTTTGTGTGGATGTGCAGTTCTAATGAGTAAAGACATTATACTGTAAGTGTAATTTGTGATCACATGCATTCACATTGAACACAGCATCTATAATCTAAGGAGTTCATTGGTGTCAGAAGCTTCACATTCCTTATTTAGACTATTATATCCATTCAAATTATCTCTACAATAAAAAACCAGCTTTTCTATTATGAAACAGCAGTTTCACTTTGTGTTAATATTTCCATGTGATCATACGCAATTTCCTCTCCTATATTGAGTTTTCCCCATTACTGTAGCATGAAAATAGGTTTTCCTGTTATGTGTACTGTTTTTAGTGTAGCCAAAGATTTTGTAAGAGTAATCTGATTTTAACCTGATTAACTGCAAATGCGTTCTCACTTAAGAAATTAATATATTCTCTCTTTTGATAGCATTGCTTTTATTTTCTACTCCACCCACCTTTCTAAAGGCTTAAAGAATCTTGAGTCTAGCCAATGGCCAGAACAGTCTCCACACTTGAGTGGAGAGTGGGGTATGACTTTCTCACATACTCCGGTGCCTCACATTTGACCATGTCCCCTGGAGGGGTAGACCTGGTGGCACTCAGAGGAAGGACAGCAGGTTACCGAGAAGAGACTTGATACCCTATGAGCATATAGAGGGGGACGTAATCCCCCTCAGGAACAGTCATAGGGGAGGGAAATAAAGGGAAAAGGGGAGGGAGGGAAGAATGGGAGGACACAGGGATGGGATAACCATTGAGATGTAACAAGAATAAATTAATAATAAAAAAATAAATACAGAAAAAAAGAATCTTGAGTATTTACTGTGTTCTTTCTTGATTTTATTTTCATATATAGACACTGAGATTTGGGGCATGCATGCAACCGCATTCCATAGGACAGTTCCTTTATACAAAAACAAAAGTTCTCCTTTGAGTGACTCTCAGGCCGTCTCTGAATAATATGCTTGTTCTTTCTGGCTAGTCAGCATCCTCTCTAGAGCATCTCATGTCGGTCTTTTATATTGGGCCTTATGTTATTTTGTATTATTACTTGGTTTATATGTGTCTGATAAGTTTTTTACTATCGTTTTGCTCATCACCAAAACGTAGATGAAAAAAAGTATTCAGGCAAAGATAGAACATTACATTGGTAAATGTATCACTTCTCAGATACATTAAAATTCTACTTTGCATAACCTAAAATGTACATTCACTGTTGAAGTTGGCTTGCTTTCATCTGAAGGATTTGAGATTCTATTTTCTTTTTCATGTCTAACACTTAGATTTTGAAAGTAAAGCACTCTAGATATTGCATGCACAGTTTTAAAAAGTCTAAATACTTGTTTAAAAAATAAAGATTTAGGGTGTGGTGGCACATGCCTTTAATCCCAGCGCACAGGAGACAGACGCAGGGGGATCACTGTGAGTTGGAGGCCAACTGGTTTACAAAGTGAGTCCAGGACAGCCAGGGCTACAAAGAGAAGCCCTGTCTTGAAAAAAACAACAAAAAGTATTGTTTTTTTAAAAAAAATAAAGATTTATCTCTATTTTTTCTCCAATTTTTACAATTTGCCAGTTTAATTTGAATCTTGGCGTAACCTGCTAATGTCATCATTGCTGTGAGTGACTCACCTTTATGAGCAACATATTTCAGCACTGTGATGCAGCTCATACTGACATTTTATGGCATCTTGCTCATGGGCACATACATTTTCATTTACAACCAATATAATACTTATGGGCTTCTTCTTCTTGCCTCATACATCTTCAAGCATGAGTTATGCCACCTGCAAACACTTGTTGAGTAGTTCCCAGTGCAGGCTAACACAGCCCTACGTACAGTCATAAAGCAGTGGCTCTTAATTTTGGCTCCAAGAATGAAAGACACTGATAAGCTGATGTGGATGGATCAGACAAAACAAGACAGTTTTGTTATTGAATCAGAGGGACAGTGTAGATCAAAGTCCAATTACAACCATGTAAATTGAAACGCAATTACGCTCAGTCAGTCAGAAGGTTTGTTACTCTTTAAAATGATGTACAAAAATTTCTTTTTTTTTTAATCACTTTCTCTATTTTACTAGAAAACGATATATCCTTTTATTGTCCATATGTATATATGCATATGTTTATAATAAATTAGTATTGTGTTCAATTGGTTTACCGATAGAAACCACTGTTGAAGTGCCACAAAATTCATAACAAAACAATACTCTTGTCCTCTTCTACTAATAGCGCCAATAAAAAACTGTTTTTATTCATATAAAATTTTGGAAGACTTTCTAGGCTTCTGTAAATGACTTTCAAATACATATGTGCCATTACTGCAAAACATTGCCCTTAGATTTTTTAAGGCATAATTTATGAAAACCAGTGAGCAACTCACATATTCATATTGTTCACAAAATAAACATGTTTTTCAGACATGATAAAATAAATGTGAAGTATGGTGACAGAAAAAAATTTGTTTTGTTTGTTTCTTTGTTTACTCTGCTCTCATATATTACATCTTACCTGCAGTTTCCACCCCCCTCTCATCCTCCCAGTACCCATCCCCCAGCACACACACCTCTTTCTTCTTCAGACCAACTCTTTCTCCTTTTCCCTTCAGAAAGGAGGAGGCCTTCCAAGTATGTTTTTTTAAAGACTGAATTGTGTTTTTAGTTGTAAGTTTCTGTACATACGCACATGTGTATGTGTGTATGTACGTATGTATACACCTGTGAGTGCAGGCACTATGGCACATATATGGAAGACAGAAGGCATCTTGCAAGACCCAGTTCTCCTGTTCCACCATGTGTGCTTTAAATAAACAAGTTTGGTCATAATATGGAAGCAACTGCTTTTATCCACCAAGGCATCTAGTCATTCCTAAATATGTGGATTCAATGATAATAATTATGCTTATTAAACATAATGCTGTTTAAGTGGTGCAAGACTTATTATAGCAAGATATCACTTAAGGAGGAGAATAGGGTGAAAATGGGAAGGAGGGAGGAATTGGAGGACACAAGTGATGGAATAACAATTGAGTTGTAATCTGAATAAATTAATACAAATTTTTAAAAAGATTAAAAAATAAATAAATAAAATCTCAGTAGTAAAAAAAAAAGACAAACTACTAAATAATCATTACCGTTTGTTGACCATCTGCACTGTTGATAATAACAACATGTCTTAAAAATATGTCCAATGTATATTCTTCCTACAGTCTTTATAAGCTTCATTAAATGGTTTATACTGTACAATAATCAATGAAAAAGACCAATAAACCACTACTGAAGTATGTAAGAAATTATTAATAAAATATATTAAAAATAATAATAATAATAAATTTTAAACTTTTTAAAAAAAGAGTCAAACCATATTAGATTAACACATTTAGTGGAAAACTGAAAGAAGCCATTCTCATTTGAAACCTTCTATACTTCATTCCAATCATAACAGAAGTTGCTTCTGTAGCTTCCTATGTTTTATGAATCTTACACAAGCAATACTTCTCATTTGATTCTTTACTCCACCATAAAGAAATACAATCTACAAAATATAGGTTGACACTGACTCTCTGATTCTGTTCTATGCTATTCTTTGTTTTAGTGAGAATTGTTTAAACAGAGGAATATTATGGGACTATGTTTTTATTTTAATCCCAGGTGTGGGGGACATGGAGCTGCTTCGCAGCAGGTGACTATGATTTACCTCTTGCTCTAGCAGGGGTGTGGTCTTGCCAGCTGCAGATAGTTGTTGCAAGTGGGTGACATCTGAGTACTTTGCAGCGGGTATGTAAGTGCTAAAGCCCTGGTAGTTGGATAGTTGGTAGCTGAATGCTATTGGTTGTGGTGCGTTATGTAGTCAATAGCAAAGAATAAATGAGAAGAAGAAATTAGATATCCTGATGACAAAGATAAAGCTTGCCCCAAGGATCTAGATGCTCCTAATCACCAGGAAGTAATGTATTCATCCTATCACCCCTTTTCCTCTCTATCCTTTTTTCTCTCCTATGTAGTGTTAGGAGGTTGAAAAGGAAGAAGTAAATGGGTAAAGAAGGGTGAAAGAAAAAAAAAAAAAGAAACCCACAAAGTAGCAAACACCATCTAAAGTTTCTTGGTTTGGTTTTCAACTTAGTAGTGAGGGAAATGAGCTGTTTTTGTTCAAGGGTAAAGAAGAATGCATACTTCAACGGAGATCAGTCATGTTACACGCATTTGGTGCCATTGAAGCCAACCCCCAAATGGTCCTTGTGATTCTTATAACTTAAGGGGAAAATAGAAGTAACCAAATAGTTCAATAAACTTTCATCAATCTACTGATTGGACAGGTACTTAGCTATGAATTTGGTAAGCAACTAAAGTTGCCTCATTAGTCTGGTTTTATGGTACTCTTTTATGACCCCACATATCACAAAATTACACTCACATTAAAAAGTAACCATCTGGTGTGCATCATTTTATGAAATTGGCCAATAAATCTATATAGTGCACTGTGGTAAAATATATTGATCTATAAACTACAACACTGAACAGCAAATTGACTGTAAACTAAAACTCCAAGTATCCCTTCAGCATTAAAACTTCTGTTTCTAGGCTTGCTCCCAGGCAGCCAAGACTGTTGCTGGCTCCCCAACAGCTGTGGAAGAATGATTATCACAAATACTCCTACATGACACTACAGACAATCTCAGGGTAGGATAACTTTCTGGAGGAAAGCTATAAATGCTTCTATATGGAGTGTCCTCCTGTGTATTGAATACTTGAATGAACTTTTTCTCATCTTTTATTTGAGAAAAAAATAATGTAGAGACTTCATCACTGCTTTATGATTTGAAGGAAATAATTAGCAATTGAACAGTAAGAATCCATTAAAATATTGCAATCTCTTCCGGATACTAAATAGAACAGCCACTTGGTGAAATGTAAGAATAGTTCAAAGCATGAGATGCTATTAATCTTATCTCTCTAATCAATATGCTTAAAATATATGAAATTATGATTATTTTTAAAATACTAGCAAGTGAAAAAAATGTCTTTTATCCACATAAAAAATCTTGTATTATACCATCATACTGGACAGCTAGGGAGCTAGGCATATATTTAAGAAAACCATATTTCCATGTACCAATTTTATATCAGATCAATATTGATTTTTCTTCTCTAGCTAAAAATAAATGTTGCTTTTTGGATAACCTTAAGTCTTTGTCTTAGAGAGAGTAAGTTTTCTCATAAGCATTACGTAACTATAGACATTATTGGAGTTGTGCCTGTCATACTGTTTGTGTTTTAATTTCACTGTCACCTACAGGTGTTCAGATTAGTTCTATTTCAATTACTTGTTTGTTCTTGCTGCTGTTACTAATGTTGGTGCTATTTTCTTTACATACTTTACAATGCTTCCTTCTCATACACATTTTTATTCTTATGTTTATAGAGTCGTATATTTTCTTTACTTCTTACCTATGTTGCATTTTTGTTCCTCTGAATAATTACTGGGCAAACATCACAGGGTTCATCTTTCCTGTTTTGTATTCTTTCTTTGTGCTCAAGGCCAACCTGTCCTTCTACCATCTCAGTGTTTTAAAGAACCCTATTTACTGCTAAACCAGAATAATATTATTAAATATCTTCACTTTCCAGATAGTGGAGAAAAGCACTGTGCTTTCTACAATATTTTATATTCAACATGGCACAGTTCTTAACAGCAGTCAGATAGTAACTGAGTCAACGGTGGTAGGATGGGGGTTACCTGTGTGTATCTTCTGAAACTCATGAATTAATATGATATAAAACAGCTGTTGAGCAGAATGTGGTGTTTTCTTCAGTTCTCTCCATTTATAGTTGTTCTGAGGCACTTTTATGTTCGTTTCCTTACTGCCATTGATAATGATAACATTTGAATCTGATATTTCCATGCCAGCTGTCCTTTTGAAATTCCATTACTCATGTTTTGTGACTTTGTAGTGGAAATGGGCAAGTCTTAAATTAACTTAAGGGCATCAGAAGATAATTAGCTCAGAGACTTCAGCTCAACTTTATGATACCTAAGTTCTTGGTTTTCTAAAAATAATAAAAAAATTTTCCGGTTTTTATACACTAAAAAGCATTACTTGTAAAGTTGGCTCTCCCGTATGGAATTCATTTATTCTGTTGCCATGGGTACCATATTGGTCATGGAATGATTGTCTGTTGTATCCTCAAACTGAGACTCAAAGATGTTTCCCCGCCCCAGAAAGCTGTAAACTACATATTTTCTTCTTAACTATCTATTTTTAGTTTAGGAATATTTTGTAGAAAGTTCCTTTATTTTAACAGGTGCTATAAGTAGCATGAATCTTGCACTGATTAATTCTACTTTACATTTAATCTCTGTGTCAACCAGCCTTCAGGAGTACCTGCAATCACTCCCATCTTAAACCCTGTGCTTTTGCTTAGCATACCATTGAAATTATCAGAACAAGGGTCACCACTTCTCACATTCTAATTTTCTCACAATAAAATACATTTTATTTATTGTAGATGCTTAGTAGAGATCCATTGATTCCAGGCAGAAAGATATAAGTGCAAGAGATCACTTAAATAGATATTTGTTAAATGTTAAAATAGATAAATCTCATGTATGAATTTGTTCATAGACATATATATGTATATATGAATGCACATTTTTGCAATACACTGTTCTTAATTTACTTAGTATGTCAGTTCACATAAGTCAAGTTCATTCTTTTATTCTTCATTGTATGTATTGCATTTTATGGCTACACTGTAATTCTTTATCCAGTATCATGGTATTGAACTATTTCTCTTCTCTAACAGTAAAATAATTTAAATTTTTATTCAAATATTACCTATGTGAAAGCTTAAGCAATGGCGCAGATGTAAAGGGTACATAATACTGTTATGGAGGAAACAATTACAATTCCCTGCATGCATGTCATAGCTCACAACCATCTGTATCTCCAATTCCAGGTGATCTAATGACGCTGGCCTCTAAGGCCATTAACACTCATATAAATACACAAAAATCCAGCACATTGATTTTAATATCTTGGAATACACCCAGTAGTGGGACCACTGGATCAAATGGGTGGAAGTCTTATTTCTAGTTTTCAGAAGGACTGCAATGTGCTTTGCTCAGTAACAACAGTATGTAAAAAATATTTCATTTTCTCTAGTATCAATAATTCTTCAGAAACATCTTTCAAAAACTATCTAATATATTCCAGGTCAAAATCCACACTAATTTCACATATAGTAAACTAAAGACCTTTTTTAATATTTTGTCTGGTACATAAGTATATGTGTATTTTTTGTGCATGTAGGCACACAAGCATATGTATCCGGTTTGTAGAGATCAGAGGCAATGTGAGTATGTCCTTCAATCACTCCCTACTTATATTTGGGGTAGTATCTCCCTGATTAGCTATGAGCTTGTCATGACAGTGAGCACCACTAAAAACATATTTGTACATAGGCACTAGAGTTCTAAGACAGGCCCTCTGTGTATATTTTATGATTTCTGGTTTAGTGTTTTTATGCCATCCTTGAGTATCCTCCCTCACAAATATGTCTGTCAGATATATTGGGCCAGAAGGCTGAAGATGATGCTTCAAAATTTACCACTTTAAAAATAAGTATATGTATGTCAGTAATCCTCTTATATTCAAGTTAAAATGATATAAAAATCTGCATTTATAATAGCAAACAGAAACATTAAATTCATTGGGAATAAATTTAATAGAATGTGTCAACATTTTATGAGCAAAACCATGAAATATTTGAAATACGAAAAAGACATTGATTCAAACATAGAAAGAAGTCCTCTTATTTAATTACTAAGCCCCTCATGTGAACATATAAGTTCAGTTTCATGTCTGAAAGCTCTCTACAGCTGTTTACTCAGAGGTGACTGTCAGTGTTTATAATGGACAAACACCTGTGTGGAGCTAGAAAAGACTACACTAAAAGGAGGTCGAGAATAGGTAGATGAACACTCTCAGACAAAGCCACACAAGAGGAGGCTGGAGGATCAGCATCAGTTTTTGCTAATATCACCTGGCCAGCAGAAGATGAAAACTAGACATTGGAGACAACAGAACCTTGGAGCTCTACCAACCTGTGGAAGTAATGGACTTTATATCTGTGGGTGCTGAAACAGGTTGCTCCTCATTTGGAGACAAAAAGACAAACCTGGATACATATATCATCACTTTATTAAATGTTGGTTTAAAAATGCAATGGTAGAAATTAGGTGGTGTGCACAGTATACAGCAGATCTGCCCCAACGGGCTACTTTGTGGATATAAAATTACATGAAGTCAATTCTATAATCTATTTTATATGAAAAGAGGTAACTATAAAGGAATAGATGCAATTGCCTGTGATACCTATATTAAATAGATATAGTCAAGTGCACATGAATCTGATAATTTATATAACAGGAAGCTCAGAAATTATAGACAAAAATGTTGTAGCTACGTTCAGGGAGTTGAATGAACTTAATGAAGAGATAGGAGAATGAGAATATGGTATTTGGGAGAAATAATACTTTGCAGACCTTAAGTTTTTATATTGTAGTTTAAAAAAAAAACACAGTAGCATATTACCTAAAAATAAGATATTAAGATTAATGAGGACACTGAAAATAACAAAAAGGAACTTCAAATAGTGAATTTAATTATAAGTGGATAAAAGAATCATATTTTAGAAATGGAGAAAAATCCAGATAAATGGAAAGCAACGTTTCAACTGCTGACTATAAAGCTAAAGAAAGAAAACACACACGCACACACATACACACACATTGCTAAATAATCCATTCTAACTTTTGAATGTATCTTTATGGTTTCTGACTTAGAGCTTGGCAAAACATCTATGTGTATTGAAGGTACAAGAAGCAAATACATTTTTGTGAATTATAAGGTCGTTGTTTTTCATGGTGAATGAGAGTAAAATTAAGGAGGTATTAATCATGTTAATCTGCAATGCTGGAATATCAGGTAGTGTCAAATAGTGTAGGTACTTATACACAGCAATTTATACACAGGTGTTTTTCCCTACTCTTTCCATGAAGACTACCTAAAAATAACAATAGTAGAAGGAATTTAGCACACTTGTCTTCTAGTTGCAAAAGTACATCTTTTGGGTCTTGTTTGATCACTAGAAACAGGAATATTGTATTGCTAAGCACACCACACAGTATGGATACAGGGCCCAGAGAAATCAAGCTGGAACTAAGGAGGAAAGTTCTTTTCTGCTGGCTAGTGTTCATACTGTCAGGAGGTTCTACACAGTTAGCTGAGTAGAGGGAAGCCATCAAAAATCTCATTCATCATTGGACACTGAATGTTACAATACCAACCTGCCGGTCAAATTCTGCCAGCTGGCACCCAGTGACGTGAAATTTTGGAGAATGACCCTCTACTTTATGATTGAATTTTAAATCTGTTCACATATCCATGAGAGGAAATATATACCTTGTATAATAAAGCTGACCAGAGCTTATGGCTAGGAAGATCAAATGCCCTCGGCGGCAACCTACTACAGGCGTTTTGCTGAACGAACATTTAGTCAAAATGATTTATGTTTACATATAGTAGAGTAGTGCTGTTCTCAGTCTTGGTCAGAGACACTTCTGTTTGCAGTGGTCAACAGCTGATGCAAAGACTCATAATTGGACTAAGTGTTGGCAATAAATCATTGATGAGTACTTAGCCTAAAATGAGATAGCCATATAATCCCTTTAAGACCTAGAAGACATCATGAAAGAGGCATGGCTGTTGCTGTCATAAACTCACAGCATCTGTGGCTACATGAACAAGCAATGCACGGAAAATGAAAAGAAAAGAAAAAGATTTGTTGGTAGTAAGATGACTAATTTGTAAGAAAAGAAGGGTTAGAAATAATGGGAGAGGAATAGGGAGGCTTCTGAAGAGGGAATATGAACCCAATATATTGTAAATATGTGAGAAACATTTTTTACATAAAAGTAATACAACATAGAAAAGTGACCAATTTCAAAGTTGGAACACAGGAAAAAAATCACAAAGATAATGGGCCATCCAGTGATTAAAGAAAATTAAAAAGTGATAAAAAAAAGAATTTATCAGAAACACTGAAATCAATTTTAATGATATTGACCATAACCATAAATCAAATATAAATAAAAAAAACAATGTTTTTCGAAGATTTACTTATTTTATTAATGTTTGCTTGACTGTAGGTAAGTAGGTCATGTGAGTGCAGGTACCTATAGAGGTCAGAAGACAGCATTAGATCCTCTAGCCTTGAGTTACAAGCAGTTGCGAGCCACCTTATATGCATACTAGGAACCAAACCCAGGCCTTCTAAAAGAACAGTGTGTGTTCTTAACTGACAAGCTATCACCATAGCCATTCAATGTGAAATCTTGATAAAACTCATGGAGACAGAAAGAGAACAAACAAGTAATTCCTCCTTACTGTGTGTTTCTAGCTAAAGCCAAAGAATATGCGATGATCAAAAAAAGTCATCTAACTGGCCCTAGAGTCATAATTATCACAAACAAGAATCAATAATAGGTGCTAAATCATCAATCTGATGCTAATTTGGGTGAGAACAACAGAAAAAGCAGAAGGTTTATTTTAAGAGTAAAGTGTTATCATTTTTTAAAGTGTTCTCATTTGAAACGTCTGTGAGGCATCATCTTTCAAATGTTATCAAAGCTGGAGCCTGGGGTGGCTCATTTGAAGCATTCTCTTTGCAAACAAGCAAAGCTGAGTCAATCCCTGGAACGCATATACAAATTTCAAATGCTGTGCAATACTTTTGTAATCCTACCACCGGGAAGGAGGAAATCTGAGGCTTCACTGGCCAGACCACACAGCTTAATAAGCATGTTCCAGGTCAAGGAGGGATGCTGTCTTAAAGGAGTTGAGGATAACATGTGGAGTTGTTCTGTAGCTTCCACACTCAAGCACACACAAACACACACACACACACACACACACACACACACACACACACACACACACAGAGACAGAGATAGAGAGACAGAGAGACAGAGAGAGGGAGACTGGAGAGAGAGGAGAGAGAGAACAGAGAGACATAGACAGACATACAGACAGACAGGGAGGGATCATCACAGTTAAATCCCTAATTAGCATTAATCATTGACACAAAGAGAAGGACCCAACACATTTGTAATCTTATCCAAAGCACAGGACTTGCAGAAGCACTATCAGAAGATGTAAAATAGCTCTTCTGAAACATCTTGTCATAAATGACAGAGAGCTTGAAGAGCTGTTCTAGGTTGGAGGAAATTAAGACGATATAACAAATAAATTAAATTCAGGCTTCTGGACCAATACGCTGAAACTCTTGGGACAATTGTCAAAAGCTGAATGTGCTTAATAGTGCTGTTCCTTATTTTGATAACTGTGCTGTGGTTATTTAATGTATTAGCTTCAAAAGCAGGAAATAAAGTCATAACAGTTAAACAGCACTTTAATGTAATTTGCTCCATGACTGGAAATATTTAAAAATAAAAAGTTATAATGATATAGATACCACTGAGATGCACCTGCCACACTAGAGCAAAATCTACTGTGAAAATAAGCACACATTAGTGATTAAATAGCTTTCCTTAGTCAGGTTTACATAGAAAGTGGTAGTGACACAGTCAGAAATGAAAGAAGTTCTTTAACTTCCCTTACTTCCTTTAACACCAAAACAACCCTGATGCAGTCAGTTCATTTATGGAAGTGTCAAACGCATGGTGCACTCCATCACCTCTTTTTATGTAAACCTGCAAATAAAGGCGTTCCATTCTAGCATTCATTTCTAGTAGCTGATGGCATTTGGACTTTGGGTACCTTCACTCTGGTTATATTTAAAGTATTAGTGAAAGAAAATTAGAGCTATATTTCCAGGTGAATTTCATCCTCCTGTAACTCAAAGATAATGCATAGTTAGGTAGATTGGCATTTACTACAATCTAAACAATATTAGCCGGTGCTCTTGTGGCACTGTTATCATCTGATCTTTAACCAAGACTACTCAGTGGGCACGTCTGAGTTTTTCTTTAAACTATTCAACCTGATCTACTCACATTTCAAGCACTAAGTGATTTAATACAAGCAAATAGAAGATCATCGTTGAATTATTAAAAAGTTAAAGACCGTAGCATTCCATCACTGACATTGGCCTCCTTAACTTGGCAGCCTTCAGTCTCTATTGCTGTCTTACTGAATGACCTTTGTGGAGGCGGTGATCTTTAAGTCCTCTTGTTCTGCTCCATGTTCTGCTCTGCATTTGGCATATAAAATCGTCTGAAATAATCACCACCCATGAATGTCAGTGGCATTGTGCTATTCTCTTTATACACTTGGTTTGTGTCATAGAAGAGAGTTCGGACCCTTCACTAAAGCATAAAATATGTTCACATTAAATGCACATTAAACGTCTCCAGTATGTCTCCAGAAATCTCAATATCAGGATAAACTATGTAGTCTTCATTGCCAAAGGCGTTGAGGACATTGTAGAAAGATTTACACTGGGAATGTTTATAAGAATGGTAGTTCTCTGGACACGATGAGTTACACTTCAATTTGCACTCCTGTGTACAGGTTAGTCCGAACTATTTCCATGTGAGCAACTTACAAAGGTTGGAGAGAAGGAGAAGAATGGTTAGTTATAAAATGGCTTTTGAATTATTTCTTCAAATAACAATTTTAAAATAAGAGTAATTCTTTTTTTTTTTTTTTGCCGTTTCTATCTTATCTATTTTTTCTTTTTTTTTTTTATTAATTTATTCTTGTTACATCTCAATGGTTATCTCATCCCTTGTATCCTCCCTCCCATTTTTCCCTCCCTCCGATTTTCCCCTTATTCCCCTCCCCTATGACTGTTCCTGAGGGGGATTACCTCCCCCTGTATATGCTCATAGGGTATCAAGCCTCTTCTTGGTAACCTGCCGTCCTTCCTCTGAGTGCCACCAGGTCTCCCCCTCCAGGGGACATGGTCAAATGTGAGGCACCAGAGTACATGAGAAAGTCATATCCCACTCTTCACTCAACTGTGGAGAATGTTCTGACCTTTGGCTAGATCTGGGTAGGGGTTTAAAGTTTACCGCCTGTATTGTCCTTGGCTGGTGCCTTAGTTTGAGCAGGACCCCTGGGCCCAAATCTGCCTATCGTAATGTTCTACTTGTAGGTTTCTAGGACCCTCTGAATCCTTCTACTTTGCTATTCTCCCATGCTTCTCTCCTATTGGGACTCTAGATGAGATAAGAATATTTCTTTAAGAGAACGCAATAAAAAACAAAACAGAAAGCCAAGCCTCTAGGCACCTAAATTTATTGAGAAAGTGCATATAAGGCTGCATTTCAGATGACTATAATTATAATTTTGGATCTATTATATGTCTTTTCTCAATTCATTCTTTTATATTTAAAAAATCTAAAAGAGAAATCAATTCATAGCAGCATAATCTTAAAAATTAGCTTTGGGAACAATGAAATGAATACAAAATCATTTTAATATTCGGATCCATTTTGCCTCATTCTGAATGATAAAAGAAAGTAATGTTCTCAGTTTAAATTGAATAAGATCTCTAGAGGTACCTGATCGCATTCCTATACCTTTGTTTCGGTGAGTAGAAAGACTGTAATTTAAGAATAATGTATTTAGTTCACTAATAAGGACAGGGAGGCGGTGATTTAATTAACCATTAATTAAGCAAGCATTTGTTATCATCTTATTTGAAAAGTTCTAGGGAAAATAGTGAAGGAAAGGGAAACAAAACATGCTCTCACAAAGTTTATTACATGATTAGTGTTGCTGATTAAATTCACATCATGCATAGGAATACAACTACAAAGTGACATGAGATGCAAAAGGAGTGATGAAACCACAAGTGCTGAAGGTTGGAAGATGAGGCATTTAGTAGGCATCAGTCATTTTGGTTTAAGTACTAACAAGCTGGAAAGGTTGCATGCATTGTCCAATATTTCATCATTCAGATGATGAAAAGACTTCTCTTTTAGAGTTCCTTTTGTGAGAATTGCATGAATTGCTTTAGTTGAAACAGAACACTTCATTCGTTCTCATTTTTGTAGGTGTCAATCTTGGATTTAGGCATCCTCACAATTATTTGAGAGAATGCTTTAAGGAACCAATAATGTTGTAGATTGTAAGTATTACACATTATACATATGCATTTTAAATTTTTAGAATGGGAAATTTAATTTAACATGGTATAAAATTTCATAAAATACCAAAGTCTTAAAAATAATTAGGCAGCCAAGCATAGTAGTGCACTCCTTTAAGGCCAGCACTTAGGAAGGCAGAGGCAAGCAGATCACTGTAAGTTTCAGGCCAGCATATTCTACAAAGTGAGTCTAGGATAGCCAAGGCTACACAGAGAAACCCAGTCTTAATAATGATGATGATGATGATGATGAATATTTAATAGTAACCAACTAACACATCAGCAATTCTTTCCTTTGCAGCTATAAGCAACATAGAAATTCTGCACACACACACACGCACACGCACACGCACACGCACACACATTTGTCTTAGCCTTGAAAACAGTACTACAAAATTTCACTTACTGAGAAATTCTCAGGAACAGTTTACAGGACCCATGTGAATTCCCAGCACCCACTTGAGGAGGATCACAATGCCTATACTTCTAGCACTGGACCTCAAGTGCCCTCCCCAGTCCTGTGTGGGCTTTGCGTTCTCATGGCCTCCCCTTGAGGAATCTAGTCTTTTCTCGGGATTCCTCCGGGATCAACCCAGGCTGCCATGTGTTCTTATAAATAGTCTCATTAAACCACTTCCGTATCCATTGTCTTCACTGTAGCTGTCTGCATGTTGTAATGATGGAAACGCACAATTGTAATAGAGATGGTATGGCTCAGGAAATTACAACATTGACTAATGGATCTCCAAGCAAAGATTGGAAATGTTTATAATATAGAGGAACACTGTACATTTAGTAGAGCAATATTTATGTTGCATACACACAAAAATTGTACAGTCCCTATAGGTCAGATATTAGGATTTTTTTCTGAAAATTTAACAATAGCACTAAGTAACTGGGTAGTTGGTGGCTACTTTTTTCCTTCTCTTGCAAGGGCCATTGAATTTGACTTTCAGTTCATCTACTACACTGTTAATGTTACTGCTAATGTCAAAAGTCTGAACACTGGATTATTTGTTACCTTTTAAAGGTGCTTTTTAAAAATGATCAGGAGTTAAAAACATGTGTGTTAAAGGAATCCCATATGTGAGCAAAGAGAAAACGAACCCAAGTGTCACAGCTGATAAGAAAAGCTATTCTCAAAGTACAGTCTGAGATTTAGACTTCACACTGGATGCAGCATATTGGCAAAAATGAGGGGAAAAAATAGGTTCCTAAGGGTCTTACAAGATTTTGATCCCCCATTTCTCTCCTTCCAATACAGTAGTCCATGTAAAGAATAATGGAAAAAGCTAAAATAATAATTAGAACATAATATAAGGGCCGTCTATTCTGCAACATTTGGCAGGATCTCTTCTAAAGACCACATTTCAGCAAAACAACAGAACAAATTTTTTAATGTGAATTTCCCTTAGTAAGCAGTATAGGAATGCACAAACTGGAATCAGACAGCATTGCTGTCAAGAAAACTTATGAGAGAAATGGAAATTAAATTATGGCAGTTTCCCTAAGGAGAATTATACATATCAAAAAATATATATGTAACCTACTGTAGATGTACAGGGGTTCAGCAGATCTCCCTCAAATATGGGAAGTAAATTAAGAGAAACCAAAGATTTCTCAAAGGTATTTTTTGTTTTTAAATTTGTTTTGAATGAATATTTGCATATATATGATCAATTCTGAGTGCAGTTATTAATCTCAATATCATCAGATTAAAAATAAAGAAACTTTGTTTCACATTTCTAGAGACAGATAAATGCACTTACTTTAGTAGTAAAATGTTTTTTAACTTTGGAGTCTCTCTGAATATGCAGCTAGCCTGCATGCTGCATTGTTTTATTTGTGTCCCAATTTGTGTCTGAATATATTTATCAGAAATTACTCTCCACCACATTGAGAAAAGCAAATTGATTAAGCTGTGTGTATTTGAATGTGAAAAGAAGACTGCAAATGTATGTTTCTTTGAATGAAAACATTACAACCCTTACAGTAAAGTGTTACATTTGTATGAATATCAATTGTTTCACTCTTGTAATTACATGCAAAAGAGATGGTAGAGTTTGTTGAGATTATTTGCCTATTAACGTAACTTACTTCATGTGACACTGAACTTTGTTCATGGAAGATGTGTTTCCTTGCCAGTATATAAGTAGCTCTGGCAGCATTGATACCCAGGAATCACCAAACTCACAATAGAGCATTGTAAATCAACTAATTTATACTACTAATACCTGAGCAGGCAAAGAAGAGATACATGCATTATAACTCTTGATCAGCACTGTCATCGTGGGCCAATCATGAGCTTTATAAAGAAATTAACATCCCATAGAAAGGGCTAGTGCCAGTTCCAAGAGTGGCACTGTTCACTGTGGTCTCCTAATGCCAGTCACATCTAGACTCTACAGGCTTAAAAATGGCTCTTGTGCAGGGTGATGAATATGGATCTATTTGCATTTTTCTAAACGTAAATATCCAGTTAGACCAGCACCATTTGTTGAAGATGCTTTTTTCCATTGTACAGCTTTGGCTTCTTTGTCAAAAATCAAGTGTCCATAGGTGTGTGGGTTTACTTCTGGGTCTTAGATTTGATTCCATTGATCAACCTGTCTGTTTCTGTGTCAGTACCATGCTGATTTTATTAATGTTGCTCTGCAGTACAGCTTGAGATTGTGCATGGAAATTCCTTTAGAGAATCTTTTATTGTACAGTTTTGTTTTAGCTACTCTGGGTTTTTCAATATGATGTTGAGAATTGATCTTTATAGGTCTTTAAAGAATTTCTGGGTATTTTGACATGGATTGCATTGAATCTGTAGATTGCTTTTGGTAAGATGACCATTTTTACTATGGTGAGTCCCTCAATCCATGAGCATGGGAGATTTTTTACCATCTTCTGATATCTTTTTCAATTTATTTCTTTAGAGAGATGAAGCTTTTTTTTTCATACAAGTCTTTCACTTGCTTACTTACAGTTACACCAAGATGTTTTATATTATTTGTGACTATTGTGAAGGTTGTAGTTTCCCTAATTTCTTTCTCAGCCTGTTTATATAAGAGAGCTACTGACATTTTAATTAATCTTGTAACCCAGCCACTTTGCTGAAGATGTTTAACAGCTGTAGGAGTTTTCTGGTGGAATTTTGGAGTTCAGTTATGAATAGTATCATATCTTCTGCAAATAGAAACATGTATCACCCTGCACAAAACTAAAATTCAAGTGGACTAAAGACATCAACATAAAACCAGACACACTAAATCTGTAAGGAGGAAAAGTGGGCAAGAGCCTTGAACTCATTGGCACAGGAAACAACTTCCTGAATAGAACACCAATAAATAGCTCAGACTCTACGATCAATAATTAATAAATGGGACTTCATGAAACTGAAAAGGTTATGTAAGGAAAAGGACACTGTCAAAAGAACAAAAAAGCAGCCTACAGACTAAGAGAAGATCTTCACCAACCCTACATCTGACAAGTGGCTAATATCCAAAATATATAATGAACTCAAGAAATTAAACACCATCAAACCAAATAACCCAATAAAAATGGAGTACAGAAGTAAACAGATATTCTCAGAATATCAAACGGCCAAGAAACAATTAAGGAAATGTAGATTTAGGAACAGTCATAGGGGAGGGGAATAATGGGAAAATGGGTGGGGGGAGGAATGGGAGGATACAAGGGATGGGATAAACATTGAGATGTAACAAGAATAAATTAATAAAAAAAAAAGGAAAAAAAACAATTAAGGAAATGTTCAACATTCTTAATCATCATGGAAATGCTAATCAAAAATGTCTCTGAGCTTCTATCTTACACTTGTCAGAATGGCTATGTTTAAAAATTCAAGTGACAGCGAGGATATGGAAAAAGGGGAACACTCCTCCATTGCTGCTGGTGGTGCAAACTTGTACAACCACTTTGGAAATCAGTCTATCTCTTTCTCAGAAGATTGGGAATAGTGTTACCTCAAGACCCAACCATACCACTCCTGGACATATAACCAAAAGACGTTCCACCATACAAGGACATTTGCTCAACTATGTTCATAGCAGCCTTATTCATAATAGCCAGAATCTAGAAATAATCTAGATGTCCTCCAGCCAAAGAATGGATAAAGAAACTGTGGTACATTTACAAAATGGAATACTACACCGCTATTAAAAACAAGGAAATCTTGAAAATTTCAGGCAAATGGATGGAACTAGAAATGATCATCCTGAGTGAGGTAACCCAGATCCAGAAAGACATGCATGGTATATACTCACTTATAAATGGACAATAGCCCAACATACATGTCCTCTGAGAGACTCCAGGCAGCAGGGGATTGGGATTAATGCTGGGACTCCCTGATGGGCTCCCAGTGAGAGTGGTATGGAATAATGGTGAGATGGAAGGACCTAGAGTGTTCAGGAGACCATCAAGGCTGGAGAATCTGGGCCCAGGAAGCCCTTCACAAACTTTACACCAACCAAGGACAATGCATGCAGTAAACCTAGACCCCCTGATCAGAAATAACCAGTAGACTGCTCATTCTTCGTGGCTGAGGAAAGAGCAGGGAACTGTCTCTTAAATGAACTCTGGTGGCCTCTATTTGACCACTTCCCCTTGGTGGAGAGACACAGTGGGCACGCAGAGGAAGGGGAAACAAGCTACCCAGATGAGACCTGATAGGCTGTGGTCATATGGTAGGGGAGGAGGTATCCATCTTTCAGAGGTCTAGGGAAGGGGAATAAGGCAGAAGATGGGGTAATAGATGAGTGGGAAGTGAGGAGATAATTGGGGTATAATCTGGATAAATTATAATAAACTAAAATTTAAAATCACAAAAGAAGAAAACATGACTCTTGTAGGTTTAGTCTCAGAGAAGTCACTTATTACAGCACAGAGAAGAAAGAATGGCCCAGGGTTAGACTCATCTCTAATGACTCCTTTTCTTAATGTCAAGGCCATCTCAGCAAAAGATCATAACATACTTATCTAGTGTGTGAGTTGAACAAAGAGAGCATGCAATGTCATTCCTTTTCATAATAACATATGAAAAAAATGAAGGCTCGGTATTCTTATCTCCTTGTCTTTCAGGTAGCTTTGGAAAAGTAGTGATTGATGCCAAATATGATGAGATTGGTGTATATTATATATACAAAGCAATATGGTTTATTACGATATTCTCATGCGAATATGTAAACAAACCAATATATATCTATGTGCCAAATATGTATATATAAAATCATTGTTTACATCATTGCAACTCTGAGAGTACAAGCACAGTATCTGGCCCTGAGAGAGAAATGGAGCAGAAGATAAACAAGAGGAGACTTGGGCCAAAGGAAAAGAAAAAAGATGGAGAGAGATGAGGAAGGAAAATCATGTGTCCTTGGAAACGTGTGTGTGTGTGTGTGTGTGTGTGTGTGTGCATGCTCGCCCAGGCTCACAATATCGTACATTGAAATTTTTAACTCATTACCACTGTCCACACTTACCCACTCCACTTTACACTGATCTCCTTGCACACATAGTACTTTTAACTCTCTATCAGCAACAAATCTTTTTTGCTTTGTTTGTTTCTTCTTGTTTTTTGTTTTGTTTTGTTTTGTTTTGTTTTGTTTTTGACACAGGACCTCTCTGTGTTAGCCTTGGCTGTCCTGGACTTGCTTTGTAGACCAGGATGGCCTCAAACTCACAACAATCTGCCTGCCTCTGCCTCCCGAGTGCTGGGAATAAAGGCATGTGCGATCATGACCAGCCAGCAACAAATCATATAGCCACAATTAAGGTAGATTGTTTTCTTCTTTTATTCTGATTATTCTGATGATGATGGTGATGATGATGATGACGATGATGATGATGATGATGACGATGACGATGACGACAATGATTATTCTCTGGTTATAAAGATAATGGGACTTTGCACAAACTGAATGTGAATTCTCTATCTCTGAGCTCCATACTAAACGCTAGGACAGATGTTTTTATACAGTACTTCATCCATATCACTACTGAGCACCGCTGTCACACTGAGAGAACAAACACAGATTCTGGCCCTGACCTGACAAAGACAAGAAGCAGAAGATAATCAAGACGAGAGATGGATCAAGGAGAATGAGAAAAGATGGCGAAGAAGGAGGAAGAAAATCATCTGTGTCACAGAAAATGCCTGTTGTGGAGATTCTATTCAGAGCTTTTCTATGTGCACTTAAGCAGCTAGCCAAAGCCCCAATAGAAATGCAAGAGAAATTATTTGTTAGTATAAAATTCCAAGTTGAAGAGTAAAGAAAACTCATATTAGAAAGCAGAAAAGCATTTGTACTAATATATTGGGACATGTAGTTTTTTCCAGTCCATAACTTTTAAAAGATAATCTTATCCTTTATTGTTCATTTATTCAACAATTTTCACTTTAGGGCTAATTTGTTCACAGACTGTTCTAGACACCTGGTCCACAGTGTTCAGAAACAGAGGGAACATTCCTCATATTTATGAAATTTGCATTTTACTTAGGGGAAAGTAGAGAAAAGCAATTGATTTTTTTCCAGTTTATTTCAAACTCTTTCATCTGATAGAAAATAACACCATTAAATGCTAGGATTTGGGGTTGGGATTTTTTTAAAGATGTATTTTTATTTTCTATCTATAAATGTTGTTTTTCCTGTAAGTAAGACTGTGCACCACATGCTTACCCAGTGTGACAGGGGCTAGAAGAAGATATCAGATTCCCTGAAACTGCAGTTACAGAGGATTGAGAGCCAAGCTGTGGGATCAGGGAACAGAACCCTGATCCTCTGGAAAAGCAGCCAGTGCGGTTATGCTGAGAGCCCTGGTTAACTGAGTTTTTTCATTTTCTTTTTTATTGGCATATATTAACAGTATAAAATAATAGGTTTTCACAAGACATTTTCATATATGTATTTAATGTATTTGGAGCATATATACCCCATTGATTTTAATGTCTTTCATTAATAAACCTAAAGAACAAGAAGGTAGGAAAACAAGCCTCCTTTAAAGAATACTAAGCAAGCAAGCCCATAAATTTTTGATTATGATTACTTATATGTAACTTTTTTTTACTTGATTGTTTTATTTTTTATGTATTTATTTTTTGTTAATTTATTCTTGTTACATCTCAATGTTTATCCCATCCCTTGTATCCTCCCATTCTTCCCCCCCCCCCCATTTTCCCATTATTCCCCTCCCCTATGACTATTCCTGAGGGGGATTACCTCCCCCTGTATATGCTCCTAACCCTAACTTTTTAATTATTAAGATTGTTAAAGATTAATGATGATCCACAACTAATCTATCTAAAAATGCCATGCCTCTCAAGACAGGCCATACCTGTTTCTGCTTTTGAAATTATTATTGAAGAATAACAGTCGACAAACTTGCTCTGTAAATTATTATACAGTAGGTAATTTGGTTTCTGTAGACTCTTAAACAAAATTAAGAATGTTATTTGGGTACCTTTTTGACAGTGGTCAAAAATGTAATCACAAGTAAGCACACCTTTCTTTTACATAAGGCTACTTAAGGTAAATGGAATGTTGATGAGGAGAGAAGGTCACATAATTGGTGTTCAAAAATCAAAATTATTTTCCAACAAACCCATTTCAAATATGTATTTATTAATAATTATCTTAATATTATCTTACATATCTCATCCTTGAAAATGTCCTCCATAACGATCCAGACTAATTCTGAGATCAACCCACATAAGCTTCTTTTAATTTAATGCATTTCTCTCTTGGGAAGCATTGATAGTCATACTGTTCTATTAGACTTTGTTCTTGATATTTGCACTTCTGCTTACTGATATATTTCAGATTATCACTTTGAAATGAAAACTGTGTAAACATTCATCCCTCAATAAAATAATTAAAATGGACTTTTGGGAGGCATTAAATGGTCTTAGTATTATTGGGGTGTGGAATATCTTGCTGGAGATTAGAACTTGGAAAATATAATACAAATCTGTGTGGGAATAAGGACCTTGGTTTCCGTTTTAACTGTGACAGTGAACAAAGTAGTTTGACTTTATTGGATACTCAAAGATCATTGTTAAAATGGCTTCACCATAGTGTGAATGTCCCAAGTAATTACACACGCCTTGTAATTTTAGGTGTTAGCTGTAGTTAACACAAAGCTGCTCTCTAGTTACTGATCATCAAGGTTGGTTGAGGACAGTTACCTTCTAGAGAAATCTCAGCATCAGCCCTGACCTCAACATTGCACTACCCCTTTCTCACTGTGAGTGTAATGTCTTCAGCACATTCAACTTCAGCTTAAGATAAAAGCTCACAAAACTCAGAATAAGGGGGTTCACACAAAGGAACCAAGTTTACAGTATTGGTTAAATAAGACTTATTTCATTATTTTTAGTGCCTGCTGGTAAATTGTAAGGCAGACAATGCTCTTCACATTTTCATTTTCCCCTCACATTTAAAGAGAATAAATTAGCTGAGTACAATGGCACACACTGTAATCCCAGTACCAGAGGAGCAAAGACAGGTGCATCTCCATGAGTTCGAGGCCAGCCTGGTCTACAAAGTGAGGCCAGGACAGCCAACGCTACACAGAGAAACCCTGTCTTGAAAAGAAAGAAAGAAAGAAAGAAAGAAAGAAAGAAAGAAAGAAAGAAAGAAAAAAGAAAAGAAAAAAATGTCCAAATAAACCTTTCATGCTCCATTTACATATTTTTGACACTTTGATTTCCCTCTCTGGTAGGTTGATGCTCAAATCTCAACTCCCTCCCGGTGTCTCTCTTTCATCTCCTCACTTGCTCAAGTTAAAAAAAGAAAAATTCCAACCTCCTTATGTTCTGTGGATACCATTCTTAGAAATTAGTCCTCTGATTTTTAAAAAGACAGCATTGACCCACCAAATAAAGAGCAGCTGATGAGAAGCAGCAACATCCAAGACCTCATCAAGAACAAACAAAAAAACCACTTGATGTCATTTGCTTGTGTAAAAAAATGAGGCAAATTGATTATTGATGCTGCCTCTGACACCCTCGATTCTTCATGTGGCTGCTCCGGCTGAAAAGATAATCATATTAAACAGGTTTGTTTTTTCTCCACACATCTCTGCCGCTGCCGTCTAATGTGATTTAAATAATTCTCCACTAGTAAAGAGCTTTCCCGGCCTGGCAAACAAATGACAATTGGAAATTTATTACCTCTCCAGCCTCTTTCTATTTTCTTTCACTTTTGTGAAAATGTTCTGTTATGATGAGATATACCATTTTACATTTCTCATTTTTCTGAGCACTGGCTGGATGGAAGTAGAAAGTTTGTGGTAAATACTAAGTCTGTTAAGGATGCCATAAAAAAAAAAAAAAAAAAAAAAAAAAAAAAAAAAAAACACCTAAGTATAATCCTCACTGCAAAACATTGAGTTACTATCGAACTCAGTGAGTCCCAATCAGCTATGAATTTACAATGTGTTGTTTGAACTTCACTCTTGTGCTATATATTTGCTTTGACTTTGTAGGTGTATATTCATAGAAAAAACCTAAATTACATATGGGGATATTGCATCAATTGATACAATTGGACCACAACTTACAGAAGACCAATGTCAAAGAACATGGACAAATCCTAGGAGCTTCTGGTTTCTTGGCCTCATTGCAAGCTATAAACCTAACCTATGCCAAGGCAAAAGATGGATATTAAAACAACAGAGGAGGACACCCAGCAAGCTCCTATGGATTCTGTGAGCACATAGACACACACACACACACACACACACACACACACACACACACACTTCAAATAACAAGCAAAGAAAATTAAGACTGTTCTATGTGTTTTAAAATCTTCTATATTTATTCTGTTTCTTTTCCTTTGGTTTGTGTGTGTTGGAGAATGAGAATTCTGGGTGATGAGATGGGTAGAGGATTTTAGAGAGAATTAATCCAGTGTTCAGTGTCAGCTTGCATGTTGTTTTCTCTGCTTTGCTTTAGCGTCGATAACACAATTTTCACAATGACCTTGAGCTCCCAGAACAATTCTGAAAGCCACACACAGGTTTATTTTGGGTTTTTTCTTTTTTGTCTTTTTAAATATTTTTTTACTTTTTACATATACATTTATATTATTACACGTATACAATAAACTACCTACAGCAAGAAGAACCATGACACAATCAGGAATTATATAAATGTTATATTGTTAGTGCTTTGGCTATTTGTATTTCACAGCCTTGAAGAAAATATCTTTCCTATCTTGGTGCATCTAAAATTCTGAATGTAAAGCAATCTCCATCACATCTTGTCATTATCAACTTAAAACATCTATCTAGACCTAAAAACATCTTAACCCCTAAACAATTAAGCTTCATTGTAAAACTAAGCTACCTGGTCTTCAACTCCATCAGAGACTTGAGAAGGAATAAACTTGATTATCTGAGTATGCCGGGAGTGCAGATTAGTAGCTTTTCAAATGAAAAGATGACGCAGACAGTTTTCTACCTGAATAGTCACCCAAAACTCTCTATTATGTTGGAGCATCTTCTTCAGTCTTCTGGCCCGATATATCTGACAGACATATTTTAAAATTCAACACACTGTGCTTATATCAGCACAGAGAGAAATTGGCCCCAAACACACAAAATCAATGGTTAAAAAAAAATAAAGGAGAGAGGGAAACCATAACATTTAGCAGAAACATGAATTCACTGAGAGTTTCATTTATAAGAAAACAAAAATGATTGTACAACTCTAGACATGTGGAAGACATACCAAGACACAACTTCTTAGGGACCTAATAATGCCTACTTACAGATATTATTCCTGTCTAATACGTGTGTCCTTTTCTTCATACCGTAATCTGATACGCCTAATTCCGGAAGACTTCTGTCGGCGTAATCACCTATCTTCATTTGAACTTTAATTTGTTTATTAGCCCTACTTAGAAGTCTATTGGTGTTTTGGAACAGCCTTAATTGCTTCACTAACAAAGAACATATGTGCCTGAGGAAGGCATGAGGTGACCTAGGATTATCTTGTTGTTTTTCTTATAGCCTCATAACATATCCTTTTGTCATCATGTACTGCACAGAATTTGCTGGTATTTATTACATAATAACAGCAGCTATTTTCACAATGCATACATGGTTCAGAAACGCCAATCAATGATGGCCTTTTAATTTGCATGACAGTTACCAACCTGTCAGTAGTTGGGCTGTGGGGATAAACTCCAACAAGACTATCCGAAGAGTCAGTAAAACCTGGCAATTCTCATACATTCAAAAAAAGATGTTCAATGAAATAGATTTGCCTTGTGATTGTTTGCAGACGTGATCACAGGCATGAAACATCAGACTCTCTTTAGTCTTAAAATAGTAATAAACCTGAAAATTGCCTGTATTGAATGGATCTGACCTTATATTACTTCCATCACACAACAGAGAGCAATTTAAGCAATGTAAAAACTACCTTTTTTAAAGAGAAGATTCCAATATAACACTTGACTCGGGCTTTCTGTTCAATGAAGCCCCGGGTCCCTGTAATTCTGAAGAGACTTGCAGAGGTAGGATGATGTTAAAATGCAGGCCATTTTAGTCTTGATGTGCCCATTTGGATTTACGGCATGCTACAGCTAAGTATCTGATTGCCAGTGCAGCTCAGGAAATTGGTTTGCAAAAGTCATGCTAGATTTTCAAGCTAAGACCAAATAGTGATATTACCATTTGGGCTATTTCAAAAGGACTGAATGGGTTTCTTTTGGTCATTTCCTGCATTTCACCAGTACTGTCTCCCCAACACACACACATGCACACACACACACAAGCACAGGCACATGTGTCACACACATACACATCACAGCACACACATCACAACACAACACACATACAGGCACATATGTCACACACATACACATACATACACACACACACACACACACACACACACACACACACACACACACCACAAATGCAAACATATACAAATTCTGAAAGGCAGAAAAGGATTGAGTTGAAAGACACTGAACTTACATATAGACAAATATTTTTATTTCAAGGCTCTGATTTCTTTCTAAGCTCGGGTTCTCCAACTGTAAAAAATAACATCTATATGCTATTTTCCTTATGTACTATATAAGGAAAAAGAACCTTACTGCTTTCACTTATTTGATCAGTGGTTTTGGAGTAAGTAATATGTTCTAGGCACTAAAAATTTTAGAGAAGTAGACAAACTGCAGACTCAAGCAGATGTATAGTCCATGGCAACACACTAAAACCACCATTTCAATATAACCAGGAAGCAATGATCCACATTTTGGATTTATTTGAGTATTGTCAAATAGAGATGGAAGAGACAGTAGAATGATTTTTTCAGAGGCTGAGATACTGTGTTCTGTGGAAACGTGTGACAGTTAAAATACAAACATGAGGACTAAGTACTTGCCTAGTGTTCTTGAGGCCCTGGGGTCTATGCTGAGCTCCCCACAAAGAAACAAATGAATTAAAATTAAATAAGACATACCTGGGGGACACAAATGTCATGCACCCACAGAGCCACTGTGTATGAGCTGCTTTTATTAAACAGATCGGAATAAATATATTAATCTCCATCAGCCATGAACTGGTGACCTCAACACCACTATCTCATCCATCATATTTTAGTAATGTCACTGCTATTCCCCCTAAGTATGTATTTTCTATTATAAATGTATTTTAATTGTATTTTTTAAACTATGCGGTCTGAGGAAAATAAACCCGTTTAGAAGGTAAAGCCATGGCAGCAGTGCTGCTCTGCATTCATCTTTGTGAATTCTTAGAACAGCAGTGATGTCTGTGGGCTTGTCTCCTCGGTTATAAAACAACACACATCAGCTATTAAAGTCATACAATATGTAAATTAACAAGTAGAAATGGCAATAGAATCAAATCACATGATGAAGACATAAAGCTTCATCATGTGATTTTAGGACTTTTTTGTTTTAAAAATGTGTGAGAACAGATGGTGTCTGACACTCTAGGCCTGGGTTACCTCACTCAGTATAATATTTTACAGCTCCTCCTTTTTCCTGATAATACCATGTATTTTTATATGGCTAAGCAGAATTGCACTGGGAGAAAGTATGGCACATCCTGGTAAAATTATCATGGTGAACTCTCATTGGACATGGTTTGAACAAAATGAAGAAAATGTCTAGTTTATCTTTAATGCAGGTTATTTCTAGCTCTAGAGCAGAAAATAGTGGGTGATGGGAAAGAGTGGGCATGAAGTCATGTTTTCCTCCTCCTGATACATGGAGTGTGGAAGCGAATCCAGAGGTACATACATACCAAGTTCAAAGCCAGCTAGGGCTATGTGAGACCCAGCCTCAAAGAAAAACACAAGAGTGAAAGAAAAAAAGAAAGGGGGGGGGGGAGAAAGGAGGGAAGGGAGAGGGGCGAACATATTTAGAAAGCTTATTCCAAGACTCAAATAAAAGATAATGGGGATTAGAACTGAGATGTTGATGAGGGAAGGAATGAAAACCTGTAGGACACAAAATATAATCTAAAAATATTGTGAATTTGATGACAAATAAATAATAAGAGGAAGAACTTTTTTTCTTTATGACTGACAAGTTATAGTTTAATAAAACATATTAATGATGATATTGTTAATGACATAAGGGACATGAAGGGAAATACAAATCAAAGTAAAATGTAAGAATTTCCTCTATACTGCAGAAGTGACTAAGGGAGTCAAATTGAAATGTTAATAGGTAATTAAAAGTACCAAACTGCAGAGCTAGAATGACAGGCCCTACTCTAAGGACACACATTCCCAAACACCCGGCCTTGGCATTTAAAGCCATGGGAGTGAAAGAAGTCATGAAGGAAAGATCATACGTAATGAAGAGAAAGTCTCAGAGATGGAGCTTTGAGACATTTTAACATAAAAAAACTTGGTAAATAAATCCAGTAAAGAATGGAAAGGAAAAAAAACCGCCTTAATTATAAATTATAATATATAAAATGAATATGTATTTAAACAGAAAGAAAATTGAATTAATAATTAATAAGCTTCTAGATGAGTAGAGCTTCAGGCCCACATGGATTCATAGATGAATTATACCAAACACTTAAGGAGTAAGTTTTGTAATTCCTCTCTAATCTCTCAGAAGAAAAACATGAGGGATTTTTTTTCCTCACTAGTTTTGTCATTTTAGCTTTTTCCTTATATCTATCTAAACAGAAAGAAAATACATTATGGTAAAAACAAATAAATAGCAATATTTTCATAAGCATTTTTCAAAACTCCTCACTACAGTCCTATCAAACTAAATCTACGTTGTATCAGTGTATAAAATGAAGAATCAATGATCAACTTGTGTTTATTCTTAGTAAGCAAGCACATCAACAACCAAAAATTTTGTGCAGATGTGATGGCTGGCACGAATGTCAGAATCTCTTTTGGTTTAAAGTAGTAATAAAAATTATTACTGGCTCTATACAACACATGTGATATTATATTACTTCCATTTCACAACAAAGAGCAATTTAAGCAATGTAGAAACTATCTTTTTAGAGAAAAGTTTTCAGCACTTGGCTCTGGGTTTCTGTTTGATGAACCTCTGGATTTCTATGGTTTTGAAGGGACTTGCAATGGCAGGAGGATGTTAAAAAGCACCTCATTTTAGTCTTAATGTTATCAACCCTACCAAGTAAGAGCAATCATATGATCACATGAATAAATGCTGAAAAGGCATTTGACACAATCTAAGGCACATTAATTCTAGCCCTCCACAATAGAGAATACTTCATATTTTATTTAATGGTAGTAAAAGCCTGTGGGCACGATCACTTAATAGTTGAAAGGTAGACGATCAGGAGTAAGACAAAGATGTCTCTTCCCGGTGCTTCTCTTTACAACCTGTTCCTCGTCACTCACCCTATCTATAGAAATTAAACAAGGAAAATAAAGCATATTGATTGGAAAGAAGGAAGTAAATTTCATTGTTCATGGATGGTAGGTAGATACAAAAGTTTCAGTTTATCTCTGTACCCCATGTTTTGGATTTCAGTTTTGTGCAGGGTGATAAATATGGATCTATTTGCATTTTCTACAAGTAGCTATCCACTTAGACTAGCACCATGTTTTAAAGATGCTATCTTTCTTCCATTATTGTGGTTTTGGCTTCTTTGTCAAAATCAAGTGTCCATAGATGTGCAGAGGCCTGCACAAACTAATGCACCAACCAAGGACATTACAAGCAAAGAAATTAGCCCCCTGTTCACATGCAGCCAATAGACGGCCCATTCTCCGTGTGGGGAAGGGGAATGGCAAATGTGGGCTGCCTCTAACATAAACTCTGGTGCCCACAATTCGATCACTGCCCCTTGGTGGAAAGGCCCTGTGGGAACACACAGAAGGGGACACAGGCTTTCCAGGTAGGACCTGATAGGCTGTGGTCAGATGGTGGGGGAGAAGGACCCCACTTGTCAGAAGACTAGGGGCAGGGAGTAGGGTCAAAGAGGGAAGATTGGGAACAGAAGCATAAGAGCAAGGGGATTACAATCTTACAACTGGATGTAATGTGAATAAGTTATAATAAAATAAATATTTATTGTATTTTTTAATTTTCAAAATGTCTCCTAGAACTAATGCATTGTAACAAGATTTTTAGAAAAGTAAATATATATGAAGTTCAATAATTTTTTTATATATAGAAACTAAAATTTAAAATATTGATATTATACAAATCCCCCTTCAAATAAAGACCTGGTGATAAATCTAATAAAACATAGCAAGAACTAGAGATATAGCCCCCACATTCATATACAGGAAAACAACATTGTCAAGATATGAATATTTCTCCACATGATACAGTGAAATGTTCACCCTAAATATTCTCAGCAAGTTATTTTATGGCTACTGATGAATTATTTTTAAAATGTTATGAGAAAACAAAAGATCTAGAATAGAAAACAGAACATGGAAAGAGAATAAACCGGTATTATCAGACTTTATCACTCACTCACTATAAACTACCTTTAACTAACATCCTGGCTGTGTGGAGTAGTGAGAAGCTATGGCTGCCTTCAGTAGGTGAAATGACTGAATAGCATGTCAAGGATTCTGCGTTGCAGGTCCAGGAACAAATAGCCTTGGGTCATGTTAGCCCACAAACTTCGCGTTCATAGCCTACTTCTCTGCAGATCCAACATCCTTGGGACTATTAAATCAGTCCCTTTGGAATATACAGATAGATTCCCACCAACTGCAGAAGTGAGGGACGTCATCAGAAAGCAGACTTCTCTGCTTTGCTGGGACCAAGCAATATTTGAGAATTATACTGACTCGTAACGGGCTTTGCTGTGTTACCACTGAAACTTCATGAATGTAACGATGTTGGAACATGGTACTTGATGTAATATAAATCTGTTTTCTTAGGTACCCATATTTGGATTGAGAATAAACTCTAATTCCCTTTGGAGTAAGAGCTACTGTATTGTTACTCTTTTACAAATGATGTGGAAGAAATGCATTTCTTCCATATCAATGGGAGGTAAAGTTGCGGTGCACCAAAACTTTGCGAAAGTTTCAGGCTACCTGAATGAGCCTCCATAGACTGCAGTGGCTTCTCATTCCTGGGGAAAGGGCCTCTCTTTGTCATGCACTGACCTTGCCACTCTTTTCCGTCAAACCAAACCCTACGTTTTGTTCACCCCCAAGAAACCCCTTCGCTAAGCTGTTCCTGTCCAAACAGAACTGAGGGCTGGGGTAATTCTCATTCACGTCCTCCGTGCACATCCGCACCGTCTGTGGAGTCAAGTCGCCGCCCCCTCACAGTTTTAGAGTTTTGAAGTGACATTCTGTAAATTTTAGTTTTCTGCTTGACACTAAGTCGGAAATGTCTTCAAATACGAGTCAGAGTCCTCCCGGTTTGTGTTGTATAGGGTTTGACATTTCTAAGTAATAAAAGAAGATGAGCAGAGCTGGTAATGTAAACCATGAATGTAGATGGTGGTGACAGCAGCCTGCCTTGGGAGAACTGCCCCAGGCAGGCTGGTGATTTCAGATCAGTAAGGAGTTTTTTACTAAGTCAGCAAAGTAAATGATAGCTTGACAACACCAGAATGTTACATTGTAGATGCTGTCTAATAAATAATACATTAATTGCCTGAAAAGTAATCATATCTGTCCCTTGCCAGAGGTCACCGTGAACATAAGGTCACAGGTCTTATAATCAACCTGTCCACCTAAAGTAAGGATTATTTTTGTTGCATGGCATTTGGCCATTTTTTTTTTCCTTTTCTTTTTTCTTTTTTTTTTTTTTTTTTTTTTTTTTTTTTTTTGAGGCAGAGTAGGATGAAAACAGAGAAGGGTGGGATGTGGTTAGACATGGCTCATGCCTTTAACTCTGGCACTTGTGAGCTGGAGGCAGAAGGACTGGGATTCAGAAATGAACATAGGCTACATAGCAAGACCCTGTCCGAGAAAACAAAGAGAAAAGAGCAGCATACTTAGTCCATCAAAAGAAGTGAATGTCAAGGTAATCCAAGAACAAGAGACAAATTAGAACTCTCCCGAGCACTAAGCATCATTTATCTCTTTCATGGCCTCCACAAATCCTGCTGGACTCTGGTAATCGGGCCTCTTTCTCTTGTTCTGCTTGACCTCCACTTCGGAAACAAGAAGCAAGCTTCAAAAAACCATCTTCCACGGCAAAGGGACATTTAACTGAAGAAGACTTAGAAGACAAGCAGTAGAGACAGAATAGTTTTAATCAAACTATCAAGCAAGCACACAGCTCTGCAGGGTGAATATTACCAGATCACACTTGCACTACAATGGAAAGAGGCTGCAGTCCACAATGACCCCAGCTTATATGAAAGGAAATGAAATAATTTGAAGTTTGAGTGAAAAGGAGATAATTTGACAGTAAATTTACATTTGAGTTTTTGCTGAAATGTCCTTATAACACTTGAGACTTATCCTCTCTGCACACTTGAAGTAAAAGCATCCTTTCACACAAAAGAGAAATTGGCTATTAAATAAGAAGATTTTAGAATGGGCGAAATCCTATTCTTAGAGCTAAGCAACTCCATTAGCACTATAGATTTGGTTTGTTCAACTCCAAGTACATAAAAAGAGAATAATCAAAGCTATTTAAACAGACATCTTTAGTAAAGGTAATTATTGTTAAAACTTGATTTTAAGCAAACAAAAACTGAGTAAAGAATAACTAACTTGCTCCTTCACACACACACAAACACACACACACACACACACACACAAAAAAAAAAAAAATAAATAAATAAAATAAAATTTCAGTAGACAGATAAATACAGATATCCTCAATTCTATGGCTGTTATTATCTTATAAAATTATTGGTTAACTTTATCATCAGAAATGTGTAGGCTTTAAGGAAAAATGGCATATGTTGGTTTAGGCTGCAGAGTACAATGGCATACCAGTGCTGTTCCATTGTCCTGTCATACAGGACTGTTGCATCAGCACAATTCAGCAGTCAACACAGAATTTTCCAGTTGCAAACAACAGTTCCAGCCAATGAAACAGTGTTACTTTGACTTTGTTTTATTTATACTGAGAAAGCTGTATACCTAATTAAGTATAATTTCAAAAATCTAAGGAATAATATACTGAATGATCCATCACTATGAAAGGCATTAGAAGTCACAAGGAACACAACTTTCAAGTCATGTTGAGTGTAATTTCTACATGTTGGTTCTACTTTCTTTGCTGTTATATAAAGCTCAAGCATGAACCATTTCAGGGACACAATCCAATTCTTAATAGCATGAAGAACAATCAATTTCTCATGACAACACCACCAGAGACATAGCATCACTCACTTGAGCCACTCTGGTACAGTTATTTCTACTAGGTCTTTCTGTTTATTAATCTCTGGCCTCAGTGTTTGAAAGCCTAGCTCACAAGAATATAATGTGATAAATCACAGTAGACTAATCTCAGAAATATAACATAATAAAATACCTAGATGTACTCTAAGAAATTTACCATGGACTTCCAACTTGGAAATGAAATTGAACAACGTAGCACAATTTACCTTGTTTATAAGAGAATAACAGCCATTTTTGCCTATTATAAAAAAAAAACAAAACCCTTTTTTAGAATTTCAAGGTCTCTACACACTCATTATCAAGTCTCGTAAACCTTAAAGTTATATTTTCATTTCTTATTTCAGTTCCCAAGAGAAGCAAATGAATCGTTCTCTGCCTGTGCTTCTTCCCATGTTCTGCTATGTGCTCAGTATTGGAAATCAGACCTGGGACAAGTGGCTAAGGTACTTATTTAACAAACCAAATCAGAGCCTAACTCCAGGTTCTCCCAGAATCCCTCAGTCCCTATTTGTTACTTGGCTGGCATACCTTGACCTCTACCCTAAACTTTCCAGTCCAGGGGCGGGACTTCCTCTCCCCCAGAGGCTGTTCACTATATAATGAGACATTTTGGTTCCCTCCTCCTTCTCTTGGCATTTTCTCGCTTTCCCTTCTCTCTCTCTCTCTCTCTCTCTCTCTCTCTCTCTCTCTCTCTCTCCCCTCGTCTCCCCTCCTCTCCGCCTCTCTCTCTCTCTCCCCCTCTCTCGCCTCTCCTCCCTCTCCTCTCTCTCTCTCTCTGTGACTGCATGTTTTCTCTTTCTGCTCTACACCCCCATACAACAACCCCAGCTTTTCTCTCTCATTCTGTATGGTGACTTCCCTGGGACCAGTGAACTCACCTGAGAGCTTCCCCCAATACATCTGCCTTTATATACTTTAACTTGGCTTAAACTGGATCATTTCGTCATTGGAAGAATACCTGTCATTCAGTCTTCACCACTTCCCAGTGCCACAAGTGTTTCCTTGAGGCACACATTTTTTGCATTGAGTATTTCTTAAAACATTGCATCTTCCAGTATTAAGTTATGCATGGAAATGTTCATCAGAGACATGTGAAAGATAAAAGCCCATAGCTCTCCTTTCCTAGAGTGGAATAAGTTCAGGAAACAACTTAGCACAGGTCATATGGAGAGCAAGCAAAAGGAATGGACCAGTTGCTTCTAACTCAGTGTCCTGCTCTTACTCAAGCGTTTAGAAAACAATCAACGAAAGAAACTTTCCATAAACAGATGAAGGTACATGAAAACTTCAGTCATTCTAACTATCCTTAGAGTAGAAGCAGAACATTCTGGAAGACAGAATGGAGGCCACAAAGTGTTTCTTTTTTAAGAGACCACCTCTTTCTTCTTTGCTTCAAAGGAAAAGAGAAATTAAAATTTCTGCTGAGTCAGGGGGAAGGGATAGTGTGTGTGTGTGTGTGTGTGTGTGTGTGTGTGTGTGTGTGTGTGTGTATGTGTGTGTGAACATAAGCTATCGATTATTCATAAAAGCCTAGGCTATGATACTGCAGATCACAGATGGATGGAGGCTCTTGGAGTCGAAGTCAATGTCCAAAAGTCTGTTTACCTGTATAAGGAATCCAAGCATAAAATATGGTGACGTACAATAATTTGTGCCTGTGTGTACACAGCTTGGCTTAAATCAATTCAAATAGAATTAAATATAGCCTATTGCTTCTCTACAATGGCAAACCTTCTAAACACAATACCCCATTACATATTGCAGTTCTATTAAAACATCAATACATTCCCATCCATCTCTACCCAATGTAGCAGAATAGTCGACTAGAACACAATAATTTAGTTCATCAGCTTAACAAGGGAATTTTACTTCCCTACATGAAGGTAAGGCCATAATCAATTACATAAAAAGGCAAAGGCCTATAGTCTTTCTAAGTAACACATGCAGTCTGTTTCAAGAGGAAATTGCATTTTAGAGGTCTAATATGCAAACACTTCTGTTAATGAGAATACCATCACATAAATTCTCACTTTTGTAGCTGAGTGTGCTACCAACCACAAAGGTATTGGATCCAGAAATGGGGGTGGCTATCTTTGGGGTCACACTTGACTGTTCATGCTATGTAGGTTCTAAGCCAGCTAAGATTCTTGTTTTTCTGGATTACCATTATTTTGCAAATTGGTTGTCATGGCAGGACATTCCTGAAACTGATCAAAGTTGACAGAAAACTTCAGGAAAAAAAAAAAAAAACTAGCTAAGATTGAGAAGGCAAATAGGAGAAAGGGACTCCTTGGTAGAGACTGGACTCAAATGCATTCTAGGTCAGACTTTCACCAGACTTCCAGATCAGTTGTCATGGAGATGTTGCAGAGCTCATCTCAGTAGTAACCACATGCTAACAATATAGTTGATTTCCTTGAAGTAATATATACACAGTCACATAGAATTCACAGACACACTCTCTTGTAATAAACATGTGAAAAGTATTCTCTTGTTCAGGAGATGCAAATCTGAGTTAGTATTTTAAAAAAGGATTCTTCCTTTAAACACCAAATACTTTATGTTTTCTCCAAGGCAGTCTAGAAATGAAATAGCAGAAAAAACAAGATTATTAATCCTTATATCTTCTTTTCTTTCCAGAAGTGATTTATGCCTTTGTAAAGAGGCACCTGCAGGAACGATTTAACTTGTCTGTCTGGCATAAGTCAATATTTGATGAGTCATTTGTAGATAAAACCATCTATAATCATATATTAATCTACCAGAATCAATTTGAGTATTTTAATCCACAAGCAATACATATATCTCAGTAGGGTCTCATGGTTTTATCCCAGTTTCTCTTCCCATCTTGCGACAGGGTCCATTTTAAATCATCCTACTCTCCAACCTTCCTGTTGCTCCCCAGCCTTCTCTAGGCCTCTTTTCCTATAGAAGGCCCTTTTTAGAGTCATGGAGAACCAGATGTGGAGGTCAAGTTCTTCATGAAGTTCCCATCAGACAGAAGGACAAGACTCACTCTTGGATTACCAAGAAGTGTTCAAGTGTGGACTTTTTGCCCAGTGTCTCTCTGTACTCCTCCTTGTTGATCTGAAGAAGCTCTTTACACCCTTCAAGAAATCCTTAAGGGAGGATCCAAGATGGCGGCGAGCAGTGTGGACCGCGTTTGGAGGCTCCAGTGAACAATTCAGGGAATTGCACAGATTTCTGAGCCAGGAACACCGAGGTCCGAACATCACGGCAGCGGGAGTGCTCCACGGTTCGGAGGGACCAGGGTGCGGAGGACCTGCGTGCCCCTGCACACGGGAGGAGCGTGGTTTTTCTCTGATCGGAGCGGCAGCGGTAGAGGCGGCAGCACCAGCGGCACCAGCAGCGGCGGCTGAGGTTTGCAGCTCATAGCCTTCCGGTGGAGGCGATTGGTGTGGTGGCTGGTGGGAATTGCTGCGGGAGAGGGGACTCGGGGCAGGATTTGGGTCGCGTGGAGCCTTTGGACCCAGATTGGACTCGGCAGACAGTTCGGCCCCAGAGTCCCGGGTACTGGCCCGGCCCAGCAAGCAATTCTGCCTGAGGCACTAACTCAGCGTGGCCACAGCTCCCCTGCTGTGGCGCAGGCTTAGTTGAGCACGCTGCTCTACACTAGGCACTACCTCAGCTCAGCGGCAGCTCCCCTGCGGTGACACAGTCTGGGCGGAGCACTTGGTTTCACCACAGGCGCTAACTCAGAGCAGCCGCAGTTCTCCTGCTATGGCGCAGGCTTGGTGACGTGCTCGGTTCCATCCTAGGCACCACCTCAGCTCAGCGGCAGCTCCCCTGCAGTGACACAGTCTGGGCGGAGCACTTGTTCCACCACTGGCGCTAACTCAGAGCAGCCACAGTTCTCCTGCTGTGGCGCAGGCTTGGTGACGTGCTCGGTTCCATCCTAGGCACCACCTCAGCTCAGCGGCAGCTCCCCTGCGGGGACACAGTCCGGGCGGAGCACTTGTCCCACCACTGGCGCTAACTCAGAGCAGCCGCAGTTCTCCTGCTGTGGCGCAGGCTTGGTGACGTGCTCGGTTCCATCCTAGGCACCACCTCAGCACAGCGGCAGCTCCCCTGCGGGGACACAGTCCGGGCGGAGCACTTGTTCCACCACTGGCGCTAACTCAGAGCAGCTGCAGTTCTCCTGCTGTGGCGCAGGCTTGGTGACGTGCTCGGTTCCATCCTAGGCACCAACCTCAGCTCAGCGGCAGCTCCCCTGCGGGGACACAGTCTGGGCGGAGCACTTGTTCCACCACTGGCGCTAACTCAGAGCAGCCGCAGTTCTCCTGCTGTGGCACAGGCTGGACAGAGCTCTCGGTTCCACCAGCTCTAAGACTCTGGTTGGACACAGTGTACAGTTTGAATCCAGAATTCCTGGCTGAGATTGGTGGTCAGTTCGGGCCCTGAGTCAATAACTGATCACAGCACGCACTTTGGGCCAAAAGGCCCTAGTGGAGCTTGGTGCGTAGTCCCAGCCCAAAAATTCTGGCTGGGCCCTGTGTGCATTTTGGGCCCAAAATCCCTAGCTGAGCTTGGCAGACGGTTCTGGCCCTGAGAATCTAGCTGAGTTCTGCCCGTGGTTCGGTCCCAGTGCTCCTGGCTGGACTTGGCAGGGAACACAGAAGGCTGTGGATACCTTGGCCTGACCCAACGCTCATTCAGAGACCCAGAACAATTGCAGGATCCACAGCAGAGAGGGACTGAGGATCACTGGCTGTGAGAGACCAGAACAACAGGGCTAACCTCCTAACATCCACACCAGTGAAGCTTTGAGCTCGCAGCCTAGGGAAATCGTAAGAAAACAAGTGAATCTATCATCAGACACCCTCCATTCAACTCTGGAAGCTACCCAACAAAAACAAAGACGGCAAGATGTCTAAAGGACAACGAAAAAGCATACGCAAAAAACCCAAAACAACATGGCGTCTCCAGTTTCCAGCTATCCCAAAGAAAACCACCCAGAGAACTCAAATACAACGGAAATACAAGAAATGACCTCAAATCCTTAGTAATGAGGATGATAATGGAGGAAACAAATAAAATTCGTAATCAAATGCAGGAAGACGCAGACAACAGGTGAGAGACATAAAAGAAGCACATAGAGTGGAACTGGAAAATTGCAGGAAAATGCAAACAACCAGATGAAAGAAATAACTAAAACGGTTCAAGCTCTGAAGACCTATAAAGAAGCAATGGAAGAAACTCAGGAATATACAAAAATCAGATGAAAGAAATCAAAAAATCAGTTCAAGATCTGAAATGAAAATGGATTCAATGATAAACACACAGACAGAAGAAAAACGAGAACGTGAGACCTCAGAGAAGAAGGCGAGCAACACAGAGGTGAGCTTTTCTAACAGAATCCAAGAGATGGAAGAACGAATCTCAGGGCTAGAAGATACAATCACAGATATTGAATCAACCATTAAAGAAAATGCCAAATCTGGAAAACTCCTGACACAAAACATCCAAGAAATTAAGGACACCATGAAAAGAAGAAATTTGCGGATAATAGGCATTGAAGAAAGAGAAGACATCAGACTCCAGGGCCCAGAAACTATTCTCAACAAAATCATAGAAGAAATTTCCCCAATCTAAAGAAAGGATGCCTATAAACATACAAGAGGCCTACAGAACACCAAATAGAATTGACCAGAAAAGAAAAACTGCCCGCCACATAATAATCAAAACACAAAACTTGCAGAACAAAGAAAAAATATTAAAAGCTGCAAGGGAAAAGGGCCAAATAACATTTAATGGTAAACCTATCAGAATTACACCTGACTTCTCAGCAGAGACCATAAAAGCCAGAAGGTCCTGGACAGAGATCCTGCAAACCCTAAGAGAACACAGATGCCAGGCCAGACTACTTTACCCAGCAAAATTATCAATAACCATTGATGAGAAAACAAAATATTCCATGACAAAAACAAATTCAAACAGTACCTATCCACAAACCCAGCTTTACAGAAGGTACTAGAAGGAAAACTCCATCCCAAAGGGTCAAGCTACAACCAAAACTACCCAGGAAATAGATAACTATCCCATGGCAAAAACACAACTACACAAACGCTCGACTGGAAACAACATCAAAATTAAGACTCTTAACAGTCACTGGTCATTAATATCTCTCAACATCAATGGCCTCAATTCTCCAATAAAAGACACAGACTAACCGAATGGGTACATAAACAAGACCCAACATTCTTCTGCATCCAAGAAACACATCTCACCCATAATGAAAGGCATTACCTCAGGGTAAAAGGTTGGAAAAAATATTCCAAGCAAATGGTCACAAGAAGCAAGCAGGTGTAGCCATTTTAGTATCGAACAAAATAGACTTTCAACCAAAATTAATCAAAAGGGATGAGGAAGGACACTTCATACTCATCAAAGGTAAAGTCAACCAAGATGACATCACAATTCTGAACATCTATGCTCCCAATACAAGGGCACCCACATATGTAAAAGATCTACTAAAAAAGCTTAAACCACACATCGATCCCCACACAATAATAGTGGGAGACTTCAACACCCCCACTCTCACTGAAGGATAAGTCATTGAAACAGAAACTAAGCCGAGAAATAACATCATTAACCAATGCCATGGGTCAAATGGATCTAACAGATATCTATAGAACCTTTCACCCAAACAAGAAAGAATACACCTTCTTCTCTGCACCCCATGGAACCTTCTCCAAAATTGATCACATCGTAGGTCACAAAGCAAGCCTCAACAGATACAAGAGGATTGAAATAATACCTTGTATCCTATCAGATCACCATGCTCTTAGGCTGCAATTCAACAACAACAGAAATAACAAAAAGCCTACACGTTTGTGGAAACTAAACAACTCTCTGCTAAATGACACCTGGGTCAGGGAAGAAATAAAGAAAGAAATCAAGGAGTTTCTGAAATTCAATGAAAATGAAGAAACAACATACCCAAATTTGTGGGATACATTGAAAGCAGTGCTAAGAGGAAAATTCATAGCACTAAGTGCCTTTAAAAAGAAATTGGAAACATCGCACATAAGCATCTTAACAACACAACTGGAAGCCCTAGAAAAAAAAGAAGCAGAAACACCCAGGAGGAGTAGACGCCTGGAAATTATCAAACTCAGGGCTGAAATTAACAAATTAGAAACTAAGAAAACAGTCCAAAGAATCAACAAAACCAAAAGCTGGTTCTTTGAGAAAATCAACAAGATAGACAGACCATTAGCCAAACTAACTAAAAGGCAGAGAGACAGTATTGAAATGAACAAAATCAGAAATGAAAAGGGAGACATAACAACAGACACTGAAGAAATTCAAAGAATCATAAGATCCTACTTTGAAGGCATATACGCCACAAAATTTGAAAATCTAAGGGAAATGGACGATTTTCTTGATCAAGTTCACTTGCCAAAGTTGAGTGAAGAACAGATAAACAAGTTAAATAGTCCCATTTCCCCGACAGAAATAGAAGCAATCATCGATGGTCTCCCAACCAAAAAAAGCCCAGGGCCAGATGGTTTCAGTGCAGAATTCTACCAGACCTTTAAGGGCGAGCTAATACCGATACTCTTCAAGCTACTCCAAAAGATAGAAATGGATGGAAAATTACCAAATTCATTCTATGAGGCCATAGTCTCATTGATACCTAAACCTCACAAAGACTCAACAAAGAAAGAGAATTTCAGACCAATTTCTCTTATGAACATAGATGCAAAAATACTAAATAAAATACTTGCAAACGAATACAGGAGCACATCAAAGATATCATTCACCATGACCAAGTAGGCTTCATTCCAGGCATGCAGGGATGGTTTAATATACGGAAATCCATCAATGTAATCCATCATATAAACAAACTGAAAATAAAAAACCACATGATTATCTCCTGGATGCAGAGAAAGCATTTGATAAAATTCAACACCCATTCATGTTTAAAGTTTTAGAGAGATCGGGGATACAAGGCACTTTCCTCAACATAATAAAGGCTATATACAGCAAGCCAATAGCCAAAATCAAAGTAAATGGTGAGATACTCAAGGAAATTCCTCTCAAATCGGGAACAAGGCAAGGCTGCCCACTCTCTCCATATCTCTTCAATATAGTACTCGAAGTTCTAGCCAGAGCAATAAGACAACAAAAGGAGATCAAGGGGATCCAAATGGGAAAGGAGGAAGTCAAATTATCCCTCTTTGCAGATGATATGATAGTGTACATAAGTGACCCTCAAAAACTCCACCAGAGAACTCCTAAAGCTGATAAACACCTTCAGCAAATTGGCTGGATACAAAATTAACTCAAAAAAGTCTGTAGCCTTCCTATACACAAATGACAAGCTTGCAGAGGAAGAAATTAGGAAACCACACCCTTCACATTAGCCACAAGCAATATAAAATATCTAGGAGTTACCCTAACTAAGCAAGTGAAGGACTTGTATGAAAAAAATTTCAAAACTCTGAAGAAAGAGATTGAAGATGACCTGAGAAGATGGCGTGATCTTCCTTGCTCATGGATCGGGAGAATTAACATAGTAAAAATGGCCATCCTACCAAAAGCAATCTACAGATTCAATGCAATCCCTATCAAAATAACTACACAATTTTTTAAAGACATTGAAAGTTCAATTCTGAACTTCATATGGAAAAACAAAAAACCCAGAATAGCTAAAACAATCTTGTACAATAAAAGATGCTCCGGAGGAATCTCCATACCTGATCTCAAACTGTACTATAAAGCAATAGTACTTAAAACAGCATGGTACTGGCACAGCAACAGGCTGGTTGATCAGTGGAATCGAATCGAAGACCCAGATATGAATCCACACACATATGGTCACTTGATTTTTGACAAAGAAGCCAAATCCATTCAATGGAAAAAGGATAGCATCTTCAACAAATGGTGCTGGTCTAACTGGAGGTCTATGTGTAAAAAAATGAAACTGGACCCATATTTGTCACCTTGCACAAAACTCAAATCCAAGTGGATTAAAGACCTCAACATAAAACCAGAGACACTAACTCACTTAGAAGAAAAAGTGGGAAAGAGCCTGGAACATATTGGCACAGGAGACAACTTCCTGAACAGAACACCAACGGCCCAGGCCTTAATGTCAACCATTAATAAATGGGACCTCATGAGGCTGAGAAGCTTCTGTAAGGCAGGAGACACTGTCAAGAGAACAAAGCGACAGCCTACAGACTGGGAAAAAATCTTCACCAACCCTACATCTGACAAAGGTCTAATATCCAAAATATATAAAGAACTCAAGAAATTAAACACCACCAAACCGAATAACCCAATTGAGAAATGGGGCTTGGAACTAAACAGAGAATTCTCAACAGAGGAGTATCAAATGGCTGAGAAACACTTAAAGAAATGCTCAACCTCCTTAGTCATCAGGGAAATGCAAATCAAAACAACTCTGAGATTCCATCTTACACCCATCAGAATGGCTAAGATCAAAAATTCAAGCGACACCACATGCTGGCGAGGATGTGGGGAGAGAGGAACACTTCTTCATTGCTGGTGGGAATGCAAACTAGTACAGCCACTTTGGAAATCTATCTGGTGCTATCTCCGAAAAATGGGAATAGGGCTTCCTCAAGACCCAGCTATTCCACTCCTTGGAATATACCCAGAAGATGCTCCAGCACACAACAAGAAAATTTGCTCAACCATGTTCATAGCAGCCTTATTCATAATAGCCAGAACATGGAAACAGCCTAAGTGTCCCTCAGTAGAAGAGTGGATAAAGAAACTGTGGTACATATACACTATGGAATACTACTCAGCTATTAAAAACAAGGAATTCCCGAAATTTGTGGATAAATGGATTGAGCTAGAAATGATCATAATGAGTGAGTTAACCCAGAAGCAGAAAGAATCAAATGGTATATACTCACTTATATCTGCATACTAGCCCAAGGGGCATGTCCCACGAAAGCCTTCACTTACCAGGAAACTGGGACAGAGGGGAAGGCATCCTATTGGGACTCTAAATGAGAGACGCATGGGAGAACAGCAAAATAAAAGGATCCAGAGGGTCCTAGAAATCTACAAGTAGAACAATATGATAGGCAGATTTGGGCCCAGGGGTCCCGCTCAAACTAAGGCACCAGCCAAGGACAATACAGGAGGTAAACTTTAAACCCCTTACCAGATCTAGCCAATGGTCAGAATATTCTCCACAGTTGAGTGGAGAGTGTGATACGACTTTCTCACATACTCTGGTGCCTCACATTTGACCATGTCCCCTGGAGGGGGAGACCTGGTGGCACTCAGAGGAAGGACAGCAAGTAGCCAAGAAGAGACTTGATACCCTATGAGAATATATAGGGGACGTAATCCCCCTCAGGAACAGTCATAGTGGAGGGGAATAATGGGAAAATGGGGGGGGGGGGAGGAATGGGAGGATACAAGGGATGGGATAAACATTGAGATGTAACAAGAATAAATTAATAAAAAAAAAAAAAAAAAAAAAAAAAAAAAAAAGAGAAAAGGAGTGATGCAGAGATGGAACAATGAGATCCAGGGAGCAAAGAGCCTCAGGAAGGGCCAGAGTAATGTGCTAAGAAAAGTGCAGTAATAAAAGTAGCACAGATGCTTCAACATTGATCCCAATTGTAACCAGATTCACAGGAGACTTCAATGAAGACTGCAATAAATGTAATTATTAAAAAAAAAAAAAAAAAAAAAAAAAAAAAAAAAAAAAAAAAAAAAAAGAAATCCTTAAGATAGAGCATCTTTGTTATTCAATGACAAATTTGAGTCAACCTGTCTTATTTCAGCCAATGTTTATCACCCAATTCTCTCTCCCCCATCTCTCTTTTCACGCCTTGCACCCCTTAAATAAATTTTGTTTCAAAACAAAAATTTATAGTTTAAAAGGTGTCCCTAAATAATAATGGATTTTTACTGTTTTATAAGCAGATGTACCATCAAGAATTGCTGCAGTGCTATGTAACTCTCTATGTCCCCATTTTCCCGTGTTCTCAATAACTTTTAAGTGGTAGCTCATGGATTCCTTACTGTTGTTGTCAAAGTGACAGAATAACAGAAGCAGCTTAAAGAAAGAAGGATGGTTTCAGGGAGTCAATCCACCATGGACGGCGTGGCCAGAGGAACTAGTCTACCCCAAGTGGCAGAAATATGTGGTATGGGTGGTCTGCATTTTAGCAGTTCAACAAAAGAAGGGCACAGAGTGAAATCAGGTCCCTCAATGTATGGTTCTGAGTAACAACCTCTGCTAGCAGTGTTCCACACCTTGCACAAAGAGTAGTGTCGTGCCAACTTAGGACCAGATGTTCAAGCACATGAAACTTGGGGCATTTCAGATTCAGACCCTACAGCTTTGTTTTAACTATATGGACCTTACGTGAGTATACTTCTGATTATTGCAGCAGACAGGCTATTTGATGAAGGAGTAAAACAGGTACTCTCTCTACTCTCTTCTCTCAGCCATCCCACACTGTTGCTCCAATTAAAAAAAAAAACTGAAAAACTTATCTTAAATAGTTTATTGAACCAATCTTGGGTGTAGATTACACCTTTAAGGAAATATGCACTCTATTTTATTTTATCGCTTCAAAACTAAACATATAAGTGGAAATGCTATTTTATGCAGTAAGTAATTCTTGTTGGTTAGCTAGATAAATGAACTGTATTGAAAAAGGTAGTAAAAGGATTAAAATCAAGGTGCCATGTCTGTTCTTCTGCATAGAACACTGGAGTTCATACAGTTCAATAATTAATCAAAACCCTCATAGCATGAGTAATAATGCCCAAGTAGAAATAGATTTGATCCTGACCCCACTGGAGGGCAGGATCTGCAGTTCTTTCAGTTACCTCAGGTCTTCCCCTTGTCTTCCCCTTAAACTCTTCAACATTTCTTCTTGCCTTCACTAACGGTCCTCTAATGAATGGCAATGTAATTAGTCATTGCAGACTCATCTCAAGGCTTATTCCCTTGCTCAAGTATAGATGAGCAAGTATATTACAGTTTTTGATACAGGACTGATATGAACCCAATGTGGAGTACTGGACATAGTCACTTTTCTTTAAGTGAACTGGTAATATCCACATTAGGTCTACATACTAAATATGTAATGAATAGAGGTTGGTACTGTAGAGTGATGGGTGTAGGAAAATCTAACTTTGTGATAAATAAATATAATTATGATTATTAACACAAAGTATATACTTCAAATTGCTGTGAACACATTGGTATTGAAAGACTAGTGCTAATTTGGGTATAACACAAGGGCCTTTATAATCTAAAGTTTCTTTATTTGAAGAACATGAAGATAGAAATCTCTTGGTAGAGTTGTACACAGTTCCATGGTTTCCAGAGTTCCAGGGGACTCTCAATAAAATTAACTATGCAACAAAGCACATGTTAGAGCTAGACTCTGAGAACAAGCTAGTTCCTGGTGAAATTAATGTGCTACTTTAAAAGAACAATTAACAGGATAAATTATCATGTAAGGCATTAGTTCCTGATGTTACACAAGTACCATTTGTCTCCAATGATTGAGAAGTGGTTTCTTTTATGGTTTCTAATTTAACATTTGGCAGAAGAATCACCTGTAAGGCATTGATAACTATTAAATTATCAAAGATTAAAAACTCAGAACTTTTACATTGTCTTAAATCACTAGCCTTAAGTAAACATCACCTGAAACATTGTTTCTGTGAATACATACACACAGAGAGATGGGGGTACAATAATCAACACTTGATTGCACGGAAGCTGAGAGTGAAATAATACTTACTGGAGGCAAAGAGTAGTAGAGAAGAAATTGTTCAATGAGTGCTGTCATAGTTAAAGAGTACTAGAAAGTCTCTCTAGATAAAGTGCAGTAGAGTATGGATAATAATGTATGTATTTCAAAAAATAGCTAAAGAAATTTCAAAAATCTTCCTTAGTGAAAATAGTTGAGGACTAGATACATCTAAGCTGATTACACATTATCTATATGTAGCAGATCATCACACAACACTGCAGATATTTATTTTATGTTGCTTTATCAGTTAAAATATATTGTATTTAACTTTCCAAGCAGTCGGCATGTCAAATTATTTACCAGCTTTCTGCTTATCAGAGAGATGTGTCGATAGTCTAAGAATGTGATCCTTTTGTTATATACAAAGTTCTAACAATAAATATTCTTAATAGTACTTCATAATTTTAAACAACTGTTCCTCTCTGTTTAGATATATAGTATCTTAATTCAAATTCTTTCATGTGAAAGAGACACTTAACTCCTACAGGTTTTTAAAAAAGAAACAATTCATCCTCAAAGTTAAACAGTTAAGAGTGGGATTTAGGTTGATTCTTGTGTTTGAGTAGTGACTCAACTAAGTTCAGAAGAACTAATTTTTTTCCAAGATTTCAGCTGTGTTTGCCTTACATTGTAGTTTCACGTTTTAATCAGCTCTCACTTGATGGTGGCAAGGTAGGTATAAGCAAACACATTCTAAAATCTTAAAAGGGCTCACACCACAATCTATTCTCTTTTGTAAAATAGTCTTAGAAGTCTCAGGCCTGCTGGGTGGTGGTGGCGCACGCCTTTAATCCCAGCACTCGGGAAGCAGAGGCAGGCGGATCGCTGTGAGTTCAAGGCAGTCCAGTTACTGAGGTGGACAATTGGGTCAAACACAATACCACCCACAGAAAAGATGATGATAAAAATTTCTTCAACATAAATCCAATGGCTTTAGAAAAAAAACAAAGGACAGAGATGCATTACAACACATTTTAGGTATGCAAAGCAGGATCATGTTCACATCAACTTCCAAATCTTTCCTTTTCCAGCCAATAACTGGCATTACTCCCAGACACCACTGTTCTTATTTGTGAAATGTATTCCGTGAATAATTCTCATCAAGAGTTCTGCTCTACACATGAGCTTGCAGACAGCATGCCCATCAACTTCTATCTTTTCATATTTTCATCTTCATTGAAATTCCAGCACAGAGGGCTCAGTCAGACAGTTATTTTTACATATGAAATTTTAATCTACTACCAAACCTTCAATTGCTATCCTTTCTTTTGTAAATCAGTGAAGAAAACAATAAATTAATTCTTACCCAAGCCATGCATTTCCCTATAAACCAGAGGTAAATAGATTTCTACCTAAAATCCAATGGTAGCAGAGGTCCTTCAGGAGTTGGGATGTGTAGTTTCTGTTGTTATCTAACAATAATAACACATAGTTCAGGATCTAAGCGTTGGTTATACATTATTGCTAATGCAAACATGGATGACTTGGACAGCCAGATTCATCATATTAGAGTTTGCTTTGTGCACATGTCTACAGTCTTCTTACAGATTAAGCTAAGGGGTCAACCTTCATCATTATGGGTGAGAAAGTGACTAGATTATTTCTCAATACCCGGTAGGCCAATCTAGACTGGTTCTCATAGTCACTAAAGATGGAAGAAATGCTGAAACCCATTCTCAGAATTTCCTTGTTCTCTCAGCTTCTCATTTGGCCAAACTGACTCAGCACTTGAACTCCTGTGCCACGGCTGTTAAAAGGCTGCATTGCTAAGTACAAAAAAATGTAGAGATTTGGGCCACTTTTATCAGAATCTTCCCTCAGGTATCCCACTGGTATTGGCCTATATTTATATTTAAATGTATACTCGCCCACTGATCAGTTGTCAGTAATTTCTAAATCTAAGATTTCATAGCACACATCATATCTGGATGGGACCTTTTAAAGCTAATTCTTTTCTACCCAAGCACTTCAGAGACAAACGAACAACAACAGACCACCTATCAGACTTCACTGTCAACTAAATCAGACTAAGAAACACCTAGCAACTTTTGGGGCTCACCTTTGAGTGTATCTGTAGGGTGTTTTCATAAAGGAGTAACTGTGGGGAAAGCTATGCTCTCAATGTGGAATGCACCATTCAATGAGCCTTGGGCTGAATAAAAAGCCAACCGAGTGGTGGCCTCTTTCTCTACCTCTTGGTCTAGCAAGATGTGAAGGGTCACTGAGGAAAGTTGAGCGCTGCTGGGCACATGGACTCTGCCATATCTGACCCACCATGATGGACTTTAGCGTGTCAAATGGTGACGCCAAGTAAGTCCATTAATTTGCCTTCAGTCAGGTATTTGGTAACTAACAACAATGAGAAAAGTAACTAATAGAACTAGTGGCTGAAGACAGAACAATCACAGTAAATACCCAGTTTGAAAGGTATTTGAAGTTATACACTATACCCCTGGAAATTCTACAATCTCCCTGGGAGTCTGCTGCCAGGCTTCCCTTCTCTGGAAGCACAAACGGGTCCTCAATTGCCATCCTTCTCCCTCCATGGGTGCTTGAGACTCACACCATGGCCTTCGGTCCTCAGTTCCAGTACCACAGCTATTCATTCTACAATATCCCCCTTTTTTATTCTATTGGTTTCCTTGGATGAACAGCATGTGTTAATTACTTTTGCATAACTGAGAGCTACTAAAAGGATAATGGATTCTTTTGGCTCACAGTTTCAGTGGGTTCAGATTGAAGATGGTTGGCCGACCCTCACACCCCTGCCCATGATTAGGCAACATGTTATGGTAACTTGAATTAATGTCAGTAGCCGAACATAATAGTAGGATGTATAGTGAAGGAACTTCAACATCTTATGGAAACAGGAAGCACAAAAGAGAAGTACAAAACAGAAATACCCACAGGCATGTTCCTTGTGACCTATTTCGCCCAGCTAGACATGACCTCCAACCTTCTATCACGTCCTTTGATTGTTAAAGAGAACTTCTGATGTAATTGTCTCTGAAAACACCGTACAAACACCTCAAGGGGTGGGTGTAATACTCTCCTAGGTTTCTCATCATCCAATTAATGTGACATTTAAGATTAAACCCTAGCCTAGCCCAAGTTGGAATTTTAACTGGTAACCTCACAGCTTCCTTTTTGCATATAGATACATGAAAATTCAGCCGTTTTACAGTTTAAATTTTCTGTCTCTTTTAGTGCAAACTGCTGCCATATTTGAACACGCAGCCTCCTTAAAATCTCTACAGATGTCTTATGTCATATTACACATCTGATTTTAAATACATTACTACAGAAACATTGCAACAATGCTTTTCACGCTACACTCCTCTTTCTCTGTTTGTATATGCATTGCAACTTTGCAAGCAGGCTACAGTGACAAGATGTCCTTGAGAATCTTGAAGTCCTTTGTAGACTCAGCTCAGATGTCCCACTGGTACCAGCTTAAGTCTTTATATGTTCACAGGTATTTTTAACCACATCATTGAGTTGGTATTAATCCAAAGATCTCTGTATCTATTACCTACTACAGAGAAAAATGATTTTATTTTCTAACCCTACAAATATGTTCCTGCTTGATTCTCTTTAAATTTCTTTTGAGAACTTCAGTATCCTTTCTCATCTGCTGTTTCTTTCCATGCCTTATCATTTAGAGATAGAAGAAAAGACCTGGAGTTTTGCTTTCTTCCTGGAAACATTTCTAGCTAAGTTTGAATATACAACATGTTATTTTCTATATTAATATTTATTGAATGGACTTGTTTGCCAATTATTTTATGATGATGCAATATATTGGTTGTAGCCTCTGGGAAATTTCTCTTAATTATTTTCCAGGGTTTTGTAAAAATTTCCTCTTTTGTTTCAACTTTTGCAAGATCCATAGTCTAAGATTTTAGTTGTGGTTTTCTTCATCCCATCAGTCAATTTCCACATGAAATATCTAATGCTGTGGAACAGACCTACAAATCACCCCATTGTTGCTGATACATTTTCACATTGGCTGGATAATCATGCTGATCTGCATCAACTGTGGTGGTCACAGGATCTGCCACTTGCCAAATTCACCTGAAAAGATGGGTAGAGACAGGTTAAATACACATGCACATTAAGAGTGTCTAGCTGACATGGGACAAGGATGTGATGGTGCTGCATTGATAATGTCATTTCACGGGGCTGGAGAGATGGAGCAGCAGCTAAAAGCACTGCTGTTGTTGCAGAAGACCAAGGTGGGGATACATGGCAGCTCACAACTGTCAAGAACATCAGTTCCAGAGGATCTGATGCCCTCTTCCAACTTCTACAGGTACCACGTAAGCACATGGTACACTTACCAAATGCATATAAACAGAATATAAAAATATGTAAACCTGTTGAAAGTAGGCATTCAAACATTATTCAAATGGTTGCAAGAGAACTTAAAAGACAAAACGTCAAAACAAAAAGACCCTATGAAGCCAAGACTCAGAACAGAAACATCATCAATTATGTCCTGTCACATAATATCTGCACAAAGGAGTCACTATGTCAAAGCAGATTAAAGGGGCAGACAAACACCATCCAAGCACTATTGATGGAAAGAGAAGTAAAGTCAAGTTGAAAAAGATGGCGAGAAGAGAGACTTGTGAGGCTTGCTGGATCTGGCTGTTTAATACAATAATTTGGAATTTTTATTTTGTCATTTTTGACACTTTTGAAATTGGTGAATGTTTCAACTGTATTTCTTAAAAATATAAATATAATAAAATACATAATTATCAATATTTGCCTTAAAACACATCATCATTGTCCTTTGGGGAAAATTGTCCATGGTTAATATATTGTAAATACAGCTCTTGAAACTGCACCCTCTTATTGTGATTTTTTTTTTTAATGGAAGCAGAAGGAGAGGTCAAAGCGTGAACTCTGGCATTTTTTCTGGGTCACAATTTTTCCTGTGCTACATTACAAAGAGTGAGAGCTTTCATTAGTCCCTCAGGTCCCTGCCCCAAAATCCTGAAACCAGGACTTTTCCTGAATCTCTACCCAAAACAAAGACAGCAATGTAAATAAGGGTTTTTCTTCAATAAGTACTTAATTATTTTTATGAATACATGTGCATCGGCCTATCTATAGGTCTTTCTATGCTCATGTGTGAATTTCCTCTGCGGCCAGAAGAAGGCCTCATTTCCCCAGGAACTGAAGATACAGGAGAGTGAGCCACCAGATTTGGGTGCTGGGAATTAAACTCTAGTCTTCTAGTAGCAAGTATCTAAACACCTGGGCCATTCCTCCAGCTCCAACATTTCCTTGGCAACTACCACGAAGTAGAGTAGACTCCTGGCCTGGATACTAACTTGTTTCTAGCAGTTTGTTGTCCTCAGAAAGTTTCTCTGCTTTAGTGTCCTCAAACAAAGTAAATTAAGAAAGGACTTTAAATGAAAAGAATGGACAAGGAGACAGAAAAATTAAAATCGGTGAAGAGAGAGGAGTCTTTCTGGGAGAATTGGAGCTCAGCTGCTTTTCTCAAAGCAATCTCCTACCTGAAGAGACTTGGGAACTCACAGACTTCAACAGTAGAAAGCACTTGAACACAGCCATAAAATAGCTCATGAACATGCTTCCATTTTCGGTGTGTCTGATAATTATTTGGAAGGGAACCCCAAATGAAAAGATCTACTGTGAACGCAGAATCATATTTATTGCACAGGCTTGAAAAACTAAAACTAGCCTGGAGTATTTTAACAGATTTCAGCCAGGCAAATTAAGACACATCGGTGAAGTTAGACAACGGAACACACTCTTGCTAAAGCTATTTTCTTGTCTGCTATATTATCATCCCTAAAAGAGAGGCCAAATGGAGAGAGAAAAGTGGTAAATTATGCATCACAGTCTCTATATTGTGGGACACAACACAGTCCTAATACACAAGTAGCTGAGAAACCTTTAAAATATAAAAAAATTCATTTCATGAAGTTGTACTTTTGTTATAAAAAACAGGTGCTCTGCGTACCCTAAAAATTAATTTTTAGGTTATTTTCCATCATCTGAAATAACAATAGCAATTTTTAAAAATAACCAGACTCCCCACCGTGAAGCAATGAACTGCTGTTGGGTTGGATGTCAGAACACAAGTTGATTTTCTTTGCTCAGAAACAGGAGGTGGTCTGAAAAACTTTGTTGTCCGAGATTACTTACAGTGTAAAAATCCAGCAAGAAATTAGAGTTAAACTCCCTGTGCAGCAATTATTTTTGCTGTCAGCAGGAGGAAATTTTACCTCCGAAGGAAAATCTGAGGGGTCAAATGCGCCATCATGTAGAAGTCAAACTGCTCTCCTGTGTTCTTTCTCCGACTCCTAATATAAATGTCTCTCATAAGAAGGACCAAGGCTCGTGTGGGCAGAGAAAGATGCAAATAGCAAACTTGGTTCAGACACAGAAAGCATTATTCTCTATAAAGGTCTAGCTGGGGAGTCAGAGCTGTGAGCATCACCTGGCTCAATTTAAGAAGGGTGTTCTAGTAGGGTGGCCACTTCCTGTACATGCAAGGATTCTGTAAGGATGTTTTACAGTGTGCCCAATTCCTATATTTTGTTCCGTTCATTTTTCATGTGCAAAACCTAAGTCTGTAACTTGGCCATTTATCTTCTAGCCAGCCTTCTGATGAAAGAACTAACTTCCTGTTGGAAGTAACTATTTGCCGTGCACACATCTTCAAGACACACACTGTTCTCTGTTTCTTGGTAGTTGTTTCATCGGGAACCAGGAACATGAAAAGGGGGTGGGGGTGGGGGGTGGAAGCCAACTGGTCAACCAACAAAGACTAAGCAGTAATTACTGCCAAGCAATTTTCTATGGTGTGGTCCCTCAGACCTCAGGATAGCAACTGGTTAATAGGATCCTTCATTTGGGGCTTCATCATATGCAGTTCTCACTTGCAAAAATCACAAGATGTTTTTCAAAAATCAAGAAAAGCACGAAAATTGTGTAAATAAATAGTACTCTTTCAACTTTATCTGGAAAAATAGTTATTTTGTTAATGAGATATATGTATATGCTTTAGATACCTAAATTCATTGACAAACTGTGTTGTTTTGTTTGGTTTCTCTTTAGCTTCCTTTCCCACTTTCTGATTAGCTGCAGCAATTGCTCCCAAGTCTTTGGACTCTGGCTACTTTCAAATTAAAATATGTTATTATTCGAGGCACAGCAGTGGTGCTTATCTGGAGATTGTCCCATAAACATTGTGGGAGGTTTGGCATTTGAAAGAGAAGACTTCTGTCAGCGGTGGAGGGGGGTGGGGGGGGGGCGTAGACTCTATAGACAGCCCTAGAAGAAGCTACAGTGAGAGAGAAATCAGCAGGACCTATGGGTGGGGTTAGGAATGTAGCCAGCCGTTGTACCCACACTGCACCGCGGGAGACTCCAAGGGGCTGTCAAAGGCAGATAAGCACGCATGCATGGAATTCAATTTGTGCTGGTCCAGGAGTCAGCAGTGCAGTGAATGACACCCCACAAGAGCCTCCTTGAATAGTTTGGAAATTAAACCTCATTTTCAGTCCTCCTGAAAAATAGCAGGCTGGACAGCCCTGGTATGAAAAAGACCAAGCAGGGCCGCAGGCGTGGGATCTCTAAAGAAACCTCCATTCTGAGGAAGACAGTACATTAGTTAAATGAAGTCAAAAGAACGAGAAAGTCTGAATGAAGGTAATGCCCTCATTGTTCTAGCTGCTGCTTGGGCAGCCATGGGGCAAAGTTTCCAAAGGGAGAAGCCCCGGGTGTCTGTGCAGACGCAGAGTTTACAGATAGAAACACACAGATGCCGTGAGAGAGCTTGAGGTTCCTGCCAAAAAATACTGCAGAGGATCCCAGTTGTCTCGCCAGGAGCAGAAGCTACTACAGACCAAAAGGAGCCATGCTGCTCCATCAAGAACCCAGCGTGGCTGTGTGTCTGAGCTGATGCTACCTCCAGTAACGAGCGTAACACAGGACAGACTCCAAAATCGATTAGCTACTGTCTCAACAAACGTGTATTCTTTCCGTGACAACACTATCGCACACAGTACACTGCACCACATCTCCAGTCCTCCCTGCAGAACCAATGAGGCTCTTGTCCTGTCAGGCTGGATTCCTTCTAACTTGGGGGGAGCCCCATCAGGTTGCTCTTCCTACTGCTTGTCTGTCTCCCCTCTCTCTCCTCCTGATACCTTATACTCCTTTATTTCAATTCCTCCCCCCACCCCCCACAGTTCTTAGCTGGTTGTTGTCCAATAAGATCACGCTCCTCCATTCTCTCTGCCCCTGCCCCCGACTATCCATCTACTGAGTAAGGAGTTACAGATGCCAAGCTAATCTCAGTCACATTTGTAGTCTTAGGACCTAGGTTTGTGTCTGGTATACAGTAGGAATTTAGAAAATAATATTTGGCCAAGTACATGAAAACGGCTTTAAAGAGCTTTGCATGGTTTCTTTCTTACTTACTTTCTTTCTTTCTTTCTTTCTAGACCAATGCCAGTAATGAGCTTTGTAGAAAAGTCTAGAAACTCGCAAGAATAAATTTAAGTATCACTGACAAGGAGGTAGGACTTCTGATTCCAATAAGCTGAAACAAGGCAAATAAGATCTCTCCCCAGGATTCTTACACTTATCCTACATGGTTTTGCTTTCTTCTACTTTGACTGCTGTACCACACAGTGGCCTAATCCATCCATCTTTTCTATAGACAGAGAGGTCTTTCTCAAACAGAACCCAGAAACATTACTCATGATATAAATTTTAACTTACCAATATGGAACATAAAGTCCTGTGCTTGTTGCCCAACCCCTGACTATCCCATGAGCATCTGGTTTCACAATCCATCCTTCAACATTTACACTTCAGCCTTACCTGATTATTTCTACTGTAGTTGAGATACTGCAAACAAAATAAAATAGGTGTGATTAAGTCTTTTATACACTGGCCTACACATTATTTGCAAAGCAAAAGCATGAGGAACTGTACCATTTCTGTCAGTTTCTTCTTTAAGCCTGGCTTGACGCCTATTTTATATTGTCACGTGCTTTTTGCAGAGAACCCTATGAACTGATCTGTGCAGGTGGCTTGGGAAAGAACTTGATGCTAAGCTTTTGAGTATTTCAACAAAATGCACTTCAAAGTGGATCTGATCTGAAGACCCCGCAGACTGTGTAGACAGTGAGGTGAGTTTGACGTACAGGGACAAGACGTAGTAACATTCCCAGCGGCCAGAAGTTTAATCCTTTATCTATAGATACCAGACTGATTACACCACATCCTTCAGAGAGCATGCCAATATTGAGGCCTTTACTCGGTATTTTGCCTACAGTGTGTAACAGTGTGTAAACAGCATTGTTCCGGTGTAAATGCTCAAGATCACATAGAGATAAAAAGCAAAACAAACAAACAAACAAACAACCTACTCAGATCTACCATCTCTCATTGTGTACCTTGAGAACTGAATATATTTTGTAGAATGACACACAATGGGAAATAGAGGTGAACTGGACCTTGATAATGCAGATGTGAACCAAAGGCATGCATTATACATAAACATATAACTTGTAAGTACTGAATATTGCTGGGGTAATGTAGATGTGCCCCAGCTGTATTGCTCTAGTGTTTTATCATCTTACACACACACACACACACACACACACACACAGACACACACACACACACACACTATTTCTAAGACAGGCCTAATTCAATTCGGGTTGCATCTTTCAAAACAACAGTATCTTGTCAATTCAGGTAATTATTTTGTTAGAGTTGGACATCAAGTTTTTAAGTACACCAAATTATTACTAATTCTTAAAAATGAATACCCTCCTTATGAAATTCTATATTCCAATATATCCAATATATTTAAGATTATATAAAGTGCATTAGGATGTGTTTCCACCCTTTCTGAATAATTTCTGTGAAATGATAGCTTCTTGCAAGAAGTCATATAAAAGGAGGGGGGCTTCTGAAAGTTGAAGTTTCAGGCTTATATTTTCGCTTTTCCATAAGACAAGCTCAGGTGTCAACTGTCAGCATATCATTTCCTTTTCATTGAGCTGTTTGCCCGGTATTCACAAATCCAATTACTTTTCAGTAGCATCAAACAAGATTCTTACATGATTTTATTCTGCAACTCTGAATTTAGTTCCCACTGCTTTTTGCTTTGCTTGCTTAAGACGAAAATCAGCCATTTTCCTCTCTCTCTCTCTCTCTCTCTCTCTCTCTCTCTCTCTCTCTCTCTCTCATGTTTTTTGTTTGTTTGCTTGTTTGTTTTGTTTTGTTTTGTTTGGAGGTGGAAGTGGGGACACAATAGCGCAATATATCATTGGGTTTTCAGCCTCAACGTGGGTGAGACAAACATTCTTTCCAGTTGCCAAGAGCAGCCTTGCTTCACACTTTGAAACTAGTTAAGAGAGGTTCTTGTGGGTCTCTGGTCCTGCAGGAGGATAAGCTCCGGGTTGTGACAGGTGGGAAACAGGTGTGTTTATTTTAGAGTTGGTTCTCACTGTCAGAGGCCAGACTGAACTGAAATCAGCTCTCCTTTACCTTCAAACTGCACCTCTACCATAGGTTTGCCTCCACTGTGATAGTCACCATGCAGTTCCCTATAAAACACACGTTTCCATTTGTTTTAAAGAGAGCCTTTGCTGCAGCCCATTGGGAAAAAGGAGAGGAAATAGAACACAAAGAGCCACAGTTAAAACCACAGATCATGAGATCTGGGGGGTGTCTCACAGATACACTGATGCCACAGAGACTTGGCAGCATCAGGTCAGATCTCCCTCATTTTGTGTACCTGGAATATGAGCCAGGTAACTCAGGCTGCTCTTGTATCAGCCCGGCAATGGATGCTCAAAGAAGAAAATGGCCACCACCACTAAAGCCATTCTTGCCCCCGAATGAAGAACAAAGGTCTGCTGTAGCCTATAAGACAGTTTACTATCAAATATATCACACCCTCACACCATGCTCCTTTCTAAGACACCAACTGTTAAACCTTTAAAGACACATGCCAAATTAACTTGAAGTAAACAGTGACACGGTTAATACTTTCCACTCTGTAAAACATTTCCGTGTTTAGTATTGCGTCAAGTGATTTGATAGCTTCGTAAGATATTTTTCAGCTATAGAAATGAAGTAGAAAATGTTGAAAAAAAACCTTTGTTAACAGCCGCATGGTTCACTGATTCTGTCACAAATGAGAGCATGCTAAGCAAATAAAATGATGGAAGGCCACAGCGCTTTCTTCTGCTATAATCCTGTCTCTTCTTACCCTCATTCTGTTAAGTGGGCTGTGTTCTTGACACGATAGGCATTTGGAAGTGATGGCTGATTTTGAAACACTTGTGCTAGCTTGCGTGTAATCACATTTATGTACACATTAATAGCATCAATGATTAATTATTTATGTGTATAATATCATCATTTCAGGCCAACAAATAATTTTGAAATCAATGAGATACTGCCTATCCATGGTATAAGCCTTAGGTGTGGCACACTGGAAGAGACACTTGAATCTTTTCCTTGTTAACTTCAAGATGATCACAGTTCAGAAAGTGTTATGTGATTATCTGCCTTTCTGCTCAGAAACAAGTTTTTGACACTTCTAAAATGATGGGCTGCTTATTTGACTTCTTTCTGTAGCTGCAGAAGTAGTAGGGCTAGAAGTAGGCTGCAGGGTCCTCTTCACAGTTATCCACAGACCTGTGTGGCTTATCATAAAGCTCAACTGATAATTTTTATAATAGAAATCGGCATCCATTTTTAAATTGCATTATAAGCTGACAACAGTAATTCTGATCCAATGCATTCAAGAATTTAATTTGTAATTCACTATTTTCTTCTAAAATCCTTTCAATGTTCATCATCTGTCTCAGTACATTTCTCTACATCTTGTTTGGGCCAGTGGGATATACACAGGTGTTCCACAAGCAAAGGCTTCAAAACAATTATATAATATGACTCCTACCCCTTCCATACTGCTGATACTGTGAGAATGTGTCTATTGGCCACAGGAGGAGATAAGATACACAGATAGAAGATAAATATCCCCAGCTGAGCTATTGCTCAATTAACGAAATGCCAGACAAGCAACAGATATCTGATAAACATGGTCATTGCTTTAAACCACTGAGTCTCAATTCATTTCTTATTAAACATTTTTTGTCACATTGGCTTCTCATTTACGCTGGCTTCAAATTCATCGTGTCTTCTCACAACTGAAAGAATGAATTTTGCCACTGCGCCTTAGAAAAACATTGTCCACCTTGTTTTGTACCAGGATCTATAATATATACTATATAATGTCTTACATTATACTTCTATGAGTTAATTACCTTGATGTCTACCAATGGGTGCATGGATCTAGAAGGATGCCAGTATTTGCAGTGCTAGGAAGATGCTGACAGAATCAGGATTTCAGAGCCGAAGCTCATTGCAGCACACTCCCTGCCTCTGATTGTGAAGGTGACCTGTCAAATGTTGGGATTATTGCCAACCAAATAGTCCTTGATAAGCAGCACCATAAAATATGTATGTGCCACGAGTGCATTTGGATGTTAGTCACTCTTACAGCTAATAGTGAATATAAGCCATGCCTACAGTAATGATGCAGTACATGTGTTTACCATGCATGGTGCCCCAGACAAAAACAGAGACATTGATTTTACACACAGTATGAGGATTCTGAGAGGGGAGGGGGGAGAAAGAGTGAGAGAGAGAGAGAAAGAGAGAGAGAGAAGAGGAGAGGAGGAGAGAGGGGGGGGGGGGGGGGGGGGGGGTGGGGGGAGGGGGGAGGAAGAGAGAGAGAGAGAGAGATGGATGAAGCACAAGAATAAGTCCTGAGGTATAGGAATGAGAACAGTAGAGGAGACTAGGGACAATCAGAAGACAATATCCCATATTAAGAAGAGTTTTTCCTTTCTTTTCACTTCATTATTGTTTGGAGTCAGCTTCACTGGATTGGCTAATAACCACCCACACTGGTGACAGAGAATCTACTAATTAAGATGCTAATTCTGCCTGAGAATAATGTTTTACCATTTGTCTGAATGTTTTACTCTTATCCCACTCAAACTGTGATGTAAAATTAGCCATCCCAATAAAGCACTGGCAAGTTGGTGGATTACTGTTTTCCCCTCCATTTCTGTCCCTAGGAATTGTTACAAACCAAAACATACGCATGCTGCTGGTGAGTGACTTTAAAATCCCTTTGTGACTGCGGCCCTCTGCTAGCCCTGTTTGTATCTACAAATGTGTCAGTACGCTTTCCTTTGTAACTCTTTCAACTCCACAGAAGATAACTGTACACAAATTATAACACATATTTCTATTTCACAAAAAACACATTTCTATTTCACAAAAAAAAAACAACTAAAAATTACATTGTAGTGTACTAATGACATCATAAAAAGAAAAGGCAAGGAGAAGAAATGAAGAGCTAAAGGCTTCATTTCCACCTGATCTCAAACTGTTATATATACTACACGAAAGGTTTCCCTCTTCTTCTCGAACCAAAAGTGTCTAAATTCATTACCTGTGCTTACCATAACTTATTATCAAAAAATAAATTACATAATTCATGTTTATGTAAGCTAGTATTCCAAAGTCAAGGTGTTAGGAGATCAATGCTCTAGCTATGAATTTTGATGCCTAGAATGAATCTTTGTCTTCAGAGACTGATTGACAGATTAGAACTTCAGTACTGTGGAGAGATTGGAAAGTTGCAGACCCAGAGGCTACTCAACTTGAGCTAGCTATGAAGTCCCCCTTCCTGCCTTCAAAATAAGTCATTTCTTGCCCACCACTGTACCACAGCTAGCAACCTGTAAGCAATAGATAAAAATATTTTGGAATATATTGCCTTAGCCGACAACACCAAAGCTAAGACTATCAACATCTCTGGCATATAGAAAAGCTACATCCCCGTCAGGTGGTGGTGCTGCATGCCTTTAATCCCAGTACTTGGAAGGCAGAGACAGGGGAATCTTTATGAGTTTGAGGCCAACATGGTCTACAAAGCAAGATCCAGGACAGCCAGAGCTATACTGAGAAGCCCTGTCTCTTAAACAAAAACAAAAACAAACAAAAAAGAAAAGCTATGTCCATCTTGCTGTAAAGACCTATCTGATGTACCTATCAACATATTTTAACCTTTTCTTGACTTATGACTTCCTTTGTTCTACAAAACTATAAATCCTCAGGAAACTACTTCCATGATGGGACTTTGAATTTGGGCTAGTTCATCTACCTTGCTGAACTATTTCTTCACTGGTTATTAGAACTTGCTTCTTCAGGATTCCGATGTCAACTGAATACAGACTGAGATACCCTGTTCATGGACTCTGGACTCTGTGCCTTTCCATCAGGTGACAGCCACTGTTGGACTAGCTGAATCACTGCTCATGTGCCATCTTACTGAAACTTACATAGGTTTGTTCTAACAGCTACGTTGTTCTAAAGAACACTTACTAATCCAGCTATGGAACCGGTCCCTACAAAGAAAGAAAAGTTATGACAGTGACCCCCATTGTCAAAGCCCGTTCCCCTCCAAATTCTTTTCGGGGTGCTTCCGTTCTACCTCTATGTCTCAGAACATTCAAGTGAAGTGGATAATAACCTAAGAAGCCAACTCATAGACATGATTCCAACTTCAACTAGCAGAGATCTTAACAGAAAACAAAGTATAAGAATATTATGCCTCTATCTATGCATCCACCCATAAAATACAATGTTAAACAATAATTTTCAAAAAGAAGAAATTGAAGTTTGTCACTAAATTAATGAATCTCACAGATCTGCTGTAGATACCTTTAACTCTAGAGTCAAATTATATATACATCAAAATTCATCTTAAAAGCATTCCAAAGATGAAATTCCATGTCCTGTATCCTCTAGACCAGGGTTTTGGGTTGGCATTTGACATGTTTTTAATCTGTGGAGTCATAGTCCTATGGAGAGCCACAGCTGGGTTGTCAGGAGTGTGACTGCTCTGAAGCATTCTGCATCATTTGATCATGAAAAATTATTAAAGTCATTATTATATAGTTGATGGAGAATTCAGTGAGAAAAAAAAGATATATTTCCCTGGTGCAAAGCATAAAGAACGCCCAAAATAATTTTCCAAGTAACAGATAGAAAAGTGCCTTATATGGTGTCAAGTAACCTGTTACTATAAAGTTTTATTTCTAGTGCCCATTAATTTAAGGAAGTTGAAAAAGTAATCCAGAGGTTAAAACAAAAGAACAACAACAACAATTTTAAAAATATATAGTGAAGTTTTGAAAAGTAAATCTATTCAAAATTTGCTTTACCAGCTCTATGAGCACAACAGACTCCTCTCCCACGGAGTTCTGTGATGGAAACTACAATTAACCTACTTTTCAAGATCATTAATGTCATGCTATAATGAAATATTTTAGTGTAATAAAGCTATTTTTACAAAGTTCCTAAAAATCATGCTGTTGATGCAGAAAGAGAAGTAAATTGAAATTCAATTAGCTTCCCCTTTTAGGACTCCTTGTAATTATTATGTTGAAAACCTGCACCACTTGATTTCCTATATGTTCAATGCATGAACATGCAAGATTCTCCTAAATTTAACATACACACACCCTTTTTTTCTATATGAAACATTTGACAGTATTATTTGCACATTGAAGAGAATTTGGGATTGTTAAGTAGCTTTTAACTACTTACACAGGCATTTACCGCCTCACGCTTGAGGATCTGAGTTTCAGATTACCCTGTCACCAGCACATTGTGCATGTTCCAGCAGGATGCCCAGGAAGACACAGAGATTAGTAAGGGGGACCAAACGCTGCTAGGATTGGGTTTTGGAGTCTGTAGTGACATAACCCAGTGAGCAGACCATGATTCACAATTGCTGTTTCTTTCAGTGTTAAATTTCTTCTTCTTCCGATCAGAATCTGACAAAGGACCATTTTCAAAATATCTAGGGAAAGACACACAAACCAATGTTAAAGAGACAAGCAACCCAGTTTAAGAATGGAGGTAAACAAAATATTGAAAACTGCACTGCACATAAGAAAATATCTAAATGTGAGGCAAGAACAGAAAAGCATCACTAGTTACTGTAACGTGTCATAAGATCCCACAGCACTCTCACTTAAATGATAAAATCATAACTTTGTCAAGTTTTTAAATTATGGTGCAACTAAATTCTCATGTAATGTGACTTAATATAATCCTTTTCACAATCACCTTTATAGCTTCAAAATAGCTTATAGAAATATTAAGTTCATGGCCTACTGATTCCCTTTATATTTGCAACTGATATATATTTAAATCAAAGTATAGGTGTGAGAATAATTTTGTCAGTTTCATTCACGACCCAAGCCTTCACCCATAATATACATTATTGTACAGTGATAAAGAACAATTTGCTGAAGAGTGTTTCTACCTGATGAATCTCAGATGTTCATTGTGCTCAAATAGCCTTTGAGAGTTAGTCTCACAAACATTTCTTACCAGTGGACCATGATCACTATGGGGAAACAAGGTGGGATGTTGGCCACAAGACTTTCTTACTTTCTGACAAGGTCCTACCCATCACAACCTGGTGCAATTTGTTATCAAAAATCAGATTCATATGAATCCAACCTATTAACTGTGTTCTAAATATTTACCCTTATACCCACATATGAGTGTAGCTCTCACCTTCATCAGAGAAGCCTCCTGAAGCACACAGAGACCACTGCAGAAGCACACAACTGTTCCAAACTCAGAAAACAACCAATCATGGGGTGCTTAGCCAGAACTGGTACATGAACAATACTATGCCTACACCTAAGACTTAAGGGACAGTGAAGAAGAGAGGAGAGAGAAATTGTAAAAACCAGAGGACCAGCAAATGTGCTGCAAGATTGGCTCTTCTAGATACAGTAAGGAAAGTGTACTCATGAAATCAACAATATGTTGGTTAAATGAGACCTGAAACTGGCAACACCATTTGACATGCCAAAGTACATGAAGAAAAATCATGGGGCTGAGCCCTGTGTGGAGAGCCATAGATAACTAAGGACTGCAGAGAGGGAGAAATTGTCTTTTCTAGAGCTAACCTCCTAAGTTGGTTCTGCACTGCCAAGTAGTCAACCCTAAAAACATAAAACATTTTTTAAAAAACCATAAACATACAAATTAAAGCTGTGTGTGTGTGTGTGTGTGTGTGTGTGTGTGTGTGTGTGTGTGTGTGTATAATAGACCTTGAAATTGTGAAGGATCCTACAGGTAGAGGTGGGGCAGGAGAGGAAAAGAGAAAGTATGTAGTTTCATATTAACTTAAAGTAAGATAAGTTAAAAATCTCCATACTGATGCTTTCCCCATATGTGACTTGATAACTGAGCACTATAACTGAAATATCCCTAGGTCAGCTGTGATTTTTTTTTTTTTTTTTTACCAGCATAGTAACTGCACTGAACAAAGTGCAGACTCCAGCTTCTGAGAAGAGTTTCACACAAACGTTGCTATGTCTGCTCTTATGGCGCTTGGGAGAAAGAGAGAGAAAGAGAGACTAGCAGCACAGGTGCACATACTGAATCTAAGACTATGGTCACCAACAATTATAAGCCATTCAGCAATCAAAGGAGTCCGTCTATCAGGTGAAAACAATTTATCTTATCCTCCTCACATACGCACGAAATACATTGATCCGAGTTGACCTGACAGCTAGAAGCAGGCTTCAAAAAGTTTTAAGATTGCTAATAAAACTCCGATTCTTAGCCGGGCGTGGTGGCGCACTCCTTTAATCCCAGCACTCGGGAGGCAGAGGCAGGCGGATCGCTGTGAGTTCAAGGCCAGCCTGGACTACAAAGTGAGTCCAGGACAACCAAGGCTACACAGAGAGACCCTGTCTTGAAAAAAAAAAAAACTCCTATTCTTTATTGCTAGAGAATTAAATAAGATGTTTCTGAATCCCAGTGAGCATGCTGATAGTGCAGATGACCTGCTAGCTAATGACCTCTAGATAACACAGTGAAGATGCCTGATGGGCTTACCCAGGGAGGACAGCGGCATGCCTTTAGAAAGGAGCAAGGAATCAAGTCCCTGTATCAAAAAAGTGAACTTGTAAGACGAAAACTACTGTTAGTGAAGCAGATGACTCTAGAGAAAGGATTTTCAAAAGCTTCCCATAAAACTCTCCTGCTTTCTAATGGATCTGCTTTCTGGTCCCCTACCTGCTTCTCATGTTCCCTTTCACCTAAGAGGAAAAATATGGTTCAGTAACCCATTCTATATACCAGCGCAGAGCATCACACATGGATACAGAAGCTGCAGCTGCCTGTAGCTGTTGTTGTGTCATGGCTATTCTGGGGATGATTGCATGGTCTCTCTTGCCCCAGACACAGGAAGTTATCACCTCACAAGTGATGTGCGATTTTTGTGTTTTATTTGAGTACCTTTGTCTGAACAGGCACATTAAAATGACTACTTACCAGTAGCACTTAAGTCCAGAGCCAAGGGTGAGGGCGAAGCCCAGCAACCTCAGATCGTCTCCGTGAGTGACTGGCATAGCTGCAGCTATGTTTTATACTCACAGCTATCTAAAATACTGCCTGCACTACATTGAAGCTGAGTTTCTAGCGTATACATGAAATGTAGGTGATTTGAAACTTAGGCTTGAGTGCTATACCCACAACTATACCACGTCTATTCACAAATCCAGACGCAGGTGGATTGCTGTGAGTTCAAGGCCAGCCTGGTCTACAAAGCCAAGGCTACCCAGAAGGACCCTGTCTCAAAAACAAACAAACAAAAATGTCTGAGTCCTGGGATCAGAAACATTCAGCAGCCACCCCGTCTCATGCAGGGACACTTTCTTAGCTCTGGCGAAATTTCTATTTGCAGTCGAGATGTTGGGAGGATTTCCTTCCTTCTCATTTTCCCACCAACTGTATCCACCACCAGTCGGCCAAGCCTTCAGTCCTTCTGTTCCAGAATTCCTTTTGGCTGTCCCTTCCACTGGAATGTATATGTTGTCAGCTCTGCTCAGTTCTTTTAGCCCTTATTTCCCTATGTGTTATTACTTTTAATAAATCTTACATTTTTGACAGTTAAAAAATTTTATCATTTCACAAAACTATGAAATCCTTTTATCCTCCAACATGGCATAGTCATTGAAAACCATGAGGTACAAAATTCATGAAGGCCAAAATGCTGCCCATGACATAATTCACAACAGCAAATAATTTTGAAAACTTTTACCTAAAATCCCTCAGTGCTATAGACTTCTTCAAAAACTATCAGGTTAATTGTTTGCTTTAACCCTTTTTGAGATGGTTAATACAATCATAAAGTTAAACAGTAAAAGGAGGATTATCTGCCCAATTAAATAAAAAGTTTAGTTGCCTGGCTCTTCTCTCTATTAGACCTTACCTAAGAAGCAGCAGGGATGGTTTTTTAAAAACATTTATTTATTTTTTTTATGTATACAGTGCTCTGCTCACATGTACACTTGCACACCAGAGCGGGCATGAGATCCTAGTATATAAGCCAACACATTGTTGCTGGGAATTGAACTCAGGACCTCTGGAAGAGCAGACAGTGTTCTTAAGCAGCTGAGCTACCGCTCCATTTCCAAGGGAGCTTTTCTTATAGACAGACTAGTTCTGCTCCCCTCTCCTTCCTGGCCTGTTTACTTTACCCTTCCCCAAGGCCACATGCAATTAAAGCAGAATTGCAAACAGGTGGTGGAAAGAGACTGGATATATTCAGGTGAGGACCTCATGATATGCCTGCCTCTCTTTGAGGGGATGTGAACAGTAAAGTAGCCAAGCTGGGATAATTCTTTTGCAAGATACTCAGCTAAATGCCTTCCAAACAAGGCTGCTTGCCTCAGGCGATAGTTACTCACTCATGATACAACAGATATAAAGGGACTCTGCCAATGGAAAATATCAAGGGAGAAGTGACTAGTAGATCACACAGCCAAGTAATTATGAAATAAAACTTTCCAGAGCAAACTTGGGGCAGGGTGTAGTGGCGCACGCCTTTAATCCCAGCCTTTGGCAGGCAGAAACAGACAGATCTCTGTGAGTTTGAGGCCAGCCAGATCTACAAGGCAAGTACAGGACAGCCAGGACTACAAGGAAAAACCCTGTCTTGGAAAAACCAACAAGGCAAAACAAACAAACAAAACAACAACAACAACAGAAACACACTTGTAATAGCTGGACTTGCACAGGATAGAGTGACAGGAAAACAACTGTCAAACAACTTATGTCATTAAACTAGAATATATGAACAAAGTAATGACTGAAAACATCACCTACTGGCAAACTGACAAATATGCTTAAAAAACAGAGAGGCCATTGCATAGAAATCTAAAATGAATGCTTACTTCATATATTCTCAGAAATGTTCACAAATTTCACAATGTTCTCATCAGTGTGCTTACATTTTTTATGGACTTCGAAACCAAAAAGTAAAAGATGGTCTTGTGTAAAGCATACACAATAACAAAAATGAAAGAAATAAAGAGAGAGAGGGAAGGAGAAGGAAAGAAGGAAGAAAAGAAAGAAAGAAAGATAGATAGATAGATAGATAGATAGATAGACAGACAGATAGGAAAGAAAGGGTGAAAAGATATTAAAATTCAACAGAAGAATCATAGACAAAAATATAACCACTGTGTTAGGCAAACATTGACTCAGATCTGTTACAGTTTTCATATCTGGAAGAGGGTAACTATGGTTTCCGATACTTTTTTTTACTACTTTTCCAAAAATGCTGATTACCATAATGTATTATTGCACATTTTATTTAAAGGCACACAATTACTGGCACAAACCAAATGTTAACAATCACATCCTCACAAAACACAAAAACAAAACAAAAAACACCCAGAGCATTTCTAAACTATAAAATCTAATAACCATGGAGTAATACCCCAGGCACAATGCCCTTTTATTTCCTTCAATAATCCTAAGGTTTTTCACTGTAGGCCTGGCAATATCTCATTTCTAAAAGGTAACCTCAACACTTCAACCAGACTTATATCATACGATTTGCAAGTTCCTGATCTCCACAATGATGCTTTCTAGGACGTGACTCAGCTACAAAGATGTCTCTGTAGATTCAAAAAATCACAGTTCTCATCTTAAGGGGAATAAGAGAGAGTTTATTCTGGAATAATTTGGAGTGATCCCTGTCTAGGAAAATTTCTTAGATTACACCAAATGGCATGCTCCAATGTGAAAGCTGTATAACTTTACAGAGCAAAGAAAGTTCTATATCAAGGCGAGTTCAAAGTACGTTGGTGGATACCTCAGAGATGCAATTACAGTAAGACGGGGCAATCCTTCTACAGGCGCGAGATGCTATCTGATGACATTCTTAGCTTTGGGGTTGGTGGAAGCTATTACTAGTCTGATAGGTTAATAGATTCGGAAAGGTTTTTTATTTATTACTCAAAGGATGTTGGTTCTGAGGCAGAGGTTCAGGAGTTCAGGGCAAGGGATGGCTGTTCAGGTGGCTACAGTACTGAAATGTAATCAATCGATCAGTTTGTGCAGACACAGTCTCTACCCACTAGTTCTCCTTCACAGCTCTGTATCCAGACAAAACACATTCTACTTTCCTATGGAGTCTCCAGGGCTGCTATTACATCACAGGAAGAGAGAAGCAGGAAGGGATAGCCTTCCGTACCCAGGTCAAGTTCACTGCTGTGAGCTGCTGACTGCAGACACGGTGCTTACTACCGAAATGAAATAAAAATGTTAGAGTGCCATGTGAGCATGACGTCCAGCGCCGCCGTATATTAAATAAAACACCATCTATGGCTTCAGCGTTGAATCTGCTGCCTTGAAACAGCGAGTGAGTCGCTAAGACAGCCTTTCCATGGAGTTGAGTTGTTCTGTTTCAAGTAACTTCGTTCTGTGATTTTTCTTGCCTTCCTCCATTCTTCCCACGGCTAAATTACTGAAAGGGAGGCCTGGAAACCTGAAATTACGGTAAGCAGATGAGTAGCTTGCTCATGGCTGCTACTTTTGAATATGCAAAATGGAATAATAACACTTGTCTCCGGGGGGGGGGGCAATTGTGAGACCAACGCACCCTCTTGTACACAGCAGCAAAAATAATGTCTGTTATATATCTTAAATGTTGACTGAACACCCAGTAGGGATATCGCAGGTGATGAACTTGTGCCAAAAGCATCTTAAACATTGTAAAATTCTTATGTTAGATTCACAAGGAAAAGAATCAAAGTGAAAAGATGTAAGTTGATTTGCATTATGAACCCCATCGTGTCTGTAGTTCATTTTAATAATTTCTCCTATGAGGACAGCTAGCGGTGGGGGGCTGGGCACAGGTCGTTTCACAAAGCCGAATACATTCAGGCTCCGATCACAAACTGTTGAAACAAGATGATTCAGGGTCCTAGTCAATGTAGCCTTGTAAATCGAGGTCTCTTTCGAATCCTGTCCTCCATCAGGGGAAAGCTCAAAGCCATCCCAGACAGAGGAAGCTCCATCTTCCTGATGGTTGTTAAAGGTGACAGATGAAATGACTGCTGGCAGTTTCACTAAGATCCCCAGAGAGCAAGAGTCAAATTCAAGATACAAGCGGTAAAAGAATGTGGTATGAAAGTGATACGGGGCCTGACAGATGGAAGCTGATTCTCAGAGGGATTGAGACGAGAGAATAAAACAAGCCACATGCTCTTAAACGGTCTACAGGGCTCACGAATTTTATTATTCAGGTGACAATTGACAGCATTGGTTATTAGCCCTCTAAATCAAAAAAGCAGTAATTTTCCCTTTTTTTTTTTTTTTTTTTTTTTTTTTTTTTTATTTTGATGTGGGGTTATTTAGGCTCTCTAATACTAGCCTTAACAGTGGCTGGCAGGGTAAATAATATTGAAAGATGTCAGCAAGCTAAGAATAGAGTTCCTTATTTGATTTGTCCACTGGTGTGTGTGTGTGTGTGTGTGTGTGTGTGTGTGTGTGTGTGTGTGAGTGTATCCCCAAGAATCAGATTCCAAATATGAATTTTTCAAGAGAATTTTGTGATAGATGAAAAGACAAAATGTTTTTACATGAAGAACTTTATTCTTTAATAAATTCATTACCATCATCAGCTTCATTTCTTCATCATCATATAATCAAAATAAATCAAGCTGAGAAAGCTATAGTGCTTTTACTCTGTGACTTACCATAATTTCATACTCCGTGTGTATGTGTGTGTATGTGTGTGTGTGTGTGTGTGTGTGTGTGTGTGTGTGTGTGTGTGTGTATGACTATACATGCATTCTTTAATGTCTCTCTTTACCACTAAATTTTTGATTGGTCTGATTTGTTATCATTTGGATATTCTAAGGGTAAAAAGCAGCCAGACTACTCATAGAGTGTATCAGCATTCAGTAAAATTCACCCTAATTATAAAGCTGACTTCCATGAAAATCCCATAAACAACTTTAATTAGCTAGACATTTATTCTCTCACTCGGAGGTCAACAGGAACAGTTATCTGGTGTGCATAATTACCTATTATTATACTATTCAGAGAGAAACTGTGGTTGAAGCTTAATATTAGACTGCAGTGTAACCCACCTTTGCTTTAAGTGGGTCTGTTTTTATAGCTGTTTTAAAAGTCTGCAGAGAACAGTAGAGAACAGTAAACTATACATCATGTAGAGGCATTTACCAAAGGGTGAGCACTTAATTAGTCCCATGTTCAATAGCACTGACCTCCATCATGGACCAGGGTCAGAATTCTCCTGCATGGAAAACTGCGCTTGATACTGTTCTAATGTTTCTTTCAGGGAAGAACCACAGAATGCTTTCAAGCTCAAAGGAAAGGAGTCTACTTAACAATAAATATTTCTTGTTATTCTGACGTTTCTTTATGAATCGTAGATTTGTGCCCTGAACGTGTGTGTTAAAATCATATATAAAGCTATGTGACAATTATTCTTCATGTTTTTAGGCAGTAAAATGTCATGACACATGCTGAAAATAACTTGTAACAGAACATTTAAATAACTCAGAATTAGCACAGTGAAACACATTGTCAGCATATTTCTTCTTTGGCTTCATTTTCTGTGCATATAATTGATTAGTTGGAATCAGCAATATGACAGATAAGTTGTCCACCTTGAGTTATTAATACAATTGTGAGTGCTCTCAGTAATGCCTGGGTTGGAATAGTGTTGGGAGCAGTGGAAGCAAGCGGACACTGTCAACAATTCTAATGAATTTTCTTCTCTAAGAGTATCAGAGATCTAGCCGATGAACAGCTCACTCTCCATAGTTGTGGGGAGAGCAAGGACTGCCTCTGACATAAACTCTGGTGCCCAAGATTTGATCACTTCCTCCTGGTAGGGTTACCAGAAACAGCATTAGGTGAATAAATATTTAGTAAAATGCTTCTATGAGAGAAAACACAGGTGAGAGAAAAAATAAAGTGTATATGTTAGAGCCAAGTGCTATAGAAGGAGAAAGCCATCAGGTTATCATGTAGCTCTGAGCCTGAGAGGAAGCCCAGCGTACAACAGAAAACTGTGTGCCCTGAGAGCAATAACAAAGAGCACGGGAAAGTTCTTACCCCAAAGCTGGTAGAGAAACATGGTGGCCCCAGGAATGGGTTTACTTTAGCAACACCTAGTTCCTAGTCAAGAGGCCAATTAGATCTCATGGACTTTCTCATAAAGACCATGAGAAAGAAGGAAAAATACTGATGCTATTACTTGAATGTGAATTGTCCCTCACAGGCTCATATATTGAATATTTGCCTACCACCTTATGGGATTATTTTAGAAGCTGGTTGGACCTAAAGAAGATGGGGCCTCACTAGAGAAAGTGCGCTGAGTCAAAGTTGGGAGAGGGGCTTGGCCTTGAAGTTTTACAAGTTGTTTCCACATCTCTGCTACTTGCTGACCCAAGATACATGGTGAGCAGCCACTTTAATAAATACTCCTTCCCACAGTGCCCTCACCACCATAATGGACCATATCCTCTCAAATAGTAAGCTGAAATAAACCCTTTCCCCAAACTTGTTTCTTGTCAGGTTTTTGGTCATAGTAATGACAAAAGTAATTAACACAATAGAAATGTCTAGGGGTGTTTCTACCTCCCTGGGGTCTTCTTCCCTCTTCTCATCTTCCTTGCCCTAAATTTCCAGTCCATCTTCTTTCTCCTCCCCACCTTCCTCCTCTTCTTTCCCATCTTTCTTCTCTTTTTCTATTTTTGCTTTATGACAAATGCCATAATGTCACCATTAGCGTAGTCTATATATGGCATTTTTATAGTTCACATACCCATAATCATAATAGTCTTTAAGACAAAATATAACTCAGAGGCTAGTGTGCATTAGGTAGACAGGTTGCAGACAGTGACCAGTCGGATAATCTTAAAAATATTATAGTTTAGTTTACCAGGAGGTCTCATTCATAGAAAATCAAATTATTGGCTTTCTGCTAAATGCTTTTGTTTCTCCCTTAACCTAAACTCTTGCGTTTTGTTGTTAGAAATGGATTAGAAAATAAAATTGTAAAACATCCCCTCAGGAAAGAGCAAAGATAGATTTGCAAGCTGAGAATGTGGCTAGCATAGCCGGAGATCAAGGGTTTCCTGGAAACAGAGGCCTGGACTAAGAAGGGGACCGATTTTGCCATGGAGAAGCTCTCAAACACACTGGATAGTTGACAGCAGGTGGCAGTCATGTTCCTTCCCTCCCCGCCCCCATCCACACAGATGAGTTGGCCACAGTGAGAACAGGAGCTTTGGTTTTTATTGTCTAGTCTTATTTTTGCTGTTTAGAGCACAACAAAGGAGGAATGGCACAAGGCAGAGGAAAAACAAGAGGTTTTGTGGTACATTTCCCATAGCTTCACCTGGCAAGCTTTACCCTTTGGATCAAGCCCTTGAACAATTCCCAACTCGGAGCAGAGCAGTTCAAGAGCAAAGGTGAAACAGACAAAACAGACAGGAATTAATAAATCAATGTTCAGTACTCGTAACACCCAGAAACTGAAGCTGAGCTTTCTAGCTTCCCATTTCTGTAGGACACTTGGATTCTATGAAATCAACCTAGAGAATCTTGAATTTTCATAAAAGAAAGTTTGCAATAATACTAATCAGTGTCAGTCGTAAAAACACGTTTGTCTGTTTCTTGTAAAACACACATATACACACACTGTCATTTTGTCGGAGAACACATGGATTAAAGCCTGCTGTCTCACAACTGTAACCAGCACAGTGTTTATATTGATTGCTCTAGTCCTGGTTGGCATTCTCTAGGTTTAATATAAGGGTTTTTATTTGAAAACTGTCATTGGCATAACAAAGCTCTGGCGCCATCTGCCTTCTTTGACACCTTTGAATGCACAGCTTTATTGAGGTTCTTACCCACCCCTGACCATTCTCTTTGCTTTCTCTTCAAATACACTGTAGAGTACCAGAGGTGGGGTGTAATATTTCTGCTAGTGCACAGATGACATCATGTGCTGTATCTTCGGCTAAAACATGTCATAGATGAAAAACAGAACAAACTACATGAAAATGCAAGTGTACCATATATTTATTGCCAACAAATATGTTGCCAGTTTAATAGTCTCCTGATTCTTTGTTCTAACTTGAGTAAGGAGGTGCATGTACAAACATGTGGCTGTTTTTTCTTCCATAGAAGTTTACATGATTGAGCTTTACCCTGCCTTTCTTCCAGCTATAGTAAAGGTCCTTTACTGCCATCAACTGGAATAAACAAAATCAACAAAGGAAAGTTAATACAAGAGTCTATTTTAATTCTATATTTGCCCATGAATAATGGCTCATACCCGTGAGCATACCCATTATGTAGGCTAATTGGAGGTTTGCCTTGGGTCTATAATGACTTCCTATCTCAAAAACAAGTTAATAACCAATTGAAAAATAAAATAGAAATTTCTCCATTCAATAAGCGTTTATTAGTGAACCTGAGCAAGGCCCAGCTTGTCCCACAGAACACTGAGAGGACAAAAGCAAAATGCATATGGGCCATGATATAGAAATAAACTATAACATGTGTCCAAGTCAAGCCGAAGTAGTAATTGTAGGCTCAAGAGTTCTCCTTTTCAGGACTCAGTAGTGTAAGTATCTCCAAGTTCTTCTACCCTCTTATAGAAATTGGATTATGATTGCATGAGACAATTATTTCCTCCTGGTGCCTTAAGGCTCATAGTTCACCACTAATTTCCAGTTGTGAAAAGCAGAATTAAGCATGAAAAATTTACTGACTAGCATATAGATGGAACGTGGCTTGTGTTGGAGGAAATAATACACTATTATGAGTGTGATTGGTGGGGTACTCTCAATTTTGAACAGCCACCCATACAAATATTATGCCAAATGGTTCCTTCCCCCATTCTGAATCTGAAAAATATTAATTTGTGGAAGCCGACTAAAGTCATATACATCTTTAATAGTTTCATTTCAGGTGATCAACCTGGCTGGAGTGAAGGATGCCTAGAAAACTGAGGCAACACTGGCTCTGGGTGTGTCCACAATGGTGTTTGGGTAGAATAATAGCATGTGAAACAGCAAACTGAGTGGGTCAATCCACCTGGAGATGCATGTCTCTATCCAAATGTCTGGGTGGAACGAGAAAGAGGTGTTGCAGGTAACTCACTGTCTGCAGCACCTCCATTCCAAGAAGGCTAGTCACCTGCTGCTGCGGCTCTTAGAAACAAGACTCTGGCTTCTTCCATCTTTATATTCTAAGATTTACTACTCCAGCCCTTCAAAGGCTTTCAGACCTTTGTTTTCTGGCTGGGACGACATATACACCAACTTCTTAGGTTCTGTGTCTTCTACTTTCTTGGGCAAAGGCATACTGGCAGCTTGTATATAGACTTTGTAGAACTCAGCAACCATGACTGTTTAGCCAATCTAACAAGTTCATGTGTTTTTCTATTGTTTTCTTTTTCCACTGGAGAGCTACAGCATCTGTGGTAACTTTCAGTTGCTTCTCAATTGCCACAAAGATACAACACATGGATCCATCATTGTCTTCTAGGTAAGTGTGAGATGAAATATATGGATCAAAGTATAACTTCAAAACATTTCTCCATGTTCATGAAGATCTACATTCCCCTTTCTATGTTCATAAAAGCACAATGAAGGCAAAAGTGCCACCATGGCAGAAGTGCTGATTGGCTCCTAAGAGGCCCTCTGTGGACACAGGGGCTAATATTTAAATTGGCTGTTCTCACGTTGTGTGAGAAGTCAAAGAAAACACTTCTTTAGCAGTTCCTTTTTGAACTTTCTAGATCAGAATATTATAAAAGAAGGCATTTTGTGTTTTCCAAATATTTGAAAAATATGTAATTTTGAATGAATATCTGATTTGCTATACAAATATGAAATAGTATATGCAAATTTATATTACTAGATAGGAAAATACTATCTTTATAAAAAAATAACTCATTATGATGTGAAATTCATTGAAAAAAGAGAATTGTATGAGTCCATCAGTAAAAGATTCCAAAAATTAGTTTTAAATATGACTCCAGAAGCGAGAAGACATGCATAATAAAATAGTCCCACACAGAAAGAACATTATTTAATATTTATTTGTGGGTGAATTAGTAAAAAAGCTGGAATATTAAATTTGTATGCAATGTGTTTTATCATATTCTATCCTTTCCCCATTTCCCTACAGATAATCCCACCTGGCTACCACTCCATGTACCTTCCTTGTCTTCAACCAACAAGAAAAACAAGAAAACCACTGTGAGAATAAAAAGTACACATCCATGGAGTACATGTTGTGCAACTCAACTCCTCCTGAGCAAGAGGTCATAGATTGAGGTTGATAGAACCAATGCCACTCCATTAAAGAGAACTGATTTCCCCTGCTTCAGGTGGTATCAACTTCAAATAGCTTCTTGGGTAGGGATGACGCGTTATGCTCTCCTCCTCTTCTCTATGCTGAGACTTTGTCTGAACTGAACGTGTGCAGGTCTGGTGCAGGTCTTGTGCATGTTGCTATGAGTTTACAGGTTCATCAGTCAAGTTGTATCTAAAAACTGTGGTTTCCTTGGACTCATCCACTATCTATGGCTCTTATACTCTTCCTCCTTTTCAACACAGACCTCTGAGCTGTGAGGGGATGGATATAAAGACATTTTGTTTAGGAAGGAGTGCTCTGAAGACTCCCTCTCTGTGCACAGCTGTGATCTCTGTGCTAATTACCACCTACTGCAGAAAGAAGCTTTTATAGTGAGAGTTGAGTGGTTTTCCTGACCCATGGTAGAGAAATATGCCATTAGAGATCATTTAATTGCCATGTTCAGTTAGCAAAATGATGGTAATAGGTTTTCCCCTAGAACCCAAGACCTGTGTAGTCTCAGGTTCTTGGCCTCATTAATAGTGTTAGACATGGGTTCTATCTCATAGTTGGGTTACCTCTTGTGGAAGTAAACCACTTACAAAATAGCAAATTTTGCTTTGAAATAATATATTCAATTTCAATTATTCAAGTATAATAAGAATTTTACTAAATTGTAGGAGGTTCATTATAAGTACTATTATCTCAGTCTATACTCTAATACTGCAGTCTAAGTGTAGTTTAGACAACTTAGAAATTATATAATTCAGAATTATATAATTATTCATCAATATGAATAATTAAAATTTGCCTAAAACCTTAATTAGGAATGTAAGTATAATTTTCTAACATGTGAGATTTTAGAATATCATTGTTGTTTATTTTTATTTTTTTTCCTCCACAGAGTAGAAGGAACACATTGGTTTAATTACATTGGGAATGATAGTAAATTATTTTCATGGCTTTCATCATTCTTCCTTATTTTGTTAACATGAATAAACTTATTAAGACATTTTGAAAAAATAGTTGTTATCCCTACAACATGTGTGCCTATATTGCCTTGGTGTATCTTACAGGTAAGGAATTAGGTATGTGACCTGGATTGTAGCTGGATGAGACTGATGATTGCTTTTCTTCTCTGGGAGCAAGTATAGTACCTCCCAGCACTATGAATGTTAGTCAGTGAAGGTGAAGCTTCTAGTTTGGCTCCATCTTGATTTTTCCATGCTCAATGATGCAAATGTACATTGTCTTTGGTAATTAGGTCTTGCTGTCATTTTGTAAAGGATAGCTAATAACTTTAGGAGTAGCCTGTAATGTTTGGGGTCCTTTTGATGCAAAACTCAAAAATGTGTAACCTATTACTGCTACTGCAGTTTTTACTAGGTAACATAAGCTATTTACTTGGGGCTTTGTATAAATTTATATATGTAAATATATGTGTATATATTTATATATAATGTGATTCTACAGTAGCAGACTTCTAAATAGCTTCCACCCAAACAATACTCCCATTATACTTACATTTTTTTGTCATTGCCTGTCTCCAGGTCTCTTCCCCTGATGCTTCCTGGACCTTTATTCATGGCTTAACCTCCCACTTCCTTTCACTTTCTCCACCTCTCACTAGAATCAGACACCTCACACTAATCTCTTTATTGCTCAGTATTGGCTGTTTAGCATTTTACTGGCAAGGCAGAGAATGAATGAGGAGCAATACAAACTTGAGACAGGAGATTCTTAGACTAAACACAAGAAAGCCTGAACTGAAACCAGAGTGTGGGATAGAAAAATCAGCATATGAATAAGACAAGGGTAAAGTATATACAGTGCACAATAACTTTGTGCCAAAAGGACTGCACATAGTCCTCCAAAGCAGGGAGCGCCCTCTTGCACGTCCTCTCCAACTTTGTCATCTTCATCTCCACATTATATTTGACATTTTCTTTGTTTGCTGTTTCACCAGAACCAAATTTGAAAAGTTCCAGAGATGCAGCGTGCTCCTCTAATTTTGCCCTGTCTTTCCTACCATCCAAAAGTTTCAGATCTGGAATGTTGAAGACGTGGAAGCACATGCAATTTTGCAGGCTCTTTTTCTTTCAGCTGTACTGTCTTGGAATTGGCCATGAGGAACAGGCTGACTGTGATCCAACAGAGATCATTAGCCTTTGTCTCTCAGTGAAAGATTTAAAGGTGTGTGCTACTATACCTAGACTGCTGGATTTATTTAATTCCTTTTTTATTATTAAATTTTATTTTTTTACATATACATTTATATTATTACAAATGCATACAATAAACTACCTTCAGCAAGAAGAACCATGACACAATCAGGAACTTTATAAATGTTACATTCGTAGTGTTTTGGCTATTTGTATTTGGCAACCTTGGAGAAACCATCTTTCCTATCTTAGTGAGCCTACAATTCTGAATGTAAATCAGTATTTATCATGTTTTTAACTTCTTTTATACTGCTTTCAGTTTTGCTTCTTCATTTTCCTTCTTTTTCATTGTGCCTAAAAGAATTCAGATATAGGACTTTCAGCAGGACAATAGACCTCAAATATTTTTTCTCATCTACATAAGACTAAGATGTACTGATATGTATATCATATGCAGGTGTTTGTGTGTGTGTGTCAGAGAGAGAGAGAGAGAGAGAGAGAGAGAGACTCAATTCAACAGGTGGTGAAAATCCCTTTAAATACTGTACAATCTGCTTGCAATGATACAATCTCTCCATGCAGTGCTTGTCACCAGGAAATAGCTCAGCAGTTAAGGCTACTGGGGGCTTTTCAGCCCTTGACTGCATCCTAGAGCTGGGAGCAGAGAGAAAGATCTCATTTTTGTTAATAACCTACCAACACTTTCCAAAAAGTAAATACTTTAATAGCAGAGAATAAAAATAATGCTGTAAGTGACAAACTACTAAGAAACCATATAAGAAATTACTAAGAATCAAAATATTCAAGAGGTCCTTATAGGTGAAGGATTAGAAATAAAAACCACAACTTGAGACATGGAATCTGACCTCAGAAGGTTGATGTTTTTAACTCATGAGCAAAGATAAATTTTTTCCCTGAGTGACTGAGGGAAGATGGAATGGGGTCAGAAATCCTTATGAATCAACAAAAGATCGTTGGGCAAAATCCTGTATCATATATGACTAATCACCACTTTGCGCTGAGATCAACTTTGAAATGCCTCAGCAAATTCTTCACACAGATTTTTTTACTTTTTTACTAAATTTACAATAATTGATGTTTGTCTGAAGATAATTGTCTCAGCTACTGCATTGGGTCATAAACTCACTCAGCAAATCATTAATAACAAGAGATTGTCCTGGGGATCAATAATTATTCTTTGAACATTAAAAATCACCCTGGCTTGATTACCTCCAATCATTTTAAAAAGCTTGAGTGGAGAGGGTAGTGAAGGTTATGGAATATGATTGACAGACAGCCATCTGTGACCCTGGCCCACACAGGAGTCTGCATGCTGCATACCCACAGTTCCTCTCACACAGCCCCTGGTTGATCTGAGCTTTAACTCAGCAGAGACAACAGAATGACAGAGAATGACTAAGAGCTGGCATTATGGGAAATATTCACAGCTAGAAAAGAGATTTCCACAGAGGCCAAAGGGATTTTATACTCATGTAAGCATTTGCTGGGTCATTTATTTTTTCAGTTCAGTTAAGCGCTTATGAATTGATCTACATTTGAGTACCCATAAAATATATGCAAAGTGACATATTTTATCCTTGAACATACTCGATAGAAGAAACTGTAAAATGTTCTTTTTTGGATGTAAGAACAGAAAGAGGAAATTCCCTTTCACCTAGTAGGCAGCAGCCTGTGAACAACTGTCCCCCCAAAAATGTTTCCTTGGTGTTTTTAAAGTTGGCATCTAAATGATTAGGTATCATTTTTCAAAGCAATTGCAGTATAGTTTCTAATGCAGGTTGCATTCATTTCTGGGACAAAAAAGTCATATGAACCTCACAAGTGGTGTGGAAACTAATGGCAAATTCTGAGATATATCCAGAGCACAAAAATCCATAAATTCAATGTAATTAAACCATCAATTAAAATGGTGCTATTTTTATTAAGCATATTTATTATTGTGTGTATGTGTGCTTGTGCAAAAACACACAAGCTCAGGGATAGACATGTGACAGCCAGAGGATAACCTGAAAGAATTGTGTGTGTCCCTCCACCACATGGCCACGGGGATTAAACTCAGATCATCAGACTTGACACACAATACCCAATCCAGTAAAGTGGCCACACTTAGCAGTAGTTCTGGAGGCTTGTTTCATTTATAACTAGAGAGAAGAAGTGAATTTGGAGTTTCCTGTCTACAAGAACCATGTTAAATAATCAAGAAAGTTGGATTAGGGAAGTTTTCATCTATGATTTTTGTTATAGAGAGTTTTGGGTGACTGTTCAAGCAGCAAACTGTCTCTGTCATCTTCCCATTTGGGAAGCTGATAACCTCTACTCCCTGTATACTCAGGTATTTAATTTTATTCCTTCTCAAGTCTCTGATGGGGTTGAAGACCGGATGGTTTAGTTTTACAATAAAGCTTAGCTGTTTAGGAGTTAAGATGTTTTTAGGTCGAAGTAGTTGTTTTAAGCTGATAGAGATGGGATATGATAGATATTGATTTACATTCAAAGTTTTGACTCACCAAGATAGGAAATTTGTTTTCTTCAAGGCTGCCAAATACAAATAGCTAAATCACTATGAATGTAACATTTATATACTTCCTGGTTGTTCCATGGTCCTTCTTGCTATAGGTAATTTTTTGTATAAATGTGTAGTAATATAAATGTATATGCAAAAGATAATAAAATATTTAATAAAAAAGAAAGTTGGATTAAATTGTATGTTGAATAAACAAAGTCATCTTCTAGTTAGTGTCTCTCTCTCTCTCTCTCTCTCTCTCTCTCTCTCTCTCTCTCTCTCTCTCTCTCTCTCTCTCACACACACACACACACACACACGTGTTTCACTGATGAGCAAATTCCACTCAGACCACTGTGAAATGTATCAAAGTTAGTAAGCTGTAAGTTATCCAGCAAGACTCACTTGTGTCTTAGAGAAATGCTCATATATGATGGAAGATCAGAACCACTATAGTTACCTGAGTACTTTGTGGTGAGAAAAAAATAACCTAGGCTCCAATCCTCTTTAGAATCAATAATAGGTTCCACTAAAATTTTCAGGAGTCATTTATTTAATTAGCTTGCTAGAGATGGCGATGATGTATACTGGCTAATAGATACTCCTAAAATATGAAACAACATAAAATTGGACGCATTTTTATCTGAGAAAATCTTCCATCTGCTTATTTTAACCAATAGCTTCCCTTTTAGACACCCTACACCAAACCCAAGAGCTCAATTTTCTCTTGTTTGACTCTCACTTATCCTTCTTTTACACCGCTGATCCTGCAGAGATAAGGAAAGATAATGAAAGTGAAGCCAGCGACCTTGTATTTTAGCATATCGTGCAGAATAGTGTGGCAAAGGGAAGAGAATGAAATAAGTTTAACCTTAAAAAGATAAAAAATCAGCCTAGGTTCTAGAGGACAGTTAAATGTGGGGCCAATCGTCAAATCCTGGCAATGATGAAAATCTACAGACTGTGACAGCCATGTGACCCTGGGAACACCTGAACTGAATAAATTGTTACTTATGAACAGCATAGAATTATTCACAGAAGACACTCCCATTTCTATCCATAAACTGCATTTTAGGAGTGCAAAAGCTTATATTATCAACTTTAGTATGTCATTTTCTTTCAATGTATGCCACTACTTTGTTGACTCCTCTTTGGTTGTTTATGCGTGATGTCTACCAAAGAAGATATAGGAATTGTCGGCTAGAGTGTCTCCCTCCTCAAACTTCAAACTGCTTTTTCTTCTTTTTATTTATTTTCTATTACCTGGCTTCACACGTCTATGGAGGTAAGAGACAGCTTGCTGGAGCTGGACCTCTCTTTCTGCCATGTATACCCTGGGAATTTCACTTAAGCCCTCAGTCATGTCAGCAAGCAGCTTCAGCAGCCAAGCAATCCCACCAGCTCCCTTGCTTTGTGTCCTTTAGCTGAGCTCAAGTGTTTTAACACATCATAGTATTTTTTTCTATCTCATATGACCAAGGATCACTTATAAAACAAGAAATTTCAATGACCTCTGTTCCACAGAGAGAGAGAATGAGAGAACTATTCCATATGACTAGCCAGGGTATCCCCATACCTGGGAGCCAGTGAAAAGCTTACAGAAAATACCCTTCAGAGAAGTCAGAGGACAGAAACCACCTCCAGGGAGCACTGACCATATGTCTGTCGTTACACTGAGGAATTTGTATGTTACTTATTTTAAATATTTTAACTGCCTGTGAGGGAGGATTTTTTTTTATCATAATTCCCATTTCACTTCTGAAGTAAAATGGTTTAGCTCAAGGACAAAATTTAATCACTGTAATTAAACATAGTAATACCAGTAATGGGTATGGGAGCCAACGGGAATGTCCACAAGTCAGAGACATCCTACTGTGAGACCATAGTGTAACACCACTGTCCATGCGCAATTGAACACTATGCCCTGTATGTAGTAGGAAGCAATAAGTAAAGAAGTTATAACCTGTGTGCATAGAGAACAGCTATTGTCCTTCTCAATGCTGGCTGAAAACATTGGGGAGATTTTGTTGTTGTTGGAATTTTCTACATATTGTACATTATAAGTCAAATAACTGGAATGCAGAAAGTGAAATATTCCATGCCAGAGTTAATTTTAAAACTTAAAAAAAATGTTAAACTCATGTAAAGAGAGAGAGAGAGAGAGAGAGAGAGAGAGAGAGAGAGAGAGAGAGAGAGAGAGAGAGAGAGAGAATGGCCTAGGGCCTGGAAGCTGAGGAGATTAGAAGGTGTTGGTAAGCAGGACAGACTTTCAGTTATAAGGTGAGTGAAACCTAGAGTTCTGTATGCACATAGTAACTGTAGTTAGTCAAAATTCAGACACAAAATTTGCTGGTGGAACGGACTTCAAGCATTCTCATCATAGCGCAATTATTAGAAATTTAAAATTCTGGGGCAAGAGACATGTTCAGTGGTTAATAGGGCATACTATCCTTGCAGAGGATCTGAGTGTTGGTTTCTAGCACCTACACTGGATTCTCTGAACTGCTTCTAACTCTAGCTCTAGAGGATCCCATGTCCCTTCTGGCCTCCTTGGGCACAGCACTCATGTGCAATGCACTTGTCCCACTATGCCTCCCCTACACACACACACACACACACACACACACACACACACTAAAAACCATAAATTATATCAATTTTAAAAAGAGTTTAAATTTCTAGAAATATTCCATGTAGTGCCACAGATCTGTTCTAAGTAGTGCATTTTAATAACAACAGGTTTAGACAAAATGCAACAATATCTCTTAAAAACTGTTCATTGCAAATATGATTTCTGGAGCAGAAGAATAAAAAAATGGTACAAAAAAGAAGACATGATGCAGAAACTTCGAGAAGATGCCTCTCATTGACCATCACCATTTGTGTGCATCATGCAGAAATAGAGCCTGTGACTCTATCAATCCAAGGAAGGAAGGAAGGAAGCAAGCAAGCAAAGAAGGAAGGAAGAAAAGGAAGGAAGCAGGAAGGCTGCCTTTCCAGATCTTCCTTTGTTCTCTTATGTAAAGGCACCTTTATGTCATAATAATTAGTTTCAGAATTAACTATTCCAGGGGAAAGAAAATTAGAAATACATATATCAAAGACTTTCTAACTCACAATTTCTCTTTGTATTAACAGGACCCAAAACAGACAACATGAGCCCATGTGTCAGGAAAGCCAAGACATTTATCTTTCCAACTGGCTTGGTCTTGTCTGTTTGATATGACTTCCCAGACTCTCCATGCAAGCTGTGCTGGCACTCCCTAGGAAGACGGTACCCTTAACAACCCTCCATCCTCTATGCCCTGCTAGCTTTTGTTTTCCTTGTCCCTACTTGTCCTCAAGTCATTTGTCTTTTCAAGTGGTGAGAAATAAATGGTTTCATGTTTACAAGAATGTGTCAGTATTGGCAATTGTCAATATGTCACAAATCTGTCACAGGAAAGAAGGAGCAGCAGGAGAGCCAGGGAACAGGGTGGGTGTCATATGGAGAATGAATTTTCTTTTCAGTATTTTTGTTGGGGTGTGGAGGGTGGTAAGCCCAAAACTATTCCAAAAATGGTCTTTCAGTTTAAAAAATAAAATGGAAACAAAGTCACTGACAAATATGATCCTGAGTAAAATCCAGAAGTATCTTGCAGAATTCAGACGTTGAATTCCTCTCTTCCAAACTTGCACTGCTTTATCAAAAGTTGAGAAGATTCAAGGGAAGAAACGCCTTTCACTGTTTAACCCTATATCACCCAGACTATTGTTAACTAGTGACCTCCTTTGGTAATCCCTTCAATTATCAATCTGTAGGGCTAATTTTAGGAAGCACTTTAAGAAACTTCAAGGTTTCTTTTAGCCACTTTCCAAAGAATGCCTCCTGCATCTTGCATTCAAGTATGCTCAAGCAAAGGAAAAAAGTAATTACACTAGCAGGCTCATTAGAGAGCATCAGCTAATCAAATCTCCATAGTTGCCGTCCATCACCGGCTCCCTTTGAAAAACACAGACTAAAATCAATGTCAGCCTTCATATGGGTGAATGCGAAGGTCGTTTCTCAACTCTTCTCTGAATACATGGCTCAGCGCTATTGACCTGTTTCTTTTTCAGTGCTCAGGTCTTTTGTTTCTCCTGACTTTCCCCCATACTTCTTTCAAGGCGCTTTCTCTGTAACCTTTGCTAGTCCTCTGTTTTCCACCTTTGACTATTCGAAGTCCCAGACTCCCTGGTGGGTCATCTTACCCTTAGCTCCCATTTAAGTAATTGTGCCCCCAGTCATCTTGTCCCCTTGATAGTTTTAACAGTAGTACAGCACACCAAGCATCTAACTTGAACATGTCACCTCCTGTCCATTAGTACTTCTAATGGACTTCCCCTGCAGCCCTGGCTCTCCGCCAGAGATGTCTACTTCCAGATAGCTCCCTAATTACATAAGTGAAGATCACAAGTCAGGACACAAGGTTTGGTACTGCTTTTCGAAAGCAGTCTCCTGCTTTCTGGTTTTTACATTCTTTTCTTACCCTTCTCTGCTTCGAATGAGCTCCTTGCTCCAGACTCTAATCTAAGTGGAGTTACTTGTCCTGGTAGTAAACAGTAGTCTCAGGAAGACTGACAAAAAAAATTAAGTTAACAAATAAAGCATGTAGAACTCTCCTTGGCAAAATGTAACTCAAAATAATTATTAGTGGAGGTGGATGTACTTTTATAGGTGGGGTTTCAACAGCCTCCTCACTGGCTGCTTATGAAGTGCCCATGTCAGTAGAAAGTTTGAAACCTGCTTTCTCTGGGATTGAAAAATAGTCCTCCTCAGAAACAGTCATAGGGGAGGGGAATAAGGGGGAAATGGGAGGGAGGGAAGAATGGGAGGATACAAGGGATGGGATAACCATTGAGATGTAACAAGAATAAATTAATAAATAAAATAAAAAGAAAGAAAAATAGCAATTGCATTATCGGTACACCATCCATCCAGCAACAATGCATTCTCATTAGTAACAGCTAACTGAACATCCTTAGAAAAAGAGGAAGCAACGATGATGATATCTTTTGTTTTCTGTGATGTCACTCTGTGCTCTCATGTTGCAAAGATCCTGGAGCTCACATACCTGCACTCATACCTCAGTTCTGTCACTGATTGCAATGGGGAACCTTACTACTGTCCCTAGGACACAGTAAGGTCTCTTTGGTGTGCATTAGTGGTTACTGGCACTTCTTTCACTTCTCTCCAGTTTTCTCTCTAATATTGTAGTTTTTTTTTAATAACTATATATTTTTTATTAATTTATTCTTGTTACAGCTCAATGGTTATCTCATCCCTTGTATCCTCCCATTCTTCCCTCCCTCCCATTTTCCCCTTACTCCCCTCTCCTATGACTGTGCCTGAGGGGGACTTCCTCCCCCTGTATATGCTCATAGGGTATCAAGTCTCTTCTTGGTAGCCTACTATCTAGTCTTATCAAAGGGAGGCCGACTCTCAGTGCCAATTCAAAGCCAGCCAGCGCCACCTGGGCTCCGTAGTAAAATATAATGCCAACTGGTGAAAACTGAACAAAATATGTGTAAATGAGGTTTTGTTTTTGTCTCAGGTGGCACTCTATTGTCTTAATAACTTCCTTGACTTCCATTAAAATCAATTATGTCGTGACTGCCTTTTAGTGTGTCTACATTAGGCTTTGCTTTTAAGTCGCCTTGAGTGTATGAGTCTCCTAAGATATAGCTGTCTTCAATTTTAAGAAAATAGAATCAGATATACTGGTCTCAGTTCCAAAAACCATGTTCATCCTTTACCTAACCTCTCCAGATTGTAAAATAAGTACACGGTGACAATATTGCAACGTGACAGAGAGAGAGAGAGATTTCTACTCTGAAGTCTGAATGCATCATGAGATATTGCATCTAGGGAAAACCAAGTTTGTGCTAAACAATTAAAATTCAATAGTAATTATTAATTGCCTGCTGTGCCTCACTGGAGCCAGTGCTAATAATGTAAATTGGAACAAGAGTATGTCATAAGTTCTTCAATAATTTTGTAGTCACTTAATTACAAGTAATGCATCATTAAAAATGTGACTGATATCATTTAAGATAAATTGTTAGCTATTAATTAATCTAGTATTCATTAAACTTACATTAATCATGCTATTATGGATGTATAATAGTCTTTCAGAAATATACATTAAGAAATTTGAATTAACTGCAATCTTTTATTATGTCCACTCTATAAAAGATCAAAATTAATAGTCATGCTTCTCTAGTAATGTATGTTCACAGCAATAAATGAATATGAATTTATTACTACATTTGCATCTCGTCAGACAGTCTGATAGTAAGACTTATGTCATTAGTATTCATTAACTTACATTTGGTTCTTTATAACGGTCATCCTATAAATCAATTCCTACAATGCATATTTTGTAGGGTTTTTTGTTTTGCATTTTTCATTTGAAATATTATGACTACTTCCTAAATTTGATGTTCTCTAAAGTATCAGGTAGGGCATTATGAGATTTCTCCCTTACACAATAGCATGTCTATTGGTGTTATACTTGTTCAATTCTCACGTAGGCAGTTGATGGATCATTTTTTAATGATTCCATATCTTGGCCGTTGTGGATAAATGTCACAATGTTGAGAATGTACAGGTACCTTTTATGGATGTAGATTTTTGTTTCCTTTGTGTATGTGCCCAGTAATGGTTTAGCTAAAGGAAATGGTAGTTCAGGTTTAGATATTTGAGGAATGTATGTCCTGTTTGCATAGTTGTTGGTCCTGATGCACATTTCTAATGAAAATTACATTTACCACAAATACTTATAAGCATTTGTTATTTTGTTTTTGAAGTAAGAGCCATTCTGTCTGAAATAAGGGTACATCTCAATCTTTCCCTGGTGGCTAAAGATGTTGGATGTCTTTTAATATATTTTTGGCCACGTGAATGTATTCATTAAAAGTACATTTGTCTGTTGTCGGATTGGGTTATTTGTTCCTGTAGTGTTTAATCTCTTTATATATTCTGGATATTAATTTCCTACCAAATGAATAGCTGCCAAAATATTCTCTCAGTCTGCGTGCTGTATCTGTATTCTTTCATAATGCAAAACATTTTTAGCTTTATATGACTCTAGTTATCAACATTTTCTGATATTTCTAGCGCTCTTGGAGAACTTCCCTCAGACTCTGTGTTTATGCTTATACTGTGAAGTGCTTTTTCTGCCTTCCTTTTGTAGTTTCAAAGTTTGGGACTTGGAATTAAAGTTTTAAAATACACTTTGGGTTTATTTTTATGCAAAATGAACAGTAAAGATCAAGTTTCAGTCTTCAACATGTGAGTAGCTACTCTCCCCAGCATCCTTTCTAATAGAAATTTCCTCTTAATGTCTTACATCTTTGTAAAGCTTGAATGGCCATTGTGCTATACGTTTATTCTGGGATCTTCATTCTCTTCTGTTGTCTGTGTCTCTGTTTATTCCAGTATCTTGCTGGTTTGTTTTTACAAATATATAGTACCTCTTACAGAGGTCCAGGGTTTGCTTTCCAGCACCCACATGGCACTCGCAACCATCTGTAACTCCAGGGGATTGACATCATCTTCTGATTTCCACACATGCAAGGGATAAAATTGCACAGATATATATATATATATATATATATATATATATATACAGGCAAATCACTTATACATATAAAATACCTTTTATAAAGTAAGTGAAGTGACATTCCCAATACTGACAGTTTTTGAGCAAGACAAAAAGGTCTTTTTTTATGCTTCTATATGATTTGGACTTTTCCCCCCCATTTCTGTGAAGATTGTCATCAGAAGTATTATGAGCATTGCAATGAACCTCTGTATTGCTTTCAGCAATGTAATCATTTTCAATATATAAATTCTGCCAACCTATGAACATGGGATGTCTTGCTCATTCTTGAATTTCTTTAAGTTTTCAAATAATTACCATTATAGAATTATTTTACAGCTTTGATTGATTTCTTTATTTATAGTTGCTTTCTTGGGAGGTAACCATTTGTAAAAATTACTATAACAAACTAATAATTATTGAGTGCTACTTTTTTTCTGTAATTTTGCTGAAACTGCTAATCAGATTTGAGAGTTTTCTAGTGAAGTCTTCAGAGAGTTTTATAAATTGGATCATACTATCAACCATAGAAACAATTGGATTTGCTATTTCCCATTTGTAGCCATATCTTTTGTCATATTATGGGTTAGAGCTCAAGCATGACACTGATAAAGAGTGGTGATGGTGGCCAACTGGGTCTTATTCACACAGAAAATGCTTTCTCCATGCAGTATAATGCCGGTCATCAGTCTTTAATTATAGCTTCCATTATTTTGAAGTGAAATCTTACCTTACTTCCTTCAGGATGTGATCATGAAAGGAGGTCTGATATTATCTAAGCCTTTTCCTGTATCCATTAAGATATTTGTATGAGGATTGAGGACATGGCTTGGTGGGTAAAGAACTTGTTGTAAAATCATGGTGACCTGAGTTGGGAATCTCAGCACCCATGTAAAATTCTAGGGATGGCCACGTGCACCTGTAACCCTAGCACTGGGTTTGGGTGTCTTTAGAGATCGGAATATTACTGAGGCTTCCTCGCCAATAAGCTTAGCTAAAATCCACCCATTCCTCCCTCCTTCCCGCTTTCACCCTACTCCCCTTCCCATGAGGGGAAAACAATTGAGATGTAGTCTGAATAAATTAATTAGATAATAAGAAAGAAAAGAAAAGAAAAACATCCTTTCCAGACAAAAGCCCAGTGTACAAGGAAGTGGATGGCTTTCAGCAGTGTTGGCTACTATGTCCAAATAAATTCAAATTATATGGACATGGAGGATAATGAGGGCATGGCCTTGCCCTGGGCCATATAAAAGGCCTGGGCCATATAAAAGCTTCCACATGGCTCTCTCTCTCTATCTCTCCTCTACCTCTCCTCTCTCTACCTCTCTTTCTGCCTCTCTCTCTCTACTTCTCTCTCCCCTCTTCTCTCTACCTCTTCTCTCCCCTCACTCTTGCTACTCTGTTCCTCTACCCCCTCTTTACTTTCTCTGTCTCTCTTGTCTCTCTTTCTCTGGGCTACCCTTTCCCCCTTTCCTTCTCCATCCATGCTCATTTAATAAACTCTGTATAACATAAGATCTGCCTGGTACCTTGTATTCTATCATCATCTTAATTTTTATATATAACAGTTTTCAATCTCTGGCTATTATAAATAGAGCAACAACAAACATGATTGAGCAAGTATCTCTATGGCAGACATAGAGACAAGAAGGGTATAGCTAGACTGTGAGGTAGATCAATTTCCATCTTCCAGGGAACTCTCCAAAGTTATTTCCATAGTAGACTATTTGTTTTCTTGATATCTCATTTTTAAAAGTTCTTTATATATTTTGGGTATTCACCCTCTACTGGATGTGTAATCCATAAATTATTTTTTCATTCTGAAGCTGCCTCTTTGTCCAAGTCATGGTGTCCTTTGCCATGCAGAAGCTTCTTGGTTTCATGAAGTCACCTTTAGTAACTGTTGGTCTTATTGCTTGTGCTAATGGTGTTCTGTTCAGAAAGTAGTCTCCTGTGCCAATGAGTTCAAGGTTATCCTCCACCTTCTTCTCACCTGTAAGGCTGTTTGTCTGGTTTTATGCTGAGGTCTTTGGTCCATTTAGAGTTGAGTTTTGTGCAGTGATAAGTATTGGTCTGTTTGCATTCTTCTAGATGTAGACATCCAGCCTGACCAGTACGTTTTGTTGGATGTGCTGGCTTTTCTTCAATGTATAGATTTGACTTCCTTATCAAATACCAGGTGTCCATAGGTGTATATATTTATGTCTGGGTATTCAATTTTATTTTACTCATCAACAAATCTGTTTTTGTGCCAGTACCATGCAGTTTTTATTACTACAGCTCTGTGGTACAATTTGATTTTGGGGCATATCAGGGGTTTCCTGGTCAGCTGTGTTTTGTACTAGGAGCTGACACTTAGAAGTGGGATGAACTGGTGTGGGGTTTGAGGGGGTTCAGAGGAGGGAGGAAAACAGGGTGTCCCATGAGGATCTGCTTAATCTCCTAGGAGTGAATGCAGAGAGTGAAGGGAAGCATAAGACATATACAGAGCCTGTAGTGAGAATGGAGGATTAGATGTACAGAGGAAGAGGGAGAGTGGAGATCTGAAGCTAAGCCACTTGCTCAGCTAGCTTATTCAATTATCTGGAAGGATTGGCTAGAGGGTTCCTGGAGAATAGCTTCTTGATTTGAGGTCTGAAATAACAGAATCGGTGAAAAGGGTGGTTGGAGAAAAATCTGCATAATCACTTGAAGATGGGGCCAGGAGAGGAAGGGGAGGTCACAGCAGGTGTTCTGCTTCAGAGCTGGGGATGAGACTGATGGGCTGGAACTGGAGGAGAGGATACAGAGGTGAAAATATGCAGTTAGCCTACCTGCTTCCAGGCTGAGTACCCTGCAAGTTTCCAGGGAACACATGCTGGAGTTGGCAGCTGGAATAAAGAGAGGAATAAGGGAGGAGAGAGGAACAGAGTGAAAGCGGGAGGGAGGGAGGGGAGGATACAAGTGATGGGATAACAATTGAATTGTAATCTGAGTAAATTAATTAAATAAAAAATGAGATGGATAAAAAGATAGAGGTATAGGGGAATGGCAGATTGGAGGAGAAAATCTACTGATCCCTTAGAGCTGGGGAGGGGGCAGCAGGAGGGCAAGGAACAAGTGGAGGTCACAAGTAGGCTAAGTGGTCTGCTACAGACAGAGCTGTGAATGAGACTGGGGGTTGGACTTGAGGGACAGGAGAGAGGTAGGTAGTTAGCTACAGTCAGCCTCCCTACCTTCCCTGACTGGAGTCAGTATGAGTTGTTATTAAAGGCTAAAAAATTCATCAGTGAATAATGTGCATCTGGGCTCCATCTTAGTCTTGTGATATGGGAATTTCATGAAACTTCATAGATAATAGGAAATTGATCTTTCATCATGGGAACAAATGACTTACCTCTCCTATTCAAGTATCTTGGTCACATTGTTCTACCCTAGCACCACAAGGACACTATAAATTTTATTCAGTGCATTATAAATATTAGTAACCGTGTTAGAAAATATCAGTGAAGGTCCAAATAGTAAGAATAAGGAAAGATTTTTAGAATACCCTTCATAATAGGTGTCTGGCTATACAGCAAGAATAAAACATTCTCATCTTAATACCTCAAAAAGACACAATAACTATACAGATATAAATTTATATGCATAATATCATATATATTTCATACAATGACTCTCATAACTTGTCATTGTTAATTTTCTGATGGAGTGAAAACACAGCTATATAATCATTTTGTTTTTCACTCTCAATACAGGACATCATAAATTAAACTACTACTCAACACCTTGTTATAAAATAAGATTAGTTTGAAAGCCTTTTGCCTGACTATTGGCTCATTACTCTCTGTTAGAAGGAAGCTCATCTCATCTATGTTACTTGGTAAATTGAATTCACCAGCCTTGTTAGCTCATGATGTTTAAAAAATGTTATAGGATCATCAAGATATAGTCTCACCATAAATATAGAGACATCATTGTTTAAAGAAAATAAACAATGGCTCTGATGAGTGATATCTTGGAAAGAACAAAGCGCAATATTTGAAACATACAAACTAAATTTTACCAGCCAGTATTTAACCCTGAAAAGAAAAGTTAATAAGTGACCCCAGAAAGTTTCACAGTACAAAGAATGTATTTGTAATATATAGCAAAACATCATGCTTACTCTGTTATTGTCAAAAAATCAAAACAGATATGTTGATCTATTTTTTGAAAGAATTAACTTTTAAAAATAAGTAGCATGTAGAATAATAATTTTTTTATATCATATAATGATTGTTGTATACATTTCACTATATAATATGGCTGGGGGGCATGTTGATGTTTGAAGATCCCCAGTGGCCTTCCCTGCCACCTGAGGCCATTTTGATGTTGGTTGTCTGGGCTGCCTCTGAGGCCCTGCCTGGGTCTATGGCCATACTGCTGCCAGGGGCCATGTTAGTAGTCTGTTCTAGTGCCAGAAACCATGTGGAGGCCCATGATCAGTGCTCCCACTGACTGTAAAGAGCAAGTAAGCTGCTTTTCAGTGATACTGAAGATTATAGATGCTTAATTGAGAGGGAGGGATATGGAAGGCTTCTGTAAAACCTTCTATCACCACCCCAACACACATCCAAAAAAATAACAGCCTAAACAGGAAGCCATCAAAGAGAACCCTTAAAAAATGTGATAAGAACGCTGAAGTTAAATGCCCACTGTTGATGGCTTCTGGTAGGGATACAAGACTGGAATGACTCATTTCTATTTAAGGGGCAGGCCACTGAGAGTTTGACTGTGGTCCAGTGAATATATCAATAACATAAACTGTACATTTTTTCTTTTAACATTTTGTTGTTTGAAGGAGTTCATGCCACAAGGTGGTGGGGCAAGAAATGGGCAATGGGTGTGATCAAAGATCATGATGTGAAATTTTCAAAAAGAATCAATAAAAATATTATATTTTAAAAAAGATTCTCAGACACCAGGACTAGGGTACTGTTGGAGGTTGGTCTGATGTATTTTGATGCTAATTACTACTTGCTATCTCTGCCCCACCTGTGCTTTGCCTAAGAGCCTAACCTGTTTGACCAATAAAAGGCCATCATACCTAGTCAGGGAAAATGGGATAGGTGTGGCTAAGGTTCCAGGGCTAAGGGAGACAGAGAGAATCTTGGGAAGAAGGGAGACCAGAAGAGGAGAGAGGAGAAGGAGGCTGCTCCAGCATGGGTTAGGAGGAGGAGAAGCACACAGCAGGTGTGGAAGGAGGATTTGGCTTAGATGAAGGACATTAGCAAGTATGTGGGATTATGGATGGGAGGTAGCTTGATAGAAATCATTAGAACCAGATATCATGCCCCACTATGGGAAGTAGTGTAGGGGACTAATATCTGCCCTGCCCCAGATTAACTAATGCTATTTTAAAATATAACAAGTTTCGGTGTCTTGATTGATTGCTAACGGGTTTAAAAAAAATACTGTTGTAATAATATACTGTAGGCCTAATAATAAACATTACTAGGCCATACTGGTAAATTAACTGTAACAGGGTACTCATTGTGGAAAATGCAGTTTATAGACTTTTTAAAAGAAAAATAGATAAATATTTGGATAGTGACATACAAAAATAATGGGGATTGAGGGGACAAAATATTACTGAGACAGGAACCATATGAGATATAGATATTACAGGAAATAAAGACTGTAGGTGTATAAAAAGGAAGAGACACTAACAAGAAGTATTTTCTGGTAATATGCAAGTTAAAACATAGTAATGTAACAATTAAAGAACATCCACGTCCCCTGGAGGGGGAGACCTGGTGGCATTCAGATGAAGGATAGCAGGCTACCAAGAAAAGACTTGATGCCCTATGAGCATATACAGGGGGAGGAAGTCCCCCACAGTCACAGTAAGGGGAAAATGGGAGGGAGGGAGGAATGGGAGGATACAAGGGAGGGGATAACCATTGAGATGTAATATGAATAAATTAATAAAATAAAATTTTAAAAAAAGAACAAATGACTATTTTTATTTCTTCATTTGAGAATGTTTAGTTGATTGGTTATTTGTTTTGTTTTTGTTTTTTAATCACAATTCTTTGTATTTTGAGCTCTTAATCCTGAATTGGATGTGTAATTGCCAGATGCCCCAGGCTGCATGAGTGTCTACATCATTCCACTGACTGCTTCCTTTGCAGAGCAGAGGCTCCCTTAGCTTAATGAGGTTCCATCTGTCAAATGTTGACCTTAATGCCTGAGCAAAGGGAGTCCTGTTCAGAACGCCCTTTCCTACACTTTCACATTGTAGGGTTCTTCACTGTGCGCCATGATAAAAATGTGATAACATGAATTAGGTTTCTATAGGAGAGGCGTATGTGCAGTGGGGAGGTATGGTACTCTTAAGAACCAAATGAACCAAGCTGATGGCTTAGCACTATCGCAAAATAACTTGCTAAAAGATAGAAAATGTATGTGGTGAGACGGCTGAACACAGGAAAACATTTACAATAACAGAGATCTCAAAGGGTTCACTGGAAGAAGCAAGGAATTTTCCCCCATCAAATTGTAAAGAACTGGAAACCCGAGATAGCTTTGAAAAGCTTGTTCATGAGCTATTAAAGAGACTAAAAGATATGTTAAGTTTATGGATGTTTTTTAACTTTCCTACATGATGCTACTAAGCTAAGCAAAGCCCTCTCTGTAGTAAAAGTGTTGTCTACCTTTCTGTTTTCTACAGTTCGTATATGACAGTCATTGCCTTCATTAGTGTCCTTCAGGATAAATGTATCATGCTGAGAATGGGAGACATTTATAATAACAAAACCCTGCAAAGGTCCATAGTCAAAGGAAGTCCCCCTCAGGAACAGTCATAGGGGAGAGGAATAAGGAGAAAATGGGAGGGAGGGAAGAATGGGAGGATACAAGGGATGGGATAACTATTGAGATGTAACAAGAATAAATTAATTAAAAAAAAAGAAATAAAAAAAAAATATCAAAAAAAAATCCAATAAAGCCTGAATCTCTTTCTTATCCCCGAAAATCAAGTCTGAACACTAAGAAAGAGACAGAAGGTAATTGAAGGAAGCAATTAGACTGCATTGCCATCCTTACTCAGAATCCCAAGGCTGCATATGATGATGACCTACAAACAAGGAAGGCAAACCCATTTGCCCCTTGAGATCTCTCCTACTGTAAATGTTTCCCCTTGTAAGACTGTACTAGATCTCCTTGAATAGAGAGTCAAATTTCTCAAAATTGATGCTTGGCTTCCTCAAGGAATATGTGTGTAGGAGAGTCTTGGTGTCATCGCTATTGGTTACAAGATGGAGTTACTTAAGCCTTAATATGTGGAGTCTATGCATTGCCCCATCTCAGCTGGTATGGTAACTTCAGAATGTCAAATACTCAATAGGCAAGGGTGTTGTCTGCTTAGATGTTCAACTTCTAAAGCCATATTAGCTTCCTAATGCTTCTCTAAAAATCACATTAGTGCTTAGAAACAACTCAGTTTCTAGAGGTAGGAAGTCTAAAAGGATTGTCACATAGCTAGAATCATGGCGGGGTTAGTCCTGGTTGCCAGCAGCAGCTTCTGAGAAGAATTGACTTCTTTCCTTTCTCTCACTTCTAGCTTCATTTCTTGCATTCTTTGCATCACGGGACATACTTCCATCTTCCAATTCGTCATAATGGTTTCTTAAAATACCTCCTTTTCTGTTGTCACATTACCTTCTCTTCTTCTGTAATCAATTGTATCATTGCTCCCTTATAATATGGATTTAAGAAACATAGAATGACTCAGAAAACCTTAATTTTTAAAACTAATTGAAATTTTTGAGATTATAATATAATTACATCATCTTTCCTTTTTTTCTTCCAAATTGTCCCATGTGCTCTCCTTGCTCTTCTTTAAATTAATGGTTTGCCCCTTTAATTGTTCTCTCTCTCTCTCTCTCTCTCTCTCTCTCTCTCTCTCTCTCTCTCACACACACACACACACACACACACACACACACACACTGCTATAAATACATAAATACAACTTGTTCAGTCTATATAATATTCCTTCTATGTATAGGTTTTCAGGGCTGACTATTTGGTATTGGAAACCAGTTGGTGTGCTCTTCCAGGGGGAGGACTATTTCTCCTGTGCTCAGCACTATTTAGTTGCCTAGAGTTCTTTCTGTAGGATTAAGGTCTTGTGAATTTTCTTCCCTTCCATGTTAGCAGTTCTATTGATGTCATCTTTGTTCGAGTCACATTTAGGCACATACAGTCTTAGTTTGTAGGACTTCATGGGTGTGCCTTTTGATTTTTCTAGGAAATACAATCTCTCAGCTAACTCCCTGTTCCTTTAGCTCTTAACAGTCTTTCTTCTTCATCCTTGCACAGTGATCTCAGAGATGCAGGTACAGGAGTTGTATTGTAGATGTATCAACTGAAACTGGGCTCCACAACTCTGCATTTTGATTGATTGTAGCTTTCTGTAATGGTCTCTATCTGATGCAAAGAGAATTTTTCTTGATGGGATGTTAAGAACATGCTTACTGGTATACATGAGGACAAATATTTAGAGTATAGTATTATATTATGTAGAATGTAGAATGGTGCTAGTCTAGTGAAGTGATGGTTGTAAATTCTCCTCCAAGATCTGTGACTTTACTAGCCCTGAGTAGTTGGCTAGTCTCAAGTCCATGCATGATTGATAAGTGGGTCTTAAGTCCACTTAGAGAGATGTTGATTGCAAGCAAGTTATTTCTACGATCATCATCATACCCTTAGGGTTAAGATAACCTTAATTTAACCAACCCTATACAGATTATGTTACTCTATAAGGTAACAGTCACATTTCCAAGCATTTGGATTCTGGGATCTTTGACATCCACTGCCTGTCTACCTGAGTGTCTTTGATATGGAGCCTCTTCACAGCATGAAACCCTGAATCAGACAGAAGTTGCCTTAGAGACCCCAAGATCTTAGAGATGCCAGAGATGTGGGTTACTTGCTGAGGAAAGTTGCTAACAGGGAGTAGAGCCAGCCCAAGAGAAAGAAGTGTTTTGAAGTTAACAATGTTGAAAGGAGTTGGATTTGAAAAACTCTTTGACATCAGAAATGAAGATGAAGAGTTTGGAGTTTGCTTAGGTAGTTTTCAGTCTTGTTTTAATCAAGTATCTCCTCACTCTGCTCTCTTCTTTATGTTTTGAAAGGTAGATAGATAGATAGATAGATAGATAGATAGATAGATAGTTGATAGATAGATACATAGATAGATAGATAGATTCTGTGCTATGATAGGTTGGAAGTATGTGATCTCATTTTTTATTTTGATTTTATATAGCATTACACTTAAGAAATTGCATGAATCTCAGAAGAGACATACAACTTTGGATATTTTTTAAGCACAAGAATGTCTTTTTAATTAAAAATTTACATATGCATTTATATTATTACACATATATAAAATAAGCCATCTATAGCAAGAAGAACTATGAAACAATCAGGAATTTTATATATATGTTACATTCATAGTGTTTTGGCTATTTGCATTTGGCAGCCTTGAAGAAAATGTCTTTCCTATTTTGGTGTACCTAAAATTCTGAATGTATATCAATATTTATCATATCTCATCATTATCAACTTAAAACATCTATCTAAACCTAAAAACATATTAACACCTAAACAACTAAGATTAATTGTAAAACTAAATTATCTGGTCTTCAACCCCATCAGAGACTTGAGAAGGAATAAAATTAATTACCTGAGTATACAAGGAGTGCAAGTTAGCAGCTTCCCAAATGAGAAGATGACAGAGACAGTTTTCTGCCTGAGCAGTCACCCAAAATTCTGTATAACATTGGAGCATCATCTTCAGCCTTCTGGCCCAATATATCTGATAGACATATTTGTGAGGCAGGAACTATTGCGGACTTGCTTGAGTTTTTAAACATTGTTGAGACTGTGATAGACTATGGAAACATTTGAAGTTGGGCTAAATGCATTTTGCATTGTTATGGCAACAAGCCTATGGAGATCAGGGAGTAGAATGTGGTAGTTTGAATAGATTTGGCCCCCATAGACAAGTCTATAATGCCAAAATGAGGAGTTGGAGACAGGCATCTCCCTAGAGCTCATTGACCAGACAAAGTAGCCAAACTAATGACTCCCAGGTTTAGAGAGAAACCCTACCTCAGAAACTGTGGAGAGCTGAGGAAGATGCCTACCATGCACCTCTGGCCTCCCTCCACATACATGTACAGATACATGCACAGGCACTTGAAAACATGCACATATACTACACTTGTGAATGTATACATACACGACACACATACACCAAAGGCAGACAGACAGACAGACAGAGACAGATTGAGGGAGCATGATTCAGAATGCTGCAAACTTATGCTTTGATCCCCCCCCCCCCAATGAATGCAGCTTCCTGCATGGTTTTGGACTTGACCTTACTGGGTGACTATGGAATGAAAAAAGAACAGATAGATACATATACAGAAAATCTGGATCCCCGAGGGAAAAGCACGCTCTAATGGAGAGATACCAATTATGCAACAACCCAGAACCTCGTCACTTGTATTCTGTACAACACAGGAATAGAGCTGTCTTGACATAGTAGGAGGTCACTAGAAAGCCCTCTCAAGTTGCAGTCATTGGGAAGACGAAGCTGAGGTTCATAGTTTCTCTACATAATGCTAACATTTGCACCCTAACCAGAGGAAGTTTTGGCATCCCTCTGAGTCTCATCCCTGGGTGGGGGGATATTGCCACTCCCATCAATCTGTGGAATACTGGGTCATTAACATAGCTATTCTCATGGCTAAATTGCACATTCACTCAGGGCATCATCTACTCTTCACATTAAGTCAGACCTTTCTCAGCTCCCCTATATTGGAAGGCTTCTCATGAGCATTTGGGTTTGTTGTTGCTGTTTATTTGTTTGTTTGTTCTTTCCTCTTCTGTGACAATCAGATTCCCTTCTACCAAACTCTGGGACTATTCGAATAACAACATTTCTATATGCAGAATGTCTTGCCTACAAAACTAAGAAACTCCTAAGAGGTGTGTGTGTGTGTGCGTGTGTGCGTGTGTGTGTGTGTGTGTGTGTGTGTGTGTGTCTGTGTGTCTGTGTTCACACATACGCACACACATGGATGCATGAGTAGAAGTGAATGTTAGAAGTGCTAATTTCTTTCTTTTACCTACTATCTTGGTATGAATCTGTACCTTGAAACCCTGCAAGCCTCACTAACAAAGGTTTTCAAATGAGATTCTGAGTTTACTAAATGGTATTGTCTTGAACAAAGCATTTCAGTCTTACTGCTCTCCAGCTCATTCAAATCTAACTTAGCTTCTCAGCTGCACCTGTATATCTGCACCAATACCAGCATGCTAGGTATTGACCCCAAACTGAGTTTCTAATTCTCACACTTAGTAGTTATTGCCTTTTCCTGGCTTTGGGGTTGTGCTCACCTTAGGCTAGCACCGATACCATGTATTCAGGAAGACAACATTTTAATACTGCTTGTGGAATTTGCTCCACCCTAGATTTCAATCATTCCATGTCCATGGGGACATTCCTTTCTGGGATATAGTTCTCTCAATAGCTATGGGAAAGTCTTCAACAAAAAGAGGAGCTAGGGATTTTCACTGTCTCTTGCTCTATTTGTGTATTCATTCTGTTTCCTAGAAAAGCCATGAGTCAGTTCCAAAGCCTCATCACACTGCCTGTCTTCTTGAATCACGGCTATATGGTGCATTGGTCTACTTCTTCTAAAAAGATGGCAGAGTTAGATTCATAAGTGACTTGTTGATGAAAACGATCAGGGAGTACAATGTCGAAGGAGCCTAAGAATGCTAAGAAGACAGTAGACAAGAATGAAGGGCTGCTCCCTGTGAAGGAGAGAGGGAAGAAAGAGAGGACTCATCAGAGCTTCATATCATTGCATCTTCCTAAAATTAATCTGCTTTAAAGACATACCCTTGCTGTGTTCAACAGCTAGCCTGAACTTAAGGTTCTTCAGCTTCAGTGTCTCAAACACCAGGTTAGAGCTTTACATCACCCTACTTCTATGCCATTTTAGAGAAGAGCAATATGGTCTCTTGAGCCTCACATCTCACAGAAACAAAGCTGTCTTGTACCATTGCCATCCATAGTCACTGATACAGAACAAATCATGAAAAGTGCAGCCTCTTCATAAGCTTGAAGATGGGGGATACACTGTCAATCATTAATTAAGTCATGAGATTAGAGAAGCCCATATCGATGGCTGTCACACTTGGCAGCTTACCAGAAGCCCTTAGTGAAAGCCATGTAGCTACGGAACTGCTTTGTGTTTTTTGTTTTGTTTTGTTTTGTTTTGTTTTTTTGTTTTTTGTTTTTTTGTTTTTTTTGATGATGTACATTTTTCGTGAGGAGTTCTGTTCATGGGTCCCTTGATGTTACATTCTAGTTCTGCAGCTGCACAGTCAAACTGCATCCCCCCTGCTTACTATTAAGCAATATTCTTTTCGAAAAACAGATGTGTCAGAAAGGAATGAAAACTGTCTCCTCTATTCAAAGTTACATTTATAAGAGATACGTAATCAGAGTTATCTTCAGAATCTGCCCCTCTTTCGGAAAGTTTTCACTTCTGATGCAGTTGCAAAGAGAAGTTAGATGATGTTTTCCCATTGAACAGCCCTTTTCTGTGCCCTGATCACGTCCTTATCCCCAGTCTCTATTAAACTGGAACAGTTCGTCTATGCAAGTGTGATCATGCATAGCATAAAAGGCCATCAAATAGACTACGATTATGAAATATGTTGTCACAAAGCAGCAATGAATTCTCCCTCTCTCCTCATCATTTTGCCTGTACTTTGCAAAATTGGGATGAATAGCACGAAGAGTCTAGAATCTGGGCTCTCCTCACTTCTGTAAGACTTTGTCCCCAGATTCTCTGGCTCCCCAAGTGCTCGTTCCAACTCACTTTTATCTGAGCACTGCTATGATTACTGGACTGTTAGTGAAGATTGGGAAAGGCTTTTTAGGTGTTAACTTAAAATGTCTTTTTGCACTGTTGTTTAAAAAAAAAATCATTGCCTGATTATAATGCGGAGGACGCCATCAATTTCCTCCCTTGAATAATCCCCTCAATCACCCAATCCACCCATAAGTGGAACTAACCCTATAAATAACAAGTGCACTTCACCAGCCCTTACTTGCTTTTTCTTGTTGTCCCCCAGATGTCTGCTCTCCCTAGATTGTGACTCATCTAGGAACTGTATGTAGCAGGTTCCATTCACTTTGTGTGGCCCTCCTTTGACTCCATCTCTGTTGTGACTCCATTTGTCTAGTATCTACATCACACCTACATCTTCAAGCGCTTCAACAGAGACTCCAGAATACACTCTGCTACTCATTCTCAGAAAGCCACTCCAACTTATCTATCCTGTATTAAGGTGACATTTAACCAAATCCCTGGATAAAGTTTGTGCTAAATGAGTATTTGCTGTTTGTTTGTTTGTGGTAAAGTTGGTGCTTTGGTCTTTTTTTTTTTTTTTTTTTTTTTCTTGTTGTGATGATAGACTAAGGACTCATTTATGTGTAAGGAAAATATATTTATTTTCATGTTGCTGGAGGCTGCAAATCTCAGGGCAGTAGAAGGTGTGTTATCTGATGACAGTTGGGCCTGTCTTTTTAGAATGACTTGGCATCTTCCCAAAGCAAGAAGCCCTACATGCTGACATGGCAGTAGAAGGCAGTATAATAAGAAGAGAAGAGATACTGCATTGAAACCCATCACACAGTGCTTTGTCTTGCCACCTCCAATACTTTGCGATGAAGTTCAGTTTTAGCAGTTTCCTCTTCTTCACTAAAACTAGCAATGAATGTGGTTGAGCAAATGTCTCTGTGATAAGATGAAATATCATTTGGGTATATACCCAGGACAGAAATAGCTGTATCTTGATGTAGATCAACCCCATTTGTTTTGGGAACCACCACACTGATTTCCATAGTGGCTGTACATGGTTTCATGCTAATCAGCAATGGGCAAATATTTACCTAACTCTACATCCTTGTCAGCATGAGTTGTCACTTGTTTATTGATCTTAGCCATGCTAACTGGTGTAAGATGATATCTCAATTTGAGCGGGACCCCTGGGCCCAAATCTGCCTATCATAATGTTCTACTTGTGGGTTTCTAAGGCATCAGCCAAGGACAATACAAGCGGTAAACTTTAAACCGCTACCCAGATCTAGCCAATGGTCAGAACATTCTCCACAGTTGAGTGGAGAGTGGGATATGACTTTCTCACATGATCTGGTGCCCCATATTTGACCACGTCCCCTGGAGGGGGAAACCTGGTGCCACTCAGAGGAAGGACAGCAGGTTACCAAGAAGAGACTTGATACCCTATGAGCATATACAGGGGGAGGTAATTCCCCTCAGGAACAGTCATAGGGGAGGGGAATAAGGGGAAAATGGGAGGGAGGGAAGAATGGGAGGATACAAGGGATGAGATAACCATTGAGATGTAACAAGAATAAAGTAATTAAAAAAAATGATATCTCAAAATAGTTTTTGATTTGCATTTCCCTGAAAACTAAGAATGCTGATCATTTCTTCAAGTGTTTCTCAGCCATATGATTTTTCTTTTATAAAAGAATTCTCTATTTATATCTGTACCCCATTTCTAATTCAATTATTTGTTTTCTTCATGTGAAGCTTTTTGAGTTCTTTATATATGTTAGATATTATCCCTATTACATGTATAGTTGATAAAAATCTTTTTCCAATTTTTAATTGGGTTATTTTTTTTGCTTGGTGTCTGATTTCCTGAGTTCTTTATATATTTTGGATATTAGCCCTTTGTCAGATGGAGAGTTGGTGAAGATCTTTTCCTATTCTGCACACTGCCGTTTTGCCCTGTTGACAATGTCCTTTGCCTTACAAAAGCTTTTCAGTTTTATGAGGTCCCATTTGTTAGTTGTTGTTCTTAGAGTCTGCTCTATTGGTGTGTGAGTTTATTTCTGGGTCTTTGATTTGATTCCATTGACTGATCTGTCTAAATAGAGAATTCTCAAAATAGGAATTTCTAATGGCCAAGAAACCCTTAAAGAAATGTTCAACATCCTTAGTCATCAGAGAAATGCAAATTAAAAGGACTCTGAGACTGCATCTTATACCCATCAGAATGGCTAAGATCAAATACTCAAGTGACAGCACATGCTGACGAGGTTGTGGAGAAAAAACACTCCTCTGTTGCTGATGGGAGTGCATATTTATACAACCATTTTGGAAATCAATCTGGTGCTTTCTCAGAAAAATGAGAAAAAGTCTTCCTCAAGACTCAGTTATACCACTCCTGGGCATATACCCAAAAGACACCATACCACAAGGACTCTTTTATTTGTTTGTTTGGTTGGTTGGTTTTGGGTTTTTTTGAGACAGGTTTCTCTGTGTAGCCTTGGGCTGTCCTACACTGACTTTGTAGGCCAGGCTGCCCTTGAACTCACATCAATCAGCCTGCCTCTGCCTCCTGAGTGCTGGGATTAAAAGCGTGCACCACCACACCCAACACCACCACAAGGACTCTGCTCAACTCTGTTCATAGCAGCTGTATTTGTAACAGCCAGAATATGGTAACAACATAGATGTCCCTCAACTGAAGAGTAGGTAAAGAAACTGTGGCACATTTACACAATGGACTACTACTCAGCTATTAAAAACAAGGACATCATGCAATTTGAAGGAAAATGGATGGAACTAGAAAAGATCATCCTGAGTGAGGTAACCCAGAGCCAAAATTACACACATGATGTTTACACCTTACAAGTGGATATTAGCCATAAGGTACAGGATAATCATGCTACAATACACAGACCCAGAGATGCTAAGTAACAAGGATGGCCTAGGGGAAGATAATGAAATCTCACTTAGAAGGGAAAATAAAATAAATATTGGAGATGAAAGGAGGGAGAAAACTGAGGAGGGGGTGGGGAGGGGAGCAGGGCTGGGGATCAGGAATAAGAAGATTAGGGAAAAGAGGGCCAAGAGAGAAAAGGGAAATCAGAGGTAGGAGACATCTCTGGAACATGCCAGAGACCTGGGATAAGGGAAGCCCAGGAAGTCAGTGAGAGTGACACTTGCTGAGACTCCTAACAGCAGGGCATATAGAGCCTGAAGTGGCCACCTCCTAAGCCAGGCAGGACTGTCAGTGGAGAGATAAGGACACCAATCCACCTTTAAAACCATCAACCCAAAATTTGTCCTACCCCCAAAATGTGCAGGGACAAATTTGAGCAAATATTGAGTGAATGGTGAACCAAAGACTAGCCCTCTTTGAAACCTATCCCATGGGAAAGAACCAATCTCTGACACTATTAATGTTACTCTGGTGAATAATGGTGCTTGCCACAGAAGCCTAACAACTGGAATTAAATCATATGAACCCACATAAATGTCGGAAGATAGAACCAAATCCATGAAGTTGTGCAGATTTCTACACACACAATGGCAAATACATACTCGTCACCTCATACATCATTCATATACACACAATAATAATAAAATTAAACTTTAAAAATTAAAACAGCAGCTATACATATGTTAAATGAGTAATGTTGTCCTACAAGTAGCCAATGAATATATTCTCAAAATATTTTTTACTTATTTCTATAATTTGATCTGACTAGTTTCTGGCCCTATTTCATTAAGTTCTCTGTTGTCAGCCATTTCTTTTTAACTTTAGTGTTTTGCTTTAGCTATGCTTGTCCATTAAACATTTATTTGAAAATGGAATCCTGATGTTTTGGGCAAAACTCAAAAGGAGGTAAACCATCACTGATGATGATGATGATGATGATATTGATGATGATGATGATGATTATTATTATTAGATAGCTCATAGTGTATAAACATGACAAAGTAATGCCAGTCCATTTCTTTTGGTTGCCCGTCAGAAACTGACAGAGTTTTAAAACATGAATCTATCAAGCTGGTACTCATCTGGAAGCTTCATCTATACCGTCTAGCCCTCATAGTGCTGTAAGGTTTTATGTACATAGTGCTGTAGAAAGTGTAAACTCACCCCCCCCCCAATGAACCCTACAAGATAAAATAACATTGTCTGACAAGATATGCCTACTGATCCAATAGTGGCATTAGTGTTATGAGAGTAACCAACCACCTTCCAATTGCCTCTAAGGCCCTATTCCATAAAGTAAAACCTGTATCTGGCACTGCTAATGTGGTCAAGAATCTGTGGCTAGCTGGGTCATAGGCCCTAGAAGAGCATCTAGTACTATTAGTCTGCCAAATAGAGTGTTAAAATAATTATTAATGATTTGTGGCTATACTCATAGATCAGTTCTTCTTTCAGTCCTCATCAGAAAAAGCTTCTTCTTTTTTGCAAATGGAAATTAGCACAGAGACTCCTATCTTACCAGCATGCAGTAAACTAGTGGCTGCAGGATGCTCAGCCCTAAATGGAAAATCTATACCACATCCACCATTACCCCTCAGAAGTGCAGAAGTCTTCACAGAAAAGGAGCAAAAAACACTTTAAAAATCTAAAATTAATAAATAAAATGTGATACATTCACATAATGGAGTATTACTCAGCTGGTAAAAATGACATTTGCACAAAAGTGAATGGAACTAGAAGAAAATCATCCTGAGGGAGGTAACCCTAACCAGAAAGACAAACAGGGAATTTACTCACTTATAAGTGGATACTAGCTATAAAGGAAAAGAAAGTCATGGGACTGTCCACAGCCCTGGAGAGGCTACGTAACAAGGAGGGCTTAAAGGGAGGGGACACAAGAACCTTCCTGGGGAGTGGTAATATAATAGATTGCTCAGGTAGATAGGGTATGAGTGAGGTTGGGAGCAAGAGGGACCAGGTAGGAGGAAGGGGAGAAAATACTGGGAGAAACACTTGGAAAGGGTAGGGGGAACATTTCAGGGATGGGGTAACAACCTAGTGTACTGCAAACTCCATGGAATCTATGGGAGTCATCTTAGAAAAGATTCCTAAAAATGGAGAACATGAAGCCTGAACCAGCCATCTTCTGAAACCAGTCAAGGCCTCAAGTGGTGGGATTGGGACACCAAACCAGTGGACAGAACTGTTGACCTATAGTTTGCCCTGCCTGCAGTGTGTGCTGGAACTAAAGCCTAGCAGAATCATTATCAAAGAGACCAGAACAAATTCATCTAGCAACTGATGGCAGCAAGTGCAGAGTCTGACAACCAAATATAAGGCAAAGCTGGAGGAGGAGGAGGAGGAAGAGGAGGAGGAGGAGGAGGAGGAGGAGGAAGAGGAGGAGGAAGAGGAGGAGGAGAAGGAAAAGTAGGAGGGGGAAAAGGAGGGCGGGGAAGAGGAGGAGGAAAAGGAGGAGGAGGAAAAGGAGGAGGGAGAAGAGGAGGAAGAGGAAGACGACTACAATTACGATCGATCGGAGGAAACAGAGGGTTCAGGACATCATGAGAATACAGTTCACAGAATCAACTGACCATGGACTCACTGGGGCCCATAGAGATCAGGGAGCCTGCAGGGGTCTGACATAAGTCCTCTGCATATATGCTATGGCTGAGTAGCTTGGTATTCTTATGGGAATACTAACAGAGGGAGCAAAAGCTACTCCCGACTCTTTTGCCTACTTGTGGGACCCTTTTCCTTCTACTGAGTTGCCTTGTCCAGGCTTGATGTTCTAGTATGTGCCTGGTCTTATTGTAGCTTATTAGGCTGTGTTTGCTTCATGTCCCTGGGAGGCCTGCTCTTTTCTGAAGGAGGTAGAAGAGGTAGATCTTGGGGAGAGGAGGGGTTGAGGGGCATAGGGTGAGAGGAAAGGAGGGAGGAGAAACAGTAATATGAGTGGAGACAGACAGAGAGAGAGTGAGAGAGAGAGAGAGGGAGGGAGAGAGAGAGAGAGAGAGAGAGAGAGAGAGAGAGAGAGAGAGAGAGAGAGGGAGGGAGAGAGGCAGGTGAATGACCTCAAAGGAGCAGTGTTTTCCAGACTCAGCTGGGCAGTTGCACCCATGAATTCACAGCAATTGCAACAGTAAATGCAAAATCTGCATAAACTCAAGCCAGACTAAATCCCATGGTGAGGCTTGTAGTGGCAGTAAATCCCACTAGATGAGGAGCTATCGGTATTTGATAGTTTCTGGGAAAGAGAGAATCAAGTTTCTCTAATGGTGTCAACCCCAGCAGGCCGACTATAGTCCATGGGCAGATTTCACACCCAAGGGTAGCTGAGTAACTGAAACTGGACTGTACAGATGAAAGTGGAAGAGGAGGAGGAAGAGAAGGAGGAGAAAGAGGAGAAAGAGGAAGAAGAGGACTAGGTAGCATTTCAAATTTGTATGGGTAAGGAACTGAGAGTTGAGTGGGCTGGAAAATGAGAATGGGTCTGGGAAGAGTTGGAGAAAGGGGAATAAATATAATCAAAACACATTTATGAAATTATCAAAGGAGTAATAAAATAAAGGCATTGAGATGAGATATCTGGTGCAACTCTAGAGCTCATCTTATTCATCTTATTTCCTGTTATATCCAATCTAAAAACAGAAGCTTCATATATTTTACTCATCTTTAATGGTCTATGGATTTCTCACTGGGAATATTCATGAATAGGAAGGAAAATGGCAAATTATAAAAGGGTATCTTGGAAAAGAAAATTCATATTAGACATATTCTGCCACCAATAGCTTCTGTCTTGAAGGAGGAAAATTTCTGAGTCTGAAACTTTGTGTTTAAGCAAATTTGTAACAAACAGAAGGCTTGGGGGGCGGGTGCCTCAAAAAGAACATATCTGCAGTGTTGGCAACACAGTTAGCTTGCCATGCATAATCTACTGAAGGAAAGAAGGCTGTTGGAATATGAACAGTGCTGTTCTTCTGTAGCTGAATGTGTGTGTGTGTGTGTGTGTGCGTGTGTGTGTGTGTGTGTGTGTTTAAATGAGAAGAGTTTGAAACTGTCCAAATTTTAAAGATTGCCTTCATTAGCAAACATTTATCACAATTGTTGAAATATTTTCCCTTTCCTTGTACGTCTCCATAAGGGTTCACATTCTGGCAATAATTTTGCATTAAGATAAAAAAGAAAAGCTGATTCCTCAGCAGCTAAAATGTGTGCTCGAGCAACTAATTTGTGGTAATGTTAAAAGAAAAAAAAAAGTAAACTTTAAACCCCTTCCCAGATCTAGCCAATGGTCAGAATATTCTCCACAGTTGAGGGGAGAGTGTGATACGACTTTCTCACGTACTCTGGTGCCTCACATTTGACCATGTCCCCTGAAGGGGGAGACCTGGTGGCACTCAGAGGAAGGACAGCAGGTTACCAAGAAGAGACTTGATACCCTATGAGAATATATAGGGGGACGTAATCCCCCTCAGGAACAGTCATAGGGGAGGGGAATAATGGGAAAATGGGGGGGGGGGAGGAATGGGAGGATACAAGGGATGGGATAAACATTGAGATGTAACAAGAATAAATTAATAAAAGAAAAAAAAAGAAAAAAAAAAGTAAGTGTGAGTTACAGCATTCAGAGGGAAAGGAAAATATCAGTAGCACGAGTTGAAAATCTTTTCCAAACACAGGTCTCTGAGCTTACCTTGTCTCCCTGTTAGTGATGCATCAATGCACATGGGAGGAAGGGAAAAGGAAGGGATTAGCTTCTAGTGAAGTAACATCAGTGGCAAAAGGGACACAGTTTGCGATAAACAATAACTTTGGGGAAAAAATGTGCTTACCTAAGCAAAGCCATCCTAAAAGCTGAGCTTACATGGTTTTTAATCACATTAAAAGAATAAATAAAATAAAACAAATATTAATGATTAAATCAACTTTCCTTGAAATTTTTGAACAATTAAAGGCAGGACCTGCATATATGGGTGAGTGATTTAGACCTTGTGTTTCAGGAGGGCATAGGAACCAGAATGCGGAGACCCAGGAAATGAGCTGGAGATGTAGCTGACTGGTGGGGGTGACCAATGATAAGACCCTTATTGTGGAGTTTAGAGGATTCCATTTTGTAGAATCAGAGTGTAAGAAAAAAGATGAAGGAGTATCTTTCTCCAAAAGGAAACGCAAATGCATTTCCTTCAGTAGAAAATTTAAAGTTCTCTCTAATTACATCAAATGATAGCTGTTGTGTACAAATCTTTAATCGGCTGTTGTTCCATTTTCTTTACATTTGTAGATGATAAACTAAGTATGGGACACACAGCAGTAGTTGGATCCCAAATAATTCATAACTAGCAACATTTCCTTTCACATAGGAAAATAACTTACGTGTGTTACTAAGTGAAATTGTTTATTTCTCAATTTTCATTTAAAAAGAAGGCTGATGTAGGTTTACTGCCTACATTGCTATCAACTTGTCTTTTGGAAGTCATATTAACAAAAATCATTTTTAGAGTTATTTTATCCCAAAAATGACTATACTGATTTAGCAGAAAGAGTAAGTTTCATTTAAGTTTGAAGATGGTATGAGGATAAACCTAAGATCGAACATGTACACCACTTTGCTTCCAAGTCAGCTTGAATAGAGACTCACATTTAGTGATGGAGAAATTTACAAGGAAGCATTTGGTCTACTTTTTTAAACTTCCTGTGGTATTTCCACCTCTACTAATATACCCACAGTATTGTTGAGGCTTTGCTGAGAAAACCAGTAGGAGATTATGTTCCAAGATAGACAAAGGGCAGCCTCAATGTGCATTTGAAGGCCTGAGACTCAGGAAATTTGAAAGCATGAATTCCATTCTGGAAACCAACACGTTCAAGGCCACCTACACCGGTGCCCTTTATGTGCGTATGAAGCCAGATTTAAAATATTTTCACACGGTCAGACAGCAAGAGTTCCCTATTCCTCAAATTTACACAAGGAAGACAGCAATGGAAGTAAGGCCAGCAGCTATGGAAAGCAGTACAAAGTTTCCTTCAGAAAACAAAAGTACATCTCGAATGTGACCCAGGCACTCTACTTCAAGTTATTACTGAAGGACTAGGTCGATCTATCACAGAGATACTGGTATGTCCATGTTTATTTCAGTGTTAGTCTCAATAGCTAAATGACAGAATTAACATACACCTGTCAACAAAGGAGTGGATTAAGAAAAATGTGTTTCATATGCACAAAGGAGCCTCATTAAGCTAACAAGATGAGTAAAAATGTCATTTACAGGGAAAGTAGATATAATTGGAGAGTACCATGTTAAGTAAAGCAAGACCCAGAGAGACAAACATCATGTTTTTCTCTAGGTTCTGAATCACACACTGTATGTAGATGAATAAAATCATATATATATATATATATATATACATGATACACACACACACACATACACACACACATATGTAATTTAAAGTGACTCAAAACTATCTAGGGGAGCAGAGGGGACTAATAGAAAAACAGCTGGGAGACTGAGGGGAGATGGAATGAGGCAGGGCATATGGTCAAACAGATCACATATTTGTATAAAAGTGTCCTAATGAAGCCCTATAGTATTAGCAATGAACACACACCATTTTAAAGTGGGAGTGGGAGATGACCTTTATTCAATCCCTCAGTTGATTAGAGAAGAAATTCACGGTAGGAAAAATATCTATATTTCTTAACCTCTCAATTCAAATGTTTCTCAAATCCAGAGTATCCTCACAGAGATACCTAGAAAAGCACATGAGTGCTTGCCTGGGCACACCATAAGGAAATAGATTTAACTAACAAAAATAATTATTATATTAAAATTATTTAATTATTTAATTATAATATTACTCAAAATTTTACAGCCAAACTGTATTGTTTAAAGTTATTCCATTAATTGTATTTCATTGATTGGGGGAAAATATAAAATGGTCCAATATTGAGGAAATTCAATGAAAATTGAAAATGTGTGATTAGAATAATGGGCATTGAGTTCCAATATGGTGGCGCCTATCACGCACTGTATCTGATCTACCACACAGAGACCAACAACTGAACTGGGAGACACAGACTATAAGAACTGGAGAACACTAAGTGAGTGGGGTCCCCCACACTGCAAACCACAGGCGGACTTGGCCCCAGGTCAAAAAACAGTCCACAGAGGTCCTGAACCCACTCCCCAGACTTTGGAAAGGAACCCACCTGCAGACTATAGCCGACCTCTATAGCCCAAACGCAGTGTATGGGACAGTGGAACACTGGAACTCCTGGCCTGAGGAAGTCTCAGGGAAACAGGTGACTCTATCTTCAGACCCTACCACCTGCCCCACCCCAGTCCACAGAGAGCCCCAGAGGCTGAGGGGAAGCCCATGCCGTGGTGAACATGGTCCCCAGCCACAGTGCATGCTGTCTGAATGGGTCAAGGCCAGAGCAATGTAGCCGGCCTCCACAGAACGATCCTGCAAAATTGGGCTGATAGAACCTGGCCCAGCAAGTCCCCATGGCATGGGAGGGACTCCCACACTCGTGGGAGAAGCTGGACAGCCCTGAGGGGTCTGAAAGGAGGTCTGAATTGCGGCCACAACTCCATGAGACTGAACCGGCAAAGGTGCACTATCTAGACTGGTCTGAGCATTAACCTGACTGCCAGAGCAGTCCAGACTTGGACAATCAGACAAAAAAAAAAAAAAAAAAGAAGAAGAAGAAGAAGCCTGGTCCAGCAAGAAGTACCCATGGCCTGGCAGAGTCTCCCATGCTCTTGGGAGAGGCTAGACAACCCTGAGGGGTCTGGACAGGGTCTGAACTATGACCACAACTCAGAGAGATAGAACCACCACACTTCTGCTGTGTGAAAACGTCCAGGCAGGAACCCATCCACCCAAACACAGCAGTCTGTGCCTGCAAATTGGGCAGCTAAAAGCTGGCCTGGCCAGTCCCCACAGCCCGGCCAGGTCTCCCACATGCTTGGGAAAGGCTGGAATGCCCCGACGGGGTCAGGACAGAAAATTAAACAGGCACCCCTAACACAGCTGGTCTGAATTCCCTCAGGAATGTGAATGGGATCAGGAAAAAGCCTGGAACTTAAAGTGTAGAACAAAGTCTCCTGGAGCAGAAACCAGGTCACCTGCCAGTACCAGAGAACTCCCTGATCCCCACAGGCAATGGCACGTGACATATATTCACTCACCAACTATCCACTCTCAACAACCAGTGAAGGACACCAGAAGCTACCACCCAACATCAGAGATAGCAAGAAGACTAAAGGACAACGTAAGAATGCAAACAACAAAAACCAAACGAACTCTGCATCTCCAGATCCCTGCTATCCCAAAGAAAGCAACCCTGAAAACTCAAAAACAATTGAAGGTCCTTGAGAGGAATCTCCATACCCGATCTCAAGATATACTATAGAGCAACAGTAATTAAAACAGCATGGTACTGGCACAGTCATAGGTTGGTTGATCAATCGAATCGAATCGAAGACCCAGAAATGACATACGGTCACTTGATTTTTGACTATGAAGCCAAATCTATTCAATGGAAAAAGGATAGCTTATTCAACAAGTGCTGCTGGTCTAACTGGATGTCTACATGTAGAAAAATGCAATTAGACCGATATTTGTCACCATGCACAAACCTCAAGTCCAAGTGGATTAAAGACATCAACATAAAACCAGAGACACTAAACTGGTTAGAAGAAAAGGTGGGGAAGAGCCTGGAACACATTAGCACAGGAGACAACTTCCTGAACAGAGCACCAACAGCCCAGGCCTTAAAGTCAATAATTAATAAATGGGATCTCATGAGGCTGAGAAGCTTCTGTAAGGCAGGAGACACTGTCAACAGAACAAAGCGACAGCCTACAGACTGAGAAAAGATCTTCACCAACCCTACATCTGACAAAGGTCTAATATCTAAAATATATAAAGAACTCAAGAAATTAAACACCACCATATCAAATAACCCAATTGAGAAATGAGGTTCAGAACTAAACAGAGAATTATCAACAGAGGAATATCAAATGGCTGAGAAACATTTAAAGAAATGTTCAATGTCTTTAGTCATAAGAGAAACGCAAATCAAAACGACTCTGAGATTCCATCTTACACCCATCAGAATGGTTAAGATCAAAAATTCAAGCAACACCACATGCTGGTGAGGATGTGGAGAGAGAGGAACACTCCTTCATTGATGGTGGGAGTGCAAACTAGTACAGCCACTTTGGAAATCTATCTGGTGCTATCTCAGAAAACTGGGAATAGGGCTCCTTCTAGATGCAGCTATTCCACTCCTTGGGATATACCCAGAAGACACACCAGCACACAACCAGGACATATGCTCAACCATATTTATAGCAGCCTTATTCATAATAGCCAGAACATGGAAACAGCCCTAGTGTTCCTCAGTAGAAGAATAGATAAAGAAACTGTGGTACATGTACACTATGGAATACTACTCAGCTATTAAAAACAAGGAATTCCTGAAATTTGTGGACAAATGGATTGAACTAGAAATGATCATAATAAGTGAGCTAACACAGAAGCAGAAACAGCCAAATGGTATATACTCACTTATAACTGGACACTAGCCCAAGGGGCATGTCCCTTTAAAGTCTTCACCTACCAAGAAAGTGGGATAGATGTGAGTACATCCTATTGGCACTCTAGGTGAGAGAAGTCTGAGAGAATGGAGAAATAGAAGGATCCAGGGGGTCCTAGAAACCTACAAGAAGAACATTAGGATGGGCAGATCTGGGCCCAGGGGTTCTGCTCAAACTACGGCACCAACCAAGGACAATATGTGCAGTAAACATTGAACCCATTTCCAGATCTAGCCAGTGGATAGGACATTCTCCAAAGTTGAGTGGAGGGTGGGGACTGACTTCACACAACTCTGGTGCCCCATATTTGACCACGTCCCCTGGATGGGGAGGCCTGGTGGGACTCAGGGGAAGGATAGCAGGCTACCAAGGAGAGACTTGATACCCCATGATCATATACAGGAGGAGGAGGTCCCCCTCAGTCACAGACATAGGAAGAGAGGAATAGGGTGAAAGCAGGAGAGAGGGCGGAATGGGAGGATACAAGGAATGGGATAACAATTGGGATGTAATATGAATAAATTAATAAAAAACAGAAAAAAACAAAAAAACAAAAAACAAAATAAAAGAATAATGACTATTTATATAGCCTATCTATGATAAGCCTGTGAAAGTCCAATACATTCTTGGACAATCTGAAAACTGTGATTCACTAATTGTAAGCTTCTCCATTCTTCTAAATTTATTTTTCCACACTATGTAACCTCAACACAATTGGCATCTGTACATGTATGAATCCAATTGACATCACATACACACACACACACACACACACACACACACACACACACACTAAACTTATACACATATCATTTCAGTTAAGTTGGAAATAGCCTTCTACAGTTCCTGTTTGCATGTGGTTCAAGTTTAGAGTTTCTCATGTGTAATATTGGGAATGTAAAACTGTAGTAACATTTTCATAAGATCTTCAGAACTCTAGGATCAGGATGTCTTGTCAACTCTTCAACTCTCTGTCAGTAGGTGGTGTTTCAGTGTGGGTATAAATAGTCTCACCTTCACTCTTCCAACATCTGCTGAATGGCATCGTCTGAAGTACACAGGAACAGTGTGATGACAAAAGGAGCCTACTGACCCTGAAGCTCAGTCCTGGAAAAAAAGTGGAGGCAGAAAATGATGCAAGCTCCATCTTGTCAGTGTGGGTACCACTGGTTATGGGGTTCTTTTGTGCTCTTTAATTCCACTGCATGAGAACTTAGGCTGCTTCTCTTTCCCGTGTGCCTTACCTAGCTCAAAGGCTTAACATTAGTCACAGAGAAAAGCCTCCTAAAACCCAGATGGCTGCACAAAGTCTGATTATTACTGTACTGAAGTCCTCATTTCCTGTTGTGCAAAATCCCAGACTGAAATTTGATCCTAAGATAGTAGGCAACAACACCACAACTAAAGTTCAGGCTCATATGGTGTGCTATAAAGAAAATTCATCATTCCCCATTCTTCCATGCTTCTCTCACCTGGGTCCCAATAGGAAGGACAATACGTGCAGTAAACTTCGAACCTCTACCCAGATCTAGCCAATGGACAGGACATTCTTCACAGTTGAGTGGAGAGTGGGATCTGACTTTCACACGATCTCTGGTGCCCCATATTTGACCACATCCCCTGGATGGGGAGGCCTGGTAGCACTCAGGGGAAGGATAGCTGGCTACCAAGAAGAGACTTGAAACCCTATGAGCATATACAGGGGGTGGAGGCCCTCTTAGTCACAGTCATAGGGGAGGGTAGTAAGGGGAAATGAGAAGGAGGCATAGGAGGATACAAGGGATGGGATAACAATTGAGATGTAATATGAATAAATTAATAAAATATATTTTAAAAAAAAAGAAAATTCAACATATATCCCAGGCCAAAAAATGTCTTTCTTGGCATAAATCAAAGCATTCATGAGACAAACACATATTAAAATATTCATGAATTAATTGGCCCATGTTACCAAAATGTCAAGGACATACAGCACAAGAATCTTAAGAAGGTTTTTTCAAGTTAAAGGAGAATTTAAAAACACTACTGCAGAAAGCAATTCAAGCTCCTTGATTAGGTCCTAAGGAAAGAACAAAAATAGACATGAATGGCATTAGTGGGACAACTAGGGAGACGAAGCATGGGATGAGGTTCAGGCAAGAACGTGGTATGTTACAGCTCATCATCCAGAGCACTGCACTAAGATTCACAAAGAGCTTTCTTGTCCTTAGGAAACACAAAAGAAAATAATTATGGATATAAATACATACCTATGCTCAATTCCTGTGCATTCAACTGATACAGCACAAAGCCAGTCCAGGACAGCCAAGGTTACACAGAGAAACCATGTCTCAAAAGCCAAAAGAAAAAAAAAAAAACTCAAATAACATAGCATGTAGGTGTGTGCACTTGTGACAGTACGTGTGCAGAAAAATTAAAGAGTGTGAGAAAAAGGATAATAAAGGAGACTAAAAGTGAGCACAATACAGCAAAAGCCCAAATTGGAAGAAAGTTGGTAAATTATGTAAGTAGACATTCTTTTAATTTGTGTTCTTCATATAAATTTTCTGTAAATTTAAAGTTATGTGAAATAAATTTCCCACCAAAATTATTTAAGTGACAATGTGATATTGCAAAGTTGTTTCGGCTAAGTACATTATAAACTTGTGAGAATGGATCATGTTGACATGTATATAGAACTTATAAGAAGCCAACCTTTCTCTGCACAGTTAAATGATGATTCTCACAAATGTATGCATTCTTGAAATTTATTTCATCATGGGCTTTTATAGTCACTCTAAAATCGAGCATTCACGCTTAAAACTGAGTGGATAGAGATGTTGAACTTGATGTCTTAAGTTGATAAGGGAAGAATCCCTGTGTTACCAAAGTAAATTATAAAATAAAAAAAATATTATGCTGCAAGAATGCTAAATTCTAATTCAGAAAGTACAAGAATTATGCAGCAATTCATATTCAAAATGATCCCTCTTTAATAATATAAGAGCCCTCAGTAGATGTTATGTGCTTAATTATCTCAATCACCTTGAAACATAAGGGGAGGTGTAGAAATTACTGATTAAATATTGCATCATTCAGAGACAGAAATCTTTGAGCATTTTAGAATATAACTGTAGGAGTACACCATATTCATTGCCCTCATTATAGGCTTTGATCTTTTAAAAACCTACTTTATTTGGGGTTCCTTAATGCATCTATCTCTCTTTGAACCAACCAACCCTAGGTAAGAGACAAAGAAGGTTTGTAGGGACAGGAGAAGTAGCCCTTTTTAGACTCAGTTCCTTGGGGGAGATTCCACTCTTGATTGTCAGGATTATAGCAGTCAAGTCAAACAGCAAACACTGGCAACAAACACTGAAGCATTCTCTGGAGCATTTTTCTCTAGAAGCATCTAGAAGCAAAGCAAATAAGCCAAGAGATGCAAAGTGATGCAAAATAACCTCTGTTTTTTGTTTTGTTTTTATTTGTGTGTTGGGGGGTGTTGGCTATTTATACCCTCCCACAGTCTGTACAGGATGTTTTTCAACTGACAAAGACCATGCCTCCACATGAGGCAGTTTCCTTTCTAGCGAATAAACATCACACACCCACACAAGAGGCAGTTTCATATCCCACACTTGGGATCAAAACAAAAACATGTGTACACCTACTACAATCATTTTATTAAAGGTGAATATTGGGATTATTTGTAACAAATATACATGACGGGAAATTAATGCTATGCTATGTATTTATAGTATTCTTATCATGTCACTTTCATAATACATTTAATATTTTATTCCACTATTATGGCTGGTACCTGAATGAGAAATATTCCACAGAGGCTCATATGTTTAAATACTTGGGCCCCAAGCTAGTAAAGTTGTTTGAAAGGTTTTAGAGCCTTTAGGAGATGGTGCATCCGTGGAGGAAGGGGCAGGCCTTTCTGCCTTATACCCTGGCTCCATTTTCCATCATTCTGCTTCCTGAGTGTGGATACAATGTGACCAGCCATCACCTTGCCTCCATGCCTACCCTGCCCATGACTATGTTTTCACTGCAGTGATGGAATACTCTCCTTGAACAAATAAAACAGAATATGCCTTTAAATGAGTCTCGCCAGATATTTGCTTATACCAATAATAAAAACAACTGTTAGGATGACTTTTTATAGCATTCTAAAATAGGTATTAAAATGATGTATGTTTTTATTTAAATATTTTCTTATAGGGGCCAGTAAGATGTCTCAGTGGGTAATGACGTTTGCAAGGGAGTGTAAGGACCTGAATTAGATCTGAGAACTAGCATGATGGAAGGAAAAAAAACCTACCTATGAATTGTCATTTCACCTCCATGTGCCACAGCATGTGTGCTTGTGAACACATAAACATAAATTAATTAAAACCGTATTCCTTCAGTAATCTCCAGCCCAGCCCAATCCTTAAGGAATGAGCATTGCTTTGAAGGGGGGCGGGGAGAGGAAGAAGAGGAGGAGAGAAGAAGAAAGGGGAGAATCACTTTTAATTTATGGGTATAGTTCTGTCTCATAGAAATGATGACTAACTACAACATGACCTAAGTGTGAGGAGGCGAGGAGAAGCTTGGCTTATAGTCACCAGACAAGTTTAGAGCAGTGACACAGTATTGGCTTGTAAACGGCTTTACAAAATCAAAAGACTATAGAGTTTTATCCTAGTGGCCAAAGAATAGATTAACTGTTTTAAAGAAACTGAAGATGGAAGGAAGGCATTATGCCAGACTAAGAGCCTAGTCATAGAATCTTTTGGGAAATTGTCTTGAAAGATCAAGTAACAGATGTCAGGGATGTTAAATCTCCCAACAACAGTAGAAAGGTGAAAACTTCAGCTTTGGGTAAATTATTTTGTGTGTAGCCTGGTTCATGTGTGAGTGTGCATGTGAGTTCATGTGTGCAGAGGTTAATGCTGCCTGTTCCTCCATAACTCTCAATCTTATTCCTTGAAACAGATCTCTCCTTGAACTTAGAACTTCATGAGTCAGTGAGGCAAGCTAACTGGCCACTGAGCCTCATCTCCTTCTGTGTCCACCTCCTCAGTGCTGGGGTTGCAACTGCACAGCACAGTGCCTGACTTCATCTTTTTAAACTATTTTAAATGTTCTCCACATCTATCAAGCTTTCATTTTTAAGTATGAGTAAAAGAAAGAAGACTACAACTTGTCTTAGGAATAAAATCTATACCATGTGCGGCTCACTATGATGGCTAAACACAGTAGATAATCAGAAATGTTTAACCCACCTTTATCTTTCCTCGGGTTGAAGGTAGAAATGAAAAGGTGATATTTCAGTTAATTCAGCATAGTCTACATGGTCAAAGCCAGTCAGACCAGCTTCTGATTGATTGTGGCTGCATGGACACAGTTCTACAACAAGAATATTGACGGGCCTGGGCTCCCCTCTGGACCTCAGATTAGACACAGACAACACCCAAACACCAATTTCAAAACACAAAGCTGTACAGCAAGCTACATTCAGAAGTTTGAGGCTCTCTGCAAAGCAAAATAATTTCTTTTAAATAGAAAATACTTCAGATAAAACAGCATAGAAGAAAGCATGTTGTAATATTCATAGATAATTAAAATTCAACTTTAGAGAGTAATTTTGGATTGAAAGACCATATGGTTTTATTTGACACAATTATACTCGAAAAGGAAAACCTAGTCATGACCTAGTCATTTTTAATTCAATTAACAAAACTTTTCTTTGAAATATGTATATAATACAAGGTGTTTAAATCAAGCTCGTTAACAAACATCTACAGTACTCCAACTTATTAGATCTTTGTTCTGATAACAGTTAACCTCGACTATTTATTGACTGCCAGGATGGCTCAGTGAGTGAAGGCCCTAATTGCCAAATATAGAACTTGAGTTAGATTTCCAGATCCCACAAGACGGAAGGAGATAACCAACTCCCACAAATTGTCCTCAGACTTCTACTTCTACCCAACCCCCTTCTCTCTGTGTCTCTCTCTGTCTCTGTCCTCTTTGTCTCTGTCTCTCTCTCACACACATACACACATACACACAGAACAAGTGCAAGTTTAGAATTAATAAGTAAAAATAAGGAAGACCAGAAGATGGTGTCATATGCGGTGGGACTGGAATTACAGACAATTATAAGCTTCCATGTTCGTGTGTGTGTGTGTGTGTGTGTGTGTGTGTGTGTGTGTGTGTGTGTGTGTGTGTGTTTGATCAATGTTAAAAATCAAGGAAAGAAAAGCATGGAAAATAGAAAAGGAAAATTATTTTCATATCCCCAGTCCTCAGAACATTAATAATACCACCTTTGCTTTGTAGGAACCAGGCCCGACTGGGCTGCCTGCCTGTCTTGCTGTTTCATGTCCTGTTTCTAGCAGCTTCCATGTCTGTGTTTATCTTGGTTAGCTAGTCATGTTTACTGCTCTGAGAATGCACCCCTCCCTTCCTCGAGACTTTTCCTCCTGTGTGCGATTACCTCTTGAGGGATTTCACCTGGGAGGAGGATTCCTGTTTTGCTGCCTATAAGAAGGCTTTTGGAAACTCTGGGGAAGATAATAAACTGCTGCTGCGGCTGCTGCTTTCTTAGCATGAAGGATCCACTGTGTGTGTGTGTGTGTGTGTGTGTGTGTGTGTGTGTGTGTGTGTGTGTGTGTGTCTGTGCATGAGTTAAATCCGCAGTCCCTCGCCCTCGACTTGGTACCGCGGTGGTGCGGGCGCCACAGGTGGAAGTTCCAACAAGATCAGGGAAGGAAGGGAGGAAGCTGACTGATCGCCCAGGGAAGCTGGCCAGAGCCTCAGGGAGGTAGGAAACAGGTGCCACATTGCTTGATGAATGTATATTTAGCTAATATTATAAAAATCCATGACAATACATTTTGCAGTCATCTGTATACGCAGTAGGCATTGTGCTGAGATGGCTACAGTTATACATTTAAACTAAGTGCTATTAATAAAAGAGTCTGCTTAAAAAGAAAATCAGTTCACTTTACAAATGAAACTGAGGTTAATACAAATTACCAGTTGTCAAGGCAACAGCTGAATAGAGAAAGGTGGGCATTTTGTTCCTTCAGCTTATTCAGTCAGCTACCTGCATGGGGCACAGGATATGAAGTTAAACATGTATGGAATTACAATGCTGGGGCCAGATCTTTCTCCCTTTGCCTTTACACACTACCATTAAAGTCATCTTGCCACACTATTAATTAGCCTTGATTGTCTCCTTGTCTAGCTTTGAAAGCAAATAATTATAGAGTACTTATATTCTACAATTTCCATATATTACTAGTTAGAAAAATATTCTTTCCAGTATTAGGAGATTGTATTTTCCTATAAAGTAATTTTATTCAATGTTAAAAAGAAGGTTCATGCAGCTATTTGCCTTTCATATAAATCATATACAAAATATTAAAAACCCAAATTAATTTCAATAAGGAAACTTTCAAAGACTCTTTTATTGTAACTTCATTGTTTTTTTGGTTTTTTGGTTTTTTTTTTTTGATTTTTTTGAACTTTAAAAGCACATAAGAAAATTTGTCTGGAAGCTAACTATTATGCAGTTATTTTGCATAACCATAAATATTAATTTGTAAATGGTTGATTTATATCTCTGTTGTAGCAAAAGATAGTTTTCTTCTATTTTCTACTACCTAAATATACTATGTTGAAATCTGACTGTTTAAAAATCTTTAGTAGGTGGCAAATGTATTGTGCTTTCTTATTTATCTGCTCAACCATTCACAAAAATCTCTGGTGTTTCTCTACTACTTGTTTGTGAATAATTTTAAAAGAATCAGCACAACCATGGTGCAGATATTTATAGTAAGGATATTAGAAACTAGGCTGGTAGCCCTTGAAGCATGGACCAGACCAGAGAAGCAATCTCCCCACAAGGAAATTCAGTAGTAAAGCAAACAAACTCCACCCCAGCTGGACCTATGGGAGCAGATTACAAATTTCAGAGGCAGAATCTAGCAATCTGATTGGATAACTTTTACTTGCTATGTAAATTTATGCAAAAAGTCTCAAAATATGGACTTCTGCTTTTCTAACACCTGATGAGGTGCGTGCTTACTTATGGCAAATCATTTAATATTAAGGGGGAAATTAAAGCTAGAAGTGTTTTAGAAGAAGATATATTTTAAGGTGAAGTTTTATCAGCATTTCTCCTGTGAATTTGTCCTCTAGTAGATGATGATAACTCTCCCCCTTTTCAGTAAAGTTAAAACTTATAGCTCAATGTTCATCATTAGTAATTTTTGTATGGGTTTCACAATATTAGCCCACATAAACCACTTTGTTCATAAGCTGAAAACAGACTACTTAGGTAGGAGTAATTTCTCTAAACCAAAAAATTATCTCTGGACATCAACAAAACCCCAAATCTCTCATTTTGGAATCTCATGATGTTGGAACACATTGCATTGTCTCTCAAGGATGAGCATACCATATCTTTTTTTTTATTTTTTACTTTTTTATTTTTAAAATATTTTATTCATATTACATCTCAATTCTTATCCTATCCCTTGTATCCTCTCATTCCTCCCTCCCTCCCGTTTTCCCCTTACTCACCTACTGTATAGATGAAATACAGTTTTTTATTGTCTTTTCTTGTTTTCTTTTTGTTTGTCTGTTTTGTTTTGTTTTTAGGTTGAGGGAATAAACATACAGCATTTCTTCAAAGTGTATGACTTTTTAAAAAAAGATTTATTTATTTATTATTATGTATACAGTGCTCTCTCTGAATGTACACCTGTAGGCCAGAATAGGGCATCAGATTATAGGTGCTTGTGAGCAACAATGTGGTTGCTGGGAATTGGACTCAGGACTTCCAGAGGAGCAGTCAGTGCTCTTAACCTCTGAGCCATCTCTCCAGCCCTTTCTCTCCCCAGTAGTGTTCAGTTCTACTCTATGATTCTGGGCTATGCATCCTCCAAAAAATCAATGAAATGATTTCTAATGATATTGTGATATCATTTAGCTAACATCATAAAAATCTATGACAATACATTTTATAGCCATCTGTATACGCAGTAGCCATTATGCCTTAATGGCATAATCATCAGAGAGCATTTCTCCAGCAGTAGGTGGGAGTAAGTGCAGAGACTCCCAGCAGATATTATGCAGAGAGTCTAAATTGGAAGTTCCCACTGGGTCCCTCCCCTGGAGATCTTAGGAACCCTGACCCAAAAACAAACAAACAAAAAACCAAAACAAAAAACAAAAAAACAAAACAAACAAAGAAACCAAAAACACTGGAGAAAATATTGTAATAGTCAAAGTAGATGAAGAACACAAAGGGAACATGGCCCATCAAATCAACTAAGCGGGGTTTACATGGGCTCAGAGAGGCCGAAGCAACAAGCATGGGGCCTGCATGAGTCTGCACCAGGTTCTCTGCATATATGTTATGGCTGTTAACTTGGTGTTTTTGTGAAACTCCTAAAAATGGTGCCGTGGGGTGGAGGAGGAGTATCTCTGACTCTTTTGCCTGCTCCTTGAACACTTTTCCTTGAACACTATTGGGTTGCCTTGTCCAACATAAATATGAGGACTTTTGCCTAGTGTTATGTATTTTTTTTTGTCCTGTTTAGTTGTCATCTCTTAGAAGCCTGCTCTTTTTTTTTTTTTTTTTTTTTTTTTTTTTTTTTTTTTTTAAAGAGGAAACAGACGGGAACAGATCTCTGGAGATGACGGGAAGGGTTTGGGAAGGGGGCTGGAAGGAATGAAGAGAGGGAGGAGCCTGATTGAGTTGTATAATGTGAGAGAAGATGTAGTGGATGCAAACCAAACATGTTTTAGTTTTGATCCCAAGTGTGGGATGTGAAACAGACTTTTGTGAGGGTGTGTGTGGGAGAAGAACCTACTTCTAATTAAAATTTAAAGAAAGGTGAAGGTAAATTTAAATATAGCTACTGTAAATCAATAAAATCTGAAATATATTAAAATATTTCAGTTATTGAATGGGCTAATAAAGTGAACAAAAGTAAGTTGTTTTAAAAACAGGGCTGGTTTAAAATAAAAATGTGTCAAGTCTCTTCTTGGTAACCTGCTGTCCTTCCTCTGATACCCTATGAGCATATACAGGGGGAGGTAATTCCCCTCAGGAACAGTCATAAGGGAGGGCAGTAAGGGGAAAATGGGAGGGAGGGAAGAATGGGAGGATACAAGTGATGGGATAACCATTGAGATGTAACAAGAATAAATTAATAATAATAAAAAAGAATACAGAAAAAAATAAAATAAAAATGTGCATTACCTTGCTTTATAACTTAAATGAGTATCAGTGCATATTGATAGCGTTTATTACTGGTGGCTGACTTTAATCAAATTTAAATTGCCTTGGGATAAAGGAGAAGTGATGGTAGAAAGGCTTAGAATGTAATTCAGTATAGCACACTTGCCTAATGTGTCTAAGGCTATATGTTTGCCTGAAAAACAAGTATCAGCACAGTAAAATATTGTGGGATTGTGTGAGGGCTCACATAATAGCATCTTATCCCATCCAGGTTTTGCTAGCTATTTCTTGCTGGACCTCTTTCTCTTTATAAACCATTCTCCCTATAGTTGCCAAAACTTGTACTGATATTAGAAACAGATAAAAATGAGACAAAATAGATCCAGAATGCAAAGAAATCATTTTTATTAAGACATAATTTTTGACATATATAAATTCTTACTGGGTAAAACAGATCATAAATGTTTGTAGTCATCTCATGCTTCACAATATAGGGTCTCATACAAAGCTATGTTACAATCCAAGGTAAATCAGCCAGTCTACCTCAGGACTACTTGAAAACCAGAGTTTTTGAAAAAGAAAACTACATTTGACAGAAAATTGAAAGCTATTTGAATGATTTTCTTTGACTTTGCATGGTTCCATCTGTTTAAAGACAGTTGCTTCCATTCAGTAGTTCTATTAAAAAAAACTAGAAATAAAGCCAGATATCTGAAATATAGCCTTCCTAGTGCTACCCATCAGCCTCCCTGTGAGAGTAGAAGTCATGGTTGCCTGATAGTCTGAAAGAAGAATTCTGCAACTGTTTCCTATGAAAACAATACCCTCCCAATAAAAAGTTTTATTTTTCTCTTAGTAGAATAAATGTGATTATCTGTGCTATCTTTTAAAAGTATAACAAAGTATAATCATAAAACTCCCCTGCCTTCTCATTACCCTAATCCTTTCCATGACCGTGCCCCATTCTCTCTCAAATTCATGGCCTCTTTTTCTTTTTTTATTATTGTCACATCTATAGACACCTACATTTATAAATACAACTTAATAAGTCTATTTCTTGTTGCAGGTATGTATGTGTTTTCAGGATTGACCACTTGTTATATAGCCAAGAGCTAATGTCCTCTGAGCACTAAGTGTTGGATCGTGTGGTAGATGTTTTTCTATGTGTTAGGTCTTGCCTTTCTCTGATATTCCCATAAAAATTTCAATTTGCTGTGGAACTTAACTTATTGCTATAATGAGTCTAACTTTTAACAGGATTATTTTTCTCTTCCATCATAACAAAGACAACACAAGATTACAACCCACCTAATGTAGGAGGTATAAGAGAGTTCACTAAAGAAAACAGATGATGACAAAAAGTGGTCCTTGCTTGCCTTCTGCATCTTCCTAGCCTTTCGCATCTTTTGCTGTTGATTACCAGGATTATGAGGTTTTGAACTTGCTTAATTAGAATTTGCTTTCCAACTCCTCAAAAGAATGCTTCCCCAGAAGCCATCAATGGCCTTCACCAAATCTCATAAGTAGACTTTCATCAACTGTGTGGATATAGCAATCTCTTGAGGAAACAAACTGGGCAGAAAATAAGGCCAATATCTAGAAAAGAGTATTTGAATGTCAGTGACCCAAAACTTTCAGATTATATAAATTCACATATTAAAAAAATTCAACAAAGCTGGGCACTGGTAGCACATGCCTTTAATCACAGGACTCAGGAGGCACAGGTAGATGGATCTCTGGGTTCCAAGCCAGCCTGGTCTACAGAGTGCATTCCAGGACAGCCAGGGGTACACAGAGAAATGCTATCTCTAATGAAAAATGAAAGTTCAACAAATGGTAAGAAATAAGCACAAAATGGAAAAGTGCCATAATCAACTTGAAATAACTTAGAAATATTAAATATATAAACATATTAACATATCATATCTACTACATAGTCAAACCTTTTCATATACTGCATTAGAAGTAGCATGGCCAGTACAAAAGAATTTGTTTCAAAGACTAAAAACAATGGATAAGTAAATATTGGGTTTTTTTTTTTTTTTTTTTTTTTTTTTTTTTTTGGTCTTATAGATGTGCTCATTCAAGTTCAGTTAAATTAGTAAATACAAAATTCTTAATGTGCTTCCCATGTGGTCTCTAAAATTCTACATATAAGAAGATTAAAAGTTCATTTGCACATTTTAAATGTCTACAGTTCATTAACTCTTTGTAATGTTGGCAAGAACAGTAAATAAAACTATAATAAATATCCATATTAATATATTTTGCAGAAGTGTGAACATCAGAGGCTAAAGGGCAGGGTATTGGTGAGCAGTACCACTGCCATCTATTGTATCCAAAGGCATCCTGAAGTGGTTGAGAGTGCCCGGTGAAATCTCCAATGATAGCAAGAATAAACTTCACCTTCTATTCATTTGTCTTACAAGTTATTGGCTTGAGAACCAAAACTTCTTCATGAAGCCATAGCCAAATTTAAGATCTTGCCCTTAGTTTATAACAACACACCCATGTCTTGCTCATTCCCAGACACTCTGCCATTGCCCAGTCTTCCCATTTGCAGTGTCATAAGGCAATGACATCAGCTTGTACATGACAACGTTCATGCTGAGAAGACTATGAAGAGAAATACAGTATGGAAGGGTTGTAGAAATGAAAAAAAAATTCTCATGAATTGCAAATCACTGTTCTCAACAACACATCCTCTACTGCTGAAATTCTGCATTAGAATCATTTGAAGAGTTGGCTAAGCAAACAGACACCTGCCTAGAACAGAGTCAGTGGAGATCAGAATTCATCTAGAAAGCTTAACCTTTTCAGCAGTTTCTCCAGCTTTCTTGGGCTCGGTGATTTTTGTATCACCCTTTTTTATTTTTATTCATTGTGGGTTTTTTTTTTTTTTTTTTTTTTTTTTTTAGCTTCTCAAGCAAACAAAACAAAACAAAATAACAACAACAAAAAACAATGTTAGTTTTGTACTGTCCAGCATCATATTCTATTTTCCTATAAACCAAAAAGAACAACTGGATACACAATAACTCCATCTAGCTATGACAAACTGCAACCCAATGATTTGCATAGTAAATACATCCACTCTGTGGCAGCAAGTTTTTGTTGATGAAGATCCGGAATTTTTCTGTTTGCTATGACATCACCTGTAACAGTCCTTAGGCTGTACTGATCACATTACCTGGCTATACTTTTGGTCCTTATAAATGTCTTCATCACTAATACCTCTAACTTGAAAGAAAAGTGAAGGAAGAGCCACTAATAGATTCATGCAGCTTTTCGTGCTCCTACCGTTCATCCTTCTCCCTATGAAATCATTGTACATGCAGTTAACTACACGAGTTGCACATTATCCAACTCTTTGCTGGTGCATGTGTTACCTGAAAGAAGTTAGTCTTACATAGGACTCAACAGCTTAAAAGGATGACTTACAGACATAATTAATGATGCCCACTTCTTTTTAAAACAAGCAATAAAAATGACAATTACTAGGGTGTTGCTTATTTGTTAGTGATTTGTGTGCCTATGGTACGTATCCTTTAGCTAAATCTAAATATGCACTGGACTAAAATATATCTTTTAAAATATATTTTATTAATTTATTCATATTACATCTCAATTGTTATCCCACTCCTTGTATCCTCCCATTCCTCCCTCCCTCCCATTTTCCCCTTACTCCCCTCCCCTATGACAGGAGGGGGACTTCCTCCTCCTGTATATGATCATAGGGTATCAAGTCTCTTCTTGGTATCCCGCTATCCTTCCTCTAATATTTGCTTTTGCTTGGGTGCTGAACATTTTCCACAGTCTCTTATGAAACAGGTTTAAAGCTAGACACATTAGGAAAATTTCAGAAAAGCAATGTTATCTCACTGTGCGAATTTTATCACTTTAACATTACATACTGCCTGGACACTGAAGGCTTTGTTTTAAAAATGTAAAAGACCTCTCCGCCAAAATAAGACTGCCTTATACTTGGCATAGCCTTGAAATATTAATCATTTATCCATGGCTAATAATGATTATAGGCATCCATCTTCACGTCACCATACATGAGAAAACAGTTTTATTCAGGAATAGGAGGCACCATCATAGCACACACAAAGAATATATATGTGCACTACATTTTTCTCTATATACAAAATGACACACTCTCTAGCTGAAATCCAAAACTCTCTCTCCTGCTCAGCGCCCACCCATGCAGGAAAGAGGGCTCAAGGATTCCATAACAACTACTTCCACCTTCCAAAAGGGATTATTTCACTTGAATTACTTCAGGACTCAAGTGAACACTGGGGTTAGAACTAACCACAGAGCCAAAACTGTCTGACTGCTTTCTTTATTCCTGATTAATGAAACCAGATTAAACTCTTACAGTTGTTCATGGAAGAAAGTGAGAATCTAAAGTTAGTTGACTTTATTTTATTTCAAATAATTACAATAAACATGAGTTACCTACAATAGGCTAGAATCTGTACTACATTAGCATATGAAGAAGATCACGTTGTTGCTCTTGTTTACTATAAATTTGGCTAATAGGTCTTTACAGGCAATTCAAGTGATGGATTCTATCATTAGGTGTGGCTAAGCTGTATTAGTTCATTTCATGTAGACATATGATACTGCAGCAGATATAAATGACTGTGAGCCAAGCATCAAGTGGTATCTTCTTATACATTAACTAGACATTTTTTTAAGCTCTGAAAAAGAAATCTGGCAGTTCAGTTATTTTGGTGTCGTGAAGATGACACGTGTCTTTAAAAGTGAACATGTGTTTACAGAGGGGATTGCATAGACCAGGGACCCACTACAGCCTCAGAGCAGTACATTTAAATACAAACCTCTGCTCTACTACCTAAAACTATACAGACATCTGAGCATCAGTGAATAATCCATTTATACTTAAGATAAACTCCTCCATTACTCATTTCTAGGGTTAACTGAAAGGAAGTTCTGACTATTTAGCATGCTATTTAACATTCTGATGGCTAGCTCCTATTATTTCTACTTAGTCATAGTTTATTAAATGTTTAGAAATAACCCCGATCAGAAATTTAGAGAGATCTGTTAAGAATCATATTTTATCACACAAGTCATGATTCCTTTCAGTCATGACATTTGCTGAAAACTGCGCCATCAGCGCTGGTGATACAGCTTATGTAACAGTGAAGTCTTCATGGAGACTATTAAAGATGATGAAGAAAAAGGAAGGAACTGTCATTTTGTCATTACCAGAGGACTTCTTGTCCCTGGCACAAAGTGGTACAAATCCATTAGGTCACCATCAATATTTAAAGGAAATGAGATTAAGGGATTCCAGAGAGATTAATGTGCAGTTTGTGGAGGAAGCTGAAGTGATCATACAAAAAAAGAGGGCTTGGAGAGAAAACGGAAACCGAGGGCTGTGGCATCTCTGAGACAAGCTGGAGACCTGCAACAGAGTAGGCTCCAAGGAGGATACAGGGATGTCTCTAGCTGAGCCTCTGAGCAGCGAGAGACATGAGACTGAGGAGGTCACCTTCCAACCATGCAGGGCCAATCCACCTACAAAACCTTCAACCAAAAATTTACCCTGCCTACAAAATATGCAGAGATAAAGATAGAGACTGAGGGAATGAGGCCAGACGCAACCTCAGGCCCACCCCATGGCAAAAGCCAACCCCTGACACATTTAATGATACTCTAATATGTTTACAGACAGGAACCTAGCATAATAGTCCTCTGAGAGGTCCTACCCAACACCTGATTGAATCAGATGCTGAGACTCACAGACAAGCATTAGGTAGAGCTGGAGAGTCCTGTGGAAGACTTGAGGGAAAGTATAGAAGGACCTTGAAGGGACAAGAACTCCACAAGAAAACCAATAGAGTAAACTAAACTAGATTCATAGGGGCTTACAGAGATGGAAACACCAAGCAAAGAGCATGCATGGACTGGACCTAGACCTCCGACACATATGTAACCAATGGGCAGTGTGATCTTCATGTGGGCCCCCTAGTAAGTTGAGCAGGTGCTGTCTACGACATGGACTCTGTTGTCTGCTTTCCATCAGTTCCCCTAATGGGGCTGCCTTGACTGGACTCAGTGGATGAGGATGAACACAGTCCTGATGCAACTAGATGTGCTGGGGTGGGATGGGGGCTCTCTCTTTTTCTGTGGAGAAGGGTGGGGGGTGTAGAAGGAAGAAGGTAGGAGGGAAGATTGGGAGGAGATGAGGGAGGGGAACATGAATATAATCAGGATATAAAGTGAATATATGAATTAAAATTAAATTTTATAAAAGAAAATTTTTCATAAAGAGAAGCCAAGAATATTAGCTTGTACCATTGCCTTCTAGAAAGACTTATATCTGGTTAATGTGAATACAAATTTATTATTGAGTGCTCAGCAACACACACAAAAAGGACATCCATAGCACTCCCTCCAGAGTCCAGGGAATTCCACAGAAGGCAGGGTGGAAAGACTCAAGAGCCAGAGGACAGTTCTGTGAAACACCACCATCCAGATATGGACATAGCATTGAAGTCATGAACATATAGCAACTATGCATAACTCCACACACAAAACCTGTAAAAGATTAGGCCCCTTCCACCTCATGGATACAGTAGATACCTATTACCCATGAGGTCACACCTTTTCCTGCAGAACTATTGGCACTTAGTGTTTGGGGGAAAGAACATTTTTTTTCTTATTGTAGTTTCTAGGTAGTTTCTCTTATACCAGCAAATAGCCAGCTATCCATGTCTATGCAAACAACCCTAACTAAACTCAGTGGTCCCTCAAAAAATAAAAATAAAAAATAAAAAACAAAGCTGTAAAATAGGAAACAGACTAGGTAGGAAGAAGAAAAGGTACAGAGAAGGAGAACCAGAGAGCATCAGGAAGGTAAACGTAATAATGCATCGTATAGATGTATGTTTTTTTAATGTTAGCTGATGCATTTTAGGGCCTTCCAATTTATAGCATTTTGTTGGCATAATGTCATCGTGTAATTCAAATGCTGATTTCTTTATGCCCCATATCTGGTTGCAACCTTGTTCTGAGAACATCTTGTCTCAATGTTGTAGAAAATCTGCTTTTTTACTGTCCTCATATGCCAAAAAAAAACAGCTTGCAGCGAATCACTGAGCATGGGAAAGAATAGGGCTGGACTTCCTGCCAGTCAGAGGAGGAGGAATTAGAAGAGGAAGTAAGTAGGTGGACTCAGCAAGGGGATTCAGCCCCAGGCAGAGGTGCAAAAGAGATGAAAATGATTCAGTTGGAGCAAAGAAAGAACTAAAAAAGCAAGTAACTTGGGGATTTTGACAAAGATGGAGTCAGGATAGCATCGAAGGTTAAGAACAGACTTAAACTGCCCAAGATTGTGCAGTGAAGCATTATAGACAAATATAAAAGAGTCTCAATTATTAGTGTGATAGCTGGGCTAAGAGAAACAGTTTTATAAAAAAAACTTTGATAGCATTTGGTTGAGAATTGGATAACATGTCCCATGTACTTGCAAAGACATAGGTTTTAACCAGAATAGGTGGCTGAATGAGTAAGAATGAGTCATTGCAGCATCTCCAGGATGGAATTAATAGATTACAGAAATACAAGGTTATTCCAAGAAATGGGTCATCTAGTTTGTAGACCATTACAAACTCGTTTCCAAATCCCTACTGAAATCAATGCTGTGCATGGGCAATTCTCATGCCGTTCTCTCTGGTCTGATTTTATCAAAAGGGTAAGTCTGTTAGTGCTCTCTTTGGAACTTTGCTCGGTACAGCTTTTTTAGAGATGTCAACAAATCTGTTAAGATGTATAAAGGCAAAAGTAAATGACATAACTTTGAAGAGGAGAATTGTCTAAATATGTCCTTTGTCTTTAGTGGGCTATTTAATAGACACCAAAGTTATGGAGAAAGCAAACAACTTTTATAAGTTGCAGTGTTCTAAAATTCCTCTTGACTTTACAGTTGTGATCAACACAGGGCAGATACCACTATGTGCATCATTAGATGCCTTTTATGACTGTTTCTGTGAGGGCATCACTGGTAAAGGAAGCTAACAAGGGCGGGGCTCTGCTTGGTACTGAAAATGATGTATCATGATGGCAAATGGCTCTAATTCTTCAGAAGTGAGGAAAATTGTAAGAAAGTTTGGAAAGATCAGAAGTTTTTAACTTAATGTGACTGTTAAGATTGAGTTAAAGTACCATTTACAAAGAGGAGATAAGATAGACAGATATTGCAGTAAGTCACCATATAAGAACAGGGTAGGCTAGCTGCCATGCCAGTTCACTAAACTGCCAAGAGCTGTGATAGAGTTTCTAAACTTTCCTAGCCTTAATAGACATTTAATTTGTCCCTACTCTAGAGAATGAATTTATAATTCCATCAAAGTTGATGCCAATTATAACGATATGGTACAGAAGTGAGGGGTGTGAATCTGACTGACAAAGGGCCCTGGACACCTGGATCATTGCCAGCAAGGGGTCCCAAGCTGTTTACATTATTAGAGGTAAAATGACCCAAGAGTGTGAAGGCGCCATAGTGTGAATGCTGGACTCTGATCCCAATCTAATATGATTCAAATCTAATCAGTCAATGATAACAGGCAATCTAATTAAGGTGGATGAGCAGCTGCATAGGATGTCCAGTAGAAGAACTTTATCAACCAAACTTTATCAGCATGGTTGTCTCACCCTGCTGAAACTGACTGTGGGTATAGAACTCTTAGCTCGGAAAGACTCTTAACTGACCTAAACAATTGAGAAAAGCTTGTCCTGAAAATCTGTTCTCCATTGTCCTTAAATGGAGCATAGCAAATGGGCAGCTTTAGAATTATGTAAACTCACTCAAGTGGCTAATTTAAAACAATTAAAGAATAGTATGGAATGAGCTAGGGTTGAATACCTGAGGTGCATAAAGAACTTTGGGTCCAATTAGAGATCTTTTAGATGTGGGTATATCAGTATCCACAAACTCCTTGCTTAATGACCTGTGAGAAAGGCTGGTGAATCCTTGAGATTCTCTTTACACTGTAGAGATATTAATAAATAACACCATGCGACAAGCAGAGCACCATATTGTATTAACTGTTCAAGCTGTGCTGAAGCGAAAGAACCCCTATTATTCTGTAACCAATTTGGCTAATGCCTTTCTTTTCATCTCTGCTTATAAAGAAATTAAAAGTAAATTCACATTCACCTGAGATGGATGAGAACACACACATTTCCTATGTTCCTTGCTTCCTATTGTGCCTGATGAGATGTGACAAAGCTTGATGCAATGGAAAATACTGTTATTCATTGCATAATATTTATAGATTGGGCTAAAGACAAAGCCAAAACTAAATTATAAATAGTTATTAATTATATTACCCCAGAGACTGGCTGAATAAACCAACTAGAGTCCTAATACACAGAAATAAAATAGAACTAGTAGGTAGTCCCTGGACAGGGATTCCTTCAACAACCAAAAGCAAATTATTTTCTGCTTTTTATCAAAATAAGCTGCAGATTATGGTTTCAGGGTAAATCACACAGAACATACAGGACATGTATTCGCTTCTACTCAGAAGCGCCCATGGGAAAATGACAACAGAAATACCCAGAATTTTAGTGGAACTTGGTGCAATGGGGAACACACACACACACACACACACAGAGAGAGAGAGAGAGAGAGAGAGAGAGAGAGAGAGAGAGAGAGAGAGACTTTCTTAGTGTTTCAAAGAAACATGCTACAATGGCAGGGTTTTGTGGCTAGACTACACTTGAGTTTAACCTATCCTCCCAAATACCCACCCGCCTCAAATAAATGTGATATCTATCTCATAAACTCCAGCCACAACGCCGGAAACATTTGTAAAAAAATCCGTTACTGACACCCAGAGGTAACTGCAGGTATTTCCAACTGGGTAATAAAACTACAACACTAAAGCAAGCACAATTTGACAATGGTCACTATTCTAAGTGGAATATTTAAGTCACACCACCCTCCAAAGCCCAGTGGACACCACAGAAGAGCAAGTAAGAATAATGTAAAACAGGAGACAAGGAGAGCCAGGAAAGGCTGTTCCTAATATTATGTATGGACCATGAGCCCACGGACAGCTGTGCTACCTGCACGAGATTGGGCCATGATGTTCTACTGTTCCCTGAAGGACCTGTTGGCAATTAATGGTTGCTGGGGTAGGTGGTGTCCTTTTCTTCAATAATTTAGCCACTGAAAAGTAGATAGAACACTAGTCAAAAAGAAAGAGCACTAGAGGGTTAAGAAAGGGAAGACTATTATAAAATTATAATATATATATGAAATTATAAAAAATTAATGAAAATACTGGTTTGTCATTATTTGAATTTTAGTTTGAAACAGCTTCTATTACAGAAGTCTATAAACTTTTTTTGGGACTTGATCTATTTTAAATCTGAGATCAAGTGGTATGTGTCTTCCTGTGCTAGCTAAGTCACTGAACATGTCATCCCTGTTGTCATCCCTGTTGTCATCCTGTCTAAAGTGTCAGGACTTTATTGTATTTTTGTGCTCCCTTTTTTACTTTTTCATTCCTTGACTCATCTTTTGTTTTCATATCTGGACCACTGTAAATCTTGCATTTTTATTTTTTAATACTCTGTTTAATAACTACTTGAGTATAATCACACACACACACACACACACACACAGAGAGAGAGAGAGAGAGAGAGAGAGAGAGAGAGAGGAGAGAGAGAGAGAGAGGAGAGAGAGAGGAGAGAGGAGGAGAGAGGATGGGAGCGAGAGAGAGGAGGAGAGAAGAGAGGAGAGAGAGAGAGAGATATTACAACTCCTCAAATATCCACCTTCTCAGCTTTACCTTCCAACATACTCAATTTGGAATTTTCTTCTACCATATCACAAACCCATCAAGTCCAGTTTGTGTTGACCAACTGCTCTTGAAATGTAGCATGGCCTGGAGACTATTCATCCTGCTGGGTATCAGGTATATTAAGAACACACTTTTAAAAAGGGCTGGAGAGATGGCTCAGAGGTTAAGAGCACCGTTTGCCCTTCCGAAGGTCCAGAGTTCAATTCCCAGCAACCACATGGTGGCTCACAACCACCTGTCATGAGATCTGGTGTCTTCTTGTGGTAGGAAGGCACATGTGTAGGCAGAATACTGTATAAATAATAAATAAATCTTTTTTAAAAAGAACACACTTTTTCTCTGCTAGCAGCTATGAAATGCCCCTCAACGGGGCAGGGGTATGCATTCTTATTTGTCTTGAACTTGCGGGTAGATACTGCCAGAACTGTCAAGAGCTGTGTGGAACTGCCCTGCAGTGTCTGGAAAACTATCTTCCTAAAGTCATCTTCCACTTCTGGTTCTTAAGATTACTTCCCAACGTTCCTAGAACCTTTGGAGGTATTTGTGGTGTGTGATATTTATGTCCAATTTGCAGCTGAGCATTGCACAGTCTCTTAGTGTCTGAATACTAACCAGTCAATATTCTCTGTGTTAATTGTAATCTACTGTAAGAAGCTTCTCTGACGAGAGTTAGGAAGCCCATTGCTCTACAGATATGACTACATTGGCAGTACTATGTCCAATTAGCAGAATAGTATTAGGAGTATCAGGGTCACTCCTATGAACTAAGACCTAACTAACCACATAGTCTCTTTAGGTATCTCTCCAATAATAAGATAGCTGGACCATAGATTGATTATATTTTTAATGTCTTCAAGTGCAACAGACACTTTTTTATTTTTAATTTTAATTTTATTAATTTATTCAGATTACAACTCAATTGTTATCCCATCACTTGTATCCTCCCATTCCTCCTTCCCTCCCACTTTCACCCTATTCCCTTCCCCTAGGTCTATGACTGAGGGGGACCTCCTCCCCCTCTATATGGTCATAGGCTATCAAGTCTTATCTTGGTAGCCTGCTTATTCTTTCTTTGAGTGCCAACACACCTCCCCACCAAGGGGAGGTGGTCAAATATGGAGCACCAGAGTTCATGTCAAAGTCAGTTCCTACTCTCCACATAACTGTGGAGAATGTCCTGTCCACTGGGTAGATCAGAGTATGGGTTCAATGTTTACTATTGTATTGTCATTGGTTAGTGCAATAGTTTGAGCAGACCCCCTGGGCCCTGAACCATCCACCACAATGTTCTTCTTGTAGGTTTCTAGGACCCTCTGGGTCCTTCTATTTCCCATCTCCTATATTTCTCTTACCAAGAGTCTCAATAGGATGTCCTCACATCTATCCCAAACTAAACAGAGAATTCTCAACAGAGGAATATCAAATGGCTGAGAAACACTTAAAGAAATGCTCAACATCTTTAGTCATCAGAGAAATGCAAATCAAAATGACTCTGAGACTCCATCTTACACACATTAGAATGGCTAAGATCAAAAATTCAAGTGACACCACATGCTGGTGAGGTTGTGAAGAAAGAGGAACACTCCTTCATTGCTGGTGGGAATGCAAACTTGTACAACCACTTTGGAAGTCTATCTAGTGCTTTCTCAGAAAACTGAGAATAAGGCTTCCTGACGATCCAGCTATTCCACTCCTTGGACTATACCCAGAAAATTCACCACACAACAAGGACATATACTCAAATATATTCATAGCAGCCTTATTCATAATAGCCAGAACCTGGAAACAGCCTAAATGACTCTCAGTTGAAGAATGGATAAAGAAACTTTGGCACATTTACACTATAGAATATTACTCAGCTATTAAAAACAAGGAAATCCAGAAATTTGTGGACAAATGAATGGGACTAGAAATGATCATAATGAGTGAGTTAACCCAGAAGCAGAAAGACTCACATGGTATATACTCACTTATAATTGGGCACTAGCCTAAAAGGTACATCCCATGAAAGTCTTCACTTACCAGGAGATTGGGCAACAGACTCTTACCCACAACAGCTGAACTAATTTATACCTCTATCCTTGTCTCCACAGTCTCACCAGCACTGATCTTTTGTCTTTTTGGCATTAGCAATTTTAATCAAAGTGACGTGATAATTTGTTGTTCTTGTATTATGCATCTCCTTGATGCCGTTGGGCATATTTTCATAGGCTTGTTGGCTCTTTCTATGTAAGTCCTTTTCCCACTTTAAAACAAGAATATATAGCAGTGTATTGGATAATTTACATTCTTTTGTATTCTAGATATTAGCCCATTGGTAGAGATAGTTTGCAACAATTAATCTCATTTTTGTCTATCTTCATTTTCGCAACTGTCTCCTTTGACGATCAAGGTTTTTCTTTTCTTTTTTACAGTGTATTTCTTGATTTACTTATTTATTCATTTGACATCCTGGTCACAGCCCCATCCTTTTTCACATCCAAATCTCCTCCTCCCTTCCTCTCTCCCATCCCCCTCCTCTATCCCTCAGAAAAGGGGAGGCTCACTTCCCATCCACCCCAGCTTATCAAGCCATATCAGGACTGAATGTGTCCTATTTCCCTGTGTCCTGGCAAGGTAGTCCTGCCAGGAGGAAGTAATGAAAAATCTGTCAATAGAGTTCATGTCAGAAAGAGTCCCTGCTCCTCTTACTAGGGGACCGACATGACACCTGCGCTGCCTATCAGCTACATCTTTGTAGGCTGCCTATGTCCAGTCCATGCAAGGTCCTTGGTTGGTGATTTAATCTCAGCAGGCCCTTCTGGACCCTGGATAGTTGGCTCTGTTGGTCTCCTTATGAAGCTCCTGTCACCTCCAAGTCCTTTTCTAATACCCCCCCCCAATTTTCCATAAGGCTTCCTATGCCTTTTCCAATGTATGGCTGTGAGTCTTAGCATCTGTTTTGAGGCACCGCTGGGTGGAGCCTCTCAGAGAACAACTCTACTTGACCCCTATCTGCAAGCATAGCAGAGGACCATCAGGTTTGGTCCTCTCCCATGGGGTGGGTCTTGGGTTGGGCTAGGCATTGGTTGGACCTTCCTTCAATCTCTGCTATATCAGCTCTATCTTTATCCCTGTGCATCTTGTAGGCAGGGTGAATTCTGAGTCGAAGATTTTGTGAGTGGGTTGGTGTTCCTCTCCCTCTACTAGGAGACTTATCTACTTAGAGGGTGTCCTTTTCATGTCTATGTCCCTGCTACTAGGAGTCTAAATTGGAAATAGCTCTACCTCAAGACTCAGCCATACCACTCCTGAGTATATTCCCTAAAGGTGCTCCACCATATAACAAGAACACGTGCTCAGCTATGCTTATAGCGGCTTTATTTATAATAGCCAGAATCTGGAAACAACCTAGATTTCCTTCAACTGAAGAATGGATAAAGAAACTGTGGTTCTGTCAGAGCCCTCTTTGGATAATATCGACTAGTACCTTGATATGGTACATGAGGCTGGAGAAATAAAAAAAAAATGATATAGGGAAAATATAGCAAAAGAGATAAGAAAAGAGACAAGTATTCTGAAGGACTAACAGTAAGTACTATAGCCCCGAGTTTATTTCTCTGAGCTTTTATACAGTATACAGGATGACTGTATGAACCAAAAGATTCTTGAAACAGAAACAAAAGCTACCAATTACTTTAGTTATCTACATGCTTAGACTTCTTTCATCGCAAGCCTAAAGAACTACATCAAACTCACATCCACATCTGGAATTATAAGTAACTTTCTTATCTAGGAAGTTAACCAACACAAGTATCTTTTCAAGTCCTCAAGGCTGTGTGAGAGTTTGCAAGCCAAGGTCGTAAGTTCTCTGGCCTGCTTCTGTTAAGCAATCCAAAAAGCAGCTCCTGACACGGTCCATTTACACAATGGAATACTACTCAGCTATTACTCTGCCAAGACAGGGTAAGCAAGTCCTTAACTGTTCCTGCCTCACAAATATGTTTGTCCGATATATTGCACCAGAAGGCTGAAGAAGATGCTCCAACATTATAGAGAGTTTTGGGTGACTATTCAGGTAGAAAACTGTCTCTGTCATCTTCTCCTTTGGAAAGCTACTAACCTGCACTCCAACATTCTCAGGTAATCAAGTTTACTCCTTCTCAAGTTTCTGATGGAGTTGAAGACCAGGTAGCTTCAATTTACAATGAAGCTTTGTTGTTTAGTGGTTAAGATATCTTTAGGTCTACATAGATGTTTTAAGTTGATAATGACAAGATGTGATGGAGATTGCTTTACAATCAGAATTTTAGATGCATCAAGATAGGAAAGATGTTTTCTTCAAGGCTATCAAATACAAAGCGCCAAAACAATAAGCATGTTAACATTTATGTAATTCCTGATTATGTCATGGTTCTTCTTGCTATAGATAGTTTATTGTATATATGTGGAATAATATAAATGTATATGTAATAAATAAATAAATATTAAAAAACACAAAGAAATCATGAAATTAGCATACAAATGGATGGAACTAGAAAAGATCATCCTGAGTGAGGTAACCCAGACCCAGAAAGACATGCATGGTATATCCTCACTTATAAATAGATTTTATCCATATAGTACAGGATAAACATACTGCAATGCACAGACCCAAAGAAGGTAAATAACAAGGAGGACATATGGTAGGATGCTTAAGTCTCACTCAGGAGGGGACATAGAATAGGCAGAGGTAGTGGTTGAAGAAAGGGAGCAAGGTAGGGGAGAGAGCACAGAGAGATACGAGGGTAGAGATTAGACCTGGGGAGAATGTGGCAGAAGGACAAAAGGTTTGTAGAGAAAAGAGAAACTGTGGAAGGGGACATCTCTGTGACAAGCTAGAGACCTAAGTCAGGGCAGGCTCCTGAGAGGATATGAGAGGGACTCCAGAAAGCTTGTGAAATCTCCTTTGTTTATTTTTGGTTTACTTTCTATGTTTGAGTAATAGGGGTGGGGAGAGACCTTTTCCATTCCAATGTCCTGACATGTTTTACCTGTTTTCTTCTAAGAAGTTTCATAAGTGCACGCACAACAGTGTGTCATTTTTTGTTGATTCTTGTGAGTAGTGACAGGTGTTAGTTTAGTGGTTCTGTATTTGCATGCCCACTTACTTGGAGGTAGTCACTGAAATGACTGCTCTTTCGCCAGTGTGCACTTGTAACATCTTCATGGAAATCAGTTGGCTCTAGGTGCCTAGTTATACTGCCAAAGATTTCCAGTATCATTAATAAATGTGAAGAATTTGTGCACTGTTATGTTAAATCTTAGTAGGAAAACTTTCATCTTTCCCCATGTATGTAAAGATAGATTACGGTACGGCAGATAGACGTTATTAGGTAGAAGTCTGATTTTCCTATACAGAATTTAAAGATATCATAGCATATTGAAAGTTAAATGTGTCAAATGTCTTATCTTTATTTCTTAAGTCTCACTGTGATATAAAATGAGCTCTGGTTTAGCGTCTGTTCCACGGGCTTCTAAGAGTAATATGTATTTTGCAAATGTTGGGTGAAGTGCTCTGTGGATGTCTGCTACACTCATTTGTACCACAGTGAAATTTGTGACTGCTGCTCTTTATGTATTTACTATTCCAATGATTCATCCAGAATTAATCATCAATTTATTTTTCTTACTTAATTCTAGTGCTGCCAGATTGAGGTCATGTACTTTGTTGAAGTGGCAATCACGTTTACTGGTATACTCATGTTGAACCATCTTTGCTTCCATGATATAAACCCCAGTTGTTTATGGTGAGTTGTCATTTTAATGCTCTGCTGGATTCTATGTCCTTCTATTCTGTTGAGAACTTCTGTGGTTTTGGTCATGAGGATATTGGGCAGAAGCTCTTTCTCTCATGCCTTTGGTACTAGTATCCAGATAAGGTTGGCTTAGTGGGGTTAATTTTGAAATATTTTTCCTCTGAAATTTTATTAAATAATATCAGAATTTCTCTTTGATCTTCTGTAACCATTTTCTAGGGCTGAGAAAGCCAAAGAAACCTGGCTCTTCCTTTGATGAAGATTCTTTTTCACCTCATCAGTTCCATCTCGGTTTCTAGATTTGTTAGAAGGTAAAACACATTCCTGACCTTTTCTGATATCAGACGTGAGGTCTCAATTTTTTGTCTTTAATGTATTTGTCTTTGTTTTACTTTTGTTCATATAAGTATGTCTGTTACTTCTTTGTTTGAGTTCCATTTGCATGGGATGTATCTTTCTATCTCTTCTCTTCTGGCCTATGGTCATCAGTACAAATGAATCAGCTGGGTTCTTACCATGTTCTATTCATTCATGACTTTTAATTACACAATGAAAGACATTTCTGTTTAAGGTAATTATTGATAGTAAAAGGCTTGTTGTTACCAATGTGTTACATTCTTTAGTTTCATTGTAACTTCTTTTTATTTTCTCCTGGTCCTAAACTCAACCTCTGTGGTTAAGCGGTTTTCTCCAGTCACATATTTTAATACTAGGTTATTGCTCTCCTTTGTGAATCATAGATTTATATTCTGTTGTTACCATGTGATTTACAAAACTGTTAATTATAATAAATTATTTTGAGATGACAGAAATTAACAGAAATAAAGCAAGAAAAAACTTCATGTGTACTTCATTCCTCCATAAAACAGAATTTCTTCTGTTTCATTTTATATCTTTGTTCATTGTTTATCTCATAACATATGAATATAGTTATTTAAATTGTCTTCCTTGGTCTTCCTATTAAACACAGCATGTTTATTAGATTATAAATTCATGTGTAGTTATTTTTTCCATTGAATAGCCTATCTTCTAATATTTCTTTCTTGACAGTCTGGCTTTCATTTGAAGAGCTCTCTTTAGCATTTCTTGTAGGAGGCGGGTTCTCTGAGGTTTTTATTGTAAGTGTCTTTTGCTTCTGCTGTGAGCAGTATCTCAATTGAGAGTTTCTGTGTAGCTATACTGTGAAACACATTTCATCGCATGCCATTCTGGTCCGGAAGGTTTCTGCCAAGAAGCCTACTCTTCTGTGAATAACAAAACACTGATATGTTATATCTTTACTCTTGCTGCTTCAAAAACCTGCTCTTTGTCTTGAAATTTTGAATGCTTTATTATAAATAACATGACGAAGACTAGTTGTGTTGAATGTGACTAGTGTTGCGTGGTTCTTCTGAACATGGATGTTTGGGTCTTTCTCTAAATTTGGATGGTATTCTACTATCTCAAAGTAATTTCTTACTCATTTGATACTCACAAGTTTCTCCACCTATGTAGGCTTTGAACTTTTTCAAACCTATTTTATTTGGGGTTCTTTAATGCTTATACCTCCCTTTCAACCCACCTACCCTAGATAGGAGAGAAAAGAGGTTAATAGGAACAGAAGAGATAGACCTTTTTTATATTCAGTTCCTTGGAGTGATTCCACTGGTGTAGTCAGCAAGATTCCAATAGACCAGTTAAACAGTAAATCAGCAATCCAGCGAAGGTGACTGTAACCTCAGCCCCTGAAACCCAGAGCAGCAGCTGGGGACCAGAGCCTCGAAGCCTTTGTTGGAACAATTCTCTCTAGGAGCATCTTGAAGTCGAGTGATGAACAGCTAAGACCAAGAGGGAAAGACCATGTCCCCAATAGAGGAAGTTCCTCTTCCAGTGGCCAAACATTACCTGTTCTCTCACAAATCTGTTTTCAGTGAAAAAACACCACACATCCTCACACAAGTCTGTTTCTCATCCCAGACTTGGGGTCAAACCAAAAACATGTTTATATTCACTACAGACCAATAACTCAAACTTAATCATTTTTTATCAAAAATTTTAAGGCTTTTCTCATTCTTTGTGTTTGACTGTTTGTTGTTCTATCCTTTCCTGACAACATATTTTCAAATAATCATCCTTCAAGTTCACTTTCTTTCTTTCTTCTGGCTAGTCTCCTCTGTTCAACTTCTTTGGTGTACCTTTCACCTCCAGGCCTTACAGTATGGTCCAGCTCTACCTAGGCTCTCTGTGTAGTTTTCCTACTGGCCTCTAACTCAAAGAAATCTCCCTGCTTCATCCTCCTATCGATTTTAGCTTTTTAATTACTTCAACTTTCTCACTAGGTCTCCCCGAATAAAGGATTAAATGATTAACTTGTGTCTTTTTAAATTAATTCATTGCATTTCCTTAAATAATCTATTTTGAATGAACTTATTGCTTGCAATGTGTTGGATTTCATTAGCGCAGGACTGAGTTCCCAGGCACAGTGATACAGTTACTTCCTTGCCCCATTTATTCTATGGATGAAGTCTTTGCTATGTATGTTGAGAAGAGGTGATAGACCTTTGGCTATGAGGCTAAAGCCCAAACTTAGTCCATAAGAAATGACTTGGAGATAGGAATTAGGAGGTTCTAACTACTGCTGGGTTTCACAATGGCAGGGTTATTACTGTATAATTTTGTATTGACTCTCTCTCCTCTCTTCTCTCTCTCCTCTCTCTCTCTCTCCCCCTCCCTCTCTCTCTCTCTCTCTCTCTCTCTCTCGTCTCTTCTTCTCTTTCTCTCTCTTGTTCACTACTGGGACTTTGCGGGGAGACAACACAGGTGACTGTTTTCCTTCTATCTTCCACAGTATCTTTTCTTATCATGTGGACAACACTAGGTATTGTGGTCTTTCATTGTGGTTATTGTTGTTGTTTTCTTTCTTTTTGACTCTTGTGAAATTAATCTGTTACATAAATAACTACTTAAATTTGTGTTTCTGTGAGATGACTTCTGGAGCCACCTTCCTCAGCCATCCTTTTGTTGCACACATGAATATTGTCAATCTAGGGAAATAGCAAATGCCATTACAATATAGCTTGTAAAAAAAAAAGAGGTCAATAGAGCTAGATGATAAAATAAGCTGAGCATGGGACTCCATATCAGGGAAGTTCTTATTGAACTGCAGGTCCACATAAGAATGTAGCGGCCCCAAGTAATACTGAAGCCACTACTAATGTTTTTCTGGCTTGGGTACATAACTGGAAAGGAAGGAGATTACACCAAGATTCATCTTAGCTTTCCCTAAGGAAGGCTCATTGCATAAATGACATTTCAATCTGGAAGTGAAACATGTGCTACGTGAATGACATGGACCTTGATGAGTAGACCTGGTGGTTTCCTGCACTCTCTTTCTGCTACTATACTGAATCCTTAATATTAAAAGCCCCATGTTGCAAAAGTAACTTTTATTCTCTTTGCTCAATTGCTATCTGGGAGGCTTACTGCCTCCCTCTAATAACCTAGGCCTTGTCCTGGAAGCTTTTAGCTTCTGTAAAATCTAACCTAGACCTTGAATGTTTTCATCCTCTGTGACTTACTGCTTAATAAGATCTCCCTAACTAGTTCTTTCTGAGCTCTGGGCTGGCTGGTTCAACTCAGCTGTTCTGGCTCAGATTCCTCTCCCAACTGACTTTTTCAATCTGGCTTCTCTCTTGGCCCAGAATTTTTCTCAAATTAACTAAGCAATCTGCTTTAATCTGTATTATTCTCATGTTCTGGTTCATTCCATCTTCACCTGAGTACTCTCTCATCTCTCTATTACTGTCCTGGTAAAACTGCCTGCTTCTCTTTGTGTATAAAACTTCCCCTTAAGTACCTTCCTTTTCCTCTCTCTTCTTGTGAGAATTGAACATATCTTATTCTGTCAAATCTTCTCTGATTTGTCACCTTTTCTGCCACTCAACTAGACATCACTTTCAAACATGGATGCTTCCTTCTACAAATTAACTTTACCTTTGTTTGGGATTAAAGGAGTGTACCACCACACTTGGACCTAAGCTTTTCTTTACTTGATATTTGCATTCTACCAAGCTGGCCTTGAACTCAGATGTGTTTGCCTCTGTCTCCTGGATTAAAGGTATATTTGTATTCCAGATGGATCCCACAGACCTAGAAGATCTTTGGGTGTGATCTTTTGCCAGAACAGCCATGTTCTGAATTAACATTCCTCTACATTATGCCATGAAAACATGCATAAGAGTAACATTATAAGGACTGAAAAGGTTATATTTAGGAATGTATATGTGTGTACAAATACACATACAACAAGTATTGAAAAAGAGAACATGTATTTGAAATAGAGTGGATACTGGTATGTGAGAGGGTTTGGAGAGAAAAAAGAGGGAGCTATGCTGTAATTATAATCTCAAAATTAATAAGTAACCTTATGTGCCATTATTTTGTGCAACAATTAGCTACATGCAATTTTCATGTTGTGCAATATTTATGTGAATTACAGAATAATGAATGTGCCTGCTTCACGGGTTCTTCTGCAAAGGAATAAACTAAATCATTTAAAATATTTAGAACAAGACTGGGAAAGTCAATGCTTAAAATAGCACAGTTTATCACTGGAACCACAGCATCATTGCAGTAGTTCATGAAAGATCTGTGACATTAAAGGACAGTACATACTTAGATATACAAATTTTAATGCACTTATTAACATAGGGTGACACCTCATAATAAAAATTTGAAAAATACTTTATTAGATGGTTCTTTTGTTAATAAAATTTTATAATATGTGCATGTTAAAAACATATTATTTCAGTATTATAAAAGGAACTCTTTTCTCTGATCACAAGGAAACTCAGGTAAATGTGAATTTCTTCTTCCACATTTGATCCATAAGAACATGTTCTTCCATTTGGCCAGTTTAATGACCTGAAAATGAATAGGAGTCATAGGATGTATCCTCTTGCAAAATGAAAGACAAAATCAGGCATGAATCCAATGGGAAAGAGTACAGAGAAACATTTGATACTGCTTTATAATATGTTGTTATTTTAACATTAATATATCCCAATAGTAATAATATCCAACAGTGCAATTTAGCACAATATTTCATAGTCCCTAGTAACAATTCTCTTACTTCTGATGTCTATGAAATATAAGAAGTTACTATTCTAGGACTGTGAACTTTGTTTCAAATTAATATACTTGACTAATATGCCAGAATTTAGTTTCCAAAGTGCTGACAATAATTTTATAGTAAGTTACCCTCTTCTTTGACATTTAATTAAATTTTATCCACAAGGACTTAAAAATGTGATTTGGACAATAATTAAAACTGGTTTACTTTTATTCACCAATTCTATTGCCTTAAAAAGGAAAAGGTCAATGCACATTTACAATGAGAATGAATCACAAATGAACTTTAGAATAACACAATATGTACAAATTTCATGAATATACATTTTTAAAACATATTTGATTAATTTACTTAAACTCTGGATATCTATTATGTCTTGTATATAGATTTAGCTGACAAACTGCTTGACATTTGGCACCACTTAACTTTGCTAGTTGATAAAAAATTTATAAAGACACTTTGAGCTATATACAATAAAATCTATCATTATAAATGACAGTACAAGTCAAAAGAGATAGTCTTTGCCATTTTGTTTCAGAAAGAACTAGAAATATAGAAATACTGAGGCTAAAGTGATTATCAGCTAGATTGATAATATTAGCATTTGAAAGTTCTTTAAAGAAAGAAATAATGGCTTGTGGTGACCTAACATTGACCCCTGAGCTCACAGGTAACCTATTATGTTTATCAGAGGTCAAGAGTATGCTCTCCAAAAGACTAATGGAGCTACCCATGTGGTTAGTGGTGCTTTTCCCATCTCTAAGTTCAACCAAACAAAACCCAGTTGCTGATTTTTTAAACCAGTGTAATACTGCTTTGATTGTAATTAGAAATAGGACAAATGAGGTTTCCTTCATATTGTGTTTTAGTGATGGAGACACATTAAAAATAACAAAATAGCTTTTCTCTTACCTGCCTTAGAATGCAGTCAGCGTTGCTGTGTAACTTTCCCTCTAGAGGAGGCCTGCCTATCCCAAGGAGGAACCAAGTTAGAGCCAGTCCAGCTTTTCCCCTGCCTCCCAGGGGATACAGCCAGCAGAGTTCCATAACCTCTCTTCTGGTGGAGGCCTGGTAATTACAGGACCATCCAGTTTTGAGGGTCCCCAGGAAGAGCCAGGTTAGAGCCCACACAGCCTTTCTCCCACACATCTGGGGCACAGCCAACAGAGAAACATCCAAGTCTGTGGATCCCTGGGAACACCCAGCCAAAAGTTGTAAGCAGCCTGCTGTTCCCCAAGCTCCACTATCAGGACCAAGTCTCTTCCTGCCTCCCCAAGGGGATCTGTCAGCATTAGGAATATCCAACCAATACCAAGGACAATCAGAAGGCCAGCATAAGAACACAATCAGCAAGAGCCAGGGACCTATGGCATCACCCCAGCTATTCTACTATAGCAAGCTCTGGGCACTGTGGAACAGCTGAAACAAAGAAGAAACCCTTGAATTTAACCTTATAAAGATGACAGAGGCCTTCAAAGAGGAAATGAACAAATCCTTTAAAGAAATACAAGAAAATTCAATCAAACAGATGAAGGAAAACAATACATACCTTAATGAAATACAGGAAAATACAACTAAACAAATTAAGGAAATGACCTAAACTGTCCAAGACCTGAAAATGGAAGTAGAAGCAAGAAAGAAAACACATACAGAGACAGTCCTGGAGATGGAAAACCTAGGAAAGAGAATAAGAACTACAGACATAAGTATCACCAACAGAATACAAGGGATGTAAGAATCTCAGGTGTAGAAGATACAATTTAAGAAATGGATAGTTAGTCAAAGAAAATGTTAAATCTAAAAAATTCCTGACACAGAACATTCAAGAAATCTGGAACACTATGAAAAGCCAAAACCTAAGAAAAATAGGAATAAAAGAAGAAGACTCCAAGCTCCAAGACCCAGAAAATATTTTCAACAAAATCACAGAAAAAAAACTTCCCCAACCTACAGAAAGAGATGTCTTTAAACATACAAGAAACTTGTAGAATACCAAATATCTGTGATTGAGGGAGATCTCCTCCCCCTATCTATGCTCTTAGAATATCGAGTCACTTCTTGGTAACTTGCTATCCTTCCTCTGAGTGCCACCAGGTCTCCCCATCCAGGGGTCAGAAAAGGGGCACCAGAGTTCATGTGAGAGTCAGATCTCACTCTCCATTCAACGGTGGAGAATATCATGTTCGTCGGCTAGGTCTTGGTAGGGGTTCGAAGCTTACTGCCTATATTCTCCTTGGCTGGTGCCTTAGTTTGAGGAGGACCTCAAGACCCAGATCTGCCTGTCATAAAGTTCTTCTTGTAGGTTTCCAGGACCCTGTGGGTCCTACTATTTCCCCATTCTTCCTTGCTACTCTCGCCTAAAGTCTCAATAGGATGTCCTCTTCTCTGACCCACTTTCTTGGTAAGTAGAGTTTTTCATGGTACGTATCCCTTGGACTAGTGTTTTGATATAAGTGAGTATATACCGTTTGTCTCTTTTTGCTTCTGGGTGAACTCACTCATTATGATAATTTCTAGATCAATCCATTTGTCCACAAATTTCGGGAATTCTTTGTTTTTAATAGCTGAGTAGTACTCCATAGTGTAAATGTACCACAGGGGTGAAGGGGGGAAGTGGGAGGGAGGGAAGAATGGGAGGAAACAGGGGAAGGGCTAACAATAGAGATGTAATATGAATAAATTAATGAAATTAATAATAAAAAATAAACTAGAAAAAAAGAAAAAAATAGAATGATAAAGTTTTGATCTTCCATAAAAAAAAAAAAGAATACCAAATAGATAAGACCAAAATAGAAAATCATCCCGCAACATAATAATCAAAATAGTAAATGTACAGAATGAAGAAAGAATATTAAAAGCTGCAAGAGAAAAAGGCCACGTCACAGAGAAAGGCAGTACTATCAGAATTATCCCTGATTCTATAGAGATCCAAAAGCCTGGGCAGATATCTTAACAGACACTAAGACACCACAGATGTCAGCCTCAATAACTATACCCACCAAAACTTTTAGCCACCATAGATAAAGGCAAGATACTCCATGACAAAAACAAATTTCAATAATATCTGTCTACATATCCAACACTCCAGAAGATACTAGAAGGAAAACTCCAACCCAATGAAGCTCAGTACACCCAGGAAAACACAGGAAAATTATAAACCCACATCACTAAAATCAAAAGAAGGGAAACACACACAAACAACACACATACACTCTAAGAACAACATTATAGTATCAGAAATTGACAATCATTAGACAGTAATATTGCTCAACACCAATAAACTCAATTCTCCAATAAAAAGACATAGGCTAGAGAAACACTTAAAGAAATGCTCGTCCTCGTTAGTCATCAGAGAAATGCAAATCAAAACGACACTGAGATTCCATCTTACACCCATCAGAATGGCTAAGATCAAAAACTCAAATGACACCACATGTTGGCGAGGATGTGGAGAGAGAAGAACACTCCTTCATTGCTGGTGGGAATGCAAACTAGTACAACCACTTTGGAAAGCTATCTGGCACTTTCTCAGAAAAATGGGAATAGGGCTTCCTCAAGACCCAGCCATCCCACTCCTTGGAATATACCCAGAAAATGCCCTACCACATAACAGGGACATATGCTCAACCATGTTCATAGCTGATCTATACATAATAGCCAGAACATGGAAACAGCCTAAGTGTCCCTCACTGGAAGAATGGACTAAGAAACTGTGGTATATTTACACGATGGAATACTACTCAGCTATTAAAAACAAAGAATTCCCGAAATTTGTGGACAAATGGATTGATCTAGAAATTATCATAATGAGTGAGTTCACCCAGAAGCAAAAAGAGACAAACGGTATATACTCACTTATATCAAAACACTAGTCCAAGGGATACGTACCATGAAAATCTTTCCTTACCAAGAAAGTGGGTCAGAGGAGAGGACATCCTATTGAGACTTTAGGCAAGAGTAGCAAGGAAGAAAGAGGAAGTAGTAGGACCCACAGGGTCCTGGAAACCTACAAGAAGAATTTTATGACAGGCAGATCTGGATCCTGGGGTCCTCCTCAAACTAAGGCACCAGCCAAGGAGAATATAGGCAGTAAGCTTCGAACCCCTACCAAGACCTAGCCGACGAATATGATACTCTCCACCGTGAGTGGAGAGTGAGATCTGACTCTCACATGAACTCTGGTGCCCCTTTTCTGACCATGTCCCCCGGATGGGGAGACTTGGTGGCACTCAGAAGAAGAATAGCAAGTTACCAAGAAGAGACTTGATATTCTGAGAGCATATATAGGGAGAGGAGGTCGCCCTCAGTCACAGAAATAGGGGAGGGGAGAAGGGGAGAAATGGGAGGGAGGGAAGAATGGGAGGAAACAGGGGAAAGGCTAACAATCGAGATGTAATATGAATAAATTAATAAAAAAAAAAGAAGGTAGGCAACAGAAAAAAAAAGACATAGGCTAACAGAATGGATGCATAAACAGAATCTGTCACTCTGCTGCATACAAGAAACACACCTTAGCAACACCTTAGTAACCTTTGCCTCAGAGTAAATGGCTAGAAAAGGGATTTCCAAGCAAACGGACCTGAGAATCAAGCTGGAGCAGCCATTCTAATATTTAATAAAATAGACTTTCAACCAAAATTAATCTAAAGAGATGGGGAAGGACACTTCATACTCATCAAAGGAAACACCCATCAAGATGACATCTCAATTCTGACCATCTATGACCCAAATTCAGGAGCACCAACATTCATAAAAGAAACATTAATAAAGCTTACATCACACATTGAACCCTATAAATTAATAGACTTCAACACCCCACTCTTACCAATTGACAGACCATCAAGACAGAAACCAAGAAGATAAATAAAGTAATAGATGTCATGAATCAAATGGACCTACTGATATCTATGGAACATTTTACCCAAATACAAATGAACATACATTCTTCTCAGCATCCCACAAAACCTTTTCCAAAATTGAATATATACTTAACCACAAAGCAATTCACAACAGATACAAGAAAATTGACACAATCCCTTGTATCTTATCAGGCTACCATGGATTATAGCTTGATTTTAACAATAACAGTAACAAGAGAAAATGTACAAACTCAGGGAAACTGAACAACTATCTATTCAATGACCACAGGATTAGGGAAAAAATTAAAGACTATAGAATTTAATGAAAATGAAGGCACATCATATCCAAACTTATGAGACATAATGAAAGCAGTGCTAATGGCAGGTTCACAGCACTAAATGTCTTAATAAAGAAATCGGGAGTTATCACACTAACAATTTTAAAGAACACCTAAAAGCTTTAGAACAAAAGGAAGCAAACGCACCCAAGATGAGTAGATGGCAGGAAATACTCAAGCTCAGGGATGAAACCAATAACTTAGAAACAAAGAGAACAATGCAAAGAATCAAGAAAAGCAAGAGCCATGTTTGATTATTTTTTGTTTGTTTGTTTTTTAGAAAATCAACAAGATCGAAAACCCCTTAGCCAAGCTAACAAAAAGGCAAAGAGACCATACAAATTAACAAACTCAAAGATGAAACCATGGAAATAACAACAGACACTGAGGAAATCCAAAGAATCATTAGGTCTTACTTCTAAAGTCTGTCCTCCCTAAAATTGTAAAATCTAAACAAGATGGAGGAGTTTCTTGATAGATACCACTTAGAGAAGTTAAATCAAGATCAAGTAAACAATTTAAACAGTCATATAACCCCTAAGGAAATAGAAGCAGTCATCAAAGGTCTCCCAAGCAAAAAAAAAAAAAAAAAAAATTCTAGGGTCAGATGGTTTAGAGCTGATTCTACCAGATGTTCAAAGAAGAGCTAATACTAATACTCTTCAAACCATTCTATAAAATAGAAACAGAAGAAACATTGTCCAACTCATTCTATGAAGCCATAGTCACCCTGATACCTAAAACACAAAAAGAACCAACACAGAAAGAGAATTTCAGATCCATTTCCCTTATGAACATTGATGCAAAAAAACTCAATAAAATATCCACACAATGAATCCACAAATACCTCAAGTGCATTATCCACCATAATCAAGTAGGCTTCATATCAACATATGAAATTCCTTCAATGGAACACACCATATAAACACACTGAACGTTTATAAAAAAAAAAATCACATGATCACCTCATTCTATCCAGAAAAGGCCTTTGACAATATCCAACATCACTTCATGATAAAAATCTTGGAGAGATCAGGGATACAAGGGCAATACTTAAGCATAATAAAGGCAATATGCGACAAGCTGGCAGCCAAGATCAAATTGAATGGAGAGAAACTCGAAGGAATTCCATTAAACTCAGGGACAAGACAAGCTGTCCACTTTCTCCATACATCTTCAATATAGTACTTGAAGTCCTAGCTAGAGAAGTAAGACAACTAAAGGAGAACAAGCAGTTACAAATGGAAAAAACAGAAGTTAAATTATCCCTATTCACAGAATATATATTAGTATATGTAAATGATGTCCAAAATTCTACAAGAGAAATCCTGGAGCTGATAAACACATTCAGCAAAGTGGCTGGGTGCAAAATTAACTCAAAAAGAAATCAATAGCCCTCTCATATACAAAAGACAAATGGGCAGAGAAAGAAATTAAGGAAAGAACATCCTTTATAATAGTCACACACAAAAAAGTATCTTGATGTAGCTCTAACCAGACAAGTAAAAGACATGAATGATAAGAACTTTAGGCTTCAAAAAAAAAAATTGAAGAAGAGAACAAAAAAATGGAAAGATCTCCCATCCTCATGAATCAGCAGCATTAACATAATGAAAATGGCCATCTTACCAAAAGCAATCTGTAGATTAAATGCAATTCTCACAAAAATACCACAGACATTTAAAGGTCAATTCAACTTTGTATGGAAAACAAAACAAAAACAGAATAGCTGAAACAATCCTATACAATAAAAGAACTTCTGGATTTATCTCCATCCCTAATTTCATGGTTACTACAAAGTAACAGTAATAAAAACTACATGGTACTGGCACAGAAACAGACTGGTAGATCAATGGAATCAAACTGAAGACTCATAAATAAACCTTCACACCTACAGACACTTGATTTTTGACAAAGAAGCCAAAACGTTAAGGTGGAAAAATAGATGCTTTTCTAACTGGATGTCTGCATGTAGAAAAATGCAAAAGATCTATATTTTCACCCTACACAATATTCAAATGCGGGTGGATTAAAGACCTCAACATAAAAGCCGAAACACTAAATCTTAGAAGAGAAAAGTAAAAAGTAACATTGAGCTCATTGGCACTGGAAACAACTTATTGAACAGAACACTAAAACTCAGGCTCTAAGATCAATAATTAATAAATGGGACCTCATGAAACTGAAAAGCTTCTGTAAGGCAAAGGACACTGTCAACAGAACAAAACAACAGCCTATAGACTGGGAAAAGATCTTCACCAACTCTACATCTGATAAAAAGCTAATATCCAAAATATATAAAGAACTCAAAAAAATTACATCATAACAAACCAAGTTATCCACTTAAAATGGGGTACAGAGCTAAACAGAGAATTCTCAACAGAAGAATCTTGAATGGCCAAGAAAAACTTAAAGAAATGCTTAACTTCCTTACTCATCAGTGAAATACAAATCAAACCGACTCTGAGCTTACACCTATCAGAATGGCTAAGATCAAAAACTCAAGAGACAGCACATAATGGGGAGGATGTGGACAAAGGGGAGCATGCCTCCATTGCTGGTGGGTGTACAACCTTGTACAACCACTTTGGAAATCAATCTAGCACTTTCTCAGAAAACTGCGCTTGCTACCTCAAAACCCACTATACCACTCCTGGGCATATATTATTTAGCTGATTCTGTAAGTTTTCTTGTGCTAACCTCAACTCCTCTGGCTCCTATAACCCTTCCTCCCCCTCTTCCACTGAGTTCCCAGCACTCCATCTAATGTTTGGCTGTGGGGCTCTGCTCCCATAAGTTGCCAGATGAAACCTCTCTGGTGATGATCAGCATAGATTCTGTCTTGTATAACAGAAATCATTTCATTGAGTTTTTTCCTCAGTCCTTTATTTCTATCCTAGGTCTCTGGGAAATCTAGGCACCATCCAAGCATTGTTAGGCATGGGCTCCCTCTTGTGGCACATACATCAAGTTGGACCAGTCATTGAATGGCCACCCTCACTAATTCTGCACCATTACTGCAGCACATCTTGCAGACAGGGCAAGTTGTAAAATAGCTGGAAGCCTTGCCCTGTTCCAGAAGTTAGTCAATTTAGGCTGTTTATCTCCCATTCTTAGGAGCCTTCATTGGTGTTATCCTTATAGATTCTAGGGAGTTCCATTGCACTAGGCTCCCATATAGCCCTCCAAGTGTACCCCAATTTCAACTGTCTCTCCTACCATTCCCCCTGATCTTTCTTGTTCTCATTCCACTTATCCCAAGTCCACCTTCAAAATATATTCTATTTCTCCTTCCCAAGAAGATCCATGTGTTCCCCCTTGTTACTTAGCCTCTCTGGGTTACAGACATAAAATCAATTAAGAAAATCAGCTATTGGGAAACACAGAGAGGTGTGGGGATCTGAATCTAAGCACATCTTTTTATCAAGGAGAAGCATTTGTATAAGACTTCCTGTGAGAATGTCACAAGAACAAGTCATACAGCCACTAAAAACCAGTCTACTCTGGAAAGACACATTACCTGCTGCCCATCGGAATGTGTGTATTCATGTATCACGTGCAGATAGAGTGACAAAGTATCAGTCATATTAGCTAAGAGTGATAGAACAAAGTCTAAGGACAGAGCAGAAATGTGACAGTGGGTTTGAGTTTCTAGAACCAAATAAAGCACAGATATTAAGCTCTTCTATACTATAATAGTTATGGTTTTATTGCTGTGAAGAGATACTATGACCTTGGCAGTTCATTGGGACTGGCTTAGAAATTATTACGATGGTGGAAAACATGACAAAGTGCAGGCAGACATGGTGCTGGAGAGGTAGCTGGGAGTTTTACATCTTAATCCACAAGCATCAGAAGGAGACTGTGTGTCACCCTGGGTGGAGCTAGAGTATATATGACCTCCAAGTCGGCCTCCATGTTGACACACTTCCTCCAACAAGGCCACACTTACTTCACAACAAGGCCACACCTCTTAATAGTGTCAATCCCTGTGTACCAACTATTCAAACACATGAGTCAATTGGGAGGGGGCATAACTACTCAAACCACATACTGAATATAAAAGTGTCTAAAAGGGCTAGAAGTGACAGAATACTGAGTACAGAAAAACAGCAACACCTCTCAGAATCAAGACAAGAAAAGTAGCAGTTGTAACTGATAAAAATCAAGAAACCAATCAGCTAGTGGGAGTAGTGGCAGAGCACAGTCTGCTATTGGAATTTAAGAAATTAACAATGAGAAAAAAAAATCAACAGTCCCCACAAGAGTTCAGCAATATCCAGGATTTCCATTCCTATTACTGCTCATGGTCTATGCTGTCAAAACAACAATTCAAGAGCGCTAGGACGTAATTCTAACTGTCCACATGTGAATTTAAGAGAAAATAATTTTAAATTGGGTGGAAATAGATAGGAGAGTTGAGAACATGGGAAGACAAGGAGTGAGAGTGCTGAATATACTCAAATTAAAGTGCATGAAATTCTAAAAGATCTCAGGGAAAGAACCTGCTGCATAAACTAAGGAACAAAGCTCCTGAGAAATGGCACCTGGAGTTTATCTCTCCTTCCACATACATCTGTCCAGATTTGGCATTTATATATACAAATAAAAGAAAGAGAGAAAGGAGAGAGAGGGAGGAGAGAGAGAGAGAGAGAGATAGAGACAGAGTCAGAGAGAAGGAAGAAGGAGGAGGAAGAGGAGGAGGAGAAGAAGGAGAAGGAGAAGAACAAGAAGAACAGGAACAAGAACAGGAAGAACAAGAAGAGGAAGAAGAAGAAATGGAAGGAAGGAAGGAAGGAAGGAAGGAAAAAGGAAAGAAAGAACTATAACAATTGAGTATTCTATGGAAATAATGAAACAAGATATATTATCCCATATAACATATGCTTAATATACAAAGAGCATCATGACCTTAGAAGAAAAATATCTTCTAAAAGTTAAAGCAAACTAATCAAATTATTAATTTTATTTTACCTGGTTCATACTTTTTAAAAAAACTGTTCATAAGATAATCTTCAAAAATGTGAAACAATTCATTGCAGGAAACTCAGTCGTTATAAGTAAAAATAATTAAGAGTGTATACCCAGAATTTATTTTACAAAATTTCATTCTGACTTCCTCTCTGCTGAACTATTCGTAACTGAAGAATTGGGAGGGGTTAATCCATGCTTTTGTCATAAACCAGTGAATCCATTAGGATCCAAAGCATCATTGAAAAATCAGTGCCAGACAAATGGTCCTACCTAAAATTAAAATGTCCAAAATGAAATGAAAAAAAGTGAAAAAGTCACCAGCAAGAAGGAGGAGGAGATAAGAGATGGTTAAGGATAAACAGCATACACTATAGTCATGCATGAAATTGTCGAAGGAAAAAACTCAATGAATTAAAAACGAAAAAAGATGTGAGCCAGAAATCATGTTGGAAAAATGTCAGTATAATTAATTAGCAATTCTGGAGGCTAGATAATTGAAAGTAACATTTTGACCTAGTAACCAAATAAAGATAATTTTCAGTTTTTTAAAATATGTATTTATTTTTATTTTATGTGTGTAAATGTTTTCTGTACATATATGGCTGTGTACCATATACAAACCTAGTGTTCACTGGTGTCAAAAGAGACCATTGGATCCTGGATCTTTTGGAACTCTTAAAGTGAGCTGTGATCCTCTATATAGATGCTAGAAACAGAACCTTGGTCCCATGAAAGAGCACTGAATAGTTTTAATTGCTACTCCATTACTTCAGCACCAGTTCTGGCTCTAAAACAAAAATGGAAAGAGTTTACAATGCAATGAAAGTTGAAACTAACTGAAGGCAAGTTTTAATAATTTACATAAGAAGATGTGACAATGTCAACTTAGTATAAAATATTATTAAATTGTAAATTAGAGTCACAATGTTATATGTTTACTAGATTTATTTTATTTTATGTGTGTGGGTGTTTCCTGCATGTATGTCTGTGCACTATGTATGTGAAAAGAAGGTATCAGTTCCCCTGGAACTTGGAACTGCAGATGGCTGTGAGCCAGTATGTGGGTGCTGGGAACTGAACTCTGGGCATCTGGAGGAACAAGAGCTCTTAAGTGCTGTTCTTACCTCTCCAGCCCCTCTGCACAATTCAGTGGTTAAGATTTTAAGAGGGAAAGTGTCATCTTAGAACAGAAGCACTTTTTCTGATGACAGTTAAACGATACAACAGATAAGTAATAAACATGCGGAGTAGCCTTATAGATAAGAAAGAACTCCTGATATACATGCAAGTGAATCTCTAAAGTGGTAGACAGACTGAAAGAATTCAAACAAAGTGAGTATATGGTGTGTTATGTAATTTCTATGATGTTCTATTTAAAGCAATCCAATCTGTAGCAAAGAACATGGGTTACAAGTAGCCTGGGACAGGAGGCAGAAGTATACATAAACCACAAAAAGAAATGAAAAAAATCTTGTGGTGATGGAACATTCTCAATCTTGATTACATGGTTAGTTGCAAAATTTACCAAATTCTGTACTTTATGGAGTTAATTGGTGAGAAGCTGTGTTTTTATGAGAATAACAACTATGTTTAAGAAAATTAAAAATTAACTTTTACAAACAAATGGGAAATTAGCAATATAATTTATAGGTATATGAAAAGGTAAATTCCCCTAAAATGTAATCATAATTTAAATAAATTTATTAATATAAATTGTTGGATGTATTAACGTAAAATATAGTATGTATAAGTATACTATTTGATAAGTAATAGATGGAAGAAAGACTTTAAAATAAAGAACGATATAAAATATTCAACCACTAAGCAAGAAGGAGAGTAGTCCTGTTACAATAATTCTGGTGGATACTGAATTGATAGGGTTCAGATCCCACTGCTTACTTTAAGAGATGAAAAATAAATTGTAACTACCCAAACCTGAAGGAAAATCACCTTATGTGACAATTTTAAAGAAATACATTAGTAAACACTGTTGAAGTAAAGAATTCTTTGAGCAACAGTGATTCAAAACTGTAATGTCTATTTGGAAGATACAACTGTCCATATCTTCTATTTATTATTTTATAGTTTCCTCCTCATGATTAGAAAGTTGAGATGAATGTCAGTCTTCAGAGAGACCCCATCAATGCTGTATGACTGACTTGTATGAGGCATGCTATTTCTCCATGTACAACATATTCCAAATCATTAATTAAAGAGGCAGATTTTTGTCCTGTTCAATGAAGTGTGTCAAATACCTATCGCATTTTCAGTTGTCTAATAAACATTTTCTAATGAGTTACTTGACCAGACATCATAGAAGGATTAGACAATTGTTTAATGTGGCACACTAGAGGATTGCAGATTTTATCTGGAAGCTGGCATCCGCCATCTGGCAGGTGGTTCCTGACTCTGCCTCCTCCCACAGTCTTACTCAGTCAGCACTTGAGCATACATAGAGCAGTTGTTACCTACAGGAGAATGGCAGAACCAACTCTGAAGACTCCTATAGCTATGACTGGCAAAGCACCAAAACTAGCATAAAAAAGAAAAACACAGCACTCCAGCGGCAGAAGCAAGAGGATCTCCATCACTTCAAGGCCAGCCTGATTTACGTAGTGAGTTCCAGGCCAGCCAGCGCTATATAGTGAGACCCTATTTCAAAAATTTAAATGACTTTCTCAGGTACTATGGTGCCTCACATTTGACCATGTCCCCTGGAGGGGGAGACCTGGTGGCACTCAGAGGAAGGACAGCAGGTAGCCAAGAAGAGACTTGATACCCTATGAGAATATATAGGGGGAGGTAATCCCCCTCAGGAACAGTCATAGGGGAGGGGAATAATGGGAAAATGGGGGGAGAGGAATGGGAGGATACAAGGGATGGGATAAACATTGAGATGTAACAAGAATAAATTAATAAAAAAAATTTAAATGATAGAAAAAAATCAGAGACATTGTAGGACACTAATTTGACTCTGAGCCCCTACACCTTCAAATCAGAAAGGAATTCTCAGCTCCTAGACGGATTCTCAGGGGTGCAATGTCTGAAGCACATGGAAGCTGCCAGCTTTTCCAAGCCCTACCAGATGGCTTTGCTCTGAGATCACCGTATTTGAGCATCAGAGACATGGTATGAGAGAGTTCTCATTAAACACAAAGATCAAATGTAGATCTATAGGTCACACAACCATTCCTTACAGTGGTACTCCCAAAGACCATCCAGCTTCCAACTTCTTCCTTAAAAGGATATAACTAACCACATTCCCTGTCTCTGAGAAAAAAAAATTTAGAATAAACCGCTTCACATCTAAGCAAGGTCAGCACTCTCCACACCGCTCTCCTTTAATGGCTCCAGTGAAAACTCCCTGAAGATTCTCACTGGAAGACATTATGTCCTGGATTACAGGTGACCCTCAAAGATCCACCTGATAAATGCTTGGTCACCTCCTATGGCACCATTGGAACATTAGGATATAGAAGGAAGGAAGTTAGGTCCTTGGAATTGGGCCATTGAAAAGAACAATAGGACAACAGTCTGACCTCTCCTTGCTTGTCTTCCTGATTACCTGCTTGCTCCAATGAAGTTATACTGCCTCACCTCAGGAAAGAACAAAAAAAACCCCACCACATTGTCAAACAATCATGGAGTAAATTTTTAAGACCTGTAGCAAAAATTAACATTTCTACTTTAAGATGATTGATGTTTTTTCATAGTGATGAAAAGTTGGTTGAGATTTCTCTGTGGCTGAATGAAAAGTTTGGGTATTCCCCACATCTGTATTGTCACTTTGCTCTAATATAGCTTCAAATCGCAAGTATGCCTGTGTAAGAACAGTGTCATACACTTACTTGTTTGAATAGGATGGTAGACATTGCCTGTACCTTTTTCCATGAGTCAATCTGGCAACAAGCCAGATCTTTAGACTCTTATGAGAAGTACTTTGTAGAGACATCAAGCCACCCAACTCAGTCAGTCCTTATCTGTAGGGGCTGGCTGATAAATCTCTTAGCTCTAGAAAGTGATGGACTCTGGACTCCTAGACCTCAGAGAATATTCCAAAGATAGCTTTTAAATTTGTCAATGTTCACTGCTACCTACACATAGTTCAATGGCATCAATAGAGTATGGCCGTCTGCTATAACCTCTGTGCTTGGGGTACAGGAGAGTGAGTGGAGGAATATTGACTCTCAGGTTCTCTGAAAGCTGAGTTGAATCTAGTAGACACAGCAACACTCCTGCCTCTCCTTTCATATCCAGGGGACTGGCTTGAAGTTCAGTTGCTTCTGGTTATAAAACTAACAAGCAAAAGCCTGACACTGAATTGTCTGAAAAAAATGAACTTAGAACTTCATTTACAAAAGCACCAAGGAGAATTAATTAACAATAAATATATTTAACTAAAGAAATGAAAGTTCAAAAAAATACATAGTAAGAAATGCTAATGAAAGAAGTTGAAAACAGCACAAATAAATAGAAATCTACTCCATAACTGTGGTTTAAAAGATGTAATAGTGTCAATATATCTGTATGATATAAAACAAAGCAAATTGTAGGCTCAAGATTATGCCTATCAAAACACTAATGTCATTTTTCAGCAAAATAGAGAAAATAATCCTAAATACATGGAATTGGCAGTGACCTCAAATGGTCAAAATAATCTTGAACAAAAAATGAAAGAAGAGAAATCATATAACCCAGTTTGAAAATCGTCCACCTTACATGGGTCCCGGTGATTGAACCCAGGTCCTCAGGCTTGAGCCATAAAGGCTGGCAGTACCTGGTCCGAGAATAGATTCCGAGTGCTTGTGAGAGAGCTCCAAGAAAGCAAGACAAGAGGCTTGTGACTTTAGTTTTGTTCTTTGTTCTTTGTTTGTTTGTTTGTTTGTTTGTTTGTTTCAAAATAAAGAATTGTTCTTGGGTTGTGGTCTTGTGCTCTTCCCGGTGTAGTAATTAGGTGAGAGCTTAAGTCAGATTGTTCCTCACAACGGGCAATGGTTGACATGTCTCAAGGGAAAGCATGGTTTTGCTCCCTGCAGCTTGTGTGGCTACCATGTGTGGCTCGCCCTGAGGATTATCCCCTTTCCTCATGTGCTTCCTCTTAACCCTTAGATCGAATATTATCTGAATAAAGTTGGCTATTGCATGAGACTTTAGTCCGTCTCATTTATCAGCTCCATTCTTCTAGGTCCCACCCCTTCAAGAACCTTAAATAACATGTTTTTACCTTTTGAGCTGTTTTGATGTCTCTCAAGCCCGAGTCCTATACCCAATTCATTTACCTCAAAGGTATTAAGAAACTCAGTGGGAGAAAGAACAATGCCTTCCGTGGAAAAACTGAACATCCACAAACAGGAGGAAGAAACTGGCTGACATTCTCTATAAAGGAGAATGAGGAGAAAGAAGAAGAGAATGCAGAGGAGAAACAGTAGGAAGAAGAAGGAGGAAAGTTCGGTGGAAGAAAGAAAACTAAGAAAGGGCTGGAGAGATGGCTCAGTGGTTAAGAGCGCCGCCTGTTCTTCCAGAGGCCCTGAGTTCAATTCCCAGCAACCACATGGTGGCTCACAACCATCTATAATGTAATATAATACCCTCTTCTGCAGGTAAAGCACTCATATGTAATAAATAAAATAAAATAAATCTTAAAAAAAAAAAAAGAAAAGGAAGAAAATTAATAAGAGGCAGCTTCCTCTTCCATTCTCTACTGTTCTCCTGAGACAAGTTCTCTGTCCTGGTCATGAATCTACTGTCTTCTCTTGAAGGCTAGCTAGAGAGACTCTGGGTCCTGCCTGTCTCTGACACTCTAGCATTGAGTTTACAGGCATGGACCATCACACTTTTAAGTGGATGCTGGGTGCCTGGACTCAAGTCCTCATGCATGCACCACAAGCCCGTAAAGCACTAAACCATCTCCCTAGCCCAGAAGTCATTACAGTTAAACTTGGAATTTCTGCTTTCTAGTTCCAGACTGCTAATTTCTAACTAGAAGGCAATATTAATTTATTAGTTGCTGCTGTTCCTCCTTTGTTGGATTTTTTTAACGCCAGGTTGAATTTTAATACAAATTAATGAGGAAAATTATGGATAATTAGTGCAGAAGTTAGTTCCAAACATTTTTAGAATTCTGTTATGAAATTTTCTTATCTGCCACTTGACAACATTGTCAAATTTTGGAATGAAGAAAATCACAGTGCGTATGTGCCCTACCACCTCTCTAGTGTCCTGCTCTTTCCTTTCCTTTTCTAAGTCACACTTCAAAACCTAGGTCATCTATGATGCCCTCATTCACTTCCTGACTAGGGTCACACTGCTACAGAACTGCCCAGAGTGTTCCGTGTGATATGCTTATGGCACTTATCATTTTCTCTTCTACTCTGTTCATTTCTCTGCCTGTTAAACTATGCATCTGTCTGAATCAGCCACCGCGCCCCTCTTTGTCTCTCGATAGTTTCCTTACCTTATTCTTTGTTGTAGTTCTGTGCAACAGATTAAGAGCATGAGTGGATTCTGTCCAAGTTCAGGTGGCACTGGATCACTTCAGATGCATGGTCTTCAAATGCCCTGATGGCTCATGTCTTCATCTTCCTTTCGGTATAAATAGGCGTCCTACTACCTCAGAGTTTCAATATGATTAAATTCAATTATATAGAAATAGTCATTGAAAGAAATGCTTATCATCGAGTAAAATCTCAAATACCATATCTAATTATATTTTTAATAGATAATAAATACTCAGTGCATAGTTAGATATAAATGAGTTAGTTCTAAGCCTTTAAAATCTATTATGAAAAATTATCTCTACCTAAGACCAAAAATATCCGGTAAACTGTTCTTTGCTTCCTACTTTCAAACTTTATCATGTTGGCTTCAAGAGTCACAGGTCTATATCCTGACATAAACCAAACCAAAGACAAATCTCAGAAGTCATAGTTTCTGTCAGGAATGTCTTGGAAAGGTAAATCACAAAACAATGATGGAAAACAAACAGACAAAAAAACCTACCCATCCACAAGCTAAGCACCCATCTTGGGAGAAAATGAAGGAAAAGTCTGGTCTCTTTTCTCTATGTTATTTAATTATGTGAGAAAAAATATTTTGAGCTCAAATATTTTGACAAGTATCATTTCACATGGAAACATGAACTCTGCAATTAAAACCATGAGGCCCAAGACTTTTAAAATTACCACAGGAAAAAAATTATAGTAATATTGTTTTTACAAGATTTGTTTTCTTTCATTTCCAATTCAGAATTTTATGCTTTATAATTGCACTTGTTTTTTAATGGGTACTGTATGCTCTCTAGACATATACATGGGGGGAGGAACTAATTTAGACATAAATACAGACATGTATAAGGAATTTATAAAGACTGACAGTTCCTAATATAATCTTTGTTTTGGGGAGTTTTAAACACTGGTTCCCTTCAGATGTAATAAGGTGTGAAGATAGTATACTTTACAATGAACTTGAAAAATAATGGCAACTGTATTTCTTCAAATATTTCTATTACCAGGTAGTCACTTGGAAACACCAGATATATCATAACTATTGCTCTGCTAAATGGACATAGTATTAAAATGACTCCTACTGATTTATTACAATATGCATAGATCAGAGTATCCCTCAATTCAAATCAGAGTTTTATGTAGTAAATGGCAATTAACAAAGAGAGCTCTATATATCTGGTCAACCTGAAGAGAATAAGCCACTGTGAAGTTCTCAGCCTGAAATGAAAATTCCCCCTAACCCAGGCCTCAGGGATATTAGTGGGAGGGGACGGGGGTAATTATAAAAGCCAGGTGTGGTAGTTAACTTCAAGAAGGCAGTGTTTTCCAGACACAACAAGGTAAATGCACATGTGAACTGACAACTATTGTGACAGCATTTGCAAGACCTGAGAAAGCTCCAGAGACAAAATCCCCATCATAGAGAAGGGAAGGTAGACACGGAATCTCCCCGTGAGTTGAGACGCTGTTGGCATCTGATAGCTGACTTTAACAATCTGACTTTGGGTAGGTTAAGCACACACCAGGGCATGCTCTACTCTCAACGGTCACTGGGTAACACAAACCCGATGCAATGGAGAGAGAAGGAAAATAAAAAGAGGGAAAAAAACTCCAAGATGGGTGTGAAGAAGGAGAGGAGGAATGAGAATGAAAGTATGTAACAGCAATGAAAATGTTCAAATTATAAAGTATGAAATTTTCAAATATTGTTAAATATTTAACCCGGGAAAGTCTTAATAAAATCACAGCCTAGACATTGAGAAAGAATTGGAAATAGCACTGGCACACCTCAAAGAGGCTCGGTGTTAATAATCATTAATCAGAAAATAAACCATTAACTTTGCTTAATCAGCTAACCTTTCCATGAGTCATTGGCTTTTTTGAAAGGTGACACTTTGTCATTATTTGGCTCATGTATGACTTTTATATCAACACATAAGCAGGGCCTGGGCCGGTGGTCCTATTTGTTTTATGTAATAATTCTATCTGTTTACATATGATTAATAGCCAAGTATAAATACTGTGTCTTGAGTCATGCTGTTCCAGATTTACATTTCTTTGCCTGAGATACCAGGTTGACCAGGCAGACATATTTAAATTTACCACTGCAGGGAACCTCAGGCATTCTGGCCTCACAAGGACCAACTCTGTGAAGCTGGTCCTTCCCTGAAATTCTTGTGATCTACGCTGGTTACTCACCCTCTTCAAAATGTATTGTGGGGAATATGTGAGTACATCAATTATTTCTATAAAACTTGCTGGTTTTTTGAGATTTGAGTTTCTTGGCATTTTGAAGAGGAAATGTTGGTTTTAATTTGTCTTCATTAAAATTTTAATTAGTTATTGTCCAAAGTAACTATTAAATAGAGTTAATATTATTAAGCCTTAAAATATGCCTATATATTATTCTATTCTAATTAAATTGCTTCTCTTTTAATAAGTACTCTGACTCAGAATCATACTAAAAATTGGTCTTCAAGTTTATTTCTTAATATAGGAAATTAAAATAATTCCGAACACAACTCTTCATTTTGAATATCTGTTAAACTTAATGTAATTTTAACTTAGTTCTATTTTTCTTTATATGAATTATTTCAATATAAACCCGCTACTAATCCACTACCTTTGGAGGAACCAACAGTTATCTACATATGCATAAATGACAAAGTATCCATTTCATATGGTAATCTTATATAAGTATTTATGTATACTGACAATAATTTCCTTTACTCTATATTACATTATAATGTACTTTCAAGAAAATTTTCATACAGGAAATTCATAAATTAAACTGTATAAAATAATTTAATTTTCTTTACTCATTTATGCAGCAGTAATTCCTAGAAATTTTGTTTAGCTATTTCATTTTTTAAACAGGCAATGCATGAGCACTTCAAATGTGGCTACTTTCTATCATGGTTAGTTTAGTAATTTGCACCCGTAATTTTAAGATTTCATATACAGTTGGAAGCCCCCATCACTTTTATTAACTATGACATGATTACACTATGCTTTGGAGGAACTAAAGGTAAAATGTAGTTTAAACAAAAATATAATTGAATCAATCTGTGTAATTCTTTTGTTTTCTACTTTTTTTTTTATTAATTTATTCTTGTTACATCTCAATGTTTATCCCATCCCTTGTATCCTCCCATTCCTCCCTCCCCCCCCCCCCATTTTCCCATTATTCCCCTCCCCTATGACTGTTCCTGAGGGGGATTACGTCCCCCTATATATTCTCATAGGGTATCAAGTCTCTTCTTGGCTACTTGCTGTCCTTCCTCTGAGTGCCACCAGGTCTCCCCCTCCAGGGGACATGGTCAAATGTGAGGCACCAGAGTACGTGAGAAAGTCGTATCACACTCTCCACTCAACTGTGCAAGGACGTGGGGAGAGAGGAACACTCCTTCATTGCTGGTGGGAATGCAAACTAGTACAGCCACTTTGGAAATCTATCTGGTGCTATCTCAGAAAAATGGGAATAGGGCTTCCTCAAGACCCAGCTATTCCACTCCTTGGAATATACCCAGAAGATGCTCCAGCACACAACAAGAAAATTTGCTCAACCATGTTCATAGCAGCCTTATTCATAATAGCCAGAACATGGAAACAGCCTAAATGTCCCTCAGTAGAAGAGTGGATAAAGAAACTGTGGTACATATACACTATGGAATACTACTCAGCTATTAAAAACAAGGAATTCCCGAAATTTGTGGATAAATGGATTGAGCTAGAAATGTTTTCTACTTTTTTATCTGAATAAAACCACTTGAAATTATTTAATCTGTGTGCCAGTCTTATACTATTGCTTATATTTTAGAAATATTTTTTAAAAACATTTATAAAATATGTGTTCTATTTTAGAGGTTAAAAAGTATCATTACACAAACATTTTAGGATATATAATTTGCTTTGCTTTTAGAACCAATAAAAAATGAAGATCAAAGAGTTGCACTTGAACTCATTAAAGATTTACTTAAAATATCTTGATTAGCTGTGTTGTAGAAGAGTATTTACATTTTTATTACAATCACACCATGAACGGAGAGTAAAATGACACTAAGTTTTATTTACATCAACAATGTCATTATAATATAAGCAAATTTCTTGTCTTAAAATATGTGATCCAAGTGTCTAGGATTTGCTGTTAAGGCAACCAACATTTATGTACAAATTCCTTATTCAGTCCTTATTTTGCATGAGGTGTCATCAAACAAGAAATAAACTCTCCAGCAAGCAAGGAAGTTCTCATTTTCTAATAGAAATGATAACTGACTAGCTGACTATTGACAGAGCAATTGAAGGAAGACTCCTAAAGCCTCTACCTAGCAGTTCTGATTTGTAATCTCTGATATTTGAACTTGCATGCTTGATATACACACAATAACTTTTTTGAGAACTCCAGAATGGTGCAATACTGCCACACATACACCAACCAAGAAGCAATAACATAGAAAAATAGCTATGTTGCTATGAATGTCACTGTGTAATCTTTCGATTGTTTTAGAAATGGGGAATTTGGTATCTCCTGGTGATTAAGGCAGTTTAAGAATGTTTCTTATGATCTGAAGCTAGGCTTACCTTTGACATAATAAGTATGTTTTATTTTTGTGATTATATGTAATGCATCAATTGAAGATAAAATTACATTGGCAGCAAATCTCAAGTCTTTGGACTTATTAATTAGATATGTCATGTTTCTAGAGGAATAAGGACATAATACTGCAGACTATTGAAAAAAACTCGTTCCAAATTAGGATTAAAACCCAACATCCACAGAACTCTAACTCTTCAAATTAAGATGATCTCTTTAGAATACATTATACTGACTGGTCTAGGAAAATGTTTCCTAATATTGTCTTGTTTTTGTCTTCAACCAATCCCAGGTGGGGTTATTTGGCATAATATTTTATTTATTGATCCATTGATATAATTATAAATTCCTTTTAATTCTATTACTTTTCTATTAATTTTGAGACTCTTACATATTTCTAACACAGAAAAACTCTAATAATAGCAATATTAAAACAATAGAGCAAACTGATACTTGTACCAAATATACATGAGTCATGCCTAAATTAACACTATACAATATGCAGAAAGTTGAGAAACTATTCTAAAGTATTTTAGTATCTACTGAAGGAACACAATTGAGCTTTATCTAATTTAATATCAACATTAGCTATTTCATAGGAATACAAATAATAATATACTGAAGACTTTTAAAGTTCTTCGCATCACTAGACACTCTTCTAAGTGACTTCAACTACACAATTTAAGACTTCCCTAAGGTCAACGATGCTACCACCCTCTATATATCCAAGGTGAAAATATAAAAGCTCAATGACATTAATTACTGAGCAGTCATAAAGTTACAGACACAGAATCATGTTTAATGCATAACATTTTACATAAGAGAGAGAAGAGAGGAGACAGGGATGAAAGAAAAAGAGAGGGAATAACAGCAGGAGAGAGAGAAAGAGGAAGAAAGAGGAAAAATAGAGAAGCCAATATGATTCTGCTACATAATTTCCAACTTTATGTTGGAAAAGTAGGCCAGTTGTTCTTTAGATTTATTGATTTGACTATTAATGTTTTGTGGTATCAGGGAATAAACTCTGGACAACTAAACTATATCCTCAGCCCTTACTCTATTTTATTCTAAGAGAAGCAGATCTCACTAAATTTCCCAGTCTGGCCTCAAAATTTGGGACCTTCTTGAATAGATCTCAGGCTATTGAATAGGCCTATTCGGACTCCTGAGTAGCCACATTGCATATATAAACATATCAAGCAAAGAAAAAATTCCCTGTGAATCCAATTAAGAGATAGAAAAAAAACAACTAATTTTTTAATATGTCCCTACTTCTAAATATGTCTCAAAATGACTTTGAGATGGCAGAGTCTATGTGGACAATGGAGATGGTCAATATTTTGGCCCAATGAGGATGGAATGAGCGCAGTTTTAAGCAGTGATCTCTATAAACCAGAAAAACATCTCAAGGAGCATTACCTAGAAGTAACTACAGATGGAGGTGAAGTCAGATGCGAGTAGGGGTTGTTGATACAGCAAGGTTCCATTCAGAATTTTAGACTCAATGAAATAGGAAATATGTTTTCTTCAAGATTGCCAAATACAAGTAGCCAAAATACTATGAGTGTAACATTAATATAATTCCTGATTGTTTCATGGTTCTTGTTGTATGTAGTTTATTTTATATATGTGTGATAATATAAATGCATATGTTAAAAAAGGATTATTTTTGAAGCAGAAGTAGAATGGTTATTTCTAAGAGAAACTTCCCTTTAAGATATCCTACTTGGATTATTTATCTATAATATGACTTACTGAGCAAATATTATTAAAAGGTTATTCATACTTTAGATTGCTTTTCACTATCACAAGACTACAATTGTGTGAACTTTACACATATGATTCAACAAAAGCTGGGAGTTATGCTAGCTATGGCTTCAACCTTTACTGAAGCTTTGGTGGAATTAATAAGTGTTGGAATGAAAAAATTAAGTGCAATGACATTTTCTTTGGAGTAAAATGTAGGCATTTTGTTATATTTTTGAAAGGAAAAAAATGTTTGCTCTACCAAATATTGATTTCTGTAATGTAAGGGGTGGCAATGTGAGAGTGGTAAGTACAGTCAGAAGCTGTATTACCAATATTGTGTATGATCCAAATGCTTTGGGACAGATTTTTTTTTCTTTGAGTCTAGTCTTGATTTCTCAAACTATTAAGAGGATATGAGAGTGGGATAGTGGTTCACTCCTGCTGTCTCTGAACTCAAAGAACCAAGAGTTTAAGATAATACTGCATAATGAGTCTTGGCCAGCCTGAGACACCGGAGACATTTTCTCAAAATATCACTTGCCACTCTTTCTTGAGACTCTCTTTTTGGAAGTGGGTAATAAATAACGCCTAAGAATGAATACAAGGAGTATAGAAAGCATCCCCCAAAGTGAGTTACTTTTTATTTTTATTAACTTTTATTAATTTTTAAATCAATTATTCTGGTTCTAAACAACACAAAATATTGCATTGATAGAAGAGGTTGTCCATTTATCTATTACTAATGATTATGTGCATGTGTGGTTATAATTACTGAAATTTTATAAGTAAATCTAAGTAGCATTACAATCACCATGAGTAGAAGTGTATCTTCTCTTAAACTAAGCATAATGTTTATTTGTATAAAGTTCCTAGATCCTAACACAAAATACTTTTTATATATAGCTACTTTCCCAAATGCTAACTTTTTTTCTGGAAAAATTTTAAATATGCACTCCTATTCATTTTCTTTCCTGTAAATGTTTCTAAGTTCATTTTCACTGGATTTTGCCTGAAAAGCATCTCAGCCACTCTTTCCAAAGACAGTAATGACCTCCATCTATCTGTGCAGTGTCTCCTCATCACTGCTTAACTGATATAAGGCGTTGGCTTGTTGGAAGTATGCCAAGCCTAAATTCTTAAAACTCTTTCCTTTCCCACTCATTATCCATAGCATTAAAAGTCATAGATAATTTTTTCTATCTGTTCTTCAATTTACACATCAACTTAGCACTCATGCTTGAGCCTGAAGCATGTAACAATGTGTCTACTTGGTCACGCAACTCCACCCTCTTATTATTGCAACCAAGAATAAATAAATATAAGAGCAAAGAACTTGAAGTCAGGGTTATATTTTATCTGTCTTTTATGATTTATTCTCAACCTACTACTCACACACATTATGCGCTACTGGCTACCTGGATTTTAGTGAAGAAGATTGTCAAAGTCTGCCTTCTGCGAACATTGTTTTGTTTTTGTTTTCTTTTTCTTTTTTATAATAATTTATTCACATTATATGCAATTGTTAACCTCTTCCTCTTTTTTATTTTTTTTTATTTTTCTTTTTTTACATATACAGTTCTATTATTACACATATATAAAATAAACTACCTACAGCAAGAAGAACTATGAAACAATCAGGAATTATATAAATGTTACATTCATAGTGTTTTAGCTATTTGTATTCAGCAACGCTGAAGAAAACATCTTTCCTATCTTGGTGCTTCTAAAATTCTGAATGTAAATCAATATCTATCATATCTCATCTTTATCAATTTAAAACATCTATATAGATCTAAAAACATCTTAACCCCTAAACAGCTAAGCTTAATTGTAAAACTAAACTATCTGGTCTTCAACTCCATCAGAGACCTGAAAAAGAATAAAAGTAATTATCTGAGTAGATAGGAATGTCACAAACCATCCCCTGGGCAAAATGTCCTCATTTCTGCCACAGACAGAATTCTGTCTAAAAATGGGCAAGCTTAGGTGTAGGCACAGTGATGGTCAAACTCTGCCAAGACAGGGTAAGCAAGTCCTCAATAGTTCCTGCTTCACAAATATGTCTGTCAGATATATTGGGGCAGAAGGCTGAATATGGTGCTCCAACATTATAGCGTTTTAGGTGACTGTTCAGGCATCAAACTGTCTCTGTCATGTTTTCATTTTGGAAACTAGGAACATTGTTTAGAGATGTAATTATTCAGTGAATTCATACTAACAAGAATTAAATTTGTAGACTCGTTTTTTCCAGGTTCTATTTCGTGGGATCACTATCATTTCTGTAGAAAATTGGTCCCCTTGTCTCTAAATTCCTTTCCTCTTATGAAATTCTAATATTTCCAAATAAACCAGCTACCACATTCTTTTGTTTCAGCATGTTGAAGTTTCCAGATGAAACTACTAGGGTTCATTTCTTGTTGATTTGTTTTGTTTGTGTTTGTGTTTTCTGAGGCACAGTTTCACAAGGCAGTCCTTGCTGTCCTGGAACTCACTCTGTAATTCAGATGAGTCTCAAACTCAGAGATCGGCTTACCTCTGACTCCCAAGTACTCAGGTTAAAAGTGGGGGGCCATCATGCCAGAACAAAAATTTATTTTGAATTTATACCTCTACTATTAGCATTAATATATTGTGCTGATTTAAATGTCAGTTTTAGTTCTCATTTCGAATAAAGAAAATATGTGTAACAACATTGCTATTTTGTTCTTCCTAATTAATCAACCCAGTTAACCAATAGTACAGGAAATAAATCATTGGGTTGTGACAAATCATGAACTTTTAAAACCCATTAAATTAAGATAAAAGTCTTGAGAAATTGTGTTTGGTCCATAAGAGTCATGGTTACTTTAATGAGTCACGCATTTCTGTAACTGGGCGAGGTGGTAAAAGCAGAAAGCGTCTGTTACATGCCATTGCTCACTGATTTCTTTCATTTTGTGGCATAGTATCACAGACCCACACCCAACCTGCCATGTACTATAGAATTCTTTTATCAGCGGAAGTCCCTAATAAACAGGAGTAGCTCGGACTGACGCACCAAAAAGAAAGAGATTATGGGAATTTTAAGAACTACTTTTGAGCCAGGTGTGGTGACACATGCCTTTAATCACAGCACTCAGAACGCAGAGGGTGGCAAATTTCTGTGAGTTTGAGGCCAGCCTGGTCTACAAAGTGAGTCCAGGACAGCCAATGCTACACAGAGAAACCCTGTTTCAAAAAACCAAAAAATAAAAAAATAAAAAGAACTACTTTTGGAGTCCATGCTGCCAACCTCAAAGTCTAGTCTTGTCAATTCTCTTTAGTAATTCACAAACATTTTTTTCACAGTTTGTAAATATGTATTTCTTTTTCTTATCTAAAGAGGAATAAAAGTTGGGAAATTCTTGAGCCCGTTTTCTTGGCCCGGTGTTCTGTGTGTTACCACTCATACATTCTTTCTGTGATGGCTTCGCACAAGTCCCTCAGACATTCTAGTTACTTTTGTGAGCAGGGAATAAAGCAAGTATTGGACCATGACAAGTATCATGTACAAAACATAAAAGTAATCCCTACACACAATTGTGTGTTTATTGTACTGCTGCTATGCCTATAATGAGAATCCGTTTCGTTCACAAGCACTTCAGGTTGCGTTTTCATCTTTGTATTGTGGCAATCAAAATACAAAATTAATAATTAAAAAAAAAGGTAACAGGATGCCACGGTGTATTTTAACACCCTGTTTCTTAGTTGAACATTGGTATCATGCTATTTAAAATAAGCTGGAAAGAGAACCCCATAGTTAGGTTTTGCAGGTTCTAAGACAGGAAAGCACTTTAACCCCAGCAGACTCATAGATGTCACACTGGGTGCTGCTGATGTTTTGAATGCATAAGCAAGTCATTTTATATTTTTTAAACTGGCTCGTTCATTTTCTTTTTTTTATTTATTTTATTTTATTTATTTATTCATATTACATCTCAATGGTTATCCCATCCCTTGTATCCTCCCATTCCTCCCTTCCTCCCATTTTCCCCTTACTCCCCTCCCGTATGACTGTGACTGAGGCGGACCTCCTCCCCCTGTACATGCTCATAGGGTATCAAGTCTCTTCTTGGTAGCCTGCATTCTTTTTCTTACTTCCATCGTTGTAATAGCAATCTTCCGGAGTCATTGTTCAACTCCCTTGGAGATATTGAAAATATGTGTACACACTCTGCCAGGCGTTCCTTTAGCTGCCATTCTCTAAATGTCACTGTTTTAAAGGGTAAGTTAGAAAACTGAGAAAGGTCCTGAAAGACAGTGGCTCTGGTACCTGGAGGCCCGGGCTCTTTCTGTGTGTCTTTCATTTGCTGACTCTTGGGTGTTTAACCAGGCGTGCAACTGCAATATAGAAAAGTAAATAGTCACAATGAACACAGTAGTCCCTTCACAAGAGCAAGCACTCAGACTTGAGGGCCTTGAGTGAGAGCTGAAGTAGGGATTGGAATTTGGAGGTACTGTTGGTATGTGACAAAAGTCACAGCTGCTCCTCTCTCAGCTGACCAATAAACCTACCCCCCTATAGTCCTCATTCTCTCTCTCTCTCTCTCTCTCTCTCTCTCTCTCTCTCTCTCTCTCTCTCTCTCCACATATTATAAATGCTAGGATTAATTTTTGCAGATATTCCAGACCTTTCTTCAAGGTATTCAGTGAGTTGCAAATTCAGAAATTAGTGGGCGGGATGACATATAACCTACTTGTCAGTTATAAAGAAACAGGTAGGCTTCTCCCTTCTTAGCTATTAGACATCTTTCCTTTCTCATAACAGATATAAGAATGCAAATTTATGACCCATTTTGTATTCTTTCTTTTTTTGTTTGTTCCTGTATGTGAGCATGCATACACACACACACACACACAGAGAGAGAGAGAGAAAGAGAGAGAGAGAGAGAGAGAGGTTAAATATGTGTACATGCATACACATGCAAGTACATATGTGTGGAGGCCACAGGCCAGCCCTTGTTAGAACTTCTCAGATGCCGCCTAGTTGTGAGACAGGATCTGTCATTGGCCTGGAGCTCACCTAATAGGTTGGACTAGATGGCCAACCACTATCTCTTCACAACCCCCAGCCATATGCCTGGGACGATAAGTTCAAGTAGTTTGCTGTCCCTTAATTTTTCAGATAGGATCCAGGGAAAGAACTCAGGTCCTCAAGCTTGCAACTGCAAGCACACTCAGAGATTTATCTTCCTGACCTCTGGTCTCCTTAATAATTGTATTGCATTGTCGAGAAAGTATTCTCAGAAAAACTTGTATCATCTACAACTTGTTATTTGAATTAACTGAGCAACTTGGTGGAAAGATGCATTATAAATAAAGGCATCTGGCTAACTTCTTCAGCAGGTAGTCACTTGGAGGTGGAGGGGGCATTCTGAGACAAGGTTTCTCTGAGTAGCCTTGGCTGCCCTGGACCCACTTTGCAGGCCAGGCTGGCCTCGAACTCTCAACAATCTGCCTGCCTCTGCCCCTCTGAGTGCTGGGATTAAAGATTTGTCACCACGTCCGTCCAACAGTTTAGTCACATTTTTATTGAGTGGTTGCCCAACCCCACCCCCTGCACACCAGCCCAAACAGACATGTAGACAGAGTAATTTTTTGAAAACTGTGTTTCAGTGGCAATGTAGGTGCTCTTTCTCAACCCTTTTAGAGCTACAAAATTTTTTACACTCTGCCTGGGATCAAATCAGATTCACTGCGGAAGTATGCTCATCTGTGAAATAATCTGTCCCTTCCTTAAGGTAACACATGAGACAGGATATTTCAAATGGCTATGGCTATAGTGCTTTTGTTATCTTTCAATTCACGACTTTGTTCCCACTGGAATTTCTCCATCCGAGTTAGTTCTACTTTATCTGCTCTCTGCTGCTTTTCTCCATTTAAATGCACTTAGGATCTGCCTCCTTCCTGCTGCACCTCACTCTTATGCCCATGTCTCAAGCTGTGTCTTATTCCTCCAGCATCAGTGACACATTACTGGTGACAGCTGAATTCAATCCAGCATACTGATATCTGACTAACAGTCTCCCGTTATGGATTCATGAAAATGGACTTGAACCTAAAACCAAGACATTTTGAACTTTGTTTTGAGAACCTTCATACAGAAGTCACACAAATGACTTAGGGCTAAAAAGATAACTCAATGATTGAAAGCACCTGCAGAGCACCCATGTTTGATTCCCACCACCCACAGGCCCGTTCACAACTACCTGTAAGTACAGTTCCAGGAGAACTGACACGCTTTTTTGACTTCCCTGGGCACTAGGCATGTACATAGTGCACAGACATACATGCAGGCAAACATGCTTGCACATAAAATAAATACAATTTTTAATTATTTAGATTACCAATTACCCTTTCTCCAGATCTCTATTTTTTATTTGCTGAAGTCATCAACACTAGACTATGACAACAAGTACTAATATCTAAGCCACCAACACCAGCTAGTTGGTACCCAATTCCTCATAACTTTCCTGTTCTCTATCAATAATTAATCAAGCATATTGCACCTTGTTATTGAGTCTCTTCGTCTCTTATTATCTCTAGTATTTCCTCAGTTTTCCTTCAATTTTCTGACCTTGTTTCCTTTGAAGAGTATTCAATAATGAATAAGAAGTATTTCAAGTTAGCATTCCCTGATGTTTTTCTTGATTAGACAATACATGTAGGTTGTTCAAAACAATAGTATGGATGCATTATACCTTTTCCAGTGTATCAGAGAGACAGCAGTGTCAACCCCTAAGTCTTGGATATAATCACCTAGTCGTGGTAAATTTGGTAAGATTTCCCACAGAAGTAGAATGAGTCTCTTAGGTATTAGGAAGTAAATGTGTTAAGGATATTCAATGATCTTTCACCTTAAAATTTTTTTTGGCCATTTTAACATTCAAATTGGGTTCATTTTTTAATCCTTTTTCTTTTCCACATTTATTGATTGGAAATCATTTTTGAAGAAGAGATATAGGCATAATCTTATTTATTGACACATTAAATGTTTTAAAGGTTAAAAGACATTGATCTTCATCTTGGAGTAATGACGCATTCTGTCAAATATTTGTTAGTTTCCTCAAATTATTTTACCTATGGTTATTCAAATCTAAGAAGTCAACTCAACTCTTATTTTATTACACTTTTGTGTGTATATGTGTGTGTGTGTGTGTGTGTGTGTGTGTGTGTGTGTGTAAGTCAATTGACGGAAGCCATGTGAGTACTATAGACTGAAGTCAGCTCAGCAGATTTACTAGCAAGTGCTTTTATTTCCTGATCCATTGCAGTGGCCCGTGACTCTTATTTTGAAATACCTTTTATTTATTTATTTTTTTTCCCTCTGAGATTTCTGTTAATGTAGAATTCACCACTTTCCTAAAGTTTTCTGATTCACTGAACTTAACACTGGTATTTGAGAATCTGGCTATTACATGTGTTTTCTGGAGAACCTATTATTAGACCTTGCAGTGAACAAGATGGAGAGCTATGTGCCCATTTATCTATGCATAGCTGCACTCACTCCTGTTCATGAAAACAAGTATATGCCGGTATGTATCGGCCTGTTCACACACCATTCTCAGCTATCTACTCATCATGTACCTTCATTCTGTTATCTCTGATCTAATCAGGGTCACTATTCCAGTCCTCCCATTCTTTTTCACTTCTCTCCAAGGCAACAAAAACCACGAGGATAGGCATTTGAATCAATTTTCTTATTTTCTCAACCCAGCTATACATGTAGGTTAATACTTGTGAAGCTATTTTCCCAGGAGCAACAGTTTTCTTCCCTCTTATTTTATCATCTTAAATCAAAAACACCAATTTTATTTTTCAAAGTTGGGTAGAACATGCGGGAAAATGTCCCCCCTTTGCTTTTCTAGAAGAAAGTCCACAGCAATGATATTATTTATCCTTTGAAAAAACAACCTTGAGCAAAATCCTGTAGGCCTGACATTTTCCTTCCTGAAATATTATCAACTAGGAGTTCCATTTTGCTATTTAGGAGAGAGCAGGTTTTCTGACTCATTTTATGGAGCTGGATTACATATAAGCAGAAAGTAAGTCAACACTACAAGAAAAGAAAATTGAGTAGCAGGAATCCTTATGAATATAGCTTCAAATATATTCAATCTAAAAAACACACAATGTGGTAATATATAAGAAGGATCTAGAAAGGCCAGGGAGAGTTTTAGCATTCAAACACCAGTGAGTATATCACACCTTTATACAAAGTATTCAGTATATAATGCAAGAATGGAAATGAACAAGTTTAACTCCATATTTGATCATGTCCACTGGATGCGGAGGCCTGGTGGCACTCAGAGGAAGGAAAGCAGGCTACCAAGAAGAGACTTGATACCCTATGAGGAGGTCCTTCTCAGTCACAGTCATAGGTGAGGGGAGTAAGGGGAAAGTGGGAGGGAGGAATGGGAGGAATGGGAGGAGACAAGGGATGGGATAACAATTGAGATGTAATATGAATAAATTAATAATATATATAAACAAAATTAACCCCATTGATGTTCAAACTCTCAATAAACTGAAACACCAATTTTCTTATCTTGATAAAAGATAGCTATACACAAGCCCTATAGCCAACATACCTGAAAGTGGACTATCAAAGTACTTTGTGCAATCTCGTCTCCTACTCTAGCCTTCTAGGCTGGAATCACAGTAAAAATGTCCTCTTTAGGCACTTAATTCTTTCTTTTTAATATGAGCATAATCATAAAAAATGGGAGACCAATACAATATTCTATAAAACATGGTTTGGGTTACCAATCATTAAACAAATGGTTATGTGTAAATATTGAATCAACATTTTCATATGCAGTACTTTGTGCTGGAAACACTCCCCTTACTTTATACTACCTTGTTGCTACGATTTCTTAGACCATTCATAAGTTTGAGAAGCATGTTTAGAGCTATTAGATGGTGTTTGCCTTCAAAGATAAAAAACAGCAACAATAAAAATAATTTTATAAAGTGAGAGATTAGATTATTAAATAAGATGTCAAAGTTATTCAACTAGGGAACAAATTCCACATGATTCCATACAAAGATAGGAAAAGCATGGAAGAGAGCCTACCTGTAGACTATTGCCAATAATCTCTTCAATTCAACTTCTTAACAATTCTTTGTTGTGTTGGGGATTGATCTGGTGTTGCTATGTGTTCAAATGTTGGGTACTGTGCCCCAAGATTTGGTTTCACCCTGGATGAGCACAGTCTCACCTACACTAAGTGACACTGGGTAAATTTTGCTCGGCAATAGTCTCTGCCTGGTTAAATAAAGCTGCTGACAGTCTATGGCTGGGCAGAAGAAAAGTACATGGACTTTAGGTCCCTAGGCTTGGAATCGAAGAAGAGACCATGAGGCCAAAGGCAAGGGGAAGGAGGAAGAAGAGAGAGGAAGATGGAGCTCACTATTAGGCAGGATGGGCTAGGAGCACATGGCCAGGAGAGGTTTGCCCTGAGGACAGACTAATGGGGCAGAAGTCACTCAGGAGTCCTCAGACTCACAAGTGAAGGGCATTTATGTGGGTTTTAAGGATGGTAGCATTAGAATAGCTCACAACCTGCTCAGCACAGTGCCTACAGCTTAAGAATAAACACCAAGAAAAATAATTTCTTAATATATTGTAGATAAGGAGAAGAAAAATTACTGTAATTGTTTTCCAGAGATTTCTTTATTTACCAAGTCGATGATATTAAATACTCCTTCATTGTCTAAGGTTTAAAAAATGTTCTTATTCTTTAGCACAAGTCTTGCTATACGGTAAAAAATCAGTAACATGCATATTAATGGTATTGAAGTGTTTCTTCCATTTACTTCTGTCCACTATTCTGATTTCACTGGTTAAAATCACTTTTGAGTATTATTTATGAGAGAATATGCAATTGGTACATTCATTTCCCTTTATTTTAAGTTGTCATTTTGCTGGGTTTAAGACTTTTGAGTCCTGAATTTTTTTTTTCTTCTGGTTTCTAAAAGGGATCAGAGGTGTTCTCACATTTAATATTAAGGAAGAGGGTTTTGATGCCAATTTATTTCTTTTATAAGTGACCTAAATGCAATACTGCAAAGGTTAACTTTAGTCTTTTCATTCATGTTCACCAATATAAAATTATTTACTTATATCGAATTATGTGATTTTTTTTTTTTATTATCTGAAAGTTTCTATATCGTTGTTTCCTTTTCATGGCTCTGTCATTTCCAGTATATAGACAACATTTGTTTCAGGTGCAAGAAATCTGCTTGGGACAGGGTAAACTTGTAAACTGAGAGTTTAGAATAGGTGGACACACAGGCGAGGAATTTAAGTAAGTCATTTAATTACCTGAGCTCCCATAATAAATCGTAGAGGACAAACTCCACATAGTTCCGACACCCTTAGTGTCAGGCTACTCATGTTGCAATGGTCTAAAACTCTACAGAAATTCCATTAGCCTGAACTTAAACTATCAGCCAGACGAATTCCTGCTGAGGACAAGGAAAGAAAGTGTTTTCTTGCCTTAACCAGCATCTAATGATACCCATATTCATGTATCATGTTCCCTCCCTTTGTGTTCAAAGTTAGCAGAAGCTCTAGCTTCCATTATCCTGTTGCTTTTTCGTGTTTATAGTCAAATCTCCCTTTTGACTTCCCAGATGAAGCCAGTCACATTTATGACTTATTCAGATGCTCCAAAGGCAATCTACGATGTTCCAGTTCACAACATTTAATTTTATAGTATTGGAAAAGTCTCTTTGGTGTAAAGTAATGTTCACAGGTTCCAGGCATTAGAAAATAGGTATCCTGTGATTTAAAAAGTAAGCAGCACATGAAGCTTTCTGCTTCTATTGTAATTAGCTTAACTTTAGTAGTCTTCTATTGAGTTAAACTTGCTTTCAATAACATCTTCCTGAAAATTGTTTCCTATAAACTAGCTAAGATATTTTGCCTATTATTTTTTTTAAGAAGCAGTGTAGAGGAGATCAAATGTTTCTCTGTCTCTCTTAAATTCCTGAAAATATAACTCCTAACTTAGAAAGACTTAATAGTCACTAATTTAGTAACTGGATCTTGTCTATAAATACTTCTCTGTCAATGTGGGAAAAAAGATAATATGGATGCCCCACCTCAGTATCACTAGATGTACCAATGCTAATGAACTAGGTATCTGTTGATCAAATTTTATTTTTATTAGATAAAGTATACATGTTTTCTTTGCGAGATATAAGCTGAAGTCATCATAGTCAAAAGTTAGAGTCAAAAAATCATATTGCAGTAACTGCTCTGCTAAAAATCTTCATATGGTTGAAGAATGTAGAAAATATGGTTAATTATTCTCTCACTTGAAGTTGTATTTCTATTTCCTAAGATTAATTAGCTTAGGGAATATCTAGCCAGCATAAGCAAGATTTCCTTTTTTATTTCAGCCTTGAAGCAGAAATAGAGTTTCTTAACAGAATTTAATGTAGATTTTAAACTTTAGGATTGAGAGACAGAAAAGTAGTCATAAAAATAAAATAAAATAATTTAAAATAACATGCAGTCATGAACATTGGCATGAGCCTCTCAAAGAGAACTATGCTATGCCTTCTAATGTCAGGTAGTCCTGACAGGGAGCAGCCTGGTGCCTTCATCCATTCCAATGCCATCAACAAAATGTATCTGCAACCAACATACTGAGGAGTCAGGACAACAGAGAATTCACATTGGGATGCTGCAGATAGCTTTAATGCAATTTTAGAAAATTTTAAATGTTGAGAACCCAAATTGGAAATTTATTTTTGTTTACTTTTTATCAGTCTTCCCTCAAACCTACACAACACACACACACACACACACACACACACACACACACACACACACACACCCTAAAGGAGTCCCAAGAGAGGACCATCAAGGCTGGCAGATCTGAATAAAGGGGGGCCTGCATAAACTTCTCCACCAACAAAATACAATGCATACAGTAAACCTAGAACCCCTGTTCAGATCTAGCCAATGACAACTCATTCTCCACTGTTTTGGGGAGACTAGGGACAACTCTGACATGAACTCTGCTGCCTCCTATTTGACCACATCCCCATAGTGGGGAGGCCTGGTGGCACTCAGAAGGGGAAGCAGGCTATCTGGATGAGACCTGATGGGCTATGATCACATGGTGGGGAGGAGGTCCCCCTTTAGGAGGTCTAGGTGACGGGACTAGGGCCAAAAAGAGAGACAGGGAGGGAGCAGGAAGATACAAGTGAGGGGATAACAATCGGGATTTAATCTGAATAAATTATTAAAAAATAATATGTTTTACTTTGCAATTTTCTATTTTTTCTGTAAGGACTAGGGATTCTTATAGAAATGAAAATGTGTTTTCTTTTACATAAGTGAGAAAGGCTCCTCGATCAAGCATGGTATTTCATCTTACAATATTTACTGCTGTAATGGAAATGGCACTAACCATAGAGTTACAGTTGAGACTGAGTGTTTGCTTCATGACACACCATCAGTGTGTCTACAGCAACTTAGCATCCTAGGGACTCCTCATATATGAAAAAGACAAATAAAATCAGTCCCTCAAGACTGCTCAGTGAAAAGCAGATGAAAACACTTAGAAAAATAGTCTGTTTATGTGAATAACTAATTTTAGTGAATAGAAAAGACTACTGGGTAAATTACAGTATCTTCCAAAATACCTGGTTTTAAGATGCATTTATAATTAAATAAAAATATGTGGCCTTTTTATTTTTTGGTTCATGGTTTTATATTACATTCTTAATAGTAATCAGATACATATCAAGCTTACAGTGAATATTTGTAGCTATTCCAAGGTACAAAGATTGTGAACCATTGTGAGGCTCTGAGGAAAAGGAGAGCAATGTGTTCTTGACCCTACTGACATGGACTACTCTGGTGGTTTCAATGAGAGTTTCTCCTCTTCCATAGGCCGGTGTTTTTGAATAGTTGGCAACCTGTTGGTGTAATTTTTTTGAGAAGACTATAGACTCTCCAGGCAAGCAGTAGATCCTTGCTGAAAACTCTATGACCTTCACTGAGGACAGGTTTTGAGGATTTAAGTCTATCTCTACGTCCTGTTCCCTCTGCTTCCTATGTTTTGGATGGAAAATGCAACTAGCTAGTTTCCTGTCCCTGCAATCCATAGTGATGCTTTCCCCACTATGAAGGATTCTGTCCCTTTAAAACCATAAGACACAATAAATCCCTCTTTAAGTTCATTTGGCCATGGTATCTTATCACAGCAACAGCTAAGTAGAAACTACAGGTACTAAACAGTAAGGTGTTATGAAGATTAAATAAAAGGGGAAACATCCCCTCCCATTCAGCAGAAAGAAGTGTGTAGAATGTCCTCTGTTCATTCTCACAGTGAGTGGTCCCAGCCACATGTTTTCCACTGTTAGGCAGAAGCTATTGTAACTCTTCATGTTCACCATCTCCTTGACTTATGCTGTGACTTGAGCTTCTTAGAACTCACTGAGGGCCAGTCTGTAGGAGGCATGATTGTAATGTGATTGCTTTCCAGGAACAGGGAGTCTCTGTAATCTGACTACTGTCTGCTCTCATTAGTCATACTAAGGACTGTTTCCCAACCATGCCTACATTACCAAGAACCTGGTTGTATTTCACCTAAGAGAAAGCTTTGGGCTTTGCAGAATATGTTTAGTACTAAAGAAGATTCCTCCTTGCTAGCCATTTAATTATATTGGGTATTTTAAGGACATTTATGCATGTTTTTTAATGAAAAGTAAAAAATGAATCTAGATGTGTTAAAATATATTTTTTAATTTTTATTAATTAAACATTTTTATTTTTTACATAAACATTATTTTATTACACATATACACAATAAACTATGACACAATCAGGAATTTATATACATTATATAACTGTTTTAGCATATTCACAATGTGTATTTGACACCCTTGAAGAAAACATCTTTCCTATCTTGATGCATCTAAAATTCTGAATGTAAATCAATCTCTTTCACATATTGTCATTATCAACTTAAAACATCTCTCTAGACCTAAAGACATCTTAACCCTAAGCCTCATTGTAAAACTAAACTACCTGGTTTTCAACTCCATCAGAGACTTGAGAAGGAATAAACCTGATTAACTGAGTATGCCAGGAGTGCAGGTTAGTAGCTTTCCAAAAAAAAAAAAGAAAAAAAAAGAATAACTTTATTGTTTCTTTTATAATTTTTGAAGCAATTTAATTGGACTCCCTAAGCAAAGCAGGTTGTTATTGCCATTGCTTTTTGTTGCTCATCAAAATGGATAGTAAAACTCTATTGCTGAAGATGCTACACATATTTGTCACAGGACATGGAGAAATTTAAATAGTACTGACCAGAAGAGTTCCTCCTAGATGGTTAGATTGTAAAGCACCAGAAGATGCTATGTAGGAGGCTGGTGGGATGGGAGAGTCATTAGCACTCTCACTCAGTAATGAATCCTGTGAACCACATCTGGGATATGCACATGGGGACAATAGTGGCATGGATGTTCTGGGAGTAACCAAGTGCTTTGTCGTTGGAGTTGAGGCCCATTCCATAGGAGAAAGCACATGCAAATCTGGCCAAGAATCCATGGTTGTGGAGTTCGTAGGACCTGGGGTGAATCTTCAACTACTCCTCTCCTAAAGGGGCATACTATCAAAATGCCTTCTCAATTCATAACTCTGCATCTATAGATGAGGGAAACTTTAAGACTTATCAGAGATGCCTCTTTCTGCAGTGGACAGTGATTAATGCAGAAAGCCATACCTGGCAAAGTTCAGAAAGTAAGTGTGGATACCCAGGCACAAACTGGACATGTATGTCTCATTCATGCCCAAGGCTCAGGAACCATCAAGAAAGAGGGGTCAGAAAATATATAAAGGCCAGAGGTCAGAGAACACTGTGGTGAAACAGTCTCTTCTGCATGTGACAGAACTAATACACTCATGAGTACATGGCATCCATGATGCTGGCACAAGATCAAGCCAGTTAACACTACAACACGGGGTAGAAAGAGGTTCCTAATCCTCATCACTAAATGAAAACCATTGACAGCTGTTAACTTCTAAGAGAGAGTCTGTTTTCTTTAAGTATGTGGTGCCTGATTGACCATATCCCAATGTATGGCCACAGCCCGATGAATATATAACCATCATAAAAAAAAAAGACAACAAGAAGTTGGGGGTTGGAGAAGGAAGGAGGATCTGAGAGGAACTAGGTGGACGAGTGGGCAGCGGATATTTTCGAAATTTACTGTGCAGGTTTGTTTTTGTCAGCTTGAGTCACCTTGGAGAAAAGAACCCCATATTAAAAAAATGCCTCATCAAATCATCCTGTGGGTATGTCAGTGGGACATTTTCTTAATTAATGATTGATGTGAGAGGGCTCAGACTTCTTTGGCTAATACTATCTCTGGGCAAATGGTCTCGGGATGTAGAAGAAAGGTCACTGATTAGGCTACTGGAAGAAAGCCAATACCCAATGTTCTATGTTCTCTGCTTCAAGCTCCCACCTTGAGTTTTTGGCTTGGTTTCTTCAATTATAGACTATTACCTGTAAGCCAAATAAACCCTTTCTTCCCAAGATAGTTTTGGTCATTGCTTTATTACAGCAGCAAAAGTCAAGCTAAAACATATACAGTAAGGCACTCATAAAGAACTAGTGAATGTATCATCTACTCTTTACTTTTAATCATTAATTTAATTTGTTCTTAGATCTTCATATCTTGATTTCCCAGTGCAATTTGCATATTAAAATTTATGCTTATACCCAAGAGTTCAGTGTCCCACCCAAACATGATCTTCTGTAAGAGTTTTCTGGTCACTATACTTAAAATCTTCCCTGGTTAGTGACATCACACTGGCCACTCTCAATACCAACTTCCCAGTCATCCTTGCTTTGTTCTGTATTTTAATGAAATGCTTTGAAGTATTTTCTAATTTAACACAAAAGTAACTGTAAATTGTCCATGTGTTACATTTACTGTGTTGAGATATGTTCCTCTGTACTGAGTTCTATCTGGATTCTTAACATGTAGGTATATTAATTATTGGTTATTCTTCATTGGTTATTCTTTGAAAAATAAATAATATCCTGAAGAAAAAACTCATTATTCATGTTTTCTATCTTGTATATTTTATAAATTAATTCTCATTAACAAAGTATTATAAAGTGGCATTTTTATAAAGAATAAAAGATGACAGACATTCTAACATTTGTACACAGTTCACATTTGTAGTGCTTCTTTGATTATTAGTAGATTAATCTTATTGATTTTTTTCTGTGGAGACATTTTTCCACAATGCGTTAGTCTCTCTCACAGGTCTTTTGTTGTTCTTAAGTCTGAGGAAGTTTTCTTCCATGGACTGCTATAATTATAGTGGTAGTTGCTGTTTTTAAAGTGCACACACCTCCCCAAGTTCTAGTTCACAATATCATATTTCATCACTACAGGACTCTATGATAAAAAAAAAAAGCCATCTTATCCCTATTATGTAACTGAAGAAAAATGAGGGACAATGAATTTAAAAAACTTAAGTTCTTTATAGTTTCTTAGTGACACAGACGCAACTTGAATTCAAATCTCTCTGGAGTCCAAGAAAAAACATTTACATACTCTCTTAATCTCTTGAAATAATTATTTCAATTAGCATAGGCTTTACTGTAGCCACATTATACCATATAAAAAACTTGTCATTAACCACAACCAAACACTATTCTTCCTTTAAAAAGCATAATGCTTTGTACACTACAGGGAATTATTTGAAGTCTGTAATGTTTTTTTCATTTTCAATTGAGCTCTTTCATTAACAAAAGCAGGACTAGACCTTAAGTTAAAGGCATACATAATACTCATTGGGATACACTCATTTCATTGCAAATATAGTATTTTGAACCTATGTGCCTGAAGATGGTGAATGCCTCCTTCTTACAACTATTAAATATCATGAAAACTCTGTAATTCTGAAATTCCATGGCAACTACCTCACTACAGCTGTATGTCAGAATCTACTGCATAAAAGGTAGTGTGAAAAGCAGCTTCACCTACATACAAGTTTTCTTGATTCACTACCACAGTCAGTTTATAATTATGCAAATATGTGGTACAGATTTTTTTTAATTTTTTTTATTAATTTATTCTTGTTACATCTCAATGGTTATCCCATCCCTTGTATCCTCCCATTCTTCCCTCCCTCCCATTTTCCCCTTATTCCCCTACCCTATGACTGTTCCTGAGGGGGATTACCTCCCCCTGTATATGCTCATAGGGTAACAAGTCTCTTCTTGGCAACCTGCTGTCCTTCCTCTGAGTGCCACCAGATCTCCCCCTCCAGGGGACATGGTCAAATGTGAGGCACCGGAGTATGTCAGATTTTTTAAAATCTTCTTTCTCCAGTTTCAGATGAGAGTCCACCTTATTTCCTGAAGTAGGCCTGACATTATAAACTCCTCTTCCAAGACATGATCTCCTTCTCGACAATATTTTCTGATCAAAAATAAAGATCAAAATAGATCTGTAATATTCCTTGAAATCTGGAGTGACACCAGTAGCAATTCTATTATTATTAGTTTTGTTGTCCTCGTTGTTATTCAAGATTGTTTTGGCTATGATGGGTTTTTTTTGACATATGGAAGTTGAGATTAAATATTTCAATTTATGTGAATAACTGTATTGGAGGTTTGATGAGGATTGCGTTGAATCTGCAGATTATTTTTTATAGGATGGACATTTTCCACACATAAGTGATACCAGTCAATGATCATGGGACGGGCTTCCATCTTTTGGTATTTTCTTCAGTTTCTTTCTTCAGCATCTTAATTTATTTTGTTATCGGTAATGATATTTGTGGTGATTTGCATCAGAGTAGCCCCTATAGGCTCATATGTTTGGATGTTTGGCCCCCAGCTGGTGGAACTGTTTGGAAACAGTTAGGAGATGTGGCCTCATTGGGAAAGGTATGGCAAAAGAGGTGGACCTTAAGGCTTCAAAAGCCCATGCCATTCCCAATTAGCTCTTTCTCCGCTGCCAGTTGCTATGACAACATATGAGTTCTCAGCTACTGCTCCAATGCCATGCCAGTCATCTTACTGTCACAGTCCCCCACGGAAACTGGAAGCCTCCAATAAACTTTCCTCTATATGTTGCCTTGGTCATGATATATTCACAGCAATAGAAAAAATAAATAAGCCAATATGGTTTCCCTGAATTCTTTATTGATATATTGATTGTTAGTATACTAAAAGTTGCTAAATTCTATGTATTAATTTTGTGTCTTGTTTCTTTGTTGAGTGCGTTTATCATATATAGAAGTTTTCTGATGTAGTCTTTAGGATATTAATGTATACAATCATGTTATCTGTAAATATGATTACTTTGACTTCTTCCTTTCTTATTTATGCTTCTTTTATGGCCTTTACTTATCATATCATTTCAGCTGAGACTTTACTATACAATAAATAGTGGATACACTAGACATTAGTTGTTCTTGGTTTTGTTTTTTTTTTAATGCTTTGAATTTTTCTCCTTTTAAGTCTCAAAACAGGTTTTCACTTGGCTAGTAGAATTTAGCAAGATTAAGATTATTAAGGTAGTGTGTGTTAAGTATGTTAAAATGGTGAGTTCACTCTCAATTCCTATCATAGCAGAAAAGAAGATACCTCTTAGTTATTACTCAAAAAATATTTTAATAGAGCAGAGATGAAACGTATAGAGGACTCTTACAGCATTGAAACTGCTGTGTGGTATTGTAACAGTAGTTATTATGATGAGCATATGTTCCTATAAGCTTGTCTAAACCCAAATAACATACATCACCACAAGTGACCCATAATATAAATTATGGACTGAAGATTGTTATGTATCAAGTAGATCTATGTAGCACTCTGATAGATACTGACAATGAGAGAGGATGTGCATGTAGGGGGGAGACAGAAAGGAAAATCAATATCGATTCTGTTAAATATGTTGTGAATTGAATATTGATCTGAAGCAATATGTTGTTAAATTTCTTTTTTCAGTAAAGATATATATATATATATTCTATAAAATGTATTCTATAAATGTAGTAATGGTAGCATAATATCACAACTAAAGCTAAATGACTATTACTTTCAATATTTAAATCTTAAACTCATCTAGGATTGAAACATTAAAAAAAAGAGAGGCCTTGGATGGAGAGATGACTCATCAATTAAAAGCATCTGCTGATCTTGCAAAGGTCTTGGATTTGCCTCCCAGCACCCATGATAATAGCTTATAATCACTTCCAGCTTCAGGAAATCCAGTAGCCTTTTCTTTCCTCCGAGGGCATGGGGACATACATGGTGCACATACATACATACATACATACATACATACATACATACACACATACATACATACATACATTCAAAGCACAAACACAAACACATAAAACAAAATCAATAAAACCTTAAAATCTGCTACCTAAAAGCTTAACATAACAAATGAGAAAACATTTGTCTATCACCCTAACTGAGTCCAACATAAGACATTTTGGTAGAATCATGAGTTAAAATTTAGTAATTTTCACCTAATAAATAACTTTTATAATGGAGGTTTGACTGAAGAGAATGCTCTTTTAAGGTCATGTGCAATAAACTTGACACCTTGTATGGTACCTGGAAATGCATTTGTAAATGGATGCACTGTAGCAATGTAGGTGAAGAATGTGTTTTGTGGAGGTGGGTGTTTTGTTTCTTGAGAGAATCTTACTCTGTAACCCAGGCTATGTGGAGTTACTATGTAGACGAGGTTGGCTTTGAACTTACATGTTGTAGAAGGGGATATTAGACTGTAGCACACTACTCTTCCCCAGCTAGTTCCAAAATAATATAGACAGAGACCTTTTGGATTCATAAAAGCTTTAAAACACATTAACTGGACAGGTATCAACCTTCTAAGCATTTCACTATGTTCCAGCTATACACCCAAGGTTACTCACCATAATTGTTCCATCCTGGGCTGCTTCTGTTCCATCAGGCCAGCCCTCATGGCCACTTGCTCATTGTCCATGCTGATTTCCTTTTCTCCAGCTTTCTTTTCTGCTTCTCTTCTCCTGTCTCATGGTCCCACAATGTGACCCTAACTCTAGGAATCTCAGCTCTGTCTTCTCTTCTGCAAAGCTATAGGCTCTCAGTGATTTTATATAACCAGTCAGAGAATATTGGCAAGCAACGTTTGCCCAACATGACTTGGTGTTAGATGCTCATCTGGGAAGTAACTAAATACTGGGGGCTAGTATTTAACAATTGAATGCATAGCACCAGACCAACCCCAAAAGCTCACATAATTATGCTGCCTCAGCTTCTCAAATGAAACTTGCAAAGTTGTAGAATTTCAAGTGTGAGCTATCATATCTGGCAGTTCTTACTCTAATGACATTTATCACTATCATGTAAAAATCAAATCTACATATAAATGAAAGAAAGAGAGCATTTAAGTGCTCCAAATCTATTAATAAATATCTTGTATCAATGAGTTAATGCTCAATTAACAATAAGCTATGGCCCAGTATTGTTCTGTTTAGTTGTTGATCTTTCATTAGACAAAGGGTACTAGAAAGAGCTATATACTCGCCTAACCTTGTATTCTCAAAGCACCAGGTCAGTGAATGAGTTCTCAAAGCTTCATAAGCTCATTTACTATGAGATAGCATTTTTATTTTCTAGATTCCAGGCACACTAACAACAACTGTAGAGAGCTGACCTTTGGTCTTAATAATATATGATTGACAGCTTTCTCATGTTGAAGGTGAGCACAGGGCACAGAGTCCTGGCTGGCTCTATCTGAAGTCAGGACCATGTGACCCTAACACCTTCCTTATATGTTCTGCTACTTTCTTATTGTCAAGAGATGAGGCAGTCAATTTTTTAATGTTTTCTCTGAACCTCAGTGCTTTGGATAAGTAATCTCAATCTTCTCTGTGTTCTTCAATATTTTAGAGATTTAATAACCCACATCCAGTTATTTTAATTTTTTTTATATGATTTCAGGTTCACTTCTGTGGAAAATAAACCTATAATAGTGAATGACACTTATAATTCAGATTAATGGTCTGAATCCTTCAATATGTTTTTCTTGTTTCTATAAGTTCATCATCCATTCTTAAGAAAAACATTTTAGATGCGAACATAGTGGGAGCCACTGAATAAAATGCTATTTTTATATTCTATATTTAATAGACAATTGTGACAGGTCTAATAAAACCAGCATAGTACAGTAATTTAAACATATAGAATACATTTCCATAGACATTTATATAGAAATTTTTGTTTAAACTTTCCATGTAAATGAGCACTTATGCGTTGACTTTTCCCACCAGGTCCAGGGAACTATCTTTCCAGCTCCGAACTTCAATCCTGTGATGGATGCCCAAATGCTAGGGGGAGCACTCCAAGGATTCGGTAAGCCTGGGAAATGCAGGCTTGGGGTATTGCATTGTCTTTCTTTACCAGGTGTTACCAGGATAGCATGAGTATAAAATAATTGAGGTTTTGAAGAAGACAGACACAAGAATAAAGAATTATAACAAAATAATCAAAGACCATGATGCTGAAGAGAAATTACAATTAGAGTCTGAAGTGTCCTTCTTATATCTTCAAATGTTTCATTGTTGGCTCCCAGATAAATTTCCAAACCAGTACATTTGATCTGAAATAACACATCCTCCTGACCTCTGCCTTTTTTTCCCTTTTCAGCATGTTTCTCTTGCTACTTATTCTTGCAGCCAAATTGAGTGCCCTACTCTCCTAAATGGCTTTGTTTCCTCACCCTTCATAAATGTCCCCAATGTACTTCTTGCCTGAGATGCTATTTTGTTTCTTATCTGTTTCTATCCTAAGTTCTCTATATGAACATCCTTTTTACATGTTTCTCTGAGACTCTATCAACTGTGTCATTCTGCACATCTTTCTTCATATCTCCTTCCTCCTTGATAATCATTTGCCTGGTGCTTTGTCCATTGCACCTGCAGACTGCTCTGTGGATTCCTACCTTGTGAAATTTGGCTTAACAAGTTCATGTTCATTTGGTAAGATCCAAGTTTAGAAAAGGGATGTACCAAAAAAAAAAAAAAAAGAGGGAGGAAATGTTTAGTTTGTTTGTAATTCTTTAATCTTTAAGGTGCAATCTAAAATTGTTAAATATTCATGCATTTTCCTTTAACAAAACCCACTTTAAAAGACTTCTAATTAAGCAGGTGGATAAACACAGGCAACATAAGTGAGTACAGAAAAAAATTAATCCCATCTATAAGAAAGCAAACTCTTAACCTCAGGACATGATTACTTGCTTTACAGAATTTCTCTGTCTCTCTGTGTGTCTCAGTCTCAGTCTCTGTCTCTCTCTGTGTATCTGTCTGTCTCTGTCTCTGTCTCTGTCTCTGTCTCTGTCTCTGTCTCTGTCTCTCTCTCTCTCTCTCTCTCTCTCTCTCTCTCTCTCTCTCTCTCTCTCCCCGTACATGAATACACACTACAGAACTTGTGCTTCAATTATGAATAACATACCACACCATATGTTCTCTGAATTTGTCTCTAGGAGTTGAAAATCATTTCATACCTTTTAAACATCAATAATTTCTAGTAAAACCACAGAGATAAAGTAAGCTTTCTTCAGGCTATGACTATGGTTTTTCCTTTAAAATCAAAGGACAAAACAATCTGGTCACTAAAAAAAATTACCCTTTTTTTTTTTCCAGTTTCAGTTTTCCTGCCATTACAATTTAAGAGTGAAAATGTGGATTTCTTTTGACTGTCATATATTTTGCTTGTGATATTCAGGCTGAGGAATTCTAGAGCCTTTGGAGTTTTATGGCATAGTGTTTGGGGAAGCATGCCAGGGCAAAAACACAGTTTCACATGAGTTAAGAATCTGCCAATTTTGGTGATTTTGATCAAGTGCAATTGGAAAAGATAATTATCTATGTTTTACCCAGATATTATCATTCATTTAACTCTGGGAAAAAATGAACTCTAAATCAAATGAAAATAAGTAGTTTTAGCAAAAGTTGTAGAAAGATGCTTAAATGTACATTCATTGAACCTAAAATGAAATACCTCTTAGGTGTGCATTTCCTAATGATACAATCAGATTCTCAATTTATATATATATATATATATATATATATATATATATATATATATATATATATATATATATATATATTCTGAGAAGACCTGTGTTTTTTAATCTTTAAGAATGTATATTTTCCAAATCTCCATGTGACACTAGGTAACTGAAACCATTCTGTTGGAGGATATATGATCACTAGGTGAACCATGAAATTGTGTTATTTACTGGAATAGCCCATTTCTAGTTGTAGGGTGGCTCAGACCTAACACACACCTATAATCCAAGATCTATCTGCTTGAATATTGTAAACATGATTAAATAAAATCAACCATAGGTCAAGAAGTGGAGGAAGCAATGAGTTGACAGGAAGTGAATATAGGATTAGTAAAAAAAAACCATAGAGAGTAAAAGAAAATCAGGCAGACAGATAGAGAGGCTCACAGGACATAGAAGGAAGGGACATGAGGAGGTTGTTTAAGACATCTTGGGAGAAGGAACATTGCTTCTGGGATGTGAGCTAAGGAGGAAAGTAAGCTAGGTGCTTTCTCTACCTCTCTGAGCTAGCAGGCTTTCACCCTAGCATCTGGCTCCGAGGGCTTTATAAGTAAAAATCAAACAATTGAGATTTTATTTAAAAAAAAAAAACACCATTCTTAACCTATATCCCTAAGCCTTATTACAGGTGTGCACAAGTCCAAAGTAATCTTCTCTGTTGAGGTACACTCAGCTAAATGTGGCCATCTTCACTTTGAGGAGGACCTTTCTCAACATGACAATAATCATAGGATTTTGCAGAGGTCCTTTACCAAACTAAAAAAGTTTCTTTTCAATCCTTCTTTGGTTAGAATTTTTGTCTTGAATAGATGTTGTATTTTTTCAAAGGCCTTTTCTACATCTTTCCTTATAGTCATATGAATTTGCTTGTTTAAATCATCTATGGCTACCTGGTCTTCAAGTAGCTTAGTTTTACAATGAAGCTTAGTTGTTTAGGGGTTAAAATGTTTTTTAGATCTAGATAGATGTTTTAAGTTCATAATGACAAGATGTGATAGATATTGATTTACATTCAGAAGTTTAGATGCACCAGGATAGGAAACATTTTTTTCAAGGCTGTCAAATACAAATAGCCAAAACACTAAGAATGTAACATTTATATAATTCCTGATTGTGTCATGGTTCTTCTTGCTATAGGTAGTTTATTGTATATAGGTGTAATAATATAAATGTATATGTAAAAATTAAAAAATATTGAATAAAAAATTAAAAGATGAAAAAATCTATGGCATAGATTTCAATGACTATCCAATGTTAAACCTGTACATAATTCTTCATAAACACTGTTGTATTCAATTTTCTAGTGTTTTTTTTTTTTTTGAGGAGTGCATCTTTGTTCATAAAAGATCTATGTCAGGAGTTCTATAATGTCTGACTCTTGTTTGAACATTAGATTAATACTGCTTGGAATCAGATAATGTTTCTAGTATGTGGAAGATATTGTAGACAACTGGTGTTTTTTCTTTTAAAACTTGTCAGAATCATTATTAAAACATCTAATATTATACTTTTATTCTGAAAGACTATTAATTATCGATTCAATTTCTTTTATAGCTATAAGTCTATTCTTATTGCCAATTTTACTTGTATAAGTTAGATTCTATCATATCTTTGAATAAATTGACCCACTTATTTAGACGATTAAAATTTGGAGCATGGAGTTATTTATAATGTCCCTTTATTATCTCTTTAATAAAATAGATGAATAATGGGCTCTTTTTCATTTATTTTATATCAGGATTTTGTTTCTGTATTTTAATTAAAACACTTTAATAAATTTTTTGAGATCCATTTAAAATTATTGTACAATATCTCATAAGGAGTAAGTGAACAGAAACTGCTATAAACACTAATAAACAGAGAGTAAATCAGAAAGATAGTTTATGTATAATCTCAACATCGCAACAAAAGCAGATGAGTATAGTAACCCAAAAAATGTTATGAATATAAGAAAAACACGGTTGAAATTGTTGAAATTCTTCCAATTATTGTTTATAAATATTTCCAAAGTCTTCTTTCTCTTTCTAAATCATCAGTCTTTCTATTCTATTAGATAGACAGAATGAATGAATGATAGATATACATAGAGAGATAACTAGGTGATAAATAAATAATAGATAGATATTAGATAGATGATAGATAGGCAAATAGATAGATGATAGATAGATAATAGATAGATAGGTAGATAGATAGATAGATAGACATGAAAGGTAAGTAGGTAGGTAGAGAGATAGAGAGATAAATAATAGGTAAGTAAATTATTTAAAACTCCACATTATAAAGCTAATAAGAAGGTTTGTGTCTCAGAAAAAAAGAAGGCATTTATACTTCTGTGTTTTCTAAGATAATCACCCTAAGAAAAAGGAGGTCACGAATGAGGCTTTAGATAAAAAAAAAAAAAAAAAAAAAAAAAAAAAAAAAAAGAATGTTTACATTTTAGTCAAGCTGATGCAAAAGTTAAGGCTATCTTGTCCCCTCTATTCTGAACAGTCAGAAATAAAACACAATAGAAAACAATTATGACCTATAACTCCTATGAGTATTGCAATGTGATGTGTGATGTGACGTGACATGACATGGCTTAACATGACACTGTCATATGAATTAGTGGAAGGTGCACAGCACAGAAGACAGCCTAGGTAATGGATGAAAGAGACCATGTTCCATACAGAGTTTGATAGACTACTTTATCTGACTAAAGTGTGCTCTCATTATTTCCTTCTGGTTTCTCCCTTTTCTCTTGTGGATCCTATAGAAGCATCCCTGATTTTATAATGCATGCTCATCATAAGCCTCATCTCTAGCTGTACCATGGGAAGGATCCAGTACTCAATGACTACACATCAGCTTGAAAGTCGAGGAGCCTGTTTTTCAGTAAGGCAGACTAGATAGATGAAGAAAAGCTGTATTTTCTTTATCTTCCTATATTTCTTATGGGATTTTACTTAAACCAAAGGGATGCAATGTATATGAATACCACTAATGGGAGTAGGAGAAGCATGTACGAGCAATCAAGTGTTGCTATGAGATAGCAAATAGTATTTAATGGTAAAATTCTAACAAGGATAACACCTGACCATTGGTTTTAGTCCATAAATGATGCAGTCTTCCTAGATACTGAGGAGAAGCTGGTAACTTTCTATATGGTTCCTTCCTAGACTGCAACAAAGACATGCTGATTGACATCCTAACACAGCGCAGTAATGCACAGCGGCAGATGATAGCTGGGGCCTACCAGAGCGTGTACGGACGGGTAAGACTTCCTCACTTTGACCTGTTTCTAGGTCAGGTGCTTGAGAGACAATGCCCTTCTCAGAAAAAAGAATATTGACCTATTCTTTTCTTCAGTCTCATTGAGCACAAACATTTCTGGACTCCCTGTTAGTTTAGAAAAAATCGTCCATCTTGCTGTTACATGTTTTAAGGAATAAGAGCTCTATCATGAAAAATATTTATGTATGAGGTATATTCAGACTCACGGTGACTACCTGTGCTTTTCCAATTCATACAGCATCCCACAAAAGAAAGATCGGGTAACCTTTTATGGCACTTGGTCCAATTAGGCTATAAGTGTTGGGCTGGGAATGCTATGTGGAGCTTTAGGGGAGGCAGAGAGCCGACTAATGATGACTCGGGTAAAAAAAAAAAAAATAACATCTTTCTCCCCAGATCTCTGCAGGTCCTCACCTGGCTCTGTGTTTTCTCCTCCAGAGCATGCAGAGATGGAGACCATTAAAAAGGGACTGGCAGCTTAAAAATAGTTTAAGGCAATAAAACTATCCATGTTTTAAAGTAATCACATTCTAATTTCAAAGTGAGGACCATTAAGGAGTCTTTGCTTTTGTTATGTATTTAAACCACAGACTCAGAACAAAAACTCTTCAGGCCAAAAGGGCTTGGAATAGCAATTACTTTGTCAACTGCACATTATTGATGAATCGCTCTCATGAAACTTTCTCTACAGAGTTAGTCCATATAAATTGGCTCTGCCTCTAAAGCTCAACCTATGAAAAACCATAACACATAGCCCTGTGTTTTAGAATGGTTAAAGATCCAGAAAGCTCTACAAGTAGATGCATTAGTTGAGTTAAGCCAAAGGAGGAGACAGATATACCTTTTATCCACATAAAACTGCTACCTTGGCTTATGCACCCTGAGCTAACTTTCTTGCAAACCATATGTAAAAAAAAAAATGTTCAAAGTAGGATAAGTGTTAATCTAATGTGATCTCAATGTACACAGTGCTAAACCTGAGGCCTTTTCTCAGGAACATTTTTTGTAACCCAAAGGTATACATAGATCCTAGCATTTCATACTGCAAGTTAATTTAGGCCAAAGAACTTCTCTGTCTATCGAGCTGTGCCAAAAAAAAAAAAAATCATGCTAAAGCAGATTAAAACATGGCGTGAGTGCCTTAGACTCAAGGGATTTAAAACCCATTTTAAAAAATAACTTACACTGGAGAGAAACCCTTTTCACTAAGGCCTTAGAGCTGTTTATCCCACACTCTTGCTGAACAATCGGCATGTCATGGCTGATCGCTAAGTTGCTGAAGAAGCAGGACAACACAGAACCAGACTTGTCCCTCACCTCAGAAATACCACTGTCATTCAGTCAGTTGCCAAGCCCTGTCATTTGTCACTCCCTCACATGCTTCTCTTTAGCTCCACTACAGATTCTTGATTTAGATCACCATGGTTTTCTACCCAGGCTAATCCTAATGGGTTCTTGCTACCCAACCTCTAGACCCTCCCTCTCCTCCTTTCTTTGACTAGACCAGTCCACTCTTCAACTTAAATCTGGAATAATACAAAACCTAAAATTTCTTTAACATTTACTCTATTACTCCATCGTAATTGTCTCTGTGTACATGGCACAAACCTGGGTCCTTTCTTCCTTTCTTGTGATATGGAGATCTCTTTTTTGGGGGAAGCATTTCTTACTTCATTTTTGTTTTGCACCTCCATTCTCTTCCTTCATCTCTCCCTCTTCCCTCCCTTGCTCCTTCCCTCCCCCCCCCCCGTATCGCTCTCCTTCTCTCCTCCTCCCTCCCTTTTCTCTCTTTTCATCTCCTTCTCCCTCTCCCTCTCCCCCTGTCTGTCATTTTTATCATTCCTGTTCTCTCTTGGACACCATTAACTGTATCCCTCAAGAAGTGTTTGTAGTTTCGCACAGCACCCGTGCCTGCTTCCTCATCTTTCATGATGCTGTTTCATCTATCTTCAGTAGCCTTGGTTCTCATTGCATTGGTGGCTGTACCCACTAAACTTCCAGACATTCAATGACTGCTCCTAAAATCCAGTAGAACCTAAGCCATGAGTTTGTTTTTGTCTGCTCCTCATTTCCAGTGTGCTAACTTGAAATAACATTTGTTCTATCAGAGCTTAGTATAAATGTTTTCTTTTTTAATTTATTTATTTATATTACATCTCAGTTGTTAGCCCATCCCTTGTATCCTCCTGTTACTCCCTCCCTCCTGCTATCACCCTATTCCCGTCCCCTATGACTGTAACTGAAGGGGACTTCTTCCCCCTCTATATGATCATAGGGTATCAAGTCTCTTCTTGGTAGCCTGTTATCCTTCCCCTGAGTGCCACCGGGCCTCCCCATCAAGGGGACGTGGTCAAACATGGGGCACAGAGGTGGTGTGAAAGTCATTCCCCACTCTGCGCTCAACTGTGGAGAATGTCCTATCCATTGGCCCTGGGCCCAGATCCGCCCATCATAATGTTCTTCTTGTAGGTTTCTAGGACCCTCTGGATAGATATAAATGTTTTCTTAACACCAAGACTGATCGATTGATGTCTGCTAGATGACTGTGACCTCAGAGCTAGGTGAGGCTCATACAGTAAGATGCAATCAGACTTTGGGTGCTCCTACAAAGATGTCCAGCTTGCTATATGGTCTCAACTCTGAACTGGATGCTTTCCATCTAGAAAGAAAGAAAGAAGGAAAGAAGGAAAGAAAGAAAGAAAGAAAGAAAGAAAGAAAGAAAGAAAGAAAGAAAGAACCTGGCTTATTTTGGACCCTTCCTGTAGAACTCAGTTCAAGGTCTAAAATGTCATGAGTTCTTAGAGTATAAACAGGTCCAGTGAATTATATTCTGCCCATATACTTTCCACTGTCCACTTTGAAAATAAAGAATAAATTTAAAGGAAGGATCCTGTGCATCATTTGCTGTAGAGTTAAAATAAATAGCCATGTTTGCCTTCTATGTCAATCACATATATTTTCATTTTCTACTCATGTGAGTAATGAAGAGTTGACAGCATTGCTTTCTTAGGTGTGAGTACAGCTCAATCTGAGGCATGCTCCATAAATGCTTCTTCACTGATAGTTCACTTTAGTACCTGGCTTTGTGAGGTCATCGGCTTCATGACTGCCTTAAGCATAGCAGAAACAGATCCTCAAACTCAACTGAGAAGGTGCTTACTGTGCCAGTTTAAAGAATGAGATTATCTGCGAGTCATTTCCACCATAGCAAGCATAGGCAATGCCACTGGACTGGGGACAGGGAGAAGGCTGTCCATCCATGACAAGCTTGACAATTGGACAGTGGTTCCCAGTTTTCAACTGTAACAGGTCAATTCTGCAACATCTTGATTTCTATCAATCATATTTAATCACAGCATTGGTTGTGCAAGGCCAGGACAAAATCATCTGACAAAATGGTGCCTTCCACAGCCTCTCCTTAGTGTCCTTTGTCCTCAACTATGGAAGCATCAGAGTTGTCAAAGGCAGTGAATACCCCATATTCTTCAAGGTTTTGTTCAATGTCAGCTACTCTAGAAAGGTTAATATATTTTGACCGTGTAACCCACCCAAGGTATATATTATCCCCGATTACTCCCTTTCTTGTTTCCCTCCCTCCCTCCCTCTCTCTCTCTCTCTCTCTCTCTATCTCTCCCCTCCCCTGCCTCCCTCACCCTCACCCTCTCATTTTCCCTCTCCCTCTCTCTGTCCATAACATTTATCATCTTAATATATCCATGTATTCTTATTCTTGTCCATGATTTATCACCTCAGTGTGAAATACAAGCTCCAGAAAGGAATATTTGCCTTACTCACCAGTGTGTCCAGAGCACCAACTACAATCACATTGAAATGATTGCAATATTGATGGAATCATGGTCCCCAAAAAGTATATGTCAGAGCCCTACCTCAAAATAGACATGTAAGGAGATAAATCAGTGATATGAAAAAAGATTGGTCCTTATTCTAGTGGAACTTTTTTTCATAAGAAAAAAAGGACACTAGGGTGTGTGTGATGGAACAGAGATAGCTGTGTACACCAGGGCTGTGGACCTCACTAGTAGCCAAACATGCATAACAAGACTTTTGATTTTCTGCACAAGGACTTCTGAGACAGAAACTCTAATATTTAAGCCCATAGCATCCTGCTATGGTAGCTAGAGCTGTCTAGTTTCATTGCCACTCCATAAGAGGTAAAGTATAAAAAGTTAATTCTTCAAACTTCCCTTGTTCTCAATTACACTCTCCCCTTTTATCTCTGAGCTTCACGGTTAAAATACCAATATGTGAGGAGTGATATAACTGTAAAGTAGTTTTCTAGAAATTATCTTAACTACTTTATAGATTTCCGTCCTTCCTATAAAAGAACTTCTTCTCCTTCACAACTCAATTTTTGTTTGAAAAGGAAAAATAGACATAGTTCTAGTCCAAAGGGTGAGATTGATTATGTAGTTTGTCACAGATAAATATTTTATAAATATTAAATAATAATTAAGATGAGTTAAATAAACCTCTTGATAAAACTGGGAAATTAACAGATAAGAAAAATAACTTCTATGTTCTAAAAATAAAATAAAATCTAAAGAATCAAAGTTTCACAGATTCAGTAAATAACCTGTGCAGTTTTCTTATTGAAATTATTTCTTTTTAGAACGACATAGACAGTACCTAAAGGAGGAAGGAAGAACAAGAGGACAGGGGCAGGAGGAAAGGAAAACTGGTACTGTAGTTATTTCTCCATTAAAAGTACCCTCACTGAGCTTCAGTTGCTCTCTAATGAAGTTGTGTGCCGTCATACTTCTACCCACAATGCATGATTCCTGATCCTCTTAAGCTATCAACAACACTGGTGTTCAGCTTGTCTATCATGGGGACACAATTGAAATATCATTAAGATTTTAACCAGTCCATCATATGTGTGTAATGAATTTACTGTAGTTTTTAACTTGACCTTTTTCCCTGATGAAGTGTAATGGAGGGTCTCTTTCCATGTCTTTGTTTATAGACAAGATGCTGCTTCTTTGCAGTTAACAGTGTGCATCCTTTATGTGTTTTTCTTTCACAATTTTGTCCTTTTTATTGTTTTTTTTTATTAATGTATTTATTTAATCACTTTACAGCCTGATCCCAGCCCCCTCCCTCCTTTCCTCCCAGGCTCACCTTCGCATCCCTGTCCCACTCCTCTCCAGGGTCAAGGCCCACATAGATACCAACCCACCCTGGTACATCAAACATAAACCAAATTAAACAAAACATTTAGACTCCATGAAGATCTATAGACCCGATAACCATCAATGCTCTATATACATCAAGTATATGAACAAAGTGAGTACAGATAAATGATGGAAACAGTTTTCCCTACAAAACTGCTACCTTTTGTGAGAGAGCGGTGCATCCACAGTGGCACAGTTGAAGCCATGAATCAAGTTCTTGAACTAATGTGACTGAGGAATTGATTAAATGATTGGCATCATGCAGAAAAGCATGGTGCGCTCCCCCAGTGACACGTGTCTGGTATCCAGTGGTGACAATTTACATTTCTTTCTTTTTTATTTTATTAATTTATTATTGTTACATCTCAATGGTTATCCCATCCCTTGTATTCTCCCATTCTTCCCTCCCTCCCATTTTCCCCTTATTCCCCTCCCCTATGCCTTTTTTATTGTTATACTGGTATTTATATTTTTATACTAGTCATTTCTTGACACTATTCTAATAGATTGAAAATATTTTATTTAAAAATATAGTTCTTTTTCATATTATAAAACTATTATTTTATAATTATATAAAAATATAATTATATACCTATATATAATGTAAATATTAATTAAGAACTATGAAAAGTGTAGGATTTTAACTTGTTTGCAAGTTAGAAAGTTAGTCACCCAAGATGACATGGATGCTGGTACAGAAGACCCCTGAATCAAAGACAATGAGACACTTCATTACTCTCATTAGTAATGGTCAAACACGTCTCAACTGTTTGTTCCCTGGACTACAGTTCTCAGGGATTAACATGAAGAGCATCTTCACGTAGAGTGGGTTGCAATGTAGCCAAGAAACTATGAGATCTGGAAAACAAAATTATTTAAGTGAGCAGAATGCAAGCCTGCCTTTGTTCTTTAAGGAGTCCTTATCTCACTCTTCACAAAGTTATGTAAACATCCTTAGAGAGGCAGATCAAAAGCAAGGCTGTTAGTGCCTCACTGTGCATAATATTTATAAATAGGAGGTCCAGAGAAAACTGCTACTTACCTATATTAACCCTAATTTCTACACAACTTTGACAATGAATGGAACATTTTATGATTGTGCCAAATATAATCCACTCTTACTGGTCTGAAAAACAAAGTCTGAGAGATCTTCAATTTGTCTTAGTCTTCATTAAAGCTCCTTGTCAAACAGGACTCTGCACAACACAGAAAAGTAAACTGTCATATTATTCCTAACAGTTCGCTCACTAGTCGTCAATCCAATGAGTTAGCAAATCCTACTCTATTGTAGGGATTACTCTGAAAAATCCAAATGACCATCTTTTCAAATTCAACACTGAATTTGTCTTGAATTTTTAATCTGGATCATTAAGTAGGTTGTGTTAGCTAAGAAATTGTTTTCACCTTGGCCATAGGGAAAAAGTCTAAAGTGTCGCTGTCATCTGCAATAATCTTAGCTGTTGCCATGTGAATGTTTCCCAAGGTCACGATACTTTAATTTTGCAATCCAACACAACCCAAGGTAGCGAGGCTAGGAGCAGAAAACTATTGAATTTCATATCAGTGGCTCTTTTTTGTTACATTATCTCCAACATATAACCAAGATTCCTTGGAATTGTTAACTGTAAGAGGGACAAGGTCATTTTCAGAAAAGTCCAAAAGCCAATATGTCCTTCAAAGAGGCAATATATTCACCTTGAGGAGGGATAATTATTTTCCTTTTAATTATTCTTATATAGTCCAGGAGTGCAAGAATTCTGAGAGAGTGCAAGCAAGTAAAACAGAATCACATTACAATCCCTGTGCCCACTTTTGGTTAGGCTCCCAATAAGAGTAAGAGCGCAGACCAAACATTGTGGCCAGAGGTCAGCCAGGAGAAGGAAAGGCACATCAGTCTCAGGAATGGTACTGTTAGAAAATCACATATGAGACATGAGTCTACTTAACCTTGCTCCCCCTCTGTAAGTCTATGAGATGCTTGGATTCTACTCTATAATTGAGATGCTTTTGTAAAAATACAAACAGTAAACATACCATGGTCAGTCCAGAAAGCCAAAAATATAAGGTCTTAAGAACCAAGGTAAAGTGTGGCCTGAAACAGATGATTGACCAGAAATAGCAGCACTGTGACTTGAAATGTTCAATTGTGGGTAACTCCAAAAAAGGAATCGAGTCTGCCAAGAGTGCAGGGCAGTGCTCTGTGAAACGACTTCCTTTCTGTGGAAAGAAAAATCAGGTTAAACATAACAGAAGTCACAAGATTGGCAAGCACTGGCAACCTTAGCATGCAAACCACTAAGGACATCACAATACATCATGTTGATGATGAGGTGTGTTTTATGATGTCCGGCTGGCTATCAGCCTCCAAAGGCAATGATGTAGTGGAGAACACAGTCTAAATTCCTAGCTGGACTCCAGATGGTTTCATCAGATAGAATATACCTTCCTAAGGATGCAAGAATAGCATCAAAGGCATTAGCAGAAGTCACAACATTTTCAACATTTACAGACCCAATAAAATGCAATTTATACTTTTAAAACATTAAGCCAAAGCACCCATCCAAATAGCCCAAACATGAGTAACAGAAATAAATTCATCAAAGGGGCTAATCCTCTCACCAGAGCTACGTGAACAGCCTTGGTTATGCCCTTATATAATGATGGCCCAGTTCTGCATAACTTAGCTACCTGTGTCAACTGACCCAATAAGTATTTTCCCATCTGCCCATACACCAAAAATTTCACATCAATGTCTAAACCAAATAGTTTTCAGGACTAGTTCCTGCTTCCCCCAGTCACCTTCAAGTTCACCTTGACATTGGCCTATTTCTTTATCTCCTAGTTTCCATTTTTCCCTATTTTTTTAAATTCCATTGTTCCTCTCTCCATTACTAGCAATTGCTTTCTAAAGAATGCTTTTTATAGTTTAAGTTTGTATTGAGAGAGGAACCTTTTGGATTAATTTCTCTGACATTATAGCAAAGTATCTTGAGATAATCAAACTTATAAAGAGAAATATTTCTCTTGGCTCACACTTTTGGAAGTTTTTTTAATATAAATATTTTAAATATATATTTATTTATTTATGTTTGTGTAATTGGTATTTGGCCTACAGGAATATCTGTGTGAGGGAGTCCAATCCACTGGAACTTGAGTTATGGACAGTTGGGAGCTGCCATGTGGGTGCTGGGAATTGAACTCGGGTCTTCTGAAAGAGCAGGCAATACTCTTAACCACTGAGCCATTTCTCAGTGCCCCTTTTGGAAGTTCTAATCCAAGTGACTTGGTTGGTTTTGGACCTTTGATGAGCTGCCACATCATCATGATGAGAGAATGTGGCAGAGCAGAACTGCTCATCTCATCTTGTAGCTGGGAGGAAAGACAGGAGATGAGGAAAGAAAGATGGAGGAAGGGAGGAAGGGAGAAGGAAAGGGAAAGGGCAGAAGGAAAGGGGCTGGTATCTCACTACCCTCATGCCCCTGATGATTTAAGAAACTCCAACTAGGTCCCATCTATCAAAGCTTCCATCACCTCCCTATAGAGATACAGTGGGGACCAAGCATTTAACACATGAGCCTCCAAGGAACATTCAAGATCCAAACGTTACCAATTTCAGTGTGCTGAGTTTCTCTAGAAGACCAAACTTTTATTATTCCCATCAGACAACAACAAACGACCCTGTATAATGTCCCCATTAGAAGCTGAAGCACTAAAGAAAAGTATGTGGGGTTCAGCTATTTGGAAGAATATTCTGTTACACAGCCTGCACAAATGTCTTTATCATGAAGCACAAGTTTGCATTTATACAGGGGTCACATGGCAACTAGGATTAAGACAGGTTTTAACTTTCACTCTACGTTCTTACCTTTAAAGTATTTCAGTGATGAAAGTTCTTTTTATAATTAATTAGGAAAAGGCATGTAAGTTAGATGTATGTGAAAGAGTTGCCCCTGAGTATATTCAAGCAATGAAAACATCATATGTCCACTTTTGACCCTACTTCATCCATAAGAAAGCGTTAACGAGAGAAATCACAGATGAGAAAACATTGCTTTATTTTTAATTTAATCAGAGTGGTCAGAATGGTTTCAGCAGTGGCACAGAACAGCTCAATTTGAAAAGCAAGTACTCATTAGCCTAATGGAAGGCCAAGCTGTGATTCTGGCAGAGCATGCTTCAGGGCAAGGCTTCAGAAAATAGGAAATCAGAGGCAATGGAGCTGGGGAAAGTCACACTCCAAAGGTTGCATCTGAGAGGTTATTTATATAACTCCAAGTGAGAATTTGAGGCTCTAATTAGGAAGCCGACTTGAATGTTCCTCTTTGAACTTTCAAAGTATACTTATTTAAACATACAATTCAATATTTATCTTCCTGGCTGAAGGCACAGTCTCCTTCCTGGTGCCTTGCTAATGGCATTCTATTCCCACATCTATAGGCCTCACCCTGCTGTGCATTGTACCTTGACTATTTTCCCCTGATGTCTGCACCCTCCACTCAAGAGAAGCTGCTGCAAATAGAAATTGCTTTCCTTCTTTATTTTCTGACTACCCAAGAGTGACTACAAACAAATACTTGTCGAATTACATGTTGGCCTATCCATTCATTTGCTCACTTTGTTTTTATTGTACAAGTACTCAGTAGTTAGCAGGCACAACTCCACGGGCTGATGAAAGAAGGATGGGCAAAGCTGGTCAAAACTCTGCATTCTGCCTTGGTGTGAAGGAGCGCTAATTGGTGAATTATGTCAGTTTGAAGATAACAGTTACTGCAGAATAGAGACAAAGTTGGGCAAGAAAGAAAGAAAAGAAATGCAGGAAGTTCCAGGGGCCTACATGGCTAAGTGGCTATATAGTTTTGGGGGGGGGGGTGTGGTTGGTTTTGGTTGGATTTTTTTTTCCTGAGAAAGCTGAATGGCAAGAAAACATTAAGGAAGAACATGAAAGGAAAATGAAAATCTGCTGTTCCAGAAGCAGAGAGAAATCCACTATAGCTAGAGTAGACCAGTCAGGGACAAGGAGATGAGCCGTAAGGACCAAGAAGTGATCAGAATGTACCACGAACCTCGTCATCCCTGGTAAAACATTTTAAGCTTATATTTACATGAAATAACATGCCAAATGCCCACTTTCCTCAGAGATGAACCATGCAGAAGAACGAGAATGTTCAGTTTGGAGTGAGGGAACATTTAAGGCAGAAGCATGAGTATTTCGATTTGTGAAATTTTCAGGGCATTACCCCCAGATTTTAAAAAAGAGAACAAAGGGAATACGTACAGAACAAGAGCTCATTAGCCAGCTGCTCTGCTATTGTAGAAGCTAGAAGATGATTGCCTGGCCAGGGCTTATGGAAGTGGAAGCAACACCAATTGAGTCGGCCAGTTCTAGGATTGCGTGCGCTTGTTGCCTCCCACGAACAGGGCCTGAGCGAGGCATTAGGTGACTTCACTGTGTGAGCACCACAGGCTGACTGCACTTGCTCAAATCAGGAAACTGAGAGTCACTTAGCAATGGGAACGTCTCATCTCCCTTGTGTTCTAGGAACAGGACTGTATTTGCAGCCCACATAACATACATGACTGTGCTTCCATGTAAGAGATGGCAGGCAGTACTGACAATAGACATGGCGTAAAAAGAAGAAATGAAAGATAACAGACAAAACTCTGAGCTTGGGTAGTAAGAGACAGAGACTGTGAAGATAGGCAGATTGAATACATACCACAATGCAGCCGTTTATAGCTGAAGGCTACTGCTTTGCAAGCATTGTTTAATATTTTTAGAAGGAATGACATTTTTGGAGTATATTTCGAAGTATTAAAAGTATTTTTAACAATTTCCCTTAAGTCTTGTAAAACGTTTATGAATCTTGTGAGGAGGGCTGTTCTTTCCTTTATTCAGAGATGGAGAAGACACAAAGTAATGTAGTAATATTCTTCTAATCTCATACCACTAATTTACACAAGATTTGAAACTATATCAGTGACACTTAAGGGTGTATAATATGTCTTCTTTCCCTAAACTGTTATTTAACTGAATTTTAAAAAACAATCTCTCTCTCTCTCTCTCTCTCTCTCTCTCTCTCTCTCTCTCTCTCTCTCTCTCTCTCTCTCTCTCTCTCTCTCTCTCTCTCTCTCTCTCTCTCTCTCTCTCTCCAAACACAAGCAGACACAATACAAAATAAATATATATATATATATATACACATATATGTATATATCGCCATCTAGTGGCTAACTTCAGCTTTTGGTGAAATACATATTCAATATTTGCCTATAATTGGTAAAATGTGTAAAGAAACTCAAATGCTGTTATATACATATGGAAAAAAACAGTGATCAAACAAATGTGCTTAAAGATTAAATCAAAGACTTGGAGTGTTCAAATTATCTTCAACTAAACAGTACACTTATTCTTTGCACCTAATAAAAACTCTTTCCACACTGTATTTGTTTATTCGTTCATTTCATGGATTCATTTACGCACTACATATGTTCTCTATGCATGTACACACACTAACATATAACTAAATTCTGAGTTCAGGAAATTTTTGAGACGACTCATTTGTGTTGATAGACACTGGAAAAACATACAAGCATGAGGTTTTATCATATGCCTTGACCATTTAATTATAATACAGTAAGTTCAAAATTATTGGGATATCAAATAAGTAATCAATTTAGGATTAGGGAAAGGCTGGTGAATCAGAGGCCAATTTAAGTATTAAACATTTGCATCAGCTGTCTGATCATTGTCATGGCATCATAATGGAATATTAAATACATCTATGTGCATTCACATTTTCAGTGCACTGTACCGTGTCTAGGTGTCCTCATTCACAAAATATATGCTGTATTCTCTATTTAGGCTCCCTGAACCCTAAATACCATTATAAAACAGATTGGCTATGCATGGCGGTACATACCTGTAATCACAGCATTCAGGAGGCAGAGGCAGGACCACAGTGAATTCACAGCCAACCAAGGCATTGAATTAATACAGTCTTTAAAATCTACAAAGAGATAATCTCCAAGTACTGTCTCTTCTTTGGCACCTATACAGTGCACTAGTAGAGCTAATTACAGTGCTGTTCCTCTATGCACATGAAAACAGGTTGGAATAAATAAGGTCTGAGACTCCATAACCATTTAGATTTCAAAATCAACTTGGTAATGACTTAAAGTTAATTTGGGCATTTTATATATACATTATGTTTTACCCCAGCCAGTGTCTTCCCAGCCCTTCCAGTTTATCTGTTCTGATATCTTGGCCTTGTAAATAAAATGTGACCAACTTGAATTTATCCAAGTAGAGTTTATAATGCCTTCGTAATAGTGCAAAGCACTAAATACTATTGTACACTTTTAAGTAAAACTAGATACATTTGAGCAAAACACAATAAACTTTAATAAACTTTAAATATATTTCAATTATCCTGATAAACCTACATAAATATAATTTATCATATTTTAAAATTTTCTTAGTATATGAGAAAAATAGAAAGACAAAATTAAAGTATTAGTTTAATATTTTTTTTTTTTTTCATTTTTCTTTTTTTTTTTTTTATTAATTTATTCTTGTTACATCTCAATGTTTATCCCATCCCTTGTATCCTCCCATTCCTCCCCCCCCCCCCATTTTCCCATTATTCCCCTCCCCTATGACTGTTCCTGAGGGGGATTACGTCCCCCTATATATTCTCATAGGGTATCAAGTCTCTTCTTGGCTACTTGCTGTCCTTCCTCTGAGTGCCACCAGGTCTCCCCCTCCAGGGGACATGGTCAAATGTGAGGCACCAGAGTATGTGAGAAAGTCGTATCACACTCTCCACTCAACTGTGGAGAATATTCTGACCATTGGCTAGATCTGGGAAGGGGTTTAAAGTTTACCTCCTGTATTGTCCTTGGCTGGTGCCTTAGTTTGAGCGGGACCCCTGGGCCCAAATCTGCCTATCATATTGTTCTACGTGTAGATTTCTAGGACCCTCTGGATCCTTTTATTTTGCTGTTCTCCCATGCGTCTCTCATTTAGAGTCCCAATAGGATGCCTTCCCCTCTGTCCCAGTTTCCTGGTAAGTGAAGGCTTTCGTGGGACATGCCCCTTGGGCTAGTATGCAGATATAAGTGAGTATATACCATTTGATTCTTTCTGCTTCTGGGTTAACTCACTCATTATGATCATTTCTAGCTCAATCCATTTATCCACAAATTTCGGGAATTCCTTGTTTTTAATAGCTGAGTAGTATTCCATAGTGTATATGTACCACAGTTTCTTTATCCACTCTTCTACTGAGGGACACTTAGGCTGTTTCCATGTTCTGGCTATTATGAATAAGGCTGCTATGAACATGGTTGAGCAAATTTTCTTGTTGTGTGCTGGAGCATCTTCTGGGTATATTCCAAGGAGTGGAATAGCTGGGTCTTGAGGAAGCCCTATTCCCATTTTTCTGAGATAGCACCAGATAGATTTCCAAGTGGCTGTACTAGTTTGCATTCCCACCAGCAATGAAGGAGTGTTCCTCTCTCCCCACATCCTCGCCAGCATGTGGTGTCGCTTGAATTTTTGATCTTAGCCATTCCTGATGGTGTAAGATGGAATCTCAGAGTTGTTTGATTTGCATTTCCTGATGACTAAGGAGGTTGAGCATTTCTTAAGTGTTTCTCAGCCATTTGATACTCCTCTGTTGAGAATTCTCTGTTTAGTTCCAAGCCCCATTTCTCAATTGGGTTATTCGGTTTGGTGGTGTTTAATTTCTTGAGTTCTTTATATATTTGGATATTAGACCTTTGTCAGATGTAGGGTTGGTGAAGATTTTTTCCCAGTCTGTAGGCTGTCGCTTTGTTCTCTTGACAGTGTCTCCTGCCTTACAGAAGCTTCTCAGCCTCATGAGGTCCCATTTATTAATGGTGACATTAAGGCCTGGGCCGTTGGTGTTCTGTTCAGGAAGTTGTCTCCTGTGCCAATATGTTCCAGGCTCTTTCCCACTTTTTCTTCTAAGTGAGTTAGTGTCTCTGGTTTTATGTTGAGGTCTTTAATCCACTTGGATTTGAGTTTTGTGCAAGGTGACAATATGGGTCCAGTTTCATTTTTTTACACATAGACCTCCAGTTAGACCAGCACCATTTGTTGAAGAGGCTATCCTTTTTCCATTGAATGGATTTGGCTTCTTGTCAAAAATCAAGTGACCATATGTGGTGGATTCATATCTGGGTCTTCGATTCGATTCCACTGATCAACCAGCCTGTTGCTGTGCCAGTACCATGCTGTTTTAAGTACTATTGCTTATAGTACAGTTTGAGATCAGGTATGGAGATTCCTCCGGAGCATCTTTTATTGTACAAGATTGTTTTAGCTATTCTGGGTTTTTTGTTTTTCCATATGAAGTTCAGAATTGAACTTTCAATGTCTTTAAAAATTGTGTAGTTATTTTGATAGGGATTGCATTGAATCTGTAGATTGCTTTTGGTAGGATGGCCATTTTTACTATGTTAATTCTCCCGATCCATGAGCAAGGAAGATCACGCCATCTTCTCAGGTCATCTTCAATCTCTTTCTTCAGAGTTTTGAAATTTTTTTTCATACAAGTCCTTCACTTGCTTAGTTAGGGTAACTCCTAGATATTTTATATTGCTTGTGGCTAATGTGAAGGGTGTGGTTTTCCTAATTTCTTCCTCTGTAAGCTTGTCATTTGTGTATAGGAAGGCTACAGACTTTTTTGAGTTAATTTTGTATCCAGCCAATTTGCTGAAGGTGTTTATCAGCTTTAGGAGTTCTCTGGTGGAGTTTTGAGGGTCACTTATGTACACTATCATATCATCTGCAAAGAGGGATAATTTGACTTCCTCCTTTCCCATTTGGATACCCTTGATCTCCTTTTGTGTCTTATTGCTCTGGCTAGAACTTCGAGTACTATATTGAAGAGATATGGAGAGAGTGGGCAGCCTTGCCTTGTTCCCGATTTGAGAGGAATTTCCTTGAGTATCTCACCATTTACTTTGATTTGGCTATTGGCTTGCTGTATATAGCCTTTATTATGTTGAGGAAAGTGCCTTGTATCCCCGATCTCTCTAAAACTTTAAACATGAATGGGTGTTGAATTTTATCAAATGCTTTCTCTGCATCCAAGGAGATAATCATGTGGTTTTTTATTTCAGTTTGTTTATATGATGGATTACATTGATGGATTTCCGTATATTAAACCATCCCTGCATGCCTGGTATGAAGCCTACTTGGTCATGATGAATGATATCTTTGATGTGCTCCTGTATTCGTTTTTGCAAGTATTTTTATTTAGTATTTTTGCATCTATGTTCATAAGAGAAATTGGTCTGAAATTCTCTTTCTTTGTTGAGTCTTTGTGAGGTTTAGGTATCAATGAGACTATGGCCTCATAGAATGAATTTGGTAATTTTCCATCCATTTCTATTTTTGGAGTAGCTTGAAGAGTATCGGTATTAGCTCGCCTTTAAAGGTCTGGTAGAATTCTGCACTGAAACCATCTGGCCCTGGGCTTTTTTGGTTGGGAGACCATCGATGATTGCCTTCTATTTCTGTAGGGGAAATGGGACTATTTAACTTGTTTATCTGTTCTTCACTCAACTTTGGCAAGTGAACTTGATCAAGAAAATCGTCCATTTTCCTTAGATTTTCAAATTTTGTGGCGTATATGCCTTCAAAGTAGGATCTTATGATTCTTTGAATTTCTTCAGTGTCTGTTGTTATGTCTCCCTTTTCATTCTGATTTTGTTCATTTCAATACTGTCTCTCTGCCTTTTAGTTAGTTTGGCTAATGGTCTGTCTATCTTGTTGATTTTCTCAAAGAACCAGCTTTTGGTTTGTTGATTCTTTGGACTGTTTTCTTAGTTTCTAATTTGTTAATTTCAGCCCTGAGTTTGATAATTTTCAGGCGTCTACTCCTCTTGGGTGTTTCTGCTTCTTTTTTTCTAGGGCTTCCAGTTGTGTTGTTAAGATGTTATGTGCGATGTTTCCCAATTTCTTTTAAAGGCACTTAGTGCTTGAATTTTCCTCTTAGCACTGCTTTCAATGTATCCCACAATTTGGGGTATGTTGTTTCTTCTCATTTTCATTGAATTCAGAAACTCCTTGATTTCTTTCTTTATTTCTTCCCTGACCCAGGTGTCATTTAGCAGAGAGTTGTTTAGTTTCCACAAACGTGTAGGCTTTTTGTTATTTCTGTTGTTGTTGAATTGCAGCCTAAGGCATGGTGATCTGATAGGATACAAGGTATTATTTCAATCCTCTTGTATCTGTTGAGGCTTGCTTTGTGACCTACGATGTGATCAATTTTGGAGAAGGTTCCATGGGGTGCAGAGAAGAAGGTGTATTCTTTCTGTTTGGGTGAAAGGTTCTATAGATATCTGTTAGATCCATTTGACCATGGCATTGGTTAATGATGTTATTTCTCGGCTTAGTTTCTGTTTCAATGACTTATCCTTCAGTGAGAGTGGGGTTGTGAAGTCTCCCACTATTTATTGTGTGGGGATCGATGTGTGGTTTAAGCTTTTTTAGGAGATCTTTACATATGTGGGTGCCCTTGTATTGGGAGCATAGATGTTCAGAATTGTGATGTCATCTTGGTTGACTTTACCTTTGATGAGTATGAAGTGTCCTTCCTCATCCCTTTTGATTAATTTTGGTTGAAAGTCTATTTTGTTCGATACTAAATGGCTACACCCTGCTTGCTTCTTGTGAACCATTTGCTTGGAATATTTTTTTCCAACCTTTTACCCTGAGGTAATGCCTTTCATTATGGGTGAGATGTGTTTCTTGGATGCAGAAGACTGTTGGGTCTTGTTTATGTAACCCATTCGGTTAGTTCTGTGTCTTTTTATTGGAGAATTGAGGCCATTGATGTTGAGAGATATTAATGACCAGTGACTGTTAAGAGTCTTAATTTTGATGTTGTTTCCAGTCGAGCGTTTGTGTAGTTGTGTTTTTGCCATGGAATAGTTATCTATTCCTGGGTAGTTTTGGTTGTAGCTTGACCTTTGGGATGAAGTTTTCCTTCTAGCACCTTCTGTAAAGCTGGGTTTGTGGATAGGTACTGTTTGAATTTGTTTTTGTCATGGAATATTTTGTTTTCTCCATCAATGGTTATTGATAATTTTGCTGGGTAAGTAGTCTGGCCTGGCATCTGTGTTCTCTTAGGGTTTGCAGGATCTCTGTCCAGGCCCTTTCTGGCTTTTATGGTCTCTGCTGAGAAGTCAGGTGTAATTCTGATAGGTTTACCATTAAATGTTATTTGGCCCTTTTCCCTTGCAGCTTTTAATATTTTTCTTTGTCTGCATGTTTTGTGTTTTGATTATTATGTGGCGAGCAGTTTTTCTTTTCTGGTCCAATTCTATTTGGTGTCTGTAGGCTCTTGTCTGTTTATAGGCATCTCTTTCTTTAGATTGGGGAAATTTTCTTCTATGGTTTTGTTGAGAATAGTTTCTGGGCCCTGGAGTCTGATGTCTTCTCTTTCTTCAATGCCTATTATCCGCAAATTCTTCTTTTTCATGGTTGTCCTTAATTTCTTGGATGTTTTGTGTCAGGAGTTTTCCAGATTTGGCATTTTCTTAATGGTTATTCAATATCTGTGATTGTATCTTCTAGCCCTGAGATTCGTTCTTCCATCTCTTGGATTCTGTTAGAAAAGCTCACCTCTGTGTGCTCGCCTTCTTCTCTGAGGTCTCCACGTTCTCGTTTTTTCTTCTGTCTGTGTGTTATCATTGATCCATTTTCATTTTCAGATCTTGAACTGATTTTTTGATTTCTTTCATCTGATTTTTGTATATTCCTGAGTTTCTTCCATTCCTCTTATAGGTCTTCAGAGCTGAACCGTTTTAGTTATTTCTTTCATCTGGTGTTTACATTTTCCTGCAATTTCCAGTTCCACTCTATTGTGCTTTTTTATGTCTCCACCTGTTGTCGCGTCTTCCTGCATTTGATTACGGAATTTATTTGTTTCCTCCATTATATCCTCATTCTAAGGACTTGCGGTCATTTTCTTGTATTTCCGTTGTATTTGAGTTTCCTGGTGGTTTTCTTTGGGATAGCTGGAAAACTGGAGACGCCATGTTGTTTTGGGGTTTTTTGCGTATGCTTTTTCGTTGTCCTTTAGACATCTTGCCGTCTTTGTTTTTGTTGGGTAGCTTCCAGAGTTGAATGGAGGGTGTCTGATGATAGATTCACTTGTTTTCTTACGATTTCCCTAGGCTGCGAGCTCAAAGCTTCACTGGTGTGGATGTTAGGAGGTTAGCCCTGTTGTTCTGGTCTCTCACAGCCAGCGATCCTCAGTCCCTCTCTGCTGTGGATCCTGCAATTGTTCTGGGTCTCTGAATGAGCGTTGGGTCAGGCCAAGGTATCCACAGCCTTCTGTGTTCCCTGCCAAGTCCAGCCAGGAGCACTGGGACCGAACCACGGGCAGAACTCAGCTAGATTCTCAGGGCCAGAACCGTCTGCCAAGCTCAGCTAGGGATTTTGGGCCCAAAATGCACACAGGGCCCAGCCAGAATTTTTGGGCTGGGACTACGCACCAAGCTCCACTAGGGCCTTTTGGCCCAAAGTGCGTGCTGTGGTCAGTTATTGACTCAGGGCCCGAACTGACCACCAATCTCAGCCAGGAATTCTGGATTCAAACTGTACACTGTGTCCAACCAGAGTCTTAGAGCTGGTGGAACCGAGAGCTCTGTCCAGCCTGTGCCACAGCAGGAGAACTGCGGCTGCTCTGAGTTAGCGCCAGTGGTGGGACAAGTGCTCCGCCCGGACTGTGTCCCTGCAGGGGAGCTGCCGCTGAGCTGAGGTGGTGCCTAGGATGGAACCGAGCACGTCACCAAGCCTGCGCCACAGCAGGAGAACTGCGGCTGCTCTGAGTTAGCGCCAGTGGTGGGACAAGTGCTCCGCCCGGACTGTGTCCCCGCAGGGGAGCTGCCGCTGAGCTGAGGTGGTGCCTAGGATGGAACCGAGCACGTCACCAAGCCTGCGCCACAGCAGGAGAACTGTGGCTGCTCTGAGTTAGCGCCAGTGGTGGAACAAGTGCTCCGCCCGGACTATGTCCCCGCAGGGGAGCTGCCGCTGAGCTGAGGTGGTGCCTAGGATGGAACCGAGCACGTCACCGAGCCTGCGCCACAGCAGGAGAACTGCGGCTGCTCTGAGTTAGCGCCTGTGGTGAAACCAAGTGCTCCGCCCAGACTGTGTCACCGCAGGGGAGCTGCCGCTGAGCTGAGGTGGTGCCTAGTGTGGAGCAGCGTGCTCAACTAAGCCTGCGCCACAGCAGGGGAGCTATGGCCACGCTGAGTTAGTGCCTCAGGCAGAATTGTTTGCTGGGCCGGGCCAATACCCAGGACTCTGGGGCCGAACTGTCCGCCGAGTCCAATCTGGGTCCAAAGGCTCCACGCGACCCAAATCCTGCCCCGAGTCCCCTCTCCCGCAGCAATTCCCACCAGCCACCACACCAATCGCCTCCACCGGAAGGCTATGAGCTGCAAACCTCAGCCGCCGCTGCTGGTGCCGCTGGTGCTGCCGCCTCTACCGCTGCCGCTCCGATCAGAGAAAAACCACGCTCCTCCCGTGTGCAGGGGCACGCAGGTCCTCCGCACCCTGGTCCCTCCGAACCGTGGAGCACTCCCGCTGCCGTGATGTTCGGACCTCGGTGTTCCTGGCTCAGAAATCTGTGCAATTTCCTGAATTGTTCACTGGAGCCTCCAAACGCGGTCCACACTGCTCGCCGCCATCTTGGATCCCCTAGTTTAATATTTTATACCTGTATTCTAAAAGCTATAATCTAGCACATATGTTTTTCTCTTTAAGTTACATTCAATATTTTAAGTACTGTATCTGTTGTTTGAGAAATGTATAAGATTTATCAACTTACATGAGCTTTTAATCCATAGAGTAACCAAGAAACATCTATAGTGAGGAAATAAAGTAAAATATTTTATTTAATGGTTGATGGTTTGTTATTTCTATCCAGGAAAATCAAAGACTCCATGCTCAAATGTTTTCAGGCTCAGTCTTAATTTTCTTTCTTTCTTTCTTTCTTTCTTTCTTTCTTTCTTTCTGTCTGTCTTTCATTATTTATACAGTATTCTGCCTGCGTGTCCACCTGTCAGCCAGAAGAGGGAATGAGATCTCATTATAAATGGTTGTGAGCCACCATGTGGTTCCTGGGGATTGAACTCAAGACCTTTGGAAGAACAGACAGTGCTCTTAATCTCTGAGCCATCTCTCCAGCTCCTCAATGTTTCTTTTCATAAGGAAACCAAAAGAACTTTCAGGTTGAATATTATAGAAAGAAATAGTCCCTGTGCTGATGTCACTAAAACTACCATATGCCCTGTCCTTCACAGATGCGATTACATCAGTCATTTAAAACCTTCAAATCCATTCTCTAGTGTAACCCAAAAATATGTGTATGCATCAAAACCAGACATACTGTCTGATGATATAAAAAGGACATTTTCATAAAAGATGCCTCACAGTGGTATTTCCCTTGTAAATTTGAAAGTGTTTTACTTTTTACGTTTACTTCTTCCTCCCTAGGACCTGATTGCAGATCTGAAGGAGCAGCTTTCCTCTCACTTCAAAGAAGTGATGGTGGGCCTGATGTACCCTCCACCATCTTACGATGCTCATGAACTCTGGCATGCCATGAAGGTAGTGGATGACACAATAATGCACCTGCATCACATACAGGCTTATCTAATAGTACACCTAGGACAGGGACAGGCTCAGACGTCAACAAAGGATAGACCTTCCTCTCCAACAATGGTGAGACGCTCCTGCAGTTTAAATGATTGCAGACAAAAGAAAATAGCTAGCCTACCATGTAACTATGGAAATACGGTATCAAAAAGAGACTATCTGGGAAAAGGGAGTCTCTGAGTCAAGTGACTGGGTCCCGGCTTATTATTTGGTTGTAGAAACTGACAAATTCGGTCACCTTCAAGCTCAGCTCCAACAGGAATGAGTGGGTTAGCTGCTGGTGCTGTTCAGACTTGTCTCTCTTTCATATGTGTTCTCATGCTGAGGAAGTTGGGTTTAAAGTTATGAGAATCTAGCAAATGTACTTGTAAACATTTGGCTCGGAATCAAAACAAAATGCTGAATTGGGGTCGAAATATCAATGGCATTGTTATTCTGTATGAACTTAAAGTAAATGCATACATATGGAAAATATTTCTCAGGTGCATCAAAATTATACTTCCGAAGAACTAAGATCTTACAGAGAAGTCACATTTGTGAAATAAACTTCAGGTTCTGTTGTATGGGGATGGGGGGGGGGGGGGGGGTAGGGAGCCTTTGGCTTCTTTCAAATGTTGACGGTAAATATCTGTAAGACTGTTTAAATCCTTCTATAAAGTGCTTGTCAAAGACCAGATCATCCCAATGTGTGACGGAAATGAGGCAAGAGACAAAAAAAAATTAAAGATACGTGGATTTTAGCCATAATATATTGATCAGAATAGTGATTTTTATAAAATTTGGAGGAATTCCTTCCAATCATATGTTTTTCAAAATTTACAAGCCAATTCCCATTTCTTGTAAAACTATGTGGAAGAAAACTGTAAGAATGACATCTTCTGTTACGGCTGAGAGAACAGCAAGCTGTCTCAGCAAGTCAGAGAACGGCAAGGTGTGTCCTGAAGAACCCCTGGACGGGATGTGCTGCCTTTAAGACCATGATTGTAGATTAGTACACTGTATGCTAAAAGATACAGCAAAACACAGCCTGTTCAAAGGCTGAGCAGTCTAAACACAGGTCCACAGCCGGGGAGAGAGAAGCACGGGTCACGAACCCATACTTGATAAATTATGAGACCTATGTTCTAATTTCAAACTGCTGAAGGATTGATATTCCAGTAACACATGGAGTTACAATTCCACTCCAGAGGAAAGTGGAAGAACTCAGTGTGTCTTCCCATGTTGATTAGCAATGCCCATAGTTGTTGTAATTAAATGGACCACATTCCTGCAGATAACATCATCCCTCGGGGGTCATCAAACAGTGAACAGCTGACACAGACCTGAGACTGCACTGACTTTTGTCCTGAATGCACTCTCTTTCCCCTCTACTACCTCTAAGAACACCATGAATGCTTTGTTCTTTTATCGTAAATAAAGTAAACCATTCTTCCAAATAAAAGCATCTTCATATTTCTCTCTGACTTTTAGGGAGCAGGCACTGATGAGAATTGCCTCATTGAAATATTAGCTTCAAGAACAAATGGGGAGATTTTCCAATTGCGAGAAGCCTACTGTATGCGTAAGAAAAAAATATAAATATGTATATATTATGCACGTGTACAACCATGCTTTCAAATATCACCCAAAAGTATTCCATGTCATGTATTTTAAATGCTTTTAGGGTACTGCTCTGCTTTAATTCTCTGTTGCTGTGGTAAAATTTGACCAAAAGCAAGTGGAAAGAGGCGGTTGACTTGACTTACAGGTTAAGGTCATAACTGATGGGAGTTAGTGAGAAACTCATATGGAAACCTGAGGCAGGAGCTGATGCAGACATTACGGAGAAACACTGCCTACTAGCTTGCTCAGTTATTTATTTGTTTGCTTGTTTGTTGTCCAGCTGAGACCCACCTGCTCAGAGATGGCATCGCCCACAATAGGCTGCATCCTCCTACCTCAATTAGCAAACAAGAAAATTCCTCTACAGATGTGCCCACACGCCAAGATGAAGGAATAAATTCTTTATATGATGTTTGCTCGTCCCATAGCTGTCAGGATGGCAACAAGATTAGACGTGACAGGCACCTCCTACGATTAAAATATAACTCACTGGAGTAGAACAGAGGTTTTTGGCACCCTGGAGTAGGTGAAAAGGAAGAAGATTTTGATCAGCTGGTACACTGTGACAGTTATATTGGAAGAATAAGTTCTGATATTCTGCTGCACAGTACAAGGAAGAGAAATAATAATAACTTACTTTATGCCTCAATGTAGCCGGCAGAGAGAAGTGGCTGTATCAAATAGTAATGATAAGTAGTGAATAGCAAGCACTACACAAGGTATTCAAGAGTTGAAACATTATAATGTACCATATATATATACAATTATATATTGACCAGAAAGCTAAAATACAGGAGACAACAAATATAATGAAGTAATATGACTCACTCAAAATCGATGTCTTCATTAAATAAAACTGATCATTATCACACTGAAAATAAAATAATTACCAAGAAATTCAAGCAAATTTTGCTCAAGTGTGATTACAGATATCTATAAAGCACGTGCTTTAGTGTGACAGGAAGTACCCAGCAGGTCAATTCAGGGACTTGCTGCTCTTTACCCAAGAGGCACCTTCAATATGAACAAAATACAGCAAACAGTGACCATTGCTCATGAAATACATCTTTTTACTTTACATAAATGTCACCTCCCCCCTAAAAAGAAATGGCACCATCCCAACAAGTTACCTCAAAATCAAACATTTTCACATTTTAAAATAAAAATATTATTTTCATTGTCAAGATGTTGCAATGCCTTAATTTCCATCCTGTTGTGTATTGTGAACATTGAGCCGTCTTCATGGCTACTTTTTTTTTTACACTTCTGCGCAAAATCAAAATTTTCCCAAGTGGAATGAAGTGAGAATTTTCACTTGAGAACTAAAATGATTTGGAGCACCTGGGAAAATGGTTAGCCTAGCCAACAGCATACAGCATGGAACAAAGGAATCTGGCTTTTCAGAAGGAGCTGTTGTGACCTCCAAAGTTGTCTTTCAATGTTGGCTCAGAATGACTTGTTTAGTAATCCAGTACTAGTTTGATATGACTATAGTTAATATGCAGGTGTCTTTATCATAGTTCTGGTACAAAAATCGGCCAACTGGTTGATGGCTTCCTCATGCTTAACACTCAGGAGCTTTATCTATGTACATCCCATTGACACGAGGTTCTGTAAGGAGTCATGCTTTTAACACGAATGTTTTACTGCCCAGAATACAGCAACAACCTTCAAGAGGACATTTATTCAGAGACCTCGGGACACTTCAGAGATACGCTCATGAACTTGGTGCAGGTATGGTTTTGCAAAATCTTACCATTTTACACTCTTTTTAAAAAAGAGACGCATTTCACTCTTACTAAATTGAAGAGAAAGCCCAGTATATTGTAATTCACGCATACACTCTATGTAATAACAATTACTATCAGCCAAGTCTGAGTGACTTAACTTAAAACTTGACTTACACATGTTGTAAGTACGATTGTGTACCAACTCTGTACTAAAATATTCTAAATCTGCTATATTTCAAATTATTACAAATACATATATGTGTATAAGTGATTATTTAGAAAACTTAAATTTTTATTTTTTATCTAAAGCTCCAGATTTTTTTAATTAAAATATTTTATTTTTATGTGTACGGGCATTTTGTCTTAATGTATATCTGTGCACCACATGTATTCTTGGTGCCAACAGATGCCAGACAAAGAAATAACATTCCATGAAACTGAGGTTACAGATGGTTGTGACCCACCACATGGATGCTAGAAATTGAACCGAGGTCTTTAGGAAGAAAAGCTAGTGTTCTTAATCACCGAGTTGTCTCTCTAACCCTGTGTTCTATTTTTTAAACTTCTACATGGGTTGGAGCATATGACATTTCCTAGGCTGCTACTCTGTACTTATTGTTATGTAGTAAGTGAGTTTAATTTTTCATATAGTGCAACAAAATCATTTCGTATGATACAAATATTCTTATAAGTGGCTAACAGATAAAAAAGTAAAGAGTATGGGGTTAAGATATTTATAGCTTAGCAATAAAATTATTTCATAACTGGGGCAAGTTCTTCCATGTCTAGCAGCACAAAAAAGTGTGTGTGTGTGTGTGTGTGTGTGTGTGTGTGTGTGTGTGTGTGTGCAGTGTGTGCAGTGATTGTCCAAGAAGCCAGAACATTGAGATGCAGAATTGAATTAGCTCCTATTGTATTTTACTGACAACAAAAGATCTCAGTGCTGCCTATACAAATTCCACTATACTATACATTATTTAAAAACAACCTTACTTCTAATAAAAATTATATTTTGTCATTTACCTTCTTTTTCTCTAATGACTAAATGGTATGTATTTATTTCTATCCAATTAGCATTTCTCAAAAACATTCCCCGCGTTTGCACCGTAATAATAGTAATATTTTAAAGTATAGTTATCTTTTAGTTTATGTCTGCTTTTGAATGTGCCTGTCATCCTTTTGAAGAAAGACATTCAGGAATTCAAGTAGAGTCCGTGTTCTGCATTAAATAGTAAAAATGCAAAACCTCGCAGTTTCAGAAGACAACTTAAAGGCCGTGGGCTTTTCTTTCATTTTATGAAGTGTATATTATGGTGTGTATGGTTTGATATTTGTGGTGTGTCTGTGTGTGTGTGTGTGTGTGTGTGTGTGTGTGTGTTTCATGGCATGTGTCTAAAATCATTTCTAAATCTACAAACCTTTACACATCAAAACCATAGCCCCACAATTTAAAAAAAACCAATTTCTTAAAGTCATAGAAACAAATAATAATAATAATAATAATAATAATAATAATAATAATAATAATAATAATGCACTAAAAGTTATTTAATTTCATACATGTGCAGTGAAGAAAAGAATCGCTGCCTTTGAAGAAGGAAGCAAAAGAAGTGTCCTTTACAGTAAAGTAAGGAGAGGAGGGCCAGGGACGCACACTCTATTTGTTTCACTATTTTCATATATTTCAAGATTAATATAATTACATTGCTTCTACTTTTTCCTTCTTCCTTCCAAACCCTCCAATATACCCTCCTTGTTCATTTTTTAAATTCAGGGACACATTTTCTTTCTTTCTTTTTTTTTTTTATTAATTTATTCTTGTTACATCTCAATGTTTATCCCATCCCTTGTATCCTCCCATTCCTCCCTCCCCGCCCATTTTCCCATTATTCCCCTCCCCTATGACTGTTCCTGAGGGGGATTACCTCCCCCTGTATATGCTCATAGGGTATTAAGTCTCTTCTTGGCTACCTGCTGTCCTTCCTCTGAGTGCCACCAGGTCTCCCCCTCCAGGGGACATGGTTAAATGTGAGGCACCAGAGTATGTGAGAAAGTCATATCACACTCTCCACTCAACTGTGGAGAATATTCTGACCATTGGCTAGATCTGGGTAGGGGTTTAAAGTTTACCGCCTGTATTGTCCTTGGCTGGTGCCTTAGTTTGAGCGGGACCCCTGGGCCCAAATCTGCCTATCATATTGTTCTACTTGTAGGTTCAGGGACACATTTTCATTAATTATTTTTACATATGTGTGTGCATGTATGTGTGTTCCTAAATATACAACCAGCTCAGACTGTGTAATGCTTGTGTGTGTCTTTTCTGAGACCTAAAGAAAAAGAAAGGAGCACGCCAAGGATATCCCTACCCACATTCTCTGTTGAATGGCCCGATGAAAACGCAGTATGACGCTAAGACACTGCATGCCTTCCTTCTTTTCTCTGTTGCCGATGACTGCACCTTCCTGGTTTTTTTTAATTAATACGTACTTGTGAGGGTGACACATGCGGACCACCATGCCAGAGTAAATGTCAGGATAGAACTTCTGGAAGTTTGTTCTCTCCTTCCACCATGTGGGTCCTCGGGATCAAAATCACGTCAGCAGGTTAGCAACAAGTAGCGATGGACCCAGTTCTCCAGTTCCCTGGCTTGTTTTTAACCGGCACAACACGTTTCTGTGGCTGTCTTGTAAACTAACTGATGTAACCAGCACATTGCTGGTGTCCTTTATTACTCTCGTCTTCCTGTGAAGAGGTGCCATGGAGTCTAACATCCTTGAGAGCTGAATTTGGACAAACTTACAAGGACCAATAGTTTAATCAAAAACTGAAGAGTCCACTCTTTTTTACTGTTAGTCAAAGGTATTCACATTGCATTCTGATTGTCACTCCCTCTCTCTGTATCTTCCCGTTCCCACCCTCTCTCCCTCTTCTGACCTGTTCCCTAGACTTCTAACGGGGTGAGGGCCCTCCTCCCCCACAGTCTGTTCACAGTCTATCAGATCTCATCAGGGTAGTCTCCATCCCCTTCTGTGTGCCCTCAAAACCGCCCTGCCACGGGGCAGTGATCAAATCTCAGGCACCAGAGTTCGTGTCAGAGTTAGTTCTCGCCTCTCCCCCTTTCCCACACACATAAAGAATGAAAGGGGGGTCCATCAGCTAAGTCTGAACAGGGGTCTAGGTACACTGCAAGTATTGTCCTTGGTTGGTATATCAGTTTTTGCAGGGTCCCTCGAGTTCAGATCCACCAGCCTTGATGGTCTCCCTGTGGAGCTCCTAACCCCTGTGGGTCCTTACACACACACACACACACACACACACACACACACACACACCTTCCATACAACTCTCAGCGCTCTGCCTGGAGTTCAGCTGTGAGTCTCAGTATCTGGCCCTAGCCCGTGCTGGGTAGATTTTTCTCAGAGGACTTCTATGTTGGGCTAATATCCACATATAAGCGAGTATATACCATGCGTATCTTTCTAGGTCTGGGTTATATTACGCAGGATATGATCTTTTCTAGTTCCAACCATTTGCCTTCAAATTTCAAGATTTCCTTGTTTTTCATAGCTGAATAGGATTCCATTGTGCAAATGTAAACACCACCAAACCAAATAACCCAATTAAATAATGGGGTACAGAGCTAAACAGAGAATTCTTAACAGAGGAATATTGAGTGGCTGAGAAACATTTAAAGAAATGCTCAATGTCCTTAGTTATCAGGGAAATGCAGATCAAAATGACTCTGAGAATCCACCTCATATATGTCAGAATGGCTAAGATTAAAAAAAAAAATTCAAGTGACAGCACATGCTGGCAAGGAAGCAGAGAAAAGGAAACACTCTTCTATTGCTGGTGTGAGTGCAAATTTGTACAAACACTTTGGAAATCAATCTGGCACTTCCTCAGAAAATTGTAAATAGTGCTACCTCATACCCATCTATACCACTGCTGGCCATAAACCCAAAAGATGCTCCGTCATACAGGGACATTAGCTCAACTATGTTCTTAGCAACTTTATTCATAATAGCCAGAAACTGGAAAAAAAAAAAAACCAGATGACCCTCAACCAAAGAATGGATAAAGTCCACTCTCTTTTGAACGTGGGTTTCTGACGTCTTTAAAAATAAACAATCCTGAAACCTAGGAAGAATGAAGTCCTACCCACTCACAGTACCATTCATGCACAAGTATGCGTACTTGGCTCTTTCTGAGATGTATGCCTTTAAGGACAAATTTTTTGCATCTTTGCATCCCCATTATGTCTCTTTATTTCCAGCTGCAAGGCTCTTAGATGAGAAAATGAGCCTATTTTAACTGCAAGGCCAAATTATAATGTTCTTCTTTTCACACACTCTCCAACTCTCAAATCACATAGTTTGGTATCTATAAGAAATTTCCCCTTTCCAACAGATAAAAGAGTCAAATTTCTAAACTTTCTCCTCTTTAACATCTGTGTGCAAAACAACTAATTACTTACTGGATCTCATCTCCTGCTCCTAATGCGTGCATAAAGTCCTAGGACAAGTTCCCTTTCTCAAGGTCCCATGAAGACCAGGACAGAGCGTCTCTCCCATGGGCTCAGGCTCCTTTCTTCTTCTTATCTCTACGTTCACTATGTCACTCCGACCTCAAGACTTAACAACACAGTGGAGGGTTGTAATTGGTGCATTTTTTTTCTCTCACTGGCTAAATCTAAATCAAATCTGCACAATTTAATGCCAGGACAGGCTGCATATCTTATTCCCAGTGGCTTTGTCTTCAAAGAGCTTGGTGATCATCCACATTGAGCGTCAGAGTTGAAACAAAATATAATTTTCTTTAATCACTTCTACTACTATCACCACTACTATTATTTCTGCTGCTGCTACTGCTGGTGTGTGTGTGTGTGTGTGTGTGTGTGTGTGTGTGTGTGTGTGTGTTTGGCAAATGCACCAGGGCACATGTATGGAAGTCAAAGCAGTTATTTTTCTCCTTCCATCTTTACTTGGGCTCCAGGATTAAATCAGGGAGCCAAGCATACACAGCATGTGCTTTTACCCTCACAACCATCCTGAGAGCCCTCTTGTCCTCTTTCACGTCAAATGTATTCTATCACACCATTTCACACCTCCTCTTCCTGAGGATCGTTTTTCTCTACCTCGTGTTTCCCCTTTCTAGCTTCCTCTGTCTCTCATGCACACATGCACACACACAGACACATAGGCACATACACACAGAGTTAACTTGGTTCGTTATTCATTTTGGTTTCGTAAGCAAAGAATTTAACATTATGAATTATTTCTGCTTTGTCTAAGAATGATGGGTATGCCTAAGAAATAGCCAAAGTGAAAAAATTAATTGTTCCTTTGAAACAATGACAATGTGTGAGGTTTTATTCATTATATTTTTAGGTAGTTTTAATTATTTCTTTTACTTTTGAGATTATAGCTATATCATTTCCTTTCTGCATTTCCTCCTTCTAAATCTTCCCATATCTCCTCGTAGCTCTCTTTCAAATTCATGACCTCTTTTTACATTAGTTATTGTTACATGTATATGTCTATGTGCATGTATGTGTGTATGTATGCGTACGTACATGTGTATGTATATGTATATATATGTATACACACATATTTTCCTAAATATAACCTCTTCTGTAAACCACAACTTCATCTTCCCCTCTTTTCTTCTACTGATACAACTTTGCATCTCTTTTGGGGTGTACTAACATGCCCAAAGACAGGAAATATGGTCCCCTTCAGTGAGTGTTTATTGTACGTAGCACTTCATGCTGTAATTCTTACAAATTTTATATCATTCAACTAAAGGATGAAAAATATAGAATACACACATGAGAACAAACCAATAGGGGCTGGAGAGATAGCACAGCGGTTAAGAGCACTGTCTGCACTTCCAGGAGTCCTGAGTTTAATTCCCTACAAATACATGCAGGATCAGAATGTGATCTGATGCCCTCTTCTGGCATGTAGGTGTATATTCAAATACAGCACAGAACATAATGATGTATATGGGTGAATATGCAATGGTGATAACATTATGTCATATACTAACCCAGGAAATTTTATTTACATAAGCATAAAAATGGAGAACACTTTTCAGAAACTGCTAACAAAGGCAAATATTAGTGATTTCTCATGGGGGAAAACTGTTAGTGATCAGTTAGATTCTTCCAAATTTCTCAATTAAAAAAAATCAGGGACATTGTCCAGCCTTGATATGAAGGCTTTTCTTTTGTCTTAGTGTATCTTGTTTTATCGTGTTTGGCTCTCTTGGAGGCCTTCTCTTTTCTGAAGAGTAAATCAATAAGAAATTTTTATTTGAAAATGAGATATATTAACAAGTCAACCTATTGACCCATGATTTGCACTAAAATTTTCATTTTACATAAAGTCATTGTTACCAAAATCAAGAAAAATTTTAATATATTTTATTAATTTATTCATATTACATCTCAATTGTTTTCCCATCCCTTGTATCCTCCCATTCCTCCCTCCCTCTCATTTTCCCCTTACTCCCCTCCCCTATGTCTGTGACTGAGGGGGACTTCCTCCCCCTGGATATGCTCATAGGGTATCAAGTCTCTTCTTGGTAGCTTGTTATCCTTCCTCTGAGTGCCATCAGGCCTCCCCATCCAGGGGACGTGGTCAAATATGGGGCACCAGAGTTCATGTGCAAGTCAGACCCCACTCTCCACTCAATTGTGGAGAATGTCCTGTCCGTTGACTAGATCTGGATAGGGGTTCGAAGTTTACTGGGCATATTGTCCTTGGTTGGTGCCATAGTTTGAGTATTGTACTTGGTGTTGGTGTCTCTGGGTTTGTTTTGGAGTACTCATGGTGAGTACCTAGTTTATAAAGCTGCCCCTATTAGCAGCCTTAACTAATCAAGACCTGGAGTGAGAATTTTAAATTCTAGTAACATATAAAGTAAATAATAGACCTCAGTTTATCATCACCTAAATGAAGATATTTGATTAAAGTGGCAAACCAATATTACTTTGATTTGAAATGGAGATATGTCTTTTATGAGAAAATAACTATATAATGTTTTAATATATACTCATTTCCATGTCAATAGCTCATTTCCAAATTTTAAATTTCATGAGGTAAATATTTATTCTATTTTTTATTTTTATTTCATTTATGCATGCCACAACACACTTGTAAGAACTGGAAGAGCTACTTGTAGAAGTTAGTTTTCTCCTAGAACATGGAGGTTCTAGGGATCAAACTCAGGTCATCAGGTTTGTGGACAAGCGCCTTTAGCCCTTGAACCATCTTGCTGGCCCTCATGAGCTTAGTCTTAGTTAAAACATTCTATAAATTTAGAGGAAGGGTAATTTTACTTAGATTAATGATGTTATATAATGTAAATTGAAACAACAGTTTCCATCCAGAGATTATTCTAATACAATTATATTATAGTTGAGCAAGAAGAAAAATCTATCTGTCCACCTGTCATGCCTGCCCTTGAGTCTGTCTGTCTATCATACACGTGCACGTGTGTTTCTGTCTCTCTGTCTCTCTGTCTCTGTCTCAGTCTCAGTCTCTTTGTGTGTGTGTGTGTGTGTGTGTGTGTGTGTGTATGTGTGTGATCTTTCTAGCATCTATCTCTTTTATCTATTTATTGTCTGTCTGTCTATCAACTAATTTTTTGTGTATTTAAGGTAAAAAATAAATTGACAATATAAAGTATTAATTCTTAAATTTGATACTTGAAATCTAAACACTCTCCTTCTCTATCTGTCTCTCTCTGTCTCTCTGTCTCTCTCTGTGTGTCTCTGTCTCTGTCTCTGTCTGTCTCTGTGTATGTGTGTGTGTGTGTGTGTGTGTGTGTGTGTGTGTGTGTGTATAAAATCTTGAAGCAGCATGAGGTATAGTAAAACTTTCAACATAATAAAATGAGTGTGAATTGAAACAGATTTTGCAGGCAGCAAGAAAAATTTAGCTAATTTACCACTTTATTAAAATTTACTTGCTTCCTATTATTTTTCACTTTACTTGTTCCTTTTCCTTAACATTTTGTACATACAAATAATGTTTATTTAATACTATATGCTTACATAGTTTCAGGGTACATTATCATCAAAATGCTAAACACAAAACAAGAAAATAATGCATATTTCATGGGGACTAGTGAACTCATAATAGAAAATTAAGATAACAAATCTCACTAATACAAATTTAACATGGTCTCATTTATTTATTTATTTATTTATGTTGAAGTGTGGAAGTTCTATGATGATTCAGTTTTTACTGAACTATAGACTTTTAAATACTTTAAGAAAAAGTTGTTAAATTTTGATTTCTATATTTAATTATTTTATTTAATTTCATTTCTTGATTTCATTTCTTGTGGTCACTGATTTGGAATTTATGATTTCCATTGATTTGGGAATTTGAGAGTTGATTGGGTCTCTGGATCACTGTAAGTTGATAGCCTCTATCGAGACAGCTGTGAAATATTACAATTTAGATTGATCTCATCTGTCCTTTTCTCTACCATACCCAGGTAGTTATCTATGCTCTCCCTGTCTCTGCGTCTTTCTTTTTCCCTCTTACACATGTGCTACATGCACACTTGCACACACACACATACACACTCTTACACTAAAGGAGATGGATAGATGATAGATAGATAGATAGATAGATAGATAGATAGATAGATAGTAAAGGATACATGCATACATACATGAACAGACAATTTGTCATTTCTTCTTCCTCTATTATAGTTCAGTTGTGTATCTTTGGATTTCTCACTTGATCTTTTTGAGAGTCAGACTGCTGCTCACTGAATTAATGAATATGAGCTAATTCTCGTGGATCTTCCATGACACAAATATTCAATTGCTCCTCACTTGTAGCAATCATGCCATCTGACCCTGTGTGCTCTCTCACTTTCAGAATCAAAAGAATGAAAACTCATAGATTCCAATCCTTGAACACCATTAAAATTCAGGCACAGCCTGCTGGCATTTCAGTGAAGACAGGGTAATTAGAACATAGGAGCTGCAAAGGGTAGAAATCACTGCTCTGATTCTGGGAGGGAAATCTTGAATTTAATCAACTCGGGGTTTTCTGCCAAGAAACAACTGAGGGGGACCACACACTCCTTGAAAACTGATGCCAACAATTAAGCTGGCCCACAACACTTCCTGAGTGCTTTCATTGCAGTAGATGTGTGGAGGGTCTAATTATCCATCCAATAACGAAGGATTAGTCCCTTGGAGATTAATTAATCAACATGTGCAAATTACATTGTGGATAAGTGCTTTCTCAAAGAGAAGAAGGGAAGCAACCAGATTAAGCACTCCAGCTCCACTCCTCATCTTGGCTCCCGGGATTCTCCTGAGGATCCTTTCTGAAGTCTGCACAGTGAGGCAGCCAGGGCATCACTGCCACCACCCTTCTTTCTGTAACCATCTGTAGTCAGTTTATCTGCTCAAGCATTTTCCACCAGGTTCTCTTGCTTTTAACCTCTTTCGTTTTTATCTTTCCCATTACTCAGACCCTCTATTCACCATACTCCCATACCAATGGACACCCCTCCCTCCTGCAAGATAAACATGCAAGAGCTCAGGTAAATAGAACTGCAGAAAGTCTCTAAGTAATTCTCACAGTCTCCATACGTGCTAGAGTTTACTTAGCTGCATGATTAAAGACCACACTTCAAAGACCCAGAAAACAAACATAAAAGTCTGACACCCAAAAAGCATTCTTTGTCTCACCTATAAGAAGTACTTCAATACTTACAAAGTGACCAATATAATTTCTGACAACTGGGAATTATATGTAAACAAAGCTTCCAGGTCTTATGAAATCTATCAAAGTAAATTATACTATAAAACACTTACGATAAAGACCTCTTGAAAGTAATGGGGAGTTTTCAGTGAAACAGAAACAAAGAAATGATGTCTACATGAAGCCAAGCACTATGAGGAAAAAAGGATGAAATTCCACCAAACCCTGCTGAAAAGTCAAATGAGATTTAAAAAAAAAAAACAAAAAAACAAAAAAAAACACTAATCGTTACTGTGATAAGCACAGCAAATAAGTATACATTGACAGAAGATGTAATGTAATTCTTTTCACATTTTTGTAAATTAAAATCATTAGAGAAAATTTGAAAGGGAACCCATGGGTATTGTTTGTAAAGAATGGGTTTCGGTGTGGTAACTAGATTCCAGAGCAAGTACAGCTACTGGTGTCTAATAATTGTCCTCCTTCCCGAGCAATTGATGTAATAACTCTAAGTCCATTCAAGATGAAGGACTTCAAGATGAAGAAATGTAAGACCTCTATGGATCGTGCATGAACTGTAACAAACTCATGACTTAAAGATAAAATACCCATAATCCCACTAAGGCAGTAAAATCATATTCATTATTTAGATGCTGCCTTCTGTTCCTAAATTTTTCAGGGCTACAAATTTAGTCATAAAAAAGTGTGAATTTGTTTCTCTATGTATAATTGAGCTTTCCTAGTTGTGTATAGGTTTGTGTTAGCCAAAAAAAAAGCTTAATATTTAATTTGAAATGATAAATTTAATCCACACAATACTTTAAACAGTCAAAATGTATGGGTGCACATCCAATCTCTTTGATGCTTTTATTGAATCGATGGCTCAACTCTCAAAGTTCTTGACATCACCTCTTCTCTTCAAGATGCTACTAGGTGAAAAGATAAATATATGGCTTATAGACTGTCTTAACAAAGGACAGTGATGGTGTGCTCAAGTAGGAAAGGAATTTCCTGCATCCTGGCTAATCTTGACTATAAAATGACAGGTCTTGGAAACCCTGAATAGATAATGTAAGGTTTTAAAACCCATTAAATAGGTGGGTGCGTCTCAGTACTATCTTTACAAATGTACAGCTAGTTTAAAATGATTCTTTCTCTGTCTCTGTTTGGTCCTAAGTTAGTTAACCTGACCTTTACCTCCCTGGGATATGAGGAATCCCCCCATGGTCTTTTCCTGCCTCCCATGAAGTTCTAGTCAATGTTATCTCACTATAGCCTTTAAAATACTCTGTCCTTTTAATGGTCATACACAGCACTGGTGTTCAAGCTTCAACGCCAGTTCCTCCAGCAAGAAGCAGGTCAGAAAATTTAGGTCCTGTTGATGCTATTTAGAAATTGAGACCTATTCAGGGGGACTAAATTCAATATTATCCCTGCCATGCACACGCAACACACACGCACACACACACACGCACGCATACAACTTCATCCATCTCCTAATATCACTGACTCCATGGGCATGATTGCATTTCATGACAAGGAAAAGGCACCGAATCCTTAGTGTTCTCTCATAAATAGTAATCTTCTCGTCCATACTTTAGCTGAAAACCTGAAATAAATTCTAATCACAAACCCCTCTCTCCTCTCTTGCTTGACCCCAGAGACTAGTGGGTATGCACTGACCAGTGTTCCTTCCTTCTGCTTCAGACACCAAATGGACTCTCTGATGTCCACATGATAAGGAGTTGGGGGTTGAACAATGGTAAATGAATTCTTATTTGCAAAGCTTAGATTTCATCAATATTTTGTTGTTGCATAAAGCAGGCTTTATAAGGCAGACACGACTTTGTCTTCACCTTTGCACTAAGAGTATTAAGCTCCATCACTACCGCCTCTGACAAGGGATGCATGATCAGCTTGATAGCAGAAACACACCTCAAAGAGAAGTGAAAAACATTTCATTGTGGTTCTCCCAGTACCTCTGTTGCAAAGAAAAGCTCAAAATGAAACTCCTTACAAAACTACATAGCCATTTCTCACGTGTTGAAGTATCCAGATAGTAAGAGAGATGGGTAAAGAATCACCAGTGTTTGATGGTTCAGGGATTTTTTTTGTCTTATTTGTCTTGTGTATTGGGACTATCTAAAAGAAAACCCCTGCTTGTTTCGCAGGGCAACAGGGAGGAAGGCTACTCAGATCCTGCGATGGCTGCTCAGGATGCGATGGTAACTGAGCCCGACTCTCCTCCTGACTAACAGAGCCTTTGGTAAAGTGCGGCTGCCTCTGATGCTCCTTCCTGGCTGTGTGACGTTGCAGGTGCTGTGGGAAGCCTGCCAGCAGAAGACTGGAGAACATAAAACCATGCTGCAGATGATCCTGTGCAGCAAGAGCTACCCACAGCTCTGGCTGGGTAACTAGAAAAAGATGCTGTCCAGCTCTTTAGCTGACTGAGTGACATACAAGTAACTAGGCTAAAAGAGGAATTGTCATCCAGAATTATAGAAAAGCCAGTTAGAGCTCTGAATTAGGTCTGTACAGTATGCCTCATTTAAAGGTCACTGCTAAGAGATAAAGCCCTGCCATCATTTAATTTCTTTCCAATAACAGAATTCTATAGCTTTCAAATGCTGACTCTAAAAAGTTACCTATTTAGATATATTGGCTATTTTCTTAACAGGCACATCATATTGTATCCTGAATAGTCTCTAGTGAGCTGACTGTGGCCAGCCTATAAGTCAAGGTCTTTTTTTTACAGACAGTGTGATTTATGAGATATCAATAGATCCTGTTGGTCTTCAAGATGAGCGCTCATTAACCTACACTTGACTTTATCCAGAGTCTGCACCTTTCCTTTTTCCATCATTAGAAAAGCAAATTAAGTGCAATTAAATGAAACATAAAGCCCTATCCATTTTTTTTAAGCCGCAGTCTACACTAATTCAACGACGACTCTTTCACTTTGTGTCAGTTAAAGATTAATACTGATGAAAGCAATGCTTCTTCACATCTGAGTTGAAATGGCTGAGAATTAAACGCTGCCGAGGATAAGGCCAGCCGAGTAAGTTCTCTAAGGAGAACATTTAGTGGTAGCACGTTATTATATGTCAGTAAATGAAGCCACTCATGGTAATCTCCTGTTTCTCAAAATAGCTCTTCTGGCCTCTTATTTCTTAGCATTCCTCAAGGGATTCTAGTATTTAGGGTTTATATTTAAGCTCAAACAGGAAGTTTACTTTTGGCAAATAAATGTATATGTATTATTATATTCTCAGGAAATGTCTCAGAGGCAATAGCTTACCCTGTGCTTTCCCTTCATCTAAGTCAGCACTTGAGCCAATGAGTTCTCCAGAAAGTGACCACCATGCCCAGGCCAGCAATAGTAGATCATTGGAGTCCAGGATTCATGCAACTTTTAGCATCTCACAGGATCTATACTTGCTGCAAAGACTAGATACATCAGCCCAATGGGTTGTAGTACCAGGAAATACTTCAGAGAGGAGACCGACCTTGGCTAGGTATAATAATCTAAGCAGTGTTTCTGCTCTAAGTGTATGATATTTATGAAAACTCCCTTTGAATTACATCAAATTTCCTGAAGTTTTCCAGGAATTTCAAAATGTTTCTGGCCAAGACCTGGTGAATGCCATCAATGACTGTTACGATGGCTACTTCCAGGAGCTGCTAGTTGCAATTGGTAAGTGGTATTTTGCGTAATGAACAACAGACCTTGCATTTCACAGTCAGAGATGACAGGCTCTGTCTGGATTAAATGTGCATGAGTAGCATCTTAATTGAAACAATGGCCTCAGTGCAACTATTTGCGAGATCTATAAGCTCTAGGCAAGTCCATTAGCCAGTGGCTGGATGCCATGAACTGGCAACCTGGAAACATTAATTAATTGGCATGAATTCCCTAAGAACAGACTCACCATCCATATGAGAAAAGAGAAGTCTCAAATGCCCTCCCTCAGGAAGTGACTTCTCACAGCTTTAAATCAGTGTTAGGATCTCTGACTTCCACCTCCCTTTCAAAGCAAATAAATGCCAACGATGTGACTATTTTCTTGTCTCCTAGAAAAAAGGTAAAATTTCAATTGTGCTTCTGATGATGTTTTTAAATTTTTACTATCTTTAATATGTTTGCTTTTAGAAGTAAAACGTATCACCAAAACAAAAAGTGGTAATTAGGAGTGAGTTATGAGTGTTCTCAGAATTTGTATGGCCATTGCAGAAAAGGCCATAGGTTTTATTCATAAAGACTATTCCAGTGTCTTTGTCATTTACTCTTTACCATTTACTCTGTGATTTGGCAGCACACAATCCAAAAACTATACACAAAAAGTCATTGTGAAATATACTATAATAGGTGCACCAAATGAGCATTTAGATGTTTGTTGAATAAACAATCGTTGAGAGGTTTTTCATTCCAAGGTTGTCTTAGCATGGAGCTGAAGGTTCAGTCACAGGATTTTTATGAATTATCTAATAAGAGATTTTTAAGCAAGCATATGAGTAAAATGATTTGGTAGAGTCTATGGAACACCAAAATATATGTGATATTGATGGCTTTTGTCATCTGAGAAATAAGTTCACATATAGATGATATAGATATACATTTCATCAAATTCCTAATAAACAGTTAATACATCACATGTCAGCTAATAGCAACAGATTTAGATAATATGAATAAATTAATAAAATATATTTAAAAATTGCCTCCATCAAAAAAAAAAAAAAAAAAAGAATTGGAACTCACATCATTGAAATCTCAAAACAGTCCAAACTGCTGCCACAAACAGTAGGGATGAGGGAACAGACATCAGGAATACCACAAAAAACTTACCTGGTTCATTCTGTCAATCAGTACTGAACGTGCAGGTAGAATAACAAAGCAACAAAATGAACAATAACAACTGAAGCCCCTGCTCTCTGGAAGCTCATCTTCCAGAAAAGGCTCAAAATTAGTTATCAGACTTAAAAATAAGATAAAGATGACAATATGGTCTCGTGATCTGAAGTAATTACTTGAACTGTACAGGAACAGTAATATGATTTTGTTTTAAAGAGAGATTATAGTTCCTTATTTATTACTCATTTATGTAATTAGTGTATTTCTTTTTCATATGAGGACTAATTGATGTTCTGCAGTCTCAACTCATATTTAACAGGGATACCTGTTGGGTTGGCGCCAGGCTGTTCATAGCCCTGGCATATATAATCAAATAGTATCTAAGACTGGAGGAGACACTTTCCATGTGTTACTGTTTCTCCTTTAAAAAAGCTTCATTTTATTTACAAATCTATAAGGATCTGATGTCATTCTAGAGACGTGGCCCTGGACCAGTTTTAGAGGCTATCTGCATAGATGGCACTTGGGAAGATGAGTGGATTGCATGTGCTTGATTTTATACTTAGCATCACATTCTGAGGAACTAGTAAGATGGTCATATGTTCAGTGAAGATCATCTGTCATTCTAAAGTATAATGTTGACACAGTATACTTATAAATAGAGTGTGGCTCCTGTTACCCTTATTCTAAGTATTGACATTATACAGTGTGATCATCCTGGAGGAATGTCAAAGTGCTCTCTATTTGTTCCCCAACTTCCCAAGCATTACAGCTTGTCATTCAAATATCTTCTTTGCTCTCTAGTTCGCTGTGTCCAGGACAAAGCAAGCTATTTTGCTTATAAATTATACAGAGCAATCCATGTAAGTATAGCCTATTTCTTTAATTAAAATTAAGATCTATTATTTTTGTATTTCAAAGAAAACACGTTCAGTAAAAAAGAAACAAGTTAAACACCCAAAGCAAAATTCATTGAGTACAGATAATCTCTGCTTTCTTCAACATAGGCTCATAAGACATACAGAACTTCAGGGTTTATGCCCCTCCATGCAGTTTAGAGCCTGAGTATTATTTGTTTAAATTGATAATCCAAATGCATTTGGACATATTCAAAGGCACTAGTTCATAGCTGTGCAAGCACAAAATATATGGCCAAAACTGCCAAGTCATTGTAAACTCTCACCCTCCCAAGATATATTTTTGAAGTTTGAAAACAAAATATTGATAATAGCAGTGTACTATTTGAAAAATGTTCTTTTATATATCATTAAATGACAATAAAATGTAGAGCTATTTTTGTAATTAAACGAGACTGTTGTCCATGCCTTGGTGTGACGTTCAGGAACACACTATTTGTGCACGTTCCGGTGTGACATTCAGTAACACACCCTGTAGCAGTCTGTTTTAAGGACACATAGCTCATCAGATAAGATGCTTGAATTCTCCGTCATATTCTGAAGTTGTCTCCAAAAAGAAAAGGCTGGCCTAATGAGATGGCTCTATGAGCTAAGGCTCGTGCCTCCAAGCCTGATGATCTGAGTTCAAACCCTGGCACCACATCCTGGAGGAAATAACTCCAGCTAGTTGTCCTCTGACCTCCATAGGTACACTGTGGTACACACACACACTCACACGCACACACACACACACACACACACACACACACAAACACACATGTGAACATGCATACATGCACACACTCTCACATGCACACACACGTGCGCAGATGCATGCACATGCACACGTGCACATACACTAAATGTAATTTTTTAAATGTAAAGAAAATATTTCACATAGATTATTGTACAGATGTCATAGCCTTGAACTAATAAAATAAAATTTTATTAAAACAAGCCAATATTATACTGATTTGAACACAGTATATAATTTTATATCTCATTAATATATAGTAATTGTATAAATAACAGGTTTCATTGTGACATTTTCATACACGTATGTAAAGTATTACCAAAGACATTTTTACAGGCCAACTTCTTGATGTTTGCCAGCAAGTTGGGGAGGCATGTTAACAGTTAAGTATACTTTTAATATATATGGTGTGCCAAGGAGTTTTCCTACCTCATAAATAAGATTCTAAAGTTTTTGTCTGTCACAAATCTCAAGTGACCTACCTTTTAAAAGTAAAAAACTTGGTCAGATCACTTGGTTTATTCACTTCCAATTATGAAGTCTATTAGTAGATTTGCATTCAACATATTTTGATATGCATTCATACACACACACACACACACACACACACACACACGCACGCGCATGCACACACTCATAATATATATTAGATTACATTGTGTGGCCACCAGATGTCACCATTATTCCATTTGAAAGACATTTGAAACATTCCCATTGCTTTTGGAGGCCTGTGGGCCCACAAGCAAATTGCTACTGAAGGGGAAGTCTGTTGTCCCTGCTGAACATGCCTTTAAAGTACTGTTTCTCTGTCCACCTTTCTACAACTTTTAGGACTTCGGCTTCCATAATAAAACTGTCATCAGGATTCTAATTGCCAGAAGTGAAATAGATCTAATGACCATAAGGAAACGTTACAAAGAGAGATTTGGAAAATCCCTCTTTCACGATATCAAAGTAAGTCTTCTCATGATTTACTTTACCTTACATTGTATTCTTTCTGAGCCATTAATAAAAGCTTTAAACAACTTGCTGTGGGGATTGGAAAAGCTCCATGTGTGACAAGGGTGACTGACATTAAGAATTTAGACAGCGTTTAAGTCTCTGCACCATGAAAATAAATCCTATTGATCTTTGCTTTGTTTTTCTTGGGGGGGGGGGTTGGTCTATTTTGGTTTTGTTTTGTTTTGTTTTGTTTGACACTGGGTTTTTCTGTGCAGCTGTGGCTGTCATGGAACGCACTCTGTAGACTAGGCTGGGCTCAAACTCAGAGATCCTTTGCTTTTAAACAAAAAATTTTTATATAATCATAGAAAATGTTCTGTCTCTATAACTGTGCTTCCAAGCCTCACTTCTGAGGTGAAAGACACTGGACTAGCCAGGGGTGGCAGCTCACCTGCAATTATACCTGCAAACCTCACACTAGATCTACCTAGGTGAGGCAGGAGGATCAAGACTTCCGGTCACCTTTGGCCACAAAGCAACTAGAGGCTAGGACAGGCTGCCTGAACCTTTGTCTCAAAACACAAACAAAAAGCAAACTGAGGATCAGGAAAACTAGATTTTGCCACTAGAATGCATTAACTGCAGAAAGGATCCCTACCGCCTGCCACACTCCTCATACCATCCCCGAGGGCAAGGCAGCTAGTCAAATGCCAATATAGAGACATTTAGTACTGAATGTGAAAAACTCTGCATGACCGGCCACTTTACCTGTCAGAGGGCAAGGAGATAATAATTCAAAAATAAGCTACTCTTTTTCTCATCCTGATCTTCCCAAATGTTGCTAAATGTTTTACATAACTTGGGGAAAGTGAACCATATGGGCCATTTGGTAACTTGAGGGTGCAGTATAAAATCAATATGTTTAGTTTCGTCTCAAAAAAAAAAAAAAAATACCTAAAAGGTTTTCCAGATAGAAAAAACAGGCCATCAGAACACACACAGTCCTTGCGTCTATGTCTTAGTTTGTGCTTTGTGCATTCACATTATTTTCATGTGAAATGCCCAGTCACAAGAAGGTACATTTTAGCTCACTTAATTATTCATGATATGACTCTCAACGTCTCAGAGATTGAAGCCACAAAATCTAACAGGCTTTTTAGGTCCTTGTAGGAGCCAAAGTGGTCATAAGAAATTGATGAGTCAGTTAAAATCAACCTTGTAGGGTTTTTTTTTTCCATGTTTTAAATCTTTTTTTTTTTATAATTTATTCAGATTACAACCCGATTGTTATCCCCTCACTTGTATCTTCTCATTCCTACCCACCCCCTCTCTTTCACCCATTCCCTTCCCCTAGACCTCTTACAGAAGTGGACCTTCTCCCCCACAGTCTGACCACAGCCTATCAGGTCTCATCTGCATAGTCTGCACCCCCTTCCTCTCTGTGCCACCAGGTCTCCCCACCAAGGGGTAGTGATCAAACTGAGGACATTTGATAAAATGTTTGCTACGTCCACCTTGAAGACCTGAAGCTATTAGTGATAATCAGCATGTACTATTTAGTCAGAACTCAGTTTCTAAGTGAATAAGCTAGCTCGTGGACACTACTTGTAATAACCCCTAGCCACATCAAAGACAGGTTATAATAACCCATTGTTATTACATACTTTTCTATCTGTGAGTCTTAATTCCACAGCTTTGTTTTAAGAAAAACATTAATATGACAAATGGTTTTGTGAAGATAGACACTATAATTACATTCACTCTGCAATCTTTCTGCAATATTTAGAAATGATGAAAGAACATAAAAACAAAAACCAAAAATTGCCCCTAATTCTCTATGACAGACACCCACTAATGAGAATTTTCTAGTCCCTAAGATGCCTGGAAAGCTTGTACTTCCTCAAATTCCTACACTTAAGCCCTAATCTTAAGAAGATGGTGTTATGGGCTTGGCTTTTCAGAGTTAAGTCATAAAGGTAGAACTCATGAGTTGGGCTATTTTCCTTATTACAAAAAAAAAAAAAAAAAAAAAAAAAAAAAAAAAAAAAAGCGATTCTCCTTTGTACCTTCTGCCGTGTCTAGCTGGAGTCTATGAAGAAGTATTCTCTCAGTAACACTAAATATGTTATCACCTAGATTTTACATCCTCCCAAACTTAGACATAAATTACTGGCATTTTACCACCTCATTCGTGAAAGCCATAGTGGACTAAGATCACCACTGTTGATCTTTTTTGAAAGTATATAAACAATAATGTTTTGCTGTCAAAAGGAAGGATTTCATTAAACTAGGATATCCTCTTGTATAAAGCATACAGCAAAGTAGAAAAGCCATCTGACATAATTATGCGCTTTTCAACTTTCCATTGTTATGTGTAACATTTTGTTTTATATGTTGTTAGCATAAATCTTCCTGCTCATCCATAATTGATATTAATTTTCAAAATTAATATTTCTTCATACATTAAACAATATAAATAATTTCAAATCTTTTGAGACACGTTTGTAATGTCCAGTTTCTACATTGATTTACTATAGTAATAAAAACATTAGGGTACCGATTTTTAAAGCTGAATAGAAGATTCATTGTAGCACAAGTTATTGTGCTCATAAATACACATTAAAGTTCTATCAGCTTTATATAAAATATATCATATTGACTATAGTCACTATTTTAATAAGTTAATATGTTTCACTTTGAATGGTGCTCAGAGAGATCTTTAGTCAGGAGTAATAATAATTTTGTGAAGGCTAATGTTTCATAACTCTTTCATATAGCAATTATAAAAATTATAGTTGACTTATAGAAACCACAAGAGATTTGATTTTTAAGTGCTTGTATATTTTTCTTTTCAGAATTTTGCTTCAGGGCACTATGAGAAGGCACTGCTTGCTATCTGTGCTGGTGATGTAGAAGACTACTAAACTACATCAAAAAAAAGGGAAGATTTGAAGGTTACAAAATCCTCTTTATAGACACCTCAGATATAGATGGTTGGATTTACGTTGTTATTGAGTCTTAAATAAAACCATACAATCATATTTTTCTTCTAGCTCTAAAATTATTGAGACAAGAACAATATATACATTGACAACATGTAATCCTGAATTTGTACCCTTTTCTCAACTAGTAATTAATTAAATTGTGTATAGTGGAATAAGAAAAACATTGCATTGGAGTAAATTTTATTTAAACATGAATGGTTATTTCTGAGACAAGACAAGAAAGTCTGGTCATGGTTGTCTTTAGTATCAGTCTGAAATCTATAAAAATGCAGTGTAAAGCCATCCTCAGTGGCAGTGTCTGACCATCTTCCATTGGTGGCCACCTTCAATACATGATCATCCTCCATGCATGGCCACTTTCAGTGTCTGGCCACTCTCAGCAGAATTTCCTGGACTCTTGAAAAAAAACACAATAAACCTGAAGTGAGACCCTAGAATAGCCTTTAAGTGTACCAAGAGGTACACTTATTGGATTAGCTGTACAAGAAACTCAGATGGAAAACTAAGGGTCCCCATGCATCTGTGTATATACTTTGAGCTTATTAATGCCACTACTGTAAAGATAATTAAGCTACTTTTTAAAAAAGTTCTTTAAATTTGGAGAAAAGCAGAACACATGTGGACCATCGCACATGTACTCCATGGCACATAGGCAAAGACAAGAGGGCAGTTACTGGGAGTCAATTTCCCTGTGGGCTCTGGGGATCAAAATCAGCCACTTGCAGCTGGGCGGTGGTAGCACAGACATGTAATCTCAGCACTCAGGAGACAGAGGCAGGCTGATCACTGTGAGTTCAAGGACAGCCTGGTCTACAAAGCGAGTCCAGGACATCCAAGGCTATCACGGAGAAACCCTGTCTAAAAAACAAAAGCAAAAAACAAAACAAATAAAAAATCAGCCACTTGCTTGATAAATGCCAGAAAGGGCATTGCTCAATATATATAAATTTTCATTTAAATTATACTTATATCATTAGCCCTTCTCTTTCCTCCCTCCAAGCACAGCCATGCACTTGCCCTGCTTGTTCTCTCTAAGATTCGTGATCTCTTTTTCTTTAATTATTGATGTGTGTGTTCCTAAATATATAAATACAATCTGCTTAGTCCATATAAGGTGGCTTGTAGATATATAACATGAGGGCTAACCACTTGCCATGCATAGCTAGTTGAGGGTTCTTCCCAGGGAAACCCTATTTCTCCTTCTGTCAACATTCCTTAGTTGCCTAAAGTCTTTTTTTAGGGCTGGCATGTAAATGCTGTTTTTATTTCCTCAGATGAAGGGATGAGAGCCATTCCCAAGCCTACACACACTCTAACTTTCTGCAACCCTGGACCTTGATGGGTTTCAGCTTCCAGCCTCCATCTGCTATCCTCGGCCTAGAATACCATTAGTCCCAAGACTTACTGCTAAATAAGCTCACCCTTTCTAGTTCTTTCTGAACTCTGGCTGGCTGGCTCAATTCAGCTGTTCTCCTCTCCACACTGACTTATTCAAACTGGCTTCTCTCCACTTCCCATTGTGTCACCCTGCTTGGAAAACGTGCCTGTGAACTCCACCAACAACTGCACGAATTCAGCTGCACTCAGCTGAACTGCACCAAACTGTCCCGTACTATACTCCTGAACTCTACTGCTCTACTGTACTGTCTCCACAATATCTCTCTCTCTCTCTCTCTCTCTCTCTCTCTCTCTCTCTCTCTCTCTCTCTCTCTCTCTCTCTCTCTCTCTCTCTGTCTGTCTATGTGCTTTCTTAAGTAGCTTCTCTTTCACGTCTGTTCTCATGAGAGTTGGGTGTATCCTCTGATCTCTGACCCATTCATCAAATCTTCCTCTGATTCATCACTTTGTCCATCAGTTAGGCACCATTGTTTGCAATTAAAAGTTATATTCAGTTCCAGCCAGAAGGATTAAGAGTGTGTGTCCCAGCTGGAGGGATTAAAGGTGCATAGTAAGAGCCTGTCTGTATTCCAGCTGGGTCTAGATGTGATCTCTTGCCAGAGTTGCCCTGTTGCTGGGTTAAATTTTCTGTACACTGGGGCCCCATGAGGTTTCCCTTTTTTCATGTTAGCATGTCCATTGGTTGCCTCCTTGTTTTGATCTTTTTCCAGAGCATACATGTTGATGGAATTTCATGAATGTAGAATCTGACATTTCTAGGAGACGTAATCTCACAGCAAACTTCCTGGTCCCCGGGCCTGTCTTCTGTAATGATCCCAGAGCTTTAAACACATGAGTTATGTTGTAGACGTGTCAGTTGGTGCTGTGCACAACATGATAACTTATTCCCCATATTTTGATACGTTGTGATTTTCTGTAATGGTCTTTATTAAAAAGAGACATTTCTTTGGTAAGGGTGAGGTCCAGCCTTCTATGTGAAGATTTGAACATAGGAACAACAGATGAGAAAGAAACTTATGACCTTTGTCTTTATGGGTCTGTGTTATCTCACTCAGTATGATCCTTTCTAGTTTCATCAATTTATCTACAAATTTCAAATGTTTAATTTTTTGTGAGGCTAAATAGTATTGTGTATTATATACATGCATGATATAGGTGTAGGAAAAGACTTTCTGAAAGGGATTCCTCCTCATCCATGAATTGAGGCAACAATTGACAAGTGAGACCTCATAACACTAACACGCTTCTATACAGCTAAAAAAAAACCATCAGTTGAATGAAGAAGCCCACAAAATGAGAATCTTTAGTAGCTGTACATCTGGTTGGGAATTAGTGTTTAGAATATGTAAATAATCCAAAAAATGAGCAACCCATTCACAAACCGGGATTGGGATCTAAACAGAGATTTCTCAAAAGAAGAAAAAAATGGCTAAGAAACATCTCAAAATATGTTCACTATAAATATAAATTTGTGAAATATAAGTCAAAATATATTTGAGATCTATCTTATCACAGTCAGAATGATAAAGATCAACAAAGCAATAAATAGAAAACACTGGAGATGTGAGGAAAGGGGAACCCTCATTCACTGGTACTAGGATTTATTGTTGAATTTTGTCTGTATGCTTTAAAATCAACATCAAAGACATTTTGAAGTTGAGTTTTCTTTTCTGTGTGTGTGAGTGTATGTCTGTGAGAGCATGTTTCTGTGTGTATGCATGTGTGTGAGCATGTGTATGGGTGATAGAGTGTGTGTGTGTGAGTGTACATGTGTGTGTTTGTGTATATGACTCTGTGTGTGTGTGTGTGTGTGTGTGTGTGTGTGTGTGTTACAATGCAAGCATGCTAGTACATGCAGAGGGCAAAATAGATGTTTAGTGTGTTCTATCACTTTCTATCTCTTTGCATTGAGATAGGGTCTCTCACTGTTGTGACAACTGACTGATTGGTAAATACTCTTTAACAGTGAACATTTTGGTTTTTTTTAAAGCAATTTTCCTCTAGTAGAAGAAAGCAAAGGAAGTTTTTTTTTTTTCCTAACTTTATCCTTGAAGAATGGAAAACAAGTTCTAGAACATTGAACAAGGTGATCATAAAAGTTGGAGCTTTATAATGAAAAGTAAAGAAGAATTCATTTTTAAACATATAATTACACTGTATTTTCCCATACATGTGTATCTATTTCAACATCTTTCATATTTCATCATGGAGAATCATCTCTTCCTTCACTGAATTCATTACTACTTATTTATTTTTGTAGATGATGTGAACAGAATTTTCTGAATTTTTTAGTGGAAACTTATCATGAAAACATGCCTTTGAATGGAGCTGGAGTAATGGCTCAGTGATTGAAGGCACTCAGTGTCCTAGCAGAGGACTTAGATTTGGGTACCAACACCTTCATGGTGTTTCAAAACTACAACTCTAGTCACAACAGCCCTAACATCCTTTTCCAGCCTCTGCAGGACCTGGCGTGCATGTGGAATCCACACAACCTTTCAGGAAGACAATCATACACCTAAGATAGAAATAAATATTTTAGGGAAAAAAAGGCCACTGATGTTTTAAATGTATTTTTAGCTAAATGTGTGTGTGTGTGTCTGTGTGTGTGTGTGTGTGTGTGTGTGTGTGTGTGTGTGTGACATTTCATTGCAATATGTCACAATCAGATTGGGGCAACTTGCATGTCCATCATCAAACAATTGTAATTTCCTTGTGGTGAGAGAAGTTAATATCCTACTTGGTCTTTTGAAATGTGTAATTAACTGTCATCAATCATAGTTATCTTACTGTGTTATAGAGCTCAAGAATGTATTTCTGCAAACAACGACTCCCTTCTACTTGTCCCATATTCTCTTCGCAAAACTTTCCCAGCTTCTAATGACCACTAGTGTATTCTTTACTTTTTTTCATAATTTTGTCCACTCCCATGCAATCGTGTGTATGCAATGTCTTTCTATGCATCGCTTGTTTCATTTAGCATACTATCTTCCAGTTCTAGTCATATTTGTTTAGGTGATAGAATCTCACATATTGGTGACTGAATAGCATCCTATTGTATATATATACATATTTTTATCCATTCCTTTACCCAAAACTTGAGTGTACTCTACAGCTGTCTTACTGTGAGGAATGCTATAAGCATCCTGAAAGCACAGATGTCTCTGACTCAGCACTAGAATCTGGCAATGATATGAATCCCTTTCTATTTTTCTTGAGAAATATCCATTTTTTCATAGTAAGTGCATTAATTTACATTACCTCCCCCCCAAAAAAAATGTGTGAGTTCCTTTTTCTTTGAACTGTCACAGTATTTTATCTAATTTATTTCTGTCATTTTGACACAGCCATTTGGAATGTGATCATATTTCAATGTAGTCCCAATTTACATTTTTTAAGTTATTACTAGAGTTTTCTTTCATGTGCCAGTACACATTCTTTGATAAATGTTTATTGAGGTCATTTGTTTATTTTCAGTGACTGCTTAGGGTAATTTTTCTGTTTGAGGATTTTTTTTTTTTTTTAGTACCTTGCATTTTTTTTTTTTAATTTTACCCCCTTTTCAGGTGTGTAGTTTACAAGTGTTTTCTCTGGTTCTATCATTTGCTATGCAGACTGTTAAGGTTATACATAATCTTGTCACCTTATGATCATCTTGCTTTTAGAGTTATGTCCCACACTTTCTCTACCTAGCGCCATGCTGACACTAGATCTGCTTCTGCGCATGGCAGTAGGATGGAAGTCCATGCAAGGAGACATGGGAGGTGTGGTAAAGTGTGGCCACCTTGAATTCCAGAACACACTTAAGTCTGGGCACTTTTCCATGTGTGAAACTTGCCACATTGGAGATATGGGCATCATGGTTATGACATCATTTCTCTTCTTCTCTGTGGGCTTTTTCTCTTCTCTGAGACCCAAGGAATCATCACAAGCTCCCCCATACACCTCACACATCCACAAGCTCCCCATACACCTCACACATCCACAAGCTCCCCCATACACCGCACACATCCACAAGCTCCCCATACACCTCACACATCCACAAGCTCCCCATACACCTCACACATCCACAAGCTCCCCCATACACCTCACACATCCACAAGCTCCCCCATACACCTCACACATCCACAAGCTCCCCCATACACCTCGCACATCCACAAGCTCCCCCATACACCTCGCACATCCACAAGCTCCCCCATACACCTCACACATCCACAAGCTCCCCATACACCTCACACATCCACAAGCTCCCCCATACACCTCACACATCCACAAGCTCCCCATACACCTCACACATCCACAAGCTCCCCATATACCTCACACATCCACAAGCTCCCCCATACACCTCGCACATCCACAAGCTCCCCCATACACCTCACACATCCACAAGCTCCCCCATACACCTCACACATCCACAAGCTCCCCCATACACCTCACACATCTACATGCTTTTAAAGGGTTCCAGGCTAAAATCTTGGTGGTGCACAGTTTTTGTAGGTTTTTCTGAGTATGTGAAGCAAGATATCAGCTCTATATTCTTGCTAATGGACATCTCATAAAGTCGTTCATGAAAAGTTGTTTCTTCTTACTCCTTAGATTTAGCTAAAGATTAAAGAAACATCCTTCTTCTATACCCATTTGACTCACCCCAAAGATATTAGGTGTGATTATGCACTTTTAAGAAGACTCCAGATGGCAAAAATGACCTCCATCATCTAAATATCTAGAATCCAGGTTGCTCATACATATAGAGGTAAAGAAAATCTAGAAAGTGTTAAGTTGAAACTAACATGTCAATAAATATCACATTTTTTAATGTTCCACTAGGAAATCAGAAGGTTCTAGACAGGATCCTAGTTTTCAAAGAGTTTGGGTTTACAGTATTGTTGTAGCATTTACTATTGAAAACAGGCCAGGCAGTGGCGGCACATGTCTTTGATCCATCCCAGCACTCTAGAGACAGAGGCAGGAGAGTATCTGGTCTACAGAGTGTGTTCCAGGACATCCAGGGCTATACAGAGAAGTCCTGTTAATGAAAGAAAGAAAGAAAAGAAAGAAAGAAACAAAGAAACAAAGAAGAAAAAATAGAAACAGTTTAAATTGTGTTCCACACCCCAACACCACCACCAAAGTAAAGATTTCTAGTGTGCCTCATGAAATAGTAGATCAATTTTAAGAATTAAAATTTTTCTGCTTGAGAAAAAAAACGAATCACAACTGTTTTTATGGCTATACTCTAGTTACAGTGCTACCAAAAAGCACCATTCAGTGAGATACCCAAGTGGCAGAAAGCCTCATCCTCTGTTTTGAGGGTTAAATGCTGTAAGTTCCAATTGAGAGCTTAAAATTCTATGGCTGAGAACTGATGCTAAGGACTCAGTTAAAGAACTGATACTATGCAAATAGTTATGAAGAAGGAATGGTAGTGTGCAATGGGATTAATTAAGGAATATATTTCACAGAAATAAAACCAACAAAGTCATTATTTCAAGTCATTTATATACAACTAAAATGAAATAAAACATTAACTAATGTTCTTTTTTAAAGCACCACAAAAAGTAGACCAAAACATTCTTTTTTTTTACAAATAGCTTATTTACTAAGATGTGTTATTTCAACAACAAGCTATCTAAGCACTGAAATCATTGATGTTGATTGGCTAGAATATATTATATTTCCGGGATACTGGAATAATATTCTGTAACAATTCCAGGATAATTTCTAGTTTGATGAACTTTTCACATATATTAACAGTGAAAATATTTAAAATGGTACATTTATTTGGGTCTCATGGAATGTAAGCATCATTTTCAAACATGTATGTGCAAAATACTTGTATTTTCTCATTCACTGAATCATTGAATAATTTGGAGACATAAGGATTTTTAGTCACTCACTTAGAGAAACCAAGACGCAAGCACACCATGTAATTTGGTCAAGGTGCTTAGAGTCAAGAACATCAGGTTTGATGGCAACTCTTTTACTCCAAACTGCTTGTTCACTTCATTTCATCAAGTCATAAGAATTTTTTCATTTTCTTATAAAGACATAAGAATAAAAATATATAACTTGCATAGCTTCTATGGTGATATTTTAGACAGTTTACATAGTTTTTCTTCTCACACTTTCTCAAGCTTTTCATAAAAGGACTCAGACAATTGTTCAAATGCTAGAACAACATTGTCTTCTTCATTTTCACACAGTTCACGCAAGGAAACACTACAAACAGAAGAACACACATATATACCATTATTCAACTAAGTAACATTGAGTATTACAAAACAAAACAAAAAAACCAAATGACTGACCTGAAAAAATGATGAGGTAGCACTAGCAAATTACAAGGAATGCTGATGAGAAGCAAATTTATTAACAAAATTAATTTATATAAAAATAAATAAATAATAAGACAAGGTGTCCCATTCAGTGCCTTTATTGCCAAAGAGTGATTGAAAGGCCAGCGATTCCATGTAATTTGATCCTTGCTTCCTTAGGTAGTACAGCACACATTTCTTTCTCTTACATATCTCATGAACATATGTTGTGTTTTTCTCTCCTACTGTGTCTACCATATACTGAAGCCTCCTACAGTGAAGAAAAGTTTACTTTCTTTCTCTAGGTAGGTGAGGAAAAAATGAAAGTGTGATGTAGTCAGTACAATCATGTACCTCATCTAATTCAGATGTCCTCACCTAAATGCCCAGAAACCTCTACCCATGTATATAACCTATTCCATGACAAAGGGGAATTACTATCACAGATGAACACATAGAGGATAGTGAATCTTGAATGGAGGTGATTATTCTGGATTTCCAAGGTAGGACTAATGCAATTCTCAAAAGTGCTCACGGTTGTGAAGAAGGAGAGGTCTGTTGTCAGGGTGAAATGTGAACACTTGATACGTAACCTCAACTATTAAATATCCCTAGTCTATGAGGCAGAAGGAAATTGTGAACCAAAGATGCAGGTAACCTTTCAAAGATGGAAAAGAGCCAAGGTTTTCCCCTAGAGCATCAATTTCACCCAGGGAAAGATACTTTGGACTTTTTACCTCCAGACCGATAAGATGATATATTTATATAGGTTTATATCATTGAGGGGCAAGTTGTTACATCAGCATTAAGAAACTTGTGAACAGGCATGAAGAAAGGAAGAAGAAACACACAATTGTATTAAAAGGTCACAGCATTATGAAGGTTGAGGACCACTGCTATTCCCTTCTGCTTTTACATGCCTCAAATTTAGTTTGTATATTTTTTAAAAAATCCGTATAGGCTTGATCTAGCTCTGGTCAAGGAACTAAAACAAAGAACTACTTATTAAGGATGAAATTTAATAATTTCATAATGATGAAATTTATGGACACTTGAAGTGACAAAATAAAGCACCACAGTTAAAGTGTTGAAGTGAATGTAGATTTGAGGGATAATGTAGATTTAGGACAGTGGTCATTTAACTAGGTGACATTGTATGATAGAGTCTGAGATACTGTCAGGGTGGAAGTTAATCCTAAAAATATTTTGGACTTAGTTATTATACAGAACATAAAAAAGAGGTTGTGGAGATTTGGAATTCCACAGACCCTCTGAGAAACTGAAAAGCATGTTTTGTAACAAGCTTAGTGAAACTTTTACATACCTGGATCTTAGGAAAAAAACTCACATTTTTAAATGACAATTTGATTTCTGAAAAAAAAATACTTAAGCATGCAATGTACCTGATAGATTTAATGGTAAGACCAAAATCTTTCAACAAATAGTAGGCTTCCCCTTCATGTATCCTAAACAAAAGAAAAACTGAAATTAATGAGATAAAATTATTTACTATTAATGTTTATAGCCATAAACTAGGGCTGGTTGAGCCATGGTCACAGAAGATGTTTTTTTTTTTTTCACAGTGTGTGGCTTACAATTGGACAACAGGCTGAGAATAAGTCACTTCTCAGCACTAATACCTTTTTGGAACATCTATGTCACACCACCAAGGCTCAGAGAACATTGGACCATCAAGGCTGGAGGATCTGGACCCAGGAGGGCCTGCATAAAATGCTGTACCAACCAAGGACAATGCATGCAGTTTAGACCTAGCCAATGGACAACACATTTTCCATGGTTGTAGCGAGAGAGGGGACTGCCTCTGACATGAACTCTGGTGCCCCCAATTTGGCCACTGAGGCCTAGTGGCACTCAGAGGAAAGGAAAGCAGCCTATCTGGATGAGACTTGACAGGCCGTGGTCATATGGTGGGGAAGTAGGTCTCCTTCTGTCAGAGGTCTAGGGGAGGGGAATAGGGAGAAAGAGGGAGGGATCATGGAAACAGGAAGATATAATAAGTGAGAGGATAACAATCAAGATGTAGTCTGAATAAATTATTTTTTAAAGTTAAGAGCTGGGTAGGAAGGAAGTACTGTGAAACTCTATCTTCTGGGCATGATTTGACTCATGAACTCACAACAAATAAGGTTGCCTGCACAGGGTCTGATCAAGATCGGGACCATTCATATTAGTCCTGGATGAGAAATAGGCTCACGGAACAACTAGTTCCAAAGGGAGGCACAGGGCCCTACGGGCTGAAGAAAAAGGAGAGTCATTTTTCTTCATTATTGTTGTCACTGGTGAGCTCCCTGTGCTCCAGGAGATAGCTTCATGCTCATGCAAGCAGCCCTGTTAAAACTCATTGGGTCTCAAAATTAAAGCTAAACAACATTAAAGACACAAAAAATGGCAGGCTGACTAGCTGGGGTTAGGGGATACAATTGGGAAGAGATACAAGACATGTGGGGAGACTCATGCTGCTTTACACACAGTTACAAAATTATCAGAGAGTAAGTTTTAAAAACAAACAAAATATTAACTTATTTATTCATAATAATAAACAAGCCTTAATAAACAAAAGTGTTCTAGGTTTCTGAGGAATAACCGAAACTTTTTAGACTTTAACTTAAATAAGGATTGATTAAAATTTTATGTCAACTGTTTGTTTAATTCCTTAGTGTATCTGCCTCTAGATGTATGTGTTTAGCACCTGGACCACTAACTCTCTGTCCAAGGATATTGCCCAGAATATTTCCCTAGAACTGATATCTAGTATGCTTGGCATGACAATTTCTTGAAATGAGGAAAAAACACACATACTGATCTGGCCTAATCTCACAAGGGATTCATGCTTATAGAAGTTAAGCGCATATGTGTTCAGCGGCAATTTTCTTTCTGTCCAAGTTTTATGGGCCACGAGAGTGGATCTTGAGTGTAATTGATACCTATTGTGTGCCGAATTACCTAAATAATGCTTGATCCTGCTTATACTTCTGGCAAGAAGTTAAACATTTGGAGTATAAACTGAGGTCAAGACCTAAATGCCAAACTTTTGCTGCTGAACTAGAAGTAAATTGTGTAGATTATGTCACCATTTTTGTTATCAGTCTGGAAGTGAAAATTTAGTATTCTTGGCATGACTAACCATTTCTTGGAATTATCAGGATAGAACATACCTATTGTCCTGGACTAATCCCATAAGGGATCCATGCTTATAGAAGTCAAGAGCATATGCATTAAGTGGCATTTTTCTTCCTCGATTGTCCACTCTGTCTGGCCAGAGCACTGGGGCTTGTGTGTGATTGATACCAATTGTTTTCAGGATGACCTAAACAAATACAAGTTTTTGAATGGTTATTCACATGGACAGAGGCTTACGACTTAGCACTTGTAGTTATTTCATCATCAATGCCTTTCAAGCACACTCTGTTGATAGAAGAGCAGGTACCTTTAACACACACTGAGACAGTGGATCCTAGAGAGTGGCTTAGCCCAAGCTGTGATGATGACTGTCCCCACCCCCTGCAGCAAGCTGATGGTGATGGCAAGTGCACCTGTCTTGCTGGAATGTAACAAGACTACTAGGAAAGAAAAGCTAATTGGAAAAAAAAATAAAGTCTCCTTAATAATTCAGAAAATACCTTTCCAAGTCTCAGAGAGTCTCAGAGAGGGGGATAAAACAAAAGAATAAAAAGAGTAGAGAAGGGATAAAAAAACAATAAAGAAGAAGAAAGCAAATAAGTAGCTTATTTGTCTGTGTCTGTTCATTTCTGCAAGCCCTGCCTTATATGATCAGTGGGGTTAGTGTCACTGTAATCTGGCCCCCAACTACAGTCTAGAGTGGATTGTGAGTCATGGGTAGAAGATTTGAATATTTTCATATTTATATTTCCTTATAACCCATATAATCTACACCCAAGAGAAAGTTGCACACATGTGCCAGACATTAATACCAACCCTATTTGTAGCAACAAAGAATTAAAAACATACCAAACATTGACAGAAGACAGAGTAATACATAGTTCTATATTATGACATATTGTGGTATGTGGAAAATAAATTAGAGCCTCATATCTAATGTGGATGAATCTTACAGACATAAAACTAAACATGAGAAAAGATACTTATATGAGACTATAATTAACCATTCCTTCACTTTTGGAAAATAAATCAAAAGCATAAATAAAATACCTTTTTTTTTTTTTCAGAAGATTTTTGAATTTTGGGGTAACTTCAGTGGAACACAGGAAATGAAATAAAGAAGATACTTATGTGTCCTCAGTTCACAGGGACCCACTGTGTGCCTACTCTTCATAAGCCATTTAGAATCATTAGAATGTAACATTGAACCACAATAAATAATACAAGCGAAAATTTAAGAGACTAAAAATTATGCTGTGGGGCATGGTGGCACATATCTGTAATTCCAGCACTCTGGGATGCAGAGGCAGGTAGATCTCTGTGAGTTCCAGGCCAGCCTGGTTTACAAAGTGTGTTCAGGATAGCCAAGACTCCTCAGAGAAACCTTGTCTCAAAACAAAAAAAAAAAAAAAAAAAAAAAAAAAAAAAGCAAAACAACAACAAAATGCTAGTAAGACAAATATACATAAAGTGAAATGGGCCAAGCAAAAAAAAATAGACTCTAATCAACTAATATGAATCAAAATACCTATGCCAGTTGCTTCAAAAATGGAAGAAAGAGAAGCAGAAACTGTTTCATTGAACTCTGTGGGCAACAAGCATGAGTGGGAATGAATTCTAGTATACGCCTAGGTCTCTTCTAATTGACCCTGTCTTTGCAGCAATGGAAAACAGATTTTCTTGTCTATTCTCATTGTATCACCACCCCTCAGAATTACTATGGAAATATTATATGTAAAAAGGAAATAAAAATGATTGTTACATTTCTTAAATTGAGTCAACTACATAATACATGGAAAGGGGAATTATTATGCTCTCCCCCTCTCTTTCCTCTTCCTCCTTCTCCTCCTTTTTTTCATGAAAGAGGACCACACTGTAGCCCTGCCTGAAGCTCATTATGTAATTCTTAAATTTCTAGAACTCTTCCTCTTGGGAAAGGAAAACTATAGTGCTTAAATTTTAATTATTTTCTCAGTCTCTTGCCTACCAGTTAGTTGCTTAAAGATATCCATACCAATTAAAAAAAAAGAAATCAAAACTTTAAAAATTTACTTTTCTTTCTATGAGAAGTATATTTTTCCATCATCTATATGCTGCTGGAGTTCCACAGTGTCAGTAGCATCTAACATAAGACACCACTCACCATGGAACAAAAGCCCCCACAGAGACTAACTAATAAACATCACTTTTTACTTACATCATTTGCAACTTCTGGATGAAGCAAATCCACATCAAAGTTTCCAGACAGACAGACAAATGGTGAGACTGCCCCCCTTCCTTCCATGCAGTTCATCAAGTGAGACACAAGTGGAGAGTCTTCACATTCCTTGCCTGTGAATTCTGAACAGAATAAGTTGAGATAGATCCATTCTTTTTTAAATTCTTGTTATTTGAGCTTCTTGTTTGTTTGCTGGTTTGTATGTTTGAGACAAGGTCTCATTATGCATCACTAAGAGGCCTAGAATTCTCTTTATAAGGCCAGGTTGATTATAGTGGTCCTCCTGCCTCTGAATGCTGGAATTAAGGCAGGCTCCACCATGCCTGGAAGATTCATTTTTAGATCCAGCCACAGTGACAAGCCTTATTTCCTTGCATAAGAGATAAGCCATGCTAATAGGGAAGTCATTGAACCTAGAGGGGACCATATCATAATGAAGACTGAATTGGTATACCATATACAGCCTAGCAAGTTTGTGATGGGTATACAGCTAGTATCACTATTGCAAAATATGTACTACAACTTTTGATCAGTCAAAAGTTAATTGAACTAGAAATTTATCTAAATCTCTTACATTTAGAAAAATTTCCCCCACTGAATTCATACTTAGCCTTAGAATCCTCTCAGACATAGGGTTCTCTCCAGACAGGTACTAACAATGAGCAACTTTGCTTAGCTTTCCTGATCAGACAAGACTGGGCATGGTCAGAGTGGTGTGGGAGTAGACTAAATATGGTATTCTAAGTGTCTGCTAACAGTAGGTTTGGAAATGGTTATAAGAATATGTATATTACCCATTGCTATTTTTAAAATACTCTAGGTCATAGAATCAAGGTAGATTCTGGTGTGTCACTGAGGCAGAGTACCCACCTGCTCCCATTTCACATGCCCTATGAGCTGTGTGCTCACCATCACTACCTGCTCTTGTTCATGCTGCCCCTACATTTTAAAGTCCAAGAGGATACAGACTCCACTTCCTTGAATTTCCCTAATTGAAGATGTTAAGGTACAGCGAATCACAGACATTTCTCCCTAACCCATAACCCTAAGCACTATATCAGGCTGTGGCTTTTGTTTCCTGTTTATTATCTCTTAGAAGACTTCCATCTATTGGTTATGGATAAGAACAATAAAAGCAAACCATTTTACCATTATACTAATCCCTACTTCAGGATATTGATGTGCACTAATCATTTAAATGTAATCATCTGAAGTTCAATAATACTAAATGATACTATTCTCTATCTTAAGTACATTGATAAAGCAAGGACATGATTACTGCATCGCTTGCCCTAATTCCAGAGGTAAGAATTAGCATAGTCAGGGAATCTACCCAAGTCTGTAACAAGCAACATCAAGCCTCTCCCAAAAAGTACTCATAGAATTCCTCCTGTTTCTCTTGTCTTGGACACCCTTGCTTAGTCTTCTAGAACTAACCCCTGAGTCAGCCCTCAATCAAAACTGTTTTAAATGATTCAGTTTTGTATTAGTTTTATTCCCCACTGCCTTTTTAACTGTCAATCACCAACTTCCTTCCTTTTTTAAGCAGAAAGAACCAAATTATTCTAAGGCAGGCTGACCTTTCTAGAGTGTCAGCCTTCAGAGATAAACATAGTACAATTGGAGCCCTGCCACTGACCTGCATCCCTAACATCCATCTGAAATGTCCATGGATAAGATTACTACTAAATTGCCCCATGGTGGAACTAAAATATACTTACCAATTTTTGACAAGGGGAGTTGATACTCCTGTTTCATATCAGCCAATTGGGACACAATTAGCAGAAAAGAAGCAAAGTCCTCTGACACTTGCATGTTGTACTCAAGCAAGGCGTCTCTGAAGTCCTCAGGGAGATCATCAAGGAACACCTAGAACCAAAGGGTTTTCAGAGAGAGTTCAATCCAGGCCTCAAAACCAGAATAATAAAACCACATAGTATATTCTGGTGTTTTCAATAAAGCCAGTTTTTTTTTCTTTTCTTGGTTGAACTCAGATTTAAATTTTGTTTCTTATTTTCACTTGTAAAAATAAATATTCTACTCATAACATTTATTCTGAAGCAACTGAATCAAAAGGACTTTTTTAAAATTAGAAGAGTGACCTCAGATGCCTTTGGACTCATGAGTCATTTGAAAGGATCTAGGGACAACTTTGCAGAGCAAGGGAGATAAAACATATTTGCAGGCTTGGAATAGACTGCCTCTAGTTGAGAGGTTTTCAAACCCTCACTTGTAGTTGCTATGCTAACACTGTTAAATATTTTCAATCTGAACACATGAAAGTTCTCTATCTCTACTTTTCTTTTTTCTTTTTGTAGTTTTTTTTTAAATATAGTAAACTACAACAAAGAAAGCATACCCTGACAAAACACCTTCATTTAAGACCTTTGGACTTGAGTAACTGTGAAGAAAAGAATTCTGCCTTTGTCAGCCATGCCATCACTGCTATATCAGAAACTCACATTATCATATGATGAAAAGACCCAACTCAAAGCACCAAAAAGATAAGGGGTGCTACAATTGATCCCATGCATATAAATGCAACTGTTTTAATTAAATAGACAAATGCACCATTTCCAAATTGACCAAGCCAGATGAAAATACTAAAGTTGAAAAACTGTTTTAAAGATTTACACTCTAGGAGTTAAAGGACAGTTTCCCAGATGACTTGGCAACACTTTCCGACAGATTGCACTGTGACATACAGTCATAACTCCAGACACACACTCAACAGTCTGGGTGGCTTTTAGACTTAAATATATAATTACCTACACTGTGTAATATGTGCAGATGCTTTCCATTGCATTTTTTTGAAGTAAGGTCTCTCACCATATCTGTACTTCTTCATTAGGCTATCTGGCCCCACAGAGGTCCAAGAATACATGCCTTTGCCTCTTCAGCTCTTGGAACACAATGTGTTTCACTAGGCACATCTCACCAACTAAGACACCTTCCCATCCCCGTACACCTGTTCATTAATGCTTTACTTTGATGCAACCAACTAAAGACATGAATGTACTTTCATCCTATTTATCCTTAAGGCATGTAAACTTGGAATAGATTCACAGGAGGACTTTTGAATTACAGATAAATGTTACAGTTTCCAAAATGAGCAGAGTAGTGTATAAAATACAATAACTATCCTATATTGATAAAATCCTATTACTGCTGAGATGTTTTTCATGGAAACTGTGTACTATTATTAAGTCATTTTAATAGAAGGTTTCACCTTTGATTGACAAAACTTGATGTTAGCATCTTGGAACTTGGCTGGAATATATCTTCTTCCAAAAAGATGTGCCAATACTAAAACCAGATTTTCCATTATATCCTCAGAAAAGCGTTTTGGATCTGTACAAAACATATGTTTCATGTCACATGTGTAAAAAGGGATTATATAATTTTTCACATTTAAATTAAATGTTGTGGTTTATTTCATAGCAAGTGTAGATGATCTTCAGCTGCAGGTGTTTCTCCTCTAAGCATTTTTAGTTCCAATTTTACCTTCAATAATATCCTTGACTTTCCAACTACAAATTACCTAATGCTCTCATATAGCCTTTGATCACTTTGACCCATCTCCCAGTGAATGACCAAATTTATGTTGTCTCTCGTGGTTAGTGTTCTATTGCTGTGAAGAGACACAACAACTATGGCAGCTATTATAAAAGAAAGCATTTAATTGGGCCTTGTTTATAGTTTCAGAGAGTTATTCCATTATCGACATGGCAAGAAGCATGATTGTCACAGACATAAGGACAAGGCATGGAGGCTTTGCTTAGCAAAGTTTCAAAGACATAGACTGCCCAGCATGATCCTTAGACATCCAAAACAGTTGTTGAAGCTTTGCTTGACAAAATTCCAATGATCACAGGCTGATCACTACTGCTCTCAAATATTATGTATAGTCCAGGTGTAATTTGCCTAAAAACTACTTGGAATTTTATTTTTTCTTCCTAAAACCATCTTTCTCTCTAGTTCCCAGCCCTATTGAAATTTACACTGGAAAACTTTTCCCCCAAAAAAAATGTTGAAAGAAGGCATCTGGCCAAGGTGTTAAACAATGAGTCTTCACATTGATTTTTTAGGACAGCCAAGCAGAAACTTCTTGAAAGAAAGTTAGGACTTTGATATAACAGTACCCATCTAGATACTGTTAGCTGTAGAAAAGTTTCTTTAGAATTTGTTTTGAGAGCTATAGAAGGTGGGCTTGGAATGTCATGCTTTACAGATATTTTGCAATAGAACCCCTTAGCAGTTAGCCTAGGCTCGGATAAAGACATCTATTGGTTTGGGACTGGGTGTAAAAGTTTTTTGTGTTAAAAGCATTTGGTTTCAAGCTATGTTGCTATGGCAATCATGTAAACTTGATGGTTTCAGCCTGGGGAAACTTATGAATAAACTTTCATGAGTATTGTTTAAGAAATAATAATTAGGTCGTGCTGACCACTTCTTGTAAATTTACTGATTTTTGCTGTATGTATTATTGAAAGTTATATATAACTGCTTATATTTCTTTGGTAGATTATGTTCTTGATATGTTGATTTTTTTTCAAGGCTCTATGGAATGTAAAAGGTGAGAAAATCATGATTAATCTGTAATGAAAAAACTGAATTTCACTTTAAATAAAGTACTGGGGTTGGCCCAAGGAGACAAGGAAAAAACAGAAGAAAAAGTTCTATGGGCTACAAGACCTTTCAGTTTGCACCACATTTATGTATGGGACAATATTTATTTTCTCTTCCATTCCTCAACGTCTCCTCAACAACTAGTTCCTTTTGCTAGTTGTTCAACCAAATAGTTGATTTCCCTTAACCAGCTGTTCACTGTCTGCTCAATTTTCCCTACCTAAGAACCACCAAGACTCTCCCTTCTATCTCTGATCTTGCAACGGGTCTGTGAGACATGGTAACAGTCAGGGAGACATGGTGCTGGAGAAGCAGTTAAGGGTTATACACCAGAATCATACAGGATCAGAAAGAGAGTCACTGGGCCTGGCTTGAGCTTTCAAAACTTCAAAGCCCAGCCCTAGTGACACACTTCCCCAAGAAGGCCACACCTACTCCAACAAGGTGGCATATCATAATCCTTCTCAAGTAGTTCCATGTCTGAATGACCATGCATTCAAACATATGAGCCTGTAGGGGCCATTTCTATTTAAACCACCATGTAGATCCTGATACTTTAACTGCTGTTTGCCAGGCTAATGAGGAGCTGCATTGTATCCATCTGCAGCATTTAATAATTTAGACACTGCTCACCACTGCAGTGTCTTTTCCCCCATACACCTATGGATATTGGTGAACAAAATATCCATAAAATTCTGCTGTTATAATTTAAAATCCTTACCACTGTTCTGATAAAAAGAACTTCACATCAACTTCCTAAATTATTGTAAATTTAATCAAAATATATAATATTTTAAACAAATGCTTTTCAAAGTTTAAGATGTGAGTTTGAAATAAATTCTCTAATATGGATATATTTAAATCTTTCTTAGTTACATTTTTTCATTTATTCTACTATATGAATCTATTCCTTTTCATATTGAATTTAAATCAAGCATTGATTTTTTTTAAGTTCAAAACATCAGTATTATCACATCTATATCATGTACTCAATTAACTCAAGTAATTTAAAAGTCCTTTCTTGACAATTAGAAAAGACTGAGTTGATAATATGGCAAATGAATCACCTAATTCCTCTTACCTCCCTGCTTTGAAACATTCTCCTTTCTTCTTCCTTATTCCCTGTGCCTTTATATGTCTTAAAATTCAATTTATTAGTTATTTTATGGTACTTCAAAGGGGCTTTTGAAACCTCAAACCCCACCCCAAGTGACACACTTCCACCAAAAAGGGCACACTGCCTAATCCTTTCAATTAGTGCCATTTCCTGCTGATCAGGTATCAAATCTATGAGCCTCTAGGTTTCAAACCACCATATTTTACTTCTTGGTCCTTTAGCTATGTCATAATGCAATATGAATTTAGTCCAACTTCAAAAGTTCCCATAGTCTATTGCAGTCTCACCATTGATCCAGAACTTTACTCTCTGACATATTTTTTGGGTAAGAACAGAAAATTCTTTGCCAAAATATCACAAAAACAATCTCTAGGACACTTACTAATACTCTTCTCCTCTGAAACCTGATGAGCTGGGCTGTCATAATCTACCTTGCTCTCGTACCACCATCCTCCCTGCTCCTACTAGTATGGCCCTATTAGACCCACTTAAAATGCTCAACAACTTCCCTAGTCCAAATCCCACGTTTCACTCACAAGCAGCATAATCAGGCCTGACAAAGCAATACCACACTTCTGGTACCAATTTCCGTCTTGGTTACTGTTCTATTGTTGGGAAAAGACATCACGACCATGACAACTTTTATAAAAGAAAGCATTTAATTGGGACTTCCTTATATTTCCATAGGTCTAATATGTTATCATTATGGTGGGGAGTATGGTGACACTCAGGCAGACGTTGTACAGTAGAGTTCTACATCAGATCCACAGCAGGAAGAGAGAGACTCTAAACTTGGAAACATCAAAGCCCACTTCCCAGTGGCATACTTCCTACAACAAGGCTACACCTCCTAATCCTTTCAGATAGTGCCACTATCTGGTGAGTGAGCCTATGGAGGTCATTCTCATTCAAACCATCACAGCCTGTCTCACCTATTCAACAATCGCTTGTGACATCTCAATGCCTAACAACAAAATATCCAAAACTAAACTCAAAGATAACCTGCCTCCACTCAGACAGAGCCACAGTTCCCTTGAGTCACTGCATTCCAGCTACACAACCACACTTTCAGTTGCCTGAAATTATTTCTTTTAATATGAATTTTAACTATGGGTTGTCATGAAAAGCAAAGCATTTCCATCACCTAGTGACAGAATACCAAGTGAGAGACATTGAAGCTACCATGTACTGGGTAATAACACAATATTAAGCACAAGTATTATAAGAAGTCAACATTTATTTCAGAGATACTCTGCAAAGAATTTATTTTGAAACCTAAAATTCAAAGATTTTTTTCCATAAAAAACTGTATGGGATTTATTTTTAAATATTTTGTGCAAAATGGACTAAAATTAATATGTATCATTTGACATAATTACATAATTAATTCAATATCAGTTACTGACCTATACTATATAATTATGTGCAAAGACCATAGTGTTGCACATATGTTCACACATGTTAACAGTGATCATCTGTGCATAGAATTTTGAATTTTATATTTTAACAATGCTTTCTTATGCTGTTATTGAAAACTGATCATATGTTATATTTAATTACAAGAAAATGTTTTATAATTATTGTATAGTATTCAATGTGTTCTGAATCCTAGTGGCAATGCACTTTTCAAGTTATGACTTGCAATAGTAAATATTTTAAAATCATTTTCACAAAATAGAACCTCTATTAATAATTAACTTCATTTTATCTTATTTGGAAACCTACAATTTGTATATATAATTATCATATTCATTTTTATTGTTCAACTTTTAGTTTAAATGCATAATAATAAGACTTGCAAGCATACATTTTTATACTTAACTGATACTCTCTTATGTGACTGTTGAATAAATGTTTTTTGAAGTAATATTTTTCAATAAATCTGTTAATTTTTCCCAAAATGGTAAGAATATATATTTTTATATTTTATATGTAATACATATTTGTTTTTATATATGATTTATATATATATGTAAAAATACATATTACATATATCTATAACATTATATTAATATAATTTTGATGAAACACAGACACACAGACAACCCAGTCCTCAAACTTACCTCTACTAGTTGGCTGACAAAGTTTATGGAAAAGACCTTTTACAAGAAAGCTGACAAAAACCAAATTAGATGGTTCATGATAATGTAAATGTGATACAAGGCCAGCAAACCCTGTAGGATTGCCTTCTTGATCTATATATCCCTAAAAAAACAAAAATAATTTGTTAGTTTGGCTCAACGCACAGAAATACTGACAAGTATATTATTCATTGTCATTTTAAATAGTACATAATGTTAATAAGATGATAACTATTAACTGGCTCAACTTTAATAATCACATTAATTACAAGTAATAGTACTCATGAGTATTGTCTTCTAAAGATCACAATAATCCAATGTGGTTAAAAACAATAATCTAGGGATGGAGAGATAGTTCAGCAGTGAGGAGCACTTCCTGTTCTTCCAGAGCACCTGAGCTCAGTTTTCCAGAATCCACACAAGCAGAGACAGAGGAAAGGGAGAGAGGAAGGGAGAAAGAGAGAGAGGGAAGGAGGGAGGGAGAGAGAGAGAGAGAGAGAGAGAGAGAGAGAGAGAGAGAGAGAGAGAGAGAGAGAGAAATTGGCTCCTACCTCTTTCACCAGGAACTGCAAACAGTATAAGAAGTAAAGCTTTAATGTCTCTGTGGTTCGGGGTTTTTTGAAGGATAACAATGAGTGTTTCAGCACTGACAGTGCCTGCAAAGACAAGCATGTTGATTTAGCAGCGTTAACTGAATGAAATTTCTTTAAAAGAAATAAAATAGGTTAAATTACATATCACACAGTATAGATATATCACATACCATATATATATGTGTTTGTGTGACATATCTACATATGTGACATACATATCTATATATATGAGATACCACATATATGATGAAATATATATTCACTATATATAATATATACATATGTATATGTGCATATATGTGTATATATTATATATAGTGAATTTTAAGGTCTGTACCCTTAAAGTGTAGTGAAACATTGTATGTGCCCCCTTTACTACCAAATGCTGTCTCCCCTGAGTGCAGCACACAAGGAAAAAAGGGGTGGCTCCTTTTGTGTCCTTGGTCACCCGCTATATAGGATATGAATAATATCATAAAACACAGCATCATTATACACAATTCAATTAGATTTAATGCAGTTTCTTTAATTATATAGCACATCATCTAACTTAGCACATATTTCCTTTAACACACAAAAGAGAACTGTGGCAGTTTGAGTGAGACTGACTTCATAGGTTCATATGCTTGACTACTTGTTCCCTAGTTTATGGAACTGCTTGGAAAGCTTGGGAAGTGTCAGCTTTAAGTTGTTAAAGTCCCATGACATTTCCAATTAGCTCTCTGGCTGTACCCTGGCATGCAGTCTCAGGATGTGAGCTCTGGCCACTACTCCAGTGCCTGCCTCCCTTCCCTGCTTCTGCCCTGATGGTCTAGATTCTAAAGTCTGGAGTAATCTGCTGTTCCTTGCTTTGGTCATGGCCACATTACATCAACAGAAAAGTGACTAAGATAAGCACATAAAACCAAACTGTAATAAACAAAACTTTTTCCAAACAATCTGAGAATCAAGGACACTGCAGTTTTAGAGACCGCAGTCTTGTAGAGGGGGAAAGGCTAGGCATATTATTCTGTATCTGCAATATTAGTGACAAAGAAGTAGAGGAGTTTGGCTAAAGCCAAAAAAAAAGTGAAAATATTGTTTTGTTTTCAGTGCCATGCAGCATCGTTGTGTGTGTGCAGCATTCAACTTCTCTGTAAACTATCTGTGAGTTCGTAATAAAAACAATCGCTCAGAGGGAATCTTGTCTGCCCTTAGGTTGGAAAGTTCACAGAATTCAGGATGAATCTCAGCAATCTTTTTAAAAACAACAAAAACATGGGGAAAAAACTATTATAATTTTCATTGTGTGTATTCATGTGTGTGTGTGTGTGTGTGTGTGTGTGTGTGTGTGTTTGGGCAGTACATGCAAGCACTCAAGGAATCGAGAAGAGGACATCAGACCTCCTAGGTCTGGAGTTACAGGCTGTTGTGAGACACAGTATGGATGCTGGGAACTGAACTCAGGTCCTCTGAAAGAACCATGCATGTTCTCAACACCTTGGCCATATCCCAAGCTACTGCTTACTTAAGTCCAATATACTTAATGTTATGACAGAGGGAAAAAGAAAAGATGTGGCCTTTCCATCTCTATACAGTGGGTTATGAAGGGAACCAAAAGTTGCCTTTATTATTGCCGCTTACTTCTTGTGTGCTGGAACACCAGGAGGCAGCATGTGAAAAACAGCAAAGCAGGAAGGCAGCATAGGAGAGGAACTAACTGTGATTCAGTGTCCTAATGGTACGGGACTTATCATTAAAGTCATTGTAGCATGGTGTGTTAGAACCTTCACTGCTATCACAAAATGTATGAAAAGAACAATTTAAATGAGAAACAATTTATTTTTGGCAAATGGTTTTAAAAGTAGTGTCAGTACATAGATTGCCTGGCTCCCTGCATTACACTGGGTCTACCATGAAGATGCTGCTCACCTCACAGCAAGCCTGCACTGAAAGATTTTCTCTTTCTTCAACTCTTGTTCTGTCAAGGACCTCAGCACCCTGGATGATGTCACCACATTTGAAATCATGGCTATACCCATGCAAAATGAATTCTCTGGAGAGGGGTCCATGGTTGCCCCAGAAGTAGAGTATAATTAAAGTCTACTCTAGTGCTACTGAAAAATGAGCTGATCCAGACACAGTGGCACATGCTTGTAATTCCAGTGCTCAGGAGGTGGAGACAAGAGAATCAGGAATTCAAGCTCATCCTCAACTTTGTAGTGAGTTCAGAGGCAGCCCAGACTACATGAGACCCTGTATCAAACAATGGTAAAATGAACAGAACTGGCAAAGATCGAAGTCAGTAATTCAAAGGACAAATGTTATGCACTCTCACAATAAGAAATGTCATTGAGAAAAAGGAGAAATGGGACTTCCAATATGAAAAAAACATGACTAAATTGAATAAAAGGAAGCAATTGACAAAAATATAATTTAAGGGTTTTTTGTTTGTTTGTTTTTTGTTTTTGCTTTTGTTTTTTTTTACTCAAAACTATAAAATGGATGGAGTGAGTTGTACATGTGGCTGATGTGGAGAATATATGTAACCTCCCAAATGTAAAAACAAGCTATATGAGGATCTCAAGAATCTTCCCTAGAGTTCAGTCCTGTGGATGTAATTTTTGCTGATTTACAAACTTGGACTTGGATTATTGGACCTTGAAGATCTTGTACACATGCTTAAGAAAGTTTTCTGGAGAGAGAGCAAGATGGTGGCGCCTATCATGCACTTTATCTGATCTACGGCACAGAGACCAGGGACCAGACTGGGAGCCACAGACTGCAAGAACTGGAGAACGCTAGGTGAGTGGGGTCCCACACAAAGCAGAACACTGGCGGGTCTGACCTCAGGTCAACAAACAGCCCATGAAGGATCTGAACCCACTCCACAGACTCTGGACCAGAACCTACCTGCTAACTGCAGCCAGCCTGTATAGCCTGAACACAGGGTGTGGGGCAGTGGAACATCAGAGCTCCTGGCATGAAGAAGTCTCAGGGAAACAGGTGAATTCTGTCCTCAGTCCCCCCCCCACCTGCCCCACACCAGTCTACTAAGAGGCTACCAGGAAGCCCAAGCAGATATGAACACCTTGCCCAGCAACAGTGAGCACGCGGTCTGAATGGGACAAGACAGGAGCCAGGCTGATGACTGCAGTGGACTGAGCCAGCAAAATTGGGCAGATAGAACCAAACCTGTCCACTTTCCATGGCCCGGCAGTGTCTCCCACACTCTTGGGAGAAGTTGGACAGTCTTGATGGGTCTGGATGGGGGTCTGAACAGCAGCCAAAACTCAGTGGCACTGAACCACCAAAGACTCACTAACTAGACTGGTCCGCTACTTAGACTGGTTCAGGTGGGAAGTTGATCATGGGCCACAGAGGTCTGGGCCTGCACAATTGGGCAGATAAAGCCCAGCCTGGCCATTCTTCATGGCCCAGCAGGGTCTCCCATGCTTTTGGGAGAGGCTGGACAGCTCTGAGGGGGCGGGGCAGAGGTCTGAACTGTGGCCACTACTCAGAGGGACTGAACGGCCAAAGGTGCAGTATCTAGACTAGTCAGGACAGGAACCTGACTGTGGGTCACAACAGTCAGGGCCTGCACAATAGGGCAGATAAAGCCCTGCCTGGCCAGTCTACATGGCCCAGCAGGGTCTGCCAAGCGCTTGGGAGATGCTGGACAGCCCTGAGAGGTTAGGACAGAAAATTAAACAGTGGCCCCAAAACAGGGAGAAGGCACCTCTGATGACTCAGTCAGGAGCCTAGGGTGTAGAGCAAAATCTCCTGGAGTGGAAACCAGGTCACCTGTCTGTTTCAGGGAAGAACTCCCTGATACCCACAGGAAAGGGCACAAACATATAATTACTCAACAACTATCCACTCTCAACGACCAGTGAAGGAAAGCAGAAGCTACCTCCCAATATCAAAGATAGCAAGATGACTAAAGAACAGCATAAGAACACAAACCACACATACACACACACACACACACACACACACACACACACACAATCGGCTGCTCCAGATCCCAGCTATCCCAAAGAAAACAACCCTGAAAACTCAAACACAATCAAAATACAAGAAAATGACCTTAAATCCTTGGTAATGAAGATGATGATGGAAGAAATGAATAAAATCTGTAAACAAATATAGGAAGATGCAACCAAACAGATTGAAGACATAAAAGGCACTGGAAGAAATGCAGTGAAATACAAACACACAGATGAAGGAAATCAATAAAACAGTTCAAGATCTGAAGATGAAATTGGAACCAATGATAAAGGCATAAACAGAAGAAAACAGGGATAAAAAGGCCTTAGAGAAGAAAGCAAGTAACACAGAGGTGATCTCCAACAGAATCCAAGAGATGGAGGAATAAATCTTGAGACCAGAACATACAATCGTAGAATTTGAAGCAACCATCAAAGAAAATGCTAAATCTGAAAAATTCCTGACACAAAACATACAAGAAATCAAGGATACCATGAAAAGATGAAACTTCAGAATAATAAGCATTGAAAAATAGAGAAGATACCCGACTCCAAGGCCCAGAAAATATCTTCAACAAAATCATAGAAGAAAATTCCCCAATTTAAAGAAGGAGATGCATATAAACATACAAGAGGCCTACAGAACACAAAATAGAATAGACCAGAAAAGAAAATCTTCCTTCACATAATAATAAAATCGCAAAATATACAGACCAACGAAAAATGTTAAAAGCCACAAGAGAAAAAGGCCAAGTAACATGTAATGGCAAAACTATCAGAATTACACCTGATTTCTCAGCAGAGACCATAATAGCCAGAAGGGCCTGGACAGAGGGCCTGCCAGCCCTGAGAGAACACAGATGCAAGGCCAGATTAGCATACCCAGAAGAACTATCAATAACCATTGATGGCGAAAATAAAATATTCCATGACAAAAACAAAACCAAACAGTATCTATCCACAAATCCGCCCTTATAGAAGTTACTAGAAGAAAACCTCCAAACCAAAGTGACAAGCTACAACCAAAACTACACAGGAAATAGATAACTATACAATTGCAAAAGCATAACCATGCAAACACTCTACTGCAACCAACATCAAAAACAAGGGACCTAACAGTCACTGGTCATTAATATCCCTCAACATCAATGGTCTTAATTCTCTAATAAAATAGCACAGACTAACTGAATGGATGCATAAACAAGATCCAAGCTCTTCTGCATTCAAGAAACGTACCTCAGCCACAAGGAGAGACATTACCTCAGGGTAAAAGGCTGTAAAAAGGTATTCCAAGCAAACAGACATAAGAAACAAGATAGTATAGTCATTTTAATATCTAATAAAATATATTACCAACCAAAATTAATCAAAAGAGATTTCATACTCACCGAATATAAAATCAACCAAGATGACATCACAATTCTGAACATCTACACTCCAAATACAAGGGTACCCACATTTGTAAAAAAAAAATAATGTTAACAAAGCTTAAAACACACATTGATCCCCACATATTAATAGTGAGAGGCTTCAATATCCCACTTTCACAAAGGACAGATCAGTGACACAGAAACTAAACCAAGAAAGAAGGATACTGACCAACGTCATGAATAATGGATCTAAGAGATATCAATGGAACTTTTTACCCTAACAAAAAGGGTTATACTTTCTTCTCAGCACCCCATGGAACCTTCCCCAAAATTGTTTGTATAGTAGGTCACAAAGCAAGCCTCAACAGATTCAAGGAGATTGAAATAATACTTTATAGCCTATCAGATCACCATGGTCAAAAGCTGGACTTCTACAACAACAGAAAATTCCAAAAGCCTACACACACACAGAAACTAAACAACTCTCTACTTAATGATATCTGGATCAGGGAGGAAATAAAGAAAGGAATTAAGGACTTCCTGAAATTCAATGAAAATGAAAGAACAATATAACCAAATCTGTGGGACACATTGAAAGTGGTGGTAAGAGGAACATTCATAGCACTAAGTGCCTTTATAAATAAATTAGAAACATCCCATATAAATACCTTAATGACACATCTGGAAGCCCTAGGAAAAAAGACACAGAAACACACAAGAGGAGTAAATGTCTGGAAATAATAAAACTCAGGATTGAAATAAATAAATTAGAAACAAAGAGAAAAATTCACAGAATCAACAATACCAGAAGCTGGTTCTTTGAGAAAATCAACAAGATAGACAAACCATTAGACAAACAAATTAAATACTCCTATTCTCCTATAGAAATAGAAGCAGTCATTAGTAGTCTCCTAACCAAAAACAGCCCAGGGCCAGATGGTTTCAGAGCAGAATTCTACCAGGCCTTCAAAGAACAGCTAATACCGGTACTCTTCAAGCTACTCCAAAATATAGAAATGGATGGAACATTACCAAACTCATTCTATGAGGCCACAGTCACGTTAATACCTAAACTCCACAAAGACAGAACAAAAAAGAGAATTTCAGACAAATTTCTCTTATGAACATTGATGCAAATATACTCAATAAAATACTTGCAAAACCAATATAAGAATACATCAAAGATATCATTCACCGTGACCAGGTAGGTTTTATTCCATGCATGCAAGGATGGTTTAATATATGAAAATCTATCAATGTTATCCACTATATAAACAAACTGAAGAAAAAAACACATGATCTCCTTAGATGCAGCAAAACCTTGAACAAAATCCAACACCCATTCATGTTTAAAGTTTTGGAGAGATCGGGGATAAAAGGCACATACCTCAATACAATAAAGGCTATATATAGCAAGCCAATAGCCAACATCAAATTAAATGGAGAGATACCCAAGGAAATTCCTCTAAAATTGGGGACCAGGCAAGGCTGCCCACTCTCTCCATATCTCTTCAATATAGTTCTTGAAGTTCTAGCCAGAGCAGTAAGACAACAACAGGAGATCAAGGGTATCCAAATGGGAAAAGAGGAAGTCAAATTATTCCTATTTGCAGACGATATGATAGTGTACATAAGTGACCCCCATAATTCCAACAGAGAACTTCTACACCTGAAAAACACCTTCAGCAAAATGGCTGGATACAAAACTAACTCAAAAACGTCAGTAGCCCTGCTGTATACAAATGGCATTCATGCAGAGGAAGAAATTAGGAAAACTACACACTTCGTGATAGCCACAAGCAATATAAAATATCTAGAAGTTACTCTAACCAAACAAGTGAAGGACTCGTTAGAAAAAAAATCAAAACTCTGAATAAAGAGATCGAAGATGACATCAGAAGATGGAAAGATCTCCCTTGTTCATGGATCAGGACAATTAACATAGTAAAAATGACCATCTTACCAAAAGCAATTATACATTCAACGCAATCAAGAATGAAAATACCTACCCAATTTTTTAAAGGCATAGAAAGATCAATTCTCAAATTCATATGAAAAAAAAACCAGAATAACTAAAACAGTCTTATACAATAAAAGACCGTCCAGAGGATTCTCCACACCTGATCTCAAGCTATACTATAGAGCAACAGTAATTAAAACAGAATGGTGCTGGCACAGCAATAGGCAGGTTACTCAATGGAATTGAATAGAAGACCCAGAAATGAATCTACACACATATGGTCACTTGATATTTGACAAAGAAGCCAAATCTGTTCAATGGAAAAAGGATAGCATCTTCAACAAATGGTGCTGGTCTAACTGGATGTTTATATGTAGAAAAATGAAATTAGACCATATTTATCACCATGCACAAAAATCAAGTCCAAGTGAATTAAAGACCTTAACATAAAATGAGAGACACTAAATCTGTTAGAAGAAAAAGTAGATAACAATTGAGATGTAATATAAATAAATTAATAAAATATATATTTTTTTAAAAAAAAGAAAAAGTAGGAAAAAGCCTGGAACACATTGGCACAGAAGACATCTTCCTGGACAAAAAACCAATAGCCCAGGCTTCTAAGGTCAACAATTAATAAATGGTACCTCATGAGGCTGAGAAGCTTCTGCAAGGCAGAAGACACTCAACAGAACAAAGCAACAGCCTATAGACTGGGAAAAGATCTTCACCAACCCTACATCTGACAAAGGTCTAATATCCAAAATACATAAAAAGCTCAAGAAATTAAACATCACCAAACCGAAAAACCCAATTAAGAAATGGGGCTTAGAACTAAACAGAGAATTCTCAACAGAGGATTACCAAATGTCTGAGAAACACTTAAAGAAATGCTCAACATATTTAGTCAACAGAGAAATGCAAAACAAAATGACTCTGAGATTCCATCTTACACCCATCAGAATGACTACGATCAAAACTTCAAGTGACAGCACATGCTGGTGAGGATGTGGAGAGAGGGGAGCACTCCTTCATTGCTGGTGGGAATGCAAACTTGTACAACCACCTTAGAAATGAATATGGTGCTATTTCAGAATAGTGGGTATAGGGCTACCTCAAGACCCAGCTATTCCACTCCTTAGAATATACCTAGAAGTTGCTCCACCACGCAACATGGACATATGCTCAGCCATGATCATAGCAGCCTTATTTGTAATAGCCAGAACCTGGAAACAACCTAAATGTCCCTCAGTAGAAGAATGGATTAAGAAACTGTGGTACGGCCGGGCGTGGTGGTGCATGCCTTTAATCCCAGCACTCGGGAGGCAGAGGCAGGCGGATTGCTGTGAGTTCGAAGCCAGCCTGGTCTACAAAGTGAGTCCAGGATGGCCAAGGCTACACGGAGAAACCCTGTCTCGAAAAAACAAAAAAAAAAAAAAAGAAACTGTGGTACATTTACACTATGGAATACTACTCAGCTATTAAAAACAAGGAAATCCTGAAATTGTGGGCAAATGGATGGAACTAGAAATGATCACACTGAGTTAACCCACACTCAGAAAGACTCAGATGGTATATACTCACTCATAATTGGACACTAGCCCAACAGGATGTCCCCTGAAAGTCTTCAATTACCAGGAGATTATGACAGATGTGGGGACCTCCTATTGGGACTATAGGTGAGAGAAGTATAGGAAAATGGGGAAATGGAAGATTCCAAAGGGCCTTAGAAACCTACAAGAAGTACACCATGACAGGTAGATCTGGGCCCAGAGGGGTGTGATCAAACTACTGCACCGATCAAGGACAATACATGTGGTAAACATCGAACCCCTACTCTGATCTAGGCAATGAACAGAACATTCTCCACAGTTGTGTGGAGAGTGTGGACTACTCTGACATGAACTCTGGTGCCCCCATATTTGATCACTTCCCCTTGGTGGGGAGGGCCAGTGGCACTCAGAGGAAAGATAGCAGGCTACCAAGAAGAGACTTGATACCCTATGAGCATATACAGGGGGAGGAGGTCCCCCTCAGTCAGAGTAGGGAGAAAACAGGATGGAGCAAGGGATGGGAGGATACAAGGGATGGGATAACAATTGAGATATAATATGAATAAATTGATAAAATATATTTTAAAAATAAAAAGAAATATAATTTAAAAAAAGAAACCCAAGTAAAATAGGTTTTAAAAAGAAAAAAAACTCTAGATGTAAGCATGTATGTGTGTGAAAATAAAAGAGAGAATGTTTGGGTTGGAGGAAGAGGACAGTGGTAGGATACTGAGAAACACAACAGAGAAATGGAGGAGAGCATATGGACAAAGCATATGACATATAGTCATCAAATGTCATGATAATACGCATCGTGATAAAACCCATTTGTATGAAGAACACACAGTTTAAAGAAGCAGATTCTGAAGAGTTTATGCCCAGACTTAAAAATGAGCACAAGTAAGCAGAGGCTTTGTATCAGTATTCTCAAATATGCCAAAGCAAATTTCTGATTTAACTGGTTATAATAATTAATACACAGAATTAGGGATGAATAGGTGGTCTGAATGTGGTCACTAGATCAAGTCGAAATCTAATTTCCATGCTGGCTATCATACCAAGGCCTGAGACTTAGAAAAGTGAATACAAACCAGAAGAAGTGCGAAAAGTATGATTTTCAATATAATGGGGAAAGGGAGGTAATTGGGGGCAGACATACATGCTACCTGTTTAGCATGTGATGTCTTCTAATTTGGGACACTTGAAAAAACAAATGTCTTTCAGTGTACGTCACCCTTCAGCATTGAACTTCTGGAGTCATGAGCCAAAACAGACCTTTCTTCATAACTCACTCTGTCTGTGATATTATGTTACAGCCAACAAAAAATGGGTACACCTTAGTGCTCACAGTCATCAATTCTGTCTGATCCTGAAAAAAATTACCATTTATCATTCTTTCCCCATTCTTTCCTTCACCCCTCTCTAGAGAACACTGCAAGGCATGGAGAGCCTGATCAGCACAATGGAGCTGTTCAGCCAGGCCAGTGGTGAAGGCTGAGGCCCAAATGGGGACACAGCACCTTTGCCTTGCCGTCCTCTGGGTCATCTGCCTTCGAAGCCAGCAGCAAGAGTCTTAGGATGAGTGAGACACTGAGGGGAAACTGGCCCCTCAGCTCCGGAACTTTGGACTTTATGAGTTTTCCTACTTTGGGCAGTGGAATATCAAAGAAGTAGACGTCCCCCAGCAGGTCTTGCCCTCGTCTTCCAGCCCGACCGGACATCTGGAAATACAGCAGAATCATGTTGTGTGAATCACCTGAGTGTTTTTCCCAAGAGAGGGTAAAAAGATGACATCTTTTACATTACTTTTGAGCAAGTTTGCTGCACCTGGAGGTTAACTAATGACTATCCTTCTGTTTAAAATCTAAAATACGCATCATGTCTGAAGCAGAGCTATTTTAAATAATATATCTGTCATTTCTGGGTATCAATAATATCAAGTATTTGTATAATGCTGTACAGAACTGCACATAGTTATAAAATTGCATAATTAATATTATGAGTATAATATATATAATGTGTATATATATATGTATATGTATAATTGCCATTTACTGGCAATTACTTACTTAATATAATTTCTATCTCTGATATATAATATTATATAATATGTGCTATTACATTATATGCTGTAAGACTCTGTAATAATGTATTTTTAATAATAATTATAAATGTTACATATAAATTGAATGTTAGAGATATATCTAAATTTGAGGTTGCCAGTAGAAATAATGAATAAACATTTCTAAGAAAGTGAATTATATGGACACAAGCTTTGCCCTCTGTAGAACATAATAGAACAAGAATCAAAAGCAAAGAAATGCTGTAATATATAAGGTGAAGACTTTGTAGTGATAGATAAATGTGTGGAGAGTTGAGGAAGCCCTGGGGTGAAGTGAATGGAGTCCAATACGAATGTGAATAATTGAATAGAAGCAGATATATCAAGGTCCAATGCCTCAACCCCACAGAAATGGCAAAGCTCCTTCCTGTGGGTCATGTTCAGATGTTGATAGTGTGTGCAGAAATTGTCTACTGTAGCTTTCTCCTCCCATATATTTATACCTGAATACTGCTCTGCTACAGAGACTGCTCCTAAGGAGATTATTTAAACCTGCCTCCTTGTTCAGCTATCTGCAATAACCCCATTTCCAGATTCAGCTGTATGTAAAAAAACACACTGAGCTTCCAAGTGATACAGTTTCTCCATCAGAGAGCCAAGGTCACCTAATTTCAATGTGTGTGTGTGTGTGTGTGTGTGTGTGTGTGTGTGTGTGTGTGTCTGTCTGTCTGTCTGTCTGTCTGTCTGTCCTTTTCTCATTACCTGCCATCCTAGTGAGGTCAGTCCCTGGAACTAGGCAGAGCATGGGAGTATTAGACACACAGATTATAGATCAACCATCAAATGCCACCTCAGGAGAGTATGGAAGATGGTTTGGAAACATTGTGTATCATGGGTCGAGAAATGTATTGAAGATGGCTCTAGAACAGGAAAAACTCATGCTCAGGAAATAAGAAAGTAAATGTTTCCCAATTATCTTTGATATGGATGCTTTTGTGCAGATCACTTGATTTACTGTGGGTGACTGTCGTGGGGTAGTGATGGTCACCCAGCATCTGCTAGTAGGAGAGGAAATTGGATGTCTTACTCAAGATTACACACATGCTCAGCAGTGATTGCACCATCTTACAGCCCTACGCTTCCTCAATACCAGACAGGTACCTACAGTGCTCTGCCATGAACTGGACCAAGTTAGGAAATTAATAAAGTGGTTTTTTTTTTTACTATTTCACAATTATACGGTATTAGTACATTGATTAAGTTAGTGCAAATTGTAGTACCTGTCTAAAATTTAAAGCATCCAAATAGACTGAGTTTTGAGCAAACACCACAGATTTACAAGGCATGTTGACTCCTAAAGCGAGTGTTCCAGTAGCTGTCACCACCTAAAAAGGAACGAAACAGTGATTCCTCACACCAGCATCTTGGGAGAACGCAAGTGTTCGGTGCAATTGCTCAAGACTGTATTGAAATCTTAATTAAATTACAGTTGTTAAAGTAATGTGACAAGACATGTAAAGTTGCCTCTTATTTTGCAAACACAGACAGAACATTCTCTAATGGAGACTATTATAACACATACTGCTTAACACGGCCTCTCTATATACTTTAACCTCAATTGTGTGGTGCAAATGTCACAGATGAACTTCTGGGCCACATTTAGAACAATTATCTTCTCGCATCCTCATCTACCTCTCTGCTCTCTGTAGTATTACCTCAGTGTCCCACAGTATCATTTCTTTTAGTTTTGTCTACCGTTCAAATACAAAATTGAAAGCATCATCCACTGCTGTGTGGCCATAGCCATGAAGGACATCCAGCATGTGATAAGTGTTACAGTAAACATGGTAAATAAAACATTAGAAGAGGAATTTCTCTGTGAGAGAGCAGTAAATCATCTACAAGCCTTCTTCCTGGCATTTATTTGATCTACTAAAGTTCACTGACGAGTGAAATAAAACTGAAGTAGGTTTCTTTTCCTGTCATGAATTTGCATGACCACTAGTCAGAAACAGAAGAGTGTAAAGTTTATTCACATAATCTAACTTCTTGGTCATTTTTTCCCGATATAGTTAGTATGTGTTGACTTGTGCTGTCTCTTTATACCAACTGCTGTTTGTGCTACTTTGTGATGATGCTTAATGGTGTGAAATAATGTTTTCTAATTGTTTTGTAACTGAGGTTTATGCCTCTGTCAAAATAAAACATGCTACTTGTTAAAGCTTTCAAATCTCTTTAACAAGAACAAACATTGCGAGAATAGGAGCTTTACATTTAGAAAATGAATAGAACAAATATCTTCCTAAAATGTGTTCTCTGATAGAGCTAGCACTATTTCCCTAGTAAGTGCTCTAAATTGGTCTAATTATTAATAATCTTTTAGTGACTAAAAAGTTACTTACTATTTTAGCCACATGTCTGTCTGTCTGTCTATCTGTCTCTCTCTCTCTCTCTCTCTCTCTCTCTCTCTCTCTCTCTCTCTCTCTCTCTCTCTCTCTCTCTCTTTATCTCTCCCTCTTCCATCTTCTCTTTCTTTTAGTCTATGCCACACAAAATTTAAGGTGCCTAATGTCTAATAGTCAGGGTCAATGTTTAAATATGAGTCAAAATTCAGCTTTGCTTAATAATGATCTAAGGCCCTCTGTATACCTGTCTGAATTATTGTCATGGGCCCCCTAAACAAAGCATGACAAGGATGCAGCCCACAAGTTTTTACAGCCATCTCCCTCCTGTTTTCCATCAGTAACAGAAGAGACAGCATCGGACCGGCCTATCTACCCTCCTGTTCCCCCTCAGTAACAGGAGAGACAGCATCAGTACTGGCCTATTTACAAAGCTGGGATAAGCTGAAGCCCTAAGGAAGCAGGTAGCCTTGCTTTGATGTCAGCTACCACATTAGGAAAAGATCTGCCCCAAACTGGAAGATAAACACCCTCCAAATCTTGGAGAGACTATCTGCAACAAAACCACATCAACAAGCCCTACATATGACAACAAAAGAGTAAGACACAGTACTGAGAACAGCATAGAGATGCTTCACTTTCTCGTGAAAAAGCATGGAGTGAGTGACATCAATTAAACTCTCCTCCCCAGTTGAATGACATGGGGCATGCGCAAAGACATCACATTCAGGAAACAAAATCTACAGCCCAACAGACATAGCTACACGGGGGGGGGGGGGGGGGGGGGCAAAACAGGGAGTAAATGGGTGGCTATATTTCCTCACTTTATTAACATTTTCCTTCATATTCACATTTTCAAATTCTACAATGAAAAACTGACGCACCCTGATGAATCCTTTTCTAAAGAGAATTTCAACTAACTGCTTTTCTTTCGCTGTCATGGAGCTGTGGTGATAGCCAATGCCCCGTCTTGCCAAATTCTTCAGTATGTCCTCTTTTCTTTGATATTTCACTCGATCAAACACCATCTGCAATGACTAAAAGAAACAAGAGATTTAGAATATTGCTTACCTAATTCTAAATCAAACAAAAATGTTTAATGAAAATAGTATACATATTACATAATAATATGGCCAAGTGATGTCCCTGTTAGACCCTTAGGCCCTTCCTCTACACAGCAACAACAAAAAGAACATTTTATGGCAACAACAGTCTCCACAAGAAAAGTCTTCCTTGTTCTTGGCATGGACCAACTCAGCCTCATATCAGTTCTGGAATAGAAAACTCTGCCAAAGTAGTAGACCAAAGCCCAAGAGAACTCCCAAGACTGGGGCCCACTCCCACCTGAACAAGACCTAATTCTGTGGGTTTTTTCTAAAGTGCCACCCCCTCCAGAAAGTAAAACAAACCCTTTATACTATAAGATCAAGAAATGCCTACTTCCCACTGCAATGACATACTAATGGCCTTAAAAATACCCATGTCCTAAGGAGGGAATCCAGTTGTGTCCAGTGTTATAATAGATATACAAATCAACACTTGGAGAGAAGGGAGATGTTTAAGTCTCCAAGAGTAAAAGGCTAGTACCTAGCTACTTTGAGTGTATTACTATTTAAGAGACAGAATGTCAAGGATCAATTAAAACAATGGCATACATACATAGTCATTAAAACTAGACAGATTATGAAGCTGACAAAATAATATTCATGATATAATAAAAATATATGTATGTGTTAAAATATACATACACGAAAGCATGTATGTATATGTAAGTATGTGTCTGTGTGTGCGTGTATGTGAATGTGTGTAATGACATTGCTTATATCAAAACTGGTTGTATTGTTGAATATGTTGTCTATAAACAGGAATAGTTTAAAAGACAAAAAGTTTTGAAATAATGAGGCAAACCAATTTTAGACATGCTGATGACTCTTTGGTGAACTTTTTAGCTGAATTATAGAAAGAATAAACACTGTCAGGAAGTAAATATATTAATCTACAGGGGATCAAGTTTTCAATGGGGCAGATGAAATATAAGTTTAGAATTTTTGACTATAATATACGGTCTCTTATAAAAGACATAATGCAAGAACAGACACAGGGTTCTCACTTCGGCAGCACATATAGTAAAATCGGAATGATACAAAGAAGATTAGTATGGCCCCTGCTAAAGGATGATATGCAAGTTCATGAAGCATTCCACATTTTTAACTGTTGCTCATAACTAAGGTTATTTTTAATTCATTGGTATAGAATTTTGTATATTGATACAAAATAAGTTTAATTTTGATACACTGGTATAGAATTACAGTTTAAGATTATTCTTCACACTATATATATTTCTACTCTCATATGAGGTACTGTACTCATGTAACTCAATTATAATGCAAGGTTTACTATTTAGGATAATTAAAGCTACTTAAGCTAATTGTTAGTTGAGCAGATCATGGTCATGTCAATTACTAGTCTATTTTTATCACAAGAATACACATCCTAGGTTTAACAGATAGATATGATTCTATAGATATATAAGGTAAAATAGTTAGATATGGTCTTCAGAGACCTACAGAATATGACATTTAAAGATTTTTTTATTTTATTTTAAAGATGTTTTTACAACAAGACAAGTTAACTTCTAGCAACACCCAGCCTACTTCAAAGAGGATGACGGGCATCAAAGAACCTCCTTATGGAGATGGCTTCAAATGTGGCAAACCAGCCACTAGGTAAAATGTCCTCATTTCTGCCACAGACAGAATTCTTTCTCAAAATGGACAAGCTTGGATACAGGCAGAGTCAACGGGCAAACTCTGCCAAGACAGGGTAAGCAAGTCTTTGATAGTTCCTGCCTCACAAATATGTCTGTCAGACATATTGGGCCAGAAGTCTAAAGATGATGCTCCATTGCTATAGAGAGCATTGAATGACTGCTCAAGTAGCAAAATGTCTCTGTCATCCTCTCATTTGGGAAGCAGCTAACCTGTACTCCCTATATACTCAGGACATTAATTTTATTCCTTCTCAGGTCTCTGATGGGGTTGAAAACCAGATAGTTTAGTTTTACAATTAAGCTTAGTTGTCTAGGGGTTAAGATGTTTTTAGGTCTAGATAGGTGTTTTAAGTTGATAGAGATGTGATATGATAGATATTGATTTACGTTCAGAATTTTAGACGCGCCAAGATAGGAACAATGTTTTCTTCAAGGCTGCCAAATTCAAATAGTCAAAACACTAATAACCTAACATTTATATAATCCTGATTGTTTCATTGTTCTTCTTGCTGTAGGCAGTTTATTGTATTTATGTATAATAATATAAATGTAGTGTAAAAAGACTTAAAAAAAATTTTTAAAAAGAACAGACACAGGTAATCACCCAAGATTTTGTGAAGAAGACAAAATCAATCTACAAATTCCAAACCTATCCTTTCAAAGTATGGACTTAAAGGTCCTTGAGTGATGTATGTAGCTGCATCTCCAGCTCATGCAGACGTCCCTTGTGGTAAATATTGTAATATGGTATTGCTGACACTGTCTATATGGAAGAGGCTCTTCTAATGAACAGCCTATTCTCCACAAACACTAGTCCCTTCTGGATACCAACCTTATCATCTATTGCTTTCTGATCAGCATATGTGCAGTCCTTGGGAATCTCCAGATTCTTCTCCAGATTCTTCAGGAGGTAATCGTGTTCAGTTTGATACATGAGCACTTGATCCGATCTTCTAGGGGATTTCTGGCTTTTTTCATCCCTTCATTTAAGAATAAAATTTTAAGAAACCAATATTTGTATCCAGCTACTAGGGTAAGACTAAAGTATATGAGGTCATGTGTTTATACTATCATGACTCCATCGCCTGCACCTAATGTGCTTGTTCCTCAGCCCTTGGAGCCTATGAACCCTCAAGATAATTCGATTATGAATGTGATTTTCCTTCTGTGATGTTCTCCACCACTGTTTCTCTTTCCCCAGATGACCCCCCTTCATCTTGCTAATATGATGATCATTTTTTTCTACTTCAGCCTTTCTGGCACACAGATTGGAGCAATGTGTGCTCCTCTCCACACTGCTTTGACAGTTCAGGCCATTCTCCTTCCTCGTTATGGACACTGCAGCCGCTCTGAATGCTTTGACAAAGGTGCTCAGATGTACCATTCTCTGGAGAGTTGGCCTAAGTTAATAAAAGCTCTTCTGAGAGACTGACTGCCAGGAACCATAACAATCAGTGGGACAGTTTTAGCACTCTAGAGATCCCATAGGGACCAAGTTCAGGGTGTATTCTAGCAGAAGCCATGTCTTCTTAACTTTGGTTCCCTGTCTCCCTCCCTTTCTTCCTTATGGTTTCCTTATGAACACACCCCTTCACTAAGGCAGGGACATGAACAGCCCTTCTCAGCATGGGCTACAAGGGACTCGAACCTAAGACACACCTGCATAACCCTAGCAGAGGCCCCCAAGTAATTGCTCTGGATGCCCTGAATGCACCAGCCATTTACAGTCACTAAGGTCATGTAAACTTTCTTTACATTTCTTGTCTATGCAAATAAGATATTTCTGAGCATAAGATTATGTCAATTGTAGTCTACCATATAGTGATATATGGTGGTATATATCATACATCCAGAATACACAACCTACAGCTAGCATTAACTTTAATGAGGAGGGAAATGTCGTGACTATTCAAGAGCCCCGTGTTTTCAAAACGTGTCCTAAAGCACTTAGAGAGGAGCACAGATTGTTGTCAAATTCAATTATACTACTAAATAAAATGCAGTTAATAAATAAAAATACTAAAGAAAATAGACAAAATGTCCTTCTAGGTCCTCAAACATGACCCCATAAGAGTGACCTCTTGGTATGCATGTTTATTTGGGAGTTTTCCATGTTATAGAAATGGATGGAGAGAGAGAGAGAAGAATCACTGTTTCTTTCCAATGCATAAAGCCTGAAGCAGGGTCCCCATCCTCCTTACAATGAGAGGGCTGAGGAGACCAGACGCCTTTCATTTTGACAGTGTGAGCTGCTGTTCACTAACACACATGACACTCAGCTCTTAAAAGCCTGAAGCGTAGGTACCCTGAGGAGGCTCATTTACCAAGATGCCTCACACTTTCCACACATGTTCCCCTTGCAGTTCACAGCCTCCATCCAAGACACTGCTCAGTCAGAGGTATTATGAATGAAGAGATCCACAGCAAGTTCTGGCTTCTTCTAGAATTTGGAATACTTGAATCAGAGATGCTCTAGACATTTTTTGCACTTCAAAGGAAATTCCTAGCTCTTCACCTCCCTAGGCCTCCCTAAGAACTTGCTTTCATAGCACCTTAAAGAACTTACAAGCTGCCAAGGGAACAAAGCAATGAAAAGTCTCATCCATCTTTGAAGCCTATAAACTGCAAGAGTACCATGGCAAACATTCCCCATGTTCGCACTGTAATAAGAGCAATATTTTAAAGTGTAATTGCCATTTAGTTTATGTCTACTTTTGAATGTCCCTGTCATCCTATTGAGGAAAGACATTCAGGAATTCAAGTGGAGTCCATGTTCTGAACTAAATAGTAAAAATGCAAAACTTGACAGTTTCAGAATACATCTTAAAGGTCATGGGCTTTTCTTTCATTTTATGAAGTGTATATTATGGTGTGTATGATTTTGTATTTGTGATGTGGTGTGTGGTGTGGTGTGTGTGTGTGTGTGTGTGTGTGTGTGTGTGTGTGTGTTTCATGGTGTGTGTCTAAAATCATTTCTAAATCTACAAACCTTTACTTTACACATCAAAACCATACCAAAAAGAGACTTGATATCCTATGAGCAGATACAGGGGGAAGTAATCCCCCTCAGGAACAGTCATAGGGGAGGGGAAGAATGGGAGGATACAAGGGATGGGATAAACATTGAGATGTAACAAGAATAAATTAATAAAAAAATTTTTTAAAAAAACCATAGCCCCATAATTAGCAAAACCAATTTCTTAAAGTCATAGAAAAATAATAATAGTAATAGTAATAATAATAGTAATAATAATAATAATAATGCACTAAAAGTTATTTAATTTCATACATGTGCAGTAAAGAAAAGAATCGCTGCCTTTGAAGAAGGAAGCAAAAAGAAGTGTCCTTTACAGTAAAGTAAGGAGAGGAGGGCCAGGGACACACATTCTATTTGTTTCATTATTTTCTTATATTTCAAGATTAATATAATTACATTGCTTCTACTTTTTCCTTCTTCCTTCCAAACCCTCCAATATACCCTCCTTGTTCATTTTTTTTTTATTCAGGGACACATTTTCATTAATTATATTTTTATTCTTTATTAATTTATTCAGATTACATCTCAATTGTTATCCCCTTGCTTTCTCCTCCCATTCCTCTCTCCCTCCCTCTTTCACCCTGTTCCCCTCCCCTAGGTCTGTGACAGAAGAGGACCTCCTCCTCAACCACATGGTCACAGCCTATCAAGTCTCATCTTGGTACCTTCCTATACTTTCTCTGAGTGCTACCAGGCCTCCCCACCAAGGGGAAGTAGCCAAATATGGGGCATCAGAGTTCATGTCAGAGTCAGTCCCCACTCTCCACACAACTGTGGAGAATGTCCTGTCCATTGGCTAGATCTGAGTGAGGGTTCAATGTTTACTATATGTATTGTTCCTCAGTTGAAGAATGGATAAAGAAACTGTGGTACATTTACACTATGGAATACTACTCAGCTATTAAAAACAAGAAATTCCCGAAATTTGTGAACAAATGGATGGAACTAGAAATGATCATACTGAGTGAATTAACCCAGAATGAAAAGACTGACATGGTACATACTCACTTATAAGTGGGCACTAGCCCAAAAGGCATGTGCCACGAAAGTCTTCACTTCACAGGAGAATGGGATAAATGTGAGGACATCCTACTGGGACTCTAGGAGAAAGAAATATAGGCGATGGAGAAATAGAAGGTCCCAGAGGGTCATAGAAACCAACAAGAAGAACATCGTGATGGGTGGATCAGGGACCAAGGGGTTCTGCTCAAACTATTGCACTAACTAAGGACAATACAAGTAGTAAACATCGAACCCCTACTCTGATCTACCCAATAGACAGGACATTCTCCACAGTTATGTGGAGAGTGGGGACTGATTCTGACATGAACTCTGGTGCCCCATATTTGACCACCTCTCCTTGGTGGGGAGACTTCGTGGCACTCAAAGAAAGAATAAGCAGGCTACCAAGATGAGACTTGATAGCCTATGACCATATAGTGGGGGAGGAGGTCCCCCTTGGTCTTAGACCTTGGGGAGGGGAATAGGGTGAAAGTAGGAGGGAGGGAGGAACAGGAGGATTCAAGTGATGGGATAACAATTATGGTGGTGAGCAGTGTGGACTGTGTTTAGAAGCTCCAGTAAACAATTCAGGGAATTGCCCAGATTTCTGAACCAGGAACACCGAGGTCTCCACACCACAGCAGCAGGAGTGCTCCACGGTTCGAAGGGACCAGGGTGCAGAGGACCTGCGTGCGCCTGCACACAGGAGGAGTGCAGATTTTCTCAGATTGGAGCAGCAGAGGCAGCAGCGGCTGAGGTTTGCAGTTTGAATAAATTATTTAACAAAACAAAACAAAACAAAAGAAATATAGAGGGAGGATAGAACAAAGGGTAGGTGATTGAACCTACTCTTTAAGTCAAGGCCTTAATTGTTACTCATAATGAAGGTTATGTCTAAGTCATTGGTATAGAATTTAGTGTATTGATAGAAAACATGGGCATGTCAAATACCTGTCATTCTAGTACAAGAATATATATCCTAAGTCTAATAGGTACATACGACTCTATAGATACATGAGGTAAAATAGCTAAATAAGGTCTTCAAAAGCCTCAGAGACACACAGAATATGGCATTTAAAAATGTTTTATTATCCTAAAGTTTCTTTGGCAACAAGACAAGTTAACTCCTGACAACATACAGATGACCTCAAAGAAGATGATGAGCATCAAAGACCTCCTTATGGGATGGCTTCAAAGGTGGCGAACCAGCCACTGTGAATAATGCCCTTGTTCCTGTCACAAACAGAATACCGCCTGAAAATGGGCAGCTTGGATGCAGACAGAGTTGACAGCTGAATTCTGCCAAGAGAGGGTAAGCAAGTCCTCAACAGTCCCTGCCTTGTGAATAAGTCTGGCAGAGACAGTGGGCCAGAAGGCTCCAGTGTTCTAGAGAGTATTGGGTGATTGTTCAGGTAGTAAATTGACTCAGTCATTTTGTTCACTTTGGAAGCTGCTAACTTGCACTGCAGGTTCACTCAGGCATTTAAGTCTTATTCCTTCTAAGGTCTCTGAGGGGTGTTGAAGAACAGATAGTTTAGTTCTACAATCAGGTTTGGTTGGTTAGGGGATAAGATCTTTTTAGATCAAGATAAAGGAGTTAATAGAGATAAGTTAGGTAGTATAGATACTGAATTTCCTTCAGAAATTTAGACCCAACAAGACAGGAAAGATGTTTACTTCAAGTTTGACAAATACAAATAGCCAAATCACTATGAATGTAACATTTATAGAACTCATGATTGTCACATGATTCTCCCTACTATATATAGTTTGTTTTATGCATATATAATAAAATAAATGTGTATGAGAATGAGTATGTAAAAATATTCAATAAAAATTGTATAGAGATTATGAATTAGAGAAGAAAGGGACAGGAGAGGAAAGACTGTGGGGAAGAGATGTAAATAAAATACTGATGTATCAATTTCTCAATAATAATGATAATTTTTAAAGATAGTTTTAAATTAAAAATCTCTAGAACAACTATCATCTGCCAGGCTATGGGGATGAAAAGAGAAAAATAAATGTTTGTCTCTTGTTCTAAAGAAACTTAGAATATACGTAAACTAATAAAGATTTAGTGTTCCTTATTCAAAGAGCTTGGGAACTGAGTTTTAGTTTTTGGATTTTGGACTATTAGCCAATAAGTAACAATATTTGGCATAGCACCCAAGTCTAAACCAGAAATTTTATTTAGATTTTTATATATCAGACTCCTAAATAGAGTCTGAAGACAATTGTATGCACATTTCAAATAAATTTATACATAAAACCTTGTTTTATGTAAAATTTCCACATACAATGTCACATGAGCACCCAGAGATAAAGGTTTTAAAGGACTTTGGATTTTATATTCTTCAGCTAATGAATGCTCAGTGTGTATATTTCTAAAACTGCACAATAATTTATCTCCTAACTAAACAAAGTAGAATGTAGGAGAAAGTATATGTCTAAGTTGAGCAATCAGTACAAGATTCTGGAAAAAAGATAATAAATTTCTGAGTACACAATATGGGAGTGGTAAGGGTTAAGGTACTGAAGAGGCAGATAGTTGGGTTGATGTGGGGGGGGGGCAGGGGGAAGAGATGGAAGAATAATTAAAGTGAATAGAGTAATAAATACCCTAAAGGGAATTTGAAGGAAATGAGTAGAAAAAGTAGAAAAAGTAGAAAAAGTAAAGAGCAAACTTGCTGGCTGATCAACAACAGGAGTTAGACTCCATCAGCTGAGCAATGGACAAAGAATATCAAATGAGGTAGTTTAACCAATTTTAAAGTTTATAAAGAAAAAATGTTAGTTAGGTTGGAGAGTGGTGAATGGAGACTGGAGTCCTCTGGAGACACTCAAGTCCAAAAAGACCTCTAAGATCATACAGGGTAAATATAATGAGTTTCCAAGCCACACAGTCACTGAAAGAGGAAAGGACCATAAGGAGAACAGATTTTGGCCCTAGAGTGGGCAGAACTACTTGCTGATCTTCCAAGTGCAAAGCTGTCATTGCAATCCAGTCCCAAATGCATTCTATGGCTCACACTGTGATGGCATGTCATGAGTCAAGACAGAGCACATAGACAATGCAGGATCATCATGTCTTGTTTTGCAATACGCATAGACTGACAGAAGCCTCTTTCTAACAATCACAAACTGAACTGATCTACTCAGGTAAAGAATATATGATACTGGTCGCTGGGTCTTCACCAAATTCTTCCTGTAAAATTTAAAACAAAACAGTCCAAGCAGCAATTAGAATTTCATTATTGAGCATTTTCAATGGGTACTTCCTACTAGGACATTTGGGTTATACAAACCCTTATGTAGCCAATTTCATTCGTTAAATACTTACAATATCTTTTCTTTCTCCAATGATTTTTTAATTTTTCGAAGTTTGGTAGCCATGACGTGAGCTTCTTTATCAGCTTTGGGAGGCTTTTTCTCCTCCTGTTTCTTCTCTAGGAATATGCAAGACTCCTCAGCACAATTTTCTACATCACGTAATCTAAATCTAAACAAATGAATATGCATTAAGTTCAAGACCAGCCTGGTCTATAAAGTGAGTCCAGGACAGCCAAGATTACACAGAGAAACTGTCTCATAAAAAAAAGGCGAGAGAGAGAGAGAGAGAGAGAGAGAGAGAGAGAGAGAGAGAGAGAGAGAGAGAGAGAGAGAGAGATTCAGGCAAGATGCAATTACAAAAGGGTTTTAACTGGTTTCCACTTTGGAAGGACACAGCTCCTTCCAAAGGACACAGTATGGCAAAAGTTAAAAAGTGACTATTCACATTATGTTAGGAAACAGAGCACAACAGAAAGTTGGGCTGGCTATAAAACTTCAAGGCTTGACCCTAGTGGCCCAGTATGATAATTTCAATGAAAATGCCTCCCATAGGCACAGGTATGTGAATACTTAGTCCACAGTTAGTGAAATTGTTTGGGATGTATTAGGAGGCATAACCTTGTTGGAAGAGGTATACCACTGGGGTCAGGCTTTGAGGTTTTTAAAAGTCCGTATGCTCTCTCTCTCTCTCTCTCTCTCTCTCTCTCTCTCTCTCTCTCTCTCTCTCTCTCTCTCTCTCTCTCCTTGCTGATAAGGACATAATCTCTCCACTAGAGCATCATGTCTTCCTACGTGTTGCCATGCTGCCTCCCACTGCCACCACCATGATGGTCATGGACTTTAACTCTCTGGAACTGTGAGCCCAAGTAAATTCTTTTCTTCTACAAGTTGTCTTGGTCATGGTGTCTCTTCACAGCAATAGAAAAGTAACTAAGCTACCCAGTAAGGCTTACAGATCTGGAGACATTTAATCTGTAGCCTGTTGTTTGATTTCTAGCTCTGATCTGAGAAGTATAAATGGTGACATCGCAGACTAGGTCTGTGGATAAGGTGGGATCTAATCTTTCTACAACCATCCACACTGCCAACTAGTACCAACTGTCTGAACACATGCTAAGCAAGTCACACCCAAACCACAACAGTGGCATATAACTCCTATGTCTTTGAAGCCCATCTTTATGAAATTTATTCTGAATTCTGGGTACTCTAGGTCCCCATACTATCCTAATTAACTACCATGAAGTGGCATTTAAGTTTTCCTCAGTTCCATATTCCTGTAATACTGGAACCCTTCACAGGACAGACATGCCCAGGCACAAGGGAATCAATAATTTTTAAACAAAAGAAAAATCACCACCACCTTCCACACACCCTCCTGAAAAACGAGAAGGTTTTTGGTGAACCAAAAAGTTGTTCTTTTGGCAAAGTGGAAAGAGGCATAATTTCTCACAGTTACATGATCACTTCTCTCTACAGGGTATAAAGTCCCAGATCATGACTTTTACAATCCAGAAAGTCTCCTAGACCTGGCCTTTATACTCTTAAAATGTAAATACCTAGCACTATAATAGCATAGGCTTCTTCGAACCTTGGGGCCTAGCCCATGAACCTATTCTGGACCTGAATCATTAAGAGGTCTCAGAGCTAAACAAGGAACAGCATCGGTCAAATTTTGTCTTCAGGGAGCGTAAAAGCAAACACACCTTAAGTTTGCATCACATGAATTTCACAGTGTCTGGAATGTAGCGCTTTTGATACCAAGCAGGCTTGCGGAGGGGGTGGCAGGGGGACCACTTCATTTCACCATTCTGGCTAGGAGCCAAAAGCTGTGTCTGAAGTAGCTACTGGGAAACATCTTTATGTATTATATTATATTATATTATATTATATTATATTATATTATATTATATTATATTATATTTATTATATTATAACAAATAGCAGGTCAAAACTTTATAATAAAGTTTAAGCTTAAAGTATGAGGCAAAGATTTTCTTTTAAAATGTAAAACTTTCAGAGGACAGATGCTGGGACTCACTGTTGGACTCTGCACAGAATATTGAGAGTGGTATGGAAGAATGGGTAAATAGAAGGACCTAGGGGGGTCAGGAGCCCCACAAAAAGATCATCAAAGCCAGCAAAGCTGGACCCAGGGGGCCTGCAGAAACTGTTGCACCAACCAAGGACAATGCATGGCAGTAAACCTACACCCCCTGTTAAGATACAGCCAATGGACAGCTCATTCTCCAAGGTTGTGTGGAGAGTGGGACTGCCTTTGACATGAACTCTGGTGCCCTTGATTTGTTCACTTTCCCTTGGTAGGTAGGCCTGGTGGCACACAGAGGAAGGGGAAGCAGGCTATCTGGATGAGACCTAATAGGCTGTGGCCATATGTTGGGGAAGGATGTCCGCTTCTGTCAGAGATCTAGGGACAGGGCATAAGGCAAAAGAGGGAGGGAAGGTGGGAACAGGAAGATACAAGTGAGGGGATAACAATCGGGATGTATCTGAATAAATTATAATAAATTAAAATTTTTAAGTAAAACTTTATAAAACTAGTACTTAAGAAATTGTGAAGCTCGGCTACATCAGATACTACAATAAGAAGAATAAACATAGTATAGTTATTGTTCTCAGGTACGATTCTAAAAGACTTGAATGTAATATCTTAGTTGATACAACAACCATTACAGCAAGCATTATGCCAACTTGCTGGAAATGGAGATTTAAAGAGATTAAGGACCCTACCCATGAGTGCACATAGCCTGTATGTAAAAGAGTGTCTTTTAATCCATGTTTCTAACTGTATTGCTGTGGTATTTTTTAATGCCATGCAAGTTCCCGAGGAAGTGTACAGCATACTTCATTAAATAGAGTCATTTCCATCATAGTGTACATCTTTCTTTAAAATACCCATCACTCATTACCATCATAGTGTACATCTTTCTTTAAAATCCCTATCACTCGGAAATAACTGTGCCTCCTAAACCTCTCTGATACAAAACTACATGTAATTAAAGTGACCTAGAAATTGTACGTAGGTGATTAATATTTTATAGCACTGGAACTTTTTATTTTAGTCTTACCAAAATGCTATGTATGATGGCACAGTCAGTAAGTAGTTGTCAATCAACGACACAGCCAAAGGACAAGAAAGCAGATGCCCTTAAGTATGCCCTTAAGCACATATGAAAATTCTCAGCCTCTAAATGCTTTCTACCCAGTTTTCTCCGGTCAGGTACAGAAAATTAGGGTTATTACTATTAATGTGATAAGTAAACACTGAAAATTAAAGCTTAGTCCCTGACTAATCTTTGATCTTTTGGTGACCTGAACTACTAAAGACTGCATACATGAAAGGATTTTAACAGTTTCTCTTACAAGACAGCCCATTGCTCCTTTAAAAGGGACCAAGAGAGAACTCCAGAAGTAGAAATTTGCCTATTGTATTTTGTTAATATTAACCTTTTCAGATACCTTATGAACACACAGCTCAGAACATGCCATCCTATACTGAAAGGACAACAGCCATCCTTATTAAGGATGAGAAGTTGAGAACTCCTTGTTTTTAATAGCTGAGTAGTATCCATAGTGTATATGTACCACAGTTTCTTTATCCATTCTTCTACTGAGGGAAACTTAGGCTGTTTCCATGTTCTGGCTATTATGAAAAAGGCTGCTATGATCATGGTAGAGCAGTTGAGAACAAGAGAAATCTGTACAAGCTTTTTCTTCCTAGACAGTGCTCCCTTCCATTAAATACAATGTAGCAGGCCCATTTGCTGTGTCATGGTTTTACAACTTGCTGCCTTGTTCAGTTCAGGGTTAAATGTCCACTTTTAAAGTCACTGGGAAATAATTTCCTTACAATGCTCCCACATCATATATTACTTATTCTAAATCAGTGTGTAGGCTTTTCACCTGTTGACCACTTTAATTCTCTCAAAAGGATAGAGGAAAAATTGCATATGCTCATATTCATGTATGTATAAATAAAGAACAGTTTTCTGACTTCAACACTGCAGTTAAGCTTGCAGACATAACTCAGAGACAGAGAATGGCTCTTGCTTCTAACATCCATAGCTGTGCTTGGAAGTGATGTAGATAAACTGTATAAATTATTCTTGGCACTAAACAGTTTTTCTTTGTCTTACATACAAAGCAAAAAACAAGTACTTTTACTACAAATATATATATTCCCATAGAACCTTGCATCACCTACCATCATTATTTTGAGTATCTGTCACCAATTATTAATTATTACTCTATGTTTTAGCACAGTGAAAGTGAATAAGTATTAAACTTTATAATTCTGTAGTTTTATTTATTTAATGAGCCCATGGCTTGAGAGTAATTTGAAATTATCTATAGTAAGTAAAGCATTCTATTCTTGTTACATAGTTAACAAGGTTTCTTTACATACTTTTATCCACTAGCAAGTTTTCCTTGGTGCCATTTCATCAGAACTGGATCCATTACTAGTAGGCTCAGTTTTAAATGATTGACTCTATAACATGTAATTTAGCAATATATCACTGGCTCTGTGTCATATTTCATAAAATCTTGAATTTTGTGCTGACAATAATGTTGATGGATATGCTCAATGAGTCCTGTGAGGAACCAAGATTTGTACTAGAATTTATTAGTAAGACCTAAAGCAAAATAATAATAATAATAATAATAGTTTATAGTAATAACAAAACATGAGGTATCAAAATTAATGAAGAAAATTTTAATAGAAACAACATTTTTAAAGAAGTTAACTATAACTGGGCATAATGGTAAATGACTATCTATAATCCCAGTTTGGAGGAAGCTGAGACAGGATAGCCAGCCTAGGTCACGTATCAAGATCCTGTCTCAAAACAATCAAACAAACAAGCAAAAAAAAAACAGCTCTAGGCATAAGGTTACTGTGTGGTTTAAATTCTGATTTTCTGTCTAAATGTTGTGCAAACTCTGCTCCCCAATTGTCCCTCTGTTATGTCAATAAGGCAGCTTACAGCCAATTGATGAGCAGGAAAGAGAATAGGGTGGGACTTCCTGCCAGCCATGGGGAGGAGTTAGGAATTGAGGCAAAGGGAGGAGGTGAAGTTGAAGAATGAGCTGGAGCTGAGGAAAGCTACAAAAGTGCAAGTATCTCTGAAATGTTGGCTGGGAGTAAGACAAAATAGCTTAGAGGGTTAAGAACAGACTTAGACTGCTCTGATTGTGTTGTGAAGCCTTGTGTTATAAGGGTCTCAATTATTTGTGTGATAGCCAAAACAAAAAAAAAATAAACTAAAAACAAAGAAGCACAGTTGTATAAAATTAATTTTAACAATTGGCACCCAAAATAGGGCTCAAAACCAGGACCTTCTGTTGTAAAGCAGATGTGATAACCATTACCCTATGGGCAATTCCTCTTCCAGTGGACAAACATCACCTGTTCTCTCACAACTCTGTTTTTAGCAGAAAAACACCACATACCCTAACACAAGTTTGTTTCACATCCCACACTTGTGATAAAAATAAAAGCATGGCTAATCCACTACAAACAACCAGAACAACAAAAAGTTGAGTAAGGGGCTAGAGAGATGGCTCAGAGGTTAAGAGCACTATCTGCACAAAGGTCATGAGTTCAGTTCCCAGGAACTACAAGGTAGCTCCCAACCATCTATAATGAGATCTGGTAACCTCTTCTGGTGTGCAGGTGTACATGCAAGCAGAATACTGCATACATAGTAATAAATAAATAAACCTTTTTAAGTTAGACTAGAAAATGTTATTACTTTAAATAAATCATATGATTTTGAGAAATGAATGAGTACCCAAAGTAATAATAAACATGAGACCACAACAATAAAGTGTATATAATTTCCTCTACCTTAAAGGAAGGGGCCTAACATAAATTACTTCACAAAGTTAAATATCTTACAGAAAGAATATTGCAGGCAGCTTCCCCATTTTGCTTAGCTTCTCAACAAGACATGGAAAGAAGTCCAGCATCCGCCCTGGGTAGTCATGGAAACTAGGACTCAGTTTCTTCAGCACCATCCTGGCCTGTGACAGTGAATGGAAAGCATTTGTATGGGATTGTGCACAGCAAAGAAAGGAATGGCCATACTGACTAGAATATTTTCAGAGTTGTCTAATCTTTGCTTTGGTCATTCTTTGAAATGTAATCCTATGAGAATATACCAGAGGACTATGGTAAGCACAAGACTACTATAGACCACATGCTTGATAACAAACTTCCAGTGTACTGTATACACACACACACACACACACACACACACACACACACACACACACACACACCAGCAATTGCTGAGATAACATGAAACCAGCAGGAAAAGAATTGCTCAGTCAGTGGTGCTGTCTCCATGGTAGCAGAAGGAAGGAGTCCTCTTCATGCTGCATAGAAAAGGATACTCAAGTCTGCCTAAGAGGTTTTGAATGACAAGATAACCAAAGGAAAATGTAACTTAACTGTATTGTGTTTCCAAATGTAATAAAAACAAATCAAAGTATAAAATGGAGGAGGGGGAGGTCACATGATAAGAATATAATGTATGTGGTTCTCAAGTTACAGGTCTCAACCCCTTTGGGAGGTATTTATTAAAGAATCTGCATACCAGATATTTATATTTTCATTCTTAACATTAGCAAAATTACAGTTATATACCCTGGTTTCTCTTCAGATCACAAAATTACAGTTATGCATACCAATGAAATATCTTTATGATTGGGGGTCACCAATACATGAGTAACTGAATTAAAAGGTTGCAGCATTGGGAAGGTCATCCCCCCCAAAATAAAATCAGAAATCTCAATTTCTATGTTAAATTAAAACTATACAATTAATCAAAATAAATTTGTAAGAATATAGTTCCAGGATAAGATTTTAGTATTTCAATAGTTCATTCAATTTAAAATAAATTTAAAATCATGAAGACTGCTGCAAACCAGTGTCACAAGATATGACAGTGACACTGAACACATGAGCTCACAGCAACTGTGGATACTTGCAAAAAAGCTTTATATGAGATCAAGCCCTAAATAATATCAAGCATGAGTGAGAAGGGGCTCACAAAGTCTCACCTCTACCTGAGGAGCTCTTGCCAAACAATTGCTGCTATGGGAGGGAAAAGTCAGTGTTCTTCACTTATAGGCTGCCCAGGTTCCAGGGGATAGCTCCCAACCCAGGCACACACTGCCAGCACTATATGGAATCAGTGGGTTTGGAAGTGGAAGGAGACAATGGCAGGAGGAATATGGAAGGCATTGGAGCAGAATTGGGAAGTGGGTTCGAAAACACATTACATGCAAGTACATAAAACATGAAACTAAGAGAGAATAAAGGTAAAAATTTGTTTCAGCTACTTGAGTCCCATCTCTATGCTGCCCTCCAAAATTCAATAATCCCAAACATGAACCCTGTGCTCTCTCATGTTGCTCATCAAACCCAGGAGGACCTGGTAGCAACTTGCCTATGTTTTAAAGGTACATTGAAGAAGAGATTCTAAAAGATTAATTTTCTTTCTTCCTTTTTCTTGTTCTATCTCAGAATCGCTATACATCAAAGTCAAATTTAGACTCCTGGAAGTTTATGGGAGTGACCTTAGGTGAGACTCCTGGAAGTAGGGGATATGGACCTTAAAACAGCCACCTCCTATAGCCAGGTGGGACTTCTGCTAGAGGGAGGAAAACACCAAACCACCCATAAAACATTCAACTCAGATTTTGTCTTGCCTTCAAGAACTGTGTTGGGGAGAGAAGGGTAAAGTTGGAACAGAGATTGAGGGAATGGCAAACCACTGGCTGGCCTAGCTTGAAACCCACCCCATGGGATAGAGCAACTTCTGTCACTATTAATGATACTTTGCTATGCTTGCAAACAGGAGTTTAGTATAACAGTCTTCTGAGAGGTTTTCTCCAGCAGCTGATGGAAACAGATGCAGAGACCCATAGCCAAACAATAGGCTGGGCTGAGAAGTGTTGGAGAAGAGTGGGAAGAAGAAGGAAAGGGGGAGCCATGGGGGAGTCAAGGACACCACAATAAAACCTACAGAATAATCTAACCTGGGCTCATGGAGCTCACAGAGACTAAACCACCAACCAAAGAGCTTTCACAGGCTCAAACTAGAGCCCCCTACACATATATAGCAGATGTGTAGCTTGGTCATCTTGTGGGTCTCCTAACGATGGGAGTAGGGGCTGTCTCTGTTGCCTGCCTCTGGATCCCTTCTCCTATCTGGCCTGCCTTGTCTGCTGTTAGTAGAAAAGGGTATGCCAAAAGCTAGATGACTGAACCTTCTCCTTAACTCAAGGCCTTAATTGCTACTTATAATGAAGGTTACGCCTAAGTCATTGCTATAGAATTTAATATATTGATACAAAACATGGGCATATCAAATAACTGGCAGATTTTAACACAAGAATATATATCCTAAGTCTAACAGGTAGATATGACTCTATCGAAATATGAGGTAAAATAGTTGAATAAGGTCTTCAAAGGCCTCAGAGACACACAGAATACGGCATTTAAAATTGTTCTCACAATCCTAAATTTCTTTGACAACAAGACAAGTTAACTCCTGACAACACCCAGCTGACCTCAAAGAAGATGATGAGCATCAAAGAGCCTCCTTATGGACATGGCTTCAAAGGTGGCAAAATAACCACTGGGCAAAATGTCCTCGTTCCGCCACTAACAGAATCTGCCTAAATATGGGCAATTTAGATGCAGGCAGAGTCGACATCCGTACTCTGCCAAGTCAGGGTAAGCAATTCCTCAATAGTTCCTGCCCTGCAAACATGTCTGGCAGAGATATTAGGCCAGAAAGCTGAAGATGAGGCTCCAACGTTATAAAGTGTATTGGGTGACTGGTCAGGCAGTAAACTGTCTTAAGTCAATTTGTACATTTTGGAAACTGCTAACCCACACTGCTGATTCACTCAGGAATTTAAGTTTTATTCCTTCTCAAGTCTCTGAGGGGCATTGAAGACAAGATAATATAGTTCTATACCAAGTTTAGCTGGTTAGGGGACAAGATCGTTTTAGATGAAGATAAAGAAGTTAAGCTATTAGAGTTGAGATAAGATAGATATTGAATCTCATTCGGAAATCTAGACCCAACAAGACAGGAAAAACACTTCAAACAAGACGAATGCAGATGGCCAAGTCACTATGAATGTAACATATATAGAACTCATTCTTATGATTGTCACATGGTTCCCCCTGCTGTATGTAGTTTGTTTTATACATGTGTAATAAAAGAAAAGTATAAAATTTTAAATAAAGAAAAAAAGAAAAAGGATATGCCTAGTCCTGCTGCAATGTGAGCTGCCAGAGTGGGTTGGTATCACTTGGGGGCCTGCTGAGAGGAAGGAGAGGGGGGAATGGGAGAAGGAGGCATGAGGATGGGGCTGGGAGGAAAGAAAGGAGGGGACTGGGATCAGGCTGGAAAGTGATTAAATAAATAAATAGGAAAATCTAAGATAAAAGTTGAAAACTGCAAAGGAAAGAAATGGTATTATTGATTAAGCCATACAATTAAAAAAAAATAGAGTGCTTTGTCCAAAATGTGTGAAATTACCTCCTCCTCATTCCCATTTTTAATCCAATTCCTGAATTCTTCCTTTAGGCTTTTTTCATATTCTCTAGCATCCGACTTTTTAATGACTATTTTATCCTTAAAATGAGTGAAGTTCTCTGGACACAGGTTCTGGGAAAGAAAGACCATAAAGATAATGCAAGAAAACCTAAGGAGACTTTTCAATTATAGTTTTCATGAACAGTTTGATACGCTCTTATGGTCAGAGACTTCTCATATCTCCCCATATATTCTAGCATATAAAACTATTTGTGAACTCTTCAAAGGCAAGCAGTCAGAGCGTGTGGGCCTCTGACGAAATCAAACAGCACTCAGGACACAGAGAGCAATGCATCATGGGAAGAGTATGAGAACTAGGAACCCAGACTACAGTAGGAGAGCCAGACCACAGTGTCTAGAAAGGAGGTAGAAGAGATGTTTTCAGGAATTGACATAAAACACCATTTCTAGCCCATTAAACTGAGAAGGCAGGAGGCGATTTCTTTTTAGGAACTGTCAGCTAATCTCCCCCCCCCCTTTTTTTTGTTTTTTGTTTTTTGTTTTTTTGTTTTTCGAGACAGGGTTTCTCTGTGCACCCTTGGCTGTCCTAGACTCACTTTGTAGACCAGGCTGGCCTCAAACTCACAGCAACCCGCCTGCCTCTGCCTCTGCCTCTGCCTCCCAAGTGCTGGGATTGAAGGCATGTGCCACCACCTGCCCAGCTCAACTAATCGTTTTAAATCACCAAATGCAAGGATAGAAATGGCAACAGTATGTTTCAGAATAGCAAAGGTGGGTTCTATCAAAAAGGCATAAACGCCATGAGACTCTTTACCTGGGCCCGGGGCCATCTCTCCCAGACCTGACACATAGTGTCATATAGCTGGATGCTTTCTCGGGGTGACAAGGTGAGATCAGAAGGAAATCCATACTTTTCAATCTATGATTAAAATAAAATCAAACTTATTAATATTTTATTTTATCTACAGAATATAAACACCTATAAGAAATGGTTACTTTGAGCATTAAAAAGTGGGAAATTGGTTAAGATTGCCTTGAGAATATTGTCTTTTAAAAAAGAAATTTTTAAATTATGCGTATGTGGGGGAGGATTCTGTCCCTTAGATGCCAAAAGAGGCCCATAGACCCCCTGTATAGGCTGCTGTGAACCACCTGCTGAGAGCACTGGGAAATGAAATCAGGTCCTCTGCTGGGGTCCCTTTACTGCAGAGACATTTCTCTGCTCTCACCCCCTATTACTAGCCTTCTTTCTCTTTTTAATTATCGCTTAAGAGTGGCTACTTTTTTAGCCAAACTATAACACAAAGCTTCTGTTTGGGTCACAGACTTGTGGTTTCCTGTGTCACTAACCCCTTTACAGCGGCTGCAGTTTCTTCACTTCAGAAATAGAAAAATTAGTTCTGTCTGTGGCACTAAGTTGTTGTGAGAAATAAATTAGATAACGGATATAAACCTTGGCTGAATTCTGGAACACCATTGGCGCATGATCACTAGGGTTTATGAGTTAATAAGGTCATACTTTATAACTTTTAAGGAATTAGATAATGATTTTAAAGGAAGTAATTAACAATTCTGTAGTCCAAGCTGGGTTTCAATCTAGTTGTTTCCCATTACAAACTGGTAAACTGCTAAAACCTGAATCAATCCGGCCAGAGAACTAAGAGAAGTAACAGTTCATCATGAAATGGTGGTATCTGCTGTCCTTACATCATTTTGTAAATGCAGGTGTCCCTAGTACCACAGGTCACATTAACAACCAATCTGTGCTGAGCAAAGGATGGCAGTTCCTCCAAGCATTTCCTGGGGCTGACAGCCCCCAAGACAGCAACAGCTGTATCTGGGTGGCATGATAATTGACGGCAAAGATCAAAAAAGGCTGCAGTTTGCCAGGAACAAAACATAAATGGCCGAGGGCAATCCCTCATTGGTGATCCCTTGCTTCTGTTGGGTTAAGGCCAGGTCATTTGCCCTCTACCATCTCTTTCCTTTGTAAATCTTTTTTTTTTTTTTTTTTATGTTGCTATAGTTTATCATATTTCGGGATGTTTTTAAGCCACTCAGCTCTTTTATTTAATCCAAGTATAATAAACAGAGTTTAGAATTATTTACTCATTCGGAAGTTCCATTCACTTCTATTCTTCTACTTTAGGAAACAGCCTATATAAATACATGTTATGCAAGTGATTTTTAAAAATTCATTTAACAATACTTAAGGCTAGCATCTACTCTATATCCTTGCTACCTAGTTCTAAAGATCATACAAGAGCATGTGGCCTTTGCAAAAGTCACATAGGATTGGTCACACTGCAGCTACTCTATTGCTTTCCAGGTACTCCATTAATAGCTACAAATAGGAGAGCGAAGGTACTTGGAGCAAGCACCGAACCAGTATACTTGAAGTTGTTTAAAGGTAACCTGCCTTGATCACTTTACAAAAACACGTGATTTGTAAAGTACTATGCTGTTTTTTAAAGATACTGGATAATGTTGCAAATGTCTGACAGCATATAGCTATAAAAAAGAAGTGGAAAGACCAGGAAGGGAAAAAAGGGGAAAAGAAGAAAAGAGAGGGAGGAAACAAAAGGATTTCTTTATTAATGATATTTTATCATCTCTATTCTTAATATAATATTTCAATTGAATTTTGGGTTTGAATTGGTCCATTATCACCAGCAAAAGAAGCTTTCTTCACGCACTAGAAAACTAGTTTTACTAGAAAAACTCCATTTCAGATTCATTTCACTGTTTTTAGAAGACATTGCAACATACAGCCAAATACTATCATGTGGTGCTCACTCATGGATATATTTATGATAGACAAGTCTTTCACCTGTTCATATTTATGATAGACAAGTCTTTCACCTGTTCATATTTATGATAGACAAGTCTTTCACTCATTCATATATAAGATAGACAAATCTTTCACTCATTCATATATATGATGGATAGATCTTTCCAATCAACATGGAGTCAATCAACAGGTCTGAGATTATGATTGGTTTGAACCATTTACTTAGTGCTGTAGTAGTGAGTTAGTTGTCCGAAGAGATGGCTCAAAGGTTAAGAACACTGTCTGCTCACCCAAAGGTCCTGAGTTCAATACTCAGCAACCACAGGATGGCCCACAACCATATTTAATGAGATCTTGTGCCCTCTTCTGTTGTGCAAGCATATATGCAGGCAGAATACTGTATAAATAATAAATAGATCTTTTTTTTTTTAAATTGTAGTAGGGTATCGAGTCTCTTCTTGGTGACCTATTATCTTTCCTCTGAGTGCCACCAAGCAGAGACTTGATACCCTATGAGCATATACAGGGGGAGGAGGTCCCCCTCAGTCACAGACATAGGGGAGGGGAGTAGGGAGGAAGTGGGAGGCGGGGGGGGGGAATGGGAAGATACAAGGGATGGACTAACAACTGAGATGTAATTTGAATAAATTAATAATAAAAAATAAGGAAAAAACTTTAAAAAAATTGTAGTAGGACCTCCATTATACAATTGTTGTGGTGCTTAAAAGAGATGAAGCGTGTGAATTCTTTTTATTTTTTTATTTTTATTTTTTTTATTTTTCTAGTTATTTTTTTATTAATTTGTTCATATTACATCTCAATTGTTATCCCATCCCTTGTATCCTCCTGTTCCTCCCTCCCTCCCACTTTTACCCTATTCCCCTCCCCTATGACTGTTCCTGAGGGGGATTACCTCCCCCTGTATATGCTCATAGGGTATCAAGTCTCTTCTTGGTAACCTCTAGTCATCTATCTTTTAAAAACAGCCAGTAAGCAGTAGTATTCACACAATGCATTAGTAGCTGGAAGCACATGATATCCGTCCTGAGGTGGTTATTTCAGAACACTGAAAGGCACATGGGTGAAGGTTCAGTGATGATCTGACTTTACTGGCACATGAACACAAAGTGCTATGGAGAAGTTTATATAACAGTTGGGAAGGGCACAGGATTCTTTAAAAAGCTTCACATTATGAGAGGTGCAAAAGAAAAATGAAGATCTAGGTATTAGCATTGGCATTTGGGATGAGCATGAAGGCCTCCAACCAAAACACATTCAATAAATGCAATGTAAAACAAGCTCCTGGATCCTTAGTTGTCACAGGCTGTGTACTTAGCCATTTTTAAAGAAGTCCAATAAAGTCATTTAAAGAACAGAACTATAATTAAGGGGCGATTATTATAGTACAATAATGTAGAATATACTTCTTTTTTTTCAGGTTTTTGGGAGGAAGAGAAAAGAATGGCTGTCATTTTGATGGCCAGTGGCAGTTTAAATGAGCCCTCCAAGGGAGTGGAAGGAGAAAGGAAGAGAGGTATATGCTGGAGATATTTAAGAAATTATCCCCATTAACCATTCCACAGGCCCTGCTGCCATTGTTTCAAGGTATCTGTCGAGTCGTGACTTGATTGTTATGGTGAAGGAAAGCATCTGCTCCTGGCTTAAGATCATACACATTAATCATGTTCTCACGCATGAATCTTAGCCACAGAAAGCTGTAGCTACAATGAAAGGAGAGGTTAAAGCTTCTCCTTGACACTTCATCGGTGATGCAGTAGTGACCTAGTTTAGAGAGACAGGCAGACATAGGTATTAATGAAAGGAAGGAGAGGAAAATGGGCAAAAGTAATGTCGCCAACCTAACAAAGTCATCAAGTTAAAATATTTAGTAGTTTTTAAGCTTTGAAGGTCCCGAGAACATCATGAACTGGAGAAACTAAGGCAGCTATCACACGGCTGTTCATGTTAAAAATCAAAGTTGTGGTCCTTCCTCTGTATTCCAGCATCAGCCCTTCACCCTAGTGACATTCTGAACAGTTATAAGCCAGACAGTGCTGCTACCTGGAACAGCTGTGGCAAAGGTGGCTACTTACATGATCTATGGTTAGGGCAGCGCAAGGGTGAAAATGATCAAAGCAAACATCGTCCTCTCTCACAGAACACAAATATTTCTCCAGATCATTGTATCTCTCCTCATAGAGCACTGCAAAGGGATATTCCAAATTACCAGAAATGTAATTAGAATAATTTTAAGGTGATTAACCAAGCCAAAGTAGACAAAAATGCCATACAAATACACAGAGCACACATACCAAGTCTAACTTTGTATGACTGTCTGGCTCGCACTCGGTCTTTGTGGTAACTGCCACGGGAGCCAGCACTTCTTTCGGAAAAAGTTCTTTCTTCCATGGCACTGTCTACTTGTTTCCAATACCTCTTTACTGACTGGAGCCACCTTAGAATGACAGACATATTATCTATGATTTTAATCATCAGTGCCCCCCAGTGGTTCATGTTTGAGTGCACGGTCTCAGCCTTTGGTATGATTTTGAAAGCTGAGGAGCTATTGGAAGCTGGGAACTGAATAGCGGAGGTCAGTCTCTAGCAATGGGACTTTAAAGCATACTTAAACAACCAACATCAGCTACTGCTGAGGTTATATCCGCTACTGTTTCTCACCTAGTGCTCTCTGCTTCCTGTCTGTTGCCATGTGAGCAAGCTGCCACCTCAGGCTCCCACTCCCCTCCTTGACTTCCCCCGATGAGGAGCCAAAATCTTTCTAAAACCATGAATCTAAATGAAAGTATTCCTCTCAGAAGGTATTTTCTGGTCACGTCGACACAAAAATAACTCATACATAATTTAAACAGAAAACAGAAATAATTTACATAAAAGGAAATAATTAAACTAATTGCTATTTATTTAATTAAATAATTAGAAGGAAAATTTTTATGTCTTAAAATTTTTTCATAAGAGAATTACTTCTAGAGCCACACAACCTGAAATAAAATTCTGGCCTCCTCACTATTAATTCTGATCCTGAATGAATCATTTAATATTTCCATGCTTTGCCTTTCATGTTTAAAAATTAATATAAAAGTAAAAGTATTGTATCTAATGATAACAATGGAAGTAGTGGTGCGTCAAATCTTGATTATATTTCCAATAAATTACTATATGCAAGGTACTTAGAAAGGAGTGTAATATGTGATAGAGCTTATAGAATATGTTCTTATCTGTAATCAACAGTCTTATGGAATATGTTTTTATCTGTATTCAACAGTCAAGCCCAGTGACAAGAAGATGTGTGGTTTACAACTAATAAAGGTTTGCTCTCTTTCCAAATGCATCATCAAAATGTTGATCTTGGAAACTATGGGCGAATGTTATATTCTATCACCTTCCTTTTTGTTTTTTTTTTTGTTGTTGTTGTTGTTGTTGTTTTTTGTTTTTGTTTTTGTTTTTTTTTTAGTAAAGGGAGGGGTGAAAAGAAAAGGAATATACAGCTCTCATTTTATTTTTTGAGTTATAACATGATACTTGCTATTCAACTGCATATCTGACCAAGACTTATCGGAAAGAGCTAAACAGACAGTAACTTAAAGATTCAGGGATTGCATTCAGTTAACCAGAAATTTAGGTAACTCAAAAACCCATAAAAGATGTATATGAAATTCAGACTTTCAAAACAGATAAACTTTCCATCCAAAACAAAACCGAATTCATACTCGGTGAGGTGCTGAGGGTTACTTATGGTAGCTGACAGGGCCAAAAAGGGACAGCGGATCATGACCAGGAGATGTTCCCAGATTTCTGCTCCAATTTCTCCACCAAGACAATGAACCTATAAAAGAAAGGAATGGTTTCAATTGACAAGTTAGTTTTAAGAATGGCAAATTTTAAATGACAAATGTAATCTTAAATTGACCATAGGTGTTTTCCATCACCTTTAATGGAACATGCCAAGCTTAAATAAGGATTGGGAAAAATCCAGATGGAGGACATATTTGGTTGAATTTCCCTTAATATTTTAACCAAACACTTGTGACTCCTTTTGATTCACTTTCAAAGCTTTCTTTCAGACCTATGTGTTCCTAGCCATGTCTACTGACAATCAAACCAGCAGCACATCTGAGTCACAATTCAGTGACTATTGCCCTAACAGGACAGCTACATTCTTGACATCACACACAAAATGACGTGCTTCAAATATAAGCCTTATCTAGCCACGTCACTAGTCAGTGTTTTCCCATTCCTTGTAGAATAAATTTAAGCATTTAATGGGATACATAATGCTTGGCATATTTAGCCATTGCTGCTGGTCCAGCTTCATGTAAGGTCACTCAACCCATCTTACTTCCACCCATACACACCAGCCATTTCTTTGTTCCTCGGCACACACCTCCCACCATACAGCTTTCACAAGGATGTCTCTCTTGTACACAGTATTCTTACCAATAAAACACAAAGCCAGAAAAAATACAACCACGGCCTATTAATCTTTGAAGTTCATCTTGGCGTTGCTATTTTAAAAAGATTTGCTGACCATCTCTTCTGGAGTGAGTGGTCCTCCAGCCTGCCTTCTGCTATTGTTGCAATTTTGATTGACATTCTTGGTCTTCACTGTAAGCACTAGTGTCAGTTTATAAGCATTTGTGTCCTCTGGGTTAAATTACCTTTGTCACTTAATGTGTACCTTCAAATCTGGATTATTCTAGCATTGTCACAATGCTTGGTTCTAAGGTGGCATTTCTCAGAGGAGATTGAGTAAATGAATGCACGACCAAGTTAAATTAGATACAAGAAAGATTCTTGAATATAACATTAAGTAAGCAGGTTAAATTTGACACCTTGAAGATATCAGCTAGGGAGCTTTACATACATGTATAAAGGGATGTATAGATATTTTTTCTTCTGCCTGTCTGACTTTGCCTTGGTCAGATAACAAACCACTCTGTTAAATATTGACTATAAGATTTGCAATATGTAACATTTTTACCTGACTCTGGCAGAATATATATTAGCTTTCAAAGCCTCTAGTGGTTGTCTTCATACAAAATGGCACAACTGAGGTATACAGTGTTATATCATTTCAGAAGCTGGAATCCAAGCTACAACTTGGTGTTTTAAGTTGCCTTGTACTTTTAATATTTTAAATTTTTATGTATATTGAATGTTTTACATACATGTGTGTACCGCCTTGCATTGCTTAAATGAGACTTTGCAAAACTCTCAGGATACAAAATATACAGGTTAACTAAAAATAAACATAATAAATGAGTATCAAACAAATTTTTGGAAAACACTGCTTGTCTGGTAATTTCAAGTTTGTATCATGAAGGAGTAGAAGAACTTACCCTATTTCTCACCAACTGCAACACTCTTGGGAGTGGGGCTCTGCCCCTTGACTGCACAGCAGGGTAGAAACTTCCATAGTTGTAGAGGTTGCAGTAAGTCAGCCAGAGAGTGTGAGAGCAGAAGAACTGCCCTGCCCCCTCACCTGTTGTAGAACTTGGGAAGGGGAGCCCTGCAATTTGCCTGGGCAGCACAGTAGAGCTGGCCTTGACTGGTGTGGGTATGAATGAGCCAGCCTCAAGGGCATGAGACTGGGAGAGATGGCTCTGCCCCTTGCCAGCTGCAGCACTGGAGGGGCCATCCAGGGTAGAGCAGGAGAGCTCACTCTGGTGGTGTGGGTGTGGGAGAGCTGGGAGGCTGAACAGACCCAGATCCGGGGCTTTGAATCGGCCCGCCCCAACACCGGTGAACTACTGTAGTGCATGAAGGAGACAGATACAAAACTACATGATCTGCATGACACATGAAACAACACGATATCCATGAAGAACCCAGTGAAGTTCCAGTATCTATGGTGTGGCACAAGCCATAGGCCTATTCCTGAACATTTGCAGGCAAAAAAAAAAAGGGGGGGTGGGAGACAAAAGGGTATACTGTGGGACACACTGTGACACACCCCAACTTCCACAATAATTATTTTGTCCTTTCAGGGTGGGTTGCAAGGGTGAGGGCAGGTATGAGGGGGTGGAGAGAACGGTGAAATTGGGGTGCACAATGTGAAATTTACCAAAAAAATGTTTTTTAAACTTTATTTGGGAATCAGATAGGATTTTGAATTTCATGAGAGGTTATCTAACTTTGTTCCCTCTACAACAGCATCCCCAATGAAGACCCGTTCTTTACATATCCAGAACTCTCAGCAATAAACACTGTTGAGTCACATCAGAAGAAGCAAGCCAGAAGGGTAACTGAGCTGGAGGAAATGCTCAGAAGAAAACTGCCTCCCAATCTGAACTCCACCCAAGGGACAGATGTCACAAAGCTGCAAAGACTTTCATACAAGTTTATAAACACTCAGAAGTTAGCCTGCGAAGTGATCGAACCTACTTCATCAAAGATAACATATCTGATCCTCTTCACCCAATTTTGGCGATGAGGAGCTAGTAGAAGAATTTCAAAGCAGACAGGCACGGTAACGAGCACCTAAAAAGTAACAGTATTATGTGAAGTAATCCTTAGTATTCACACAGTTATAAAACTTCATGATAGTTTATTGCTTTGTCCCATGAAAATACAAGTTTCACATGGTTCAAACTGGTAAATACATCAAAAGGGTAAGGAGTCCTGAATGTGTCTTCTCATAATTAAGATCTGAGACTATTTCTAAGAATAGGTTTCATTACCCTTGTGATGTATTTATCAGTTTGAAATGTATGAAACTTCTGTCTTTATAGGACAAAAGAGTAAAATATAAATTTTGAAGTGCATATTCTTGTTTATGGACATTCCAACTGTGCCCAACACTAAATTGAACAGCTATAATGACCTATTTCCAAACCCCTTTGGGAAGTGATCAGAAAAGGAGACGGGAAGAGCATGAAAGCCAGGGTAGAGTCCTTTGGACTGCTGTAGGCATGACGTTATTCTGTACAGTGGAAAGATCCAGATGCTGGTTTCTGTACTCCCTCAGTATCTGCTTGCAATCCTTGTTCTGAGACTCTCCTGTCTCACTGCTGTATAAACACTGCTTCCCAATTGTACCCCAATATTCCAACAAAGCAGTTTACCGCCAATCACTGAGCAGGCAAGAGAACAATGATAGACTTCCTGCCAGCCAGGAGAGGAGGAGATAGAGAGAAAAAGCAGAGATTCAGCCACGGGCAGAGCTCATGGCGACATCAGAAGAGAGCGGCTAAGCAGAGATAGCCATAAAATGCAAGTATCTCAGGAATTTTAGCAAACAGGGACTCAGACTAGCTTAGAGGGTAAATATAGAGTAATAACTACTCAGTTGTTTTGCCATAAAGCATATTAAATAAAATAATAGTCCAGTCTCAATTATTTGAGTGAAGGCTGAATTGCAACATAACACCGTTTTTAAAATTACCACTAACAAACTGCCATCTTCTGAACAAGGCAGGGCAGTCCTGCTCATGAACTCACAGCAGCTGTGGTTATTTGTGCAAAACCTGCAGAAAATCAAACCAATCAACCTTCCAGCAAGAATGAGGAAACAGCTCCAAGACTCCACCCCAGCAGGGTAGTTCTTGGCAGTTGATAGCTGCTGGGAAAAGAATGTGGCTGTAGGAGGGGGTATGGGTTAGAGGGAGAAACGGGAGCTAGAAGAAGAAAATGGAAGTGGGAAGATATGTTCATAAAACACCTCAAACATATAGGAAAGTATCAAAGAATAAACAAAAATGTTTTAACTCAATGAATATTTTGGAAAAGAAAAAGATATAAAAATCAAAGTCATTCATTTTAACCATATTGATTGTTTTCCAATCTAACACTAGCAGAATTTGTGTCCAAAGATGCTTCTTTGAAAGGCAATTCAGGCAGCACATGTTCTGCCATGTAATGTTCTAAAACCAGGTGTTAAGTTTTTTTCCATTTTATCCTAGTTAGTAACCTGAAAATTCAGTAAGAAAGAAAACTCTGACTTTATGAACATAAATTTATTTGCTACAATGCAACATTTTTAACTAATGAGTATCTTTACCAAGAGAAAATAATTATGATTATATGTTGTTATTCACTAAGTTTTGTAGTTTGTAAAGATCTTTAGATCATTTTGAATCTCATTGTAAAATAACACGATGAGTGAGCTATAAACCTAACAGTATTCAAACCGAAAGTTTGAATCAAAATGAAGGCGTCTTTACAAAACATGAGTTCTATTTTTCACGTTTGTTACAATGAAACACGATTATATTTTCTCTGAAGCACTTTTGTTCCTCACAAATTAAAGGGAATTATTTTTCCAGGCCTTGTGAAGATGTTAGATCTGTAGTCAGAAAGATAAAACACTGTTATCTAACTTAATAAGAAATTATTAAATAGCACGTCAAACCTGACAGTTGAGGGCATCGTGACGGTAGTCCCTCGTGAAAACACCACACAGAACTTCACCAGCTGGCAGAGTTTTGGTATAACGACTTTGAACAGTTGCTGCCACTTGGTTAACAAGAGCCTGGTTGACAAAGACACAGATGTATTACTTACATAACAGAGTGTATATCATCAAATTTTAATGGAATGCTGGCGATGTCAAAAACTGTTCTGCTATGAATGCAGAAATTTTAGCAAGGCCTTCCCCCTACCCACTCCACATGAATAGGCTTTCTCTTTGAGCAACTGAACTATAAATCTGAACTTCTTTGATTAGCAACAATCTTAAGTAAAACAGAAATGGAAAGTACTTTTCTGAAAGTAAAATAGCAAAAATGTCCTTTATAACAGAAAAATTAACATGCATAGCACAACAACTGAATGATCGCCACTTACAATCTTAGTCTATCATAGAAGAAAGTTCAACTAGATTTGTATCTCATATTTTAGAACCTCCTCCAGGTGTCAGAAGTTTGAATACATATATGATTCTGTACAGTCTCACTTAGGCCAATCAGGTAGTGTGGTCAGTGGACTCTAAACTTTCAAGCATCCATTTCACGCTTTATAACCCCCAAGTGTAAACACAATAGAGATGAAAATGTAAAATTTATAATATAACCATGATATTATTTAAAAGTGACATTTAAGTTGTTTTAACGTATTTGAACACACACCCCCCTTGTGCTGGCTAGTTTTGTGCCAACTTGACCCAAAGCTTAAGTCATTTGGGAAGAGGAAACTTCAACAGCGAAAAGGTTTCTTTCAGATTAGCCTATGGTGCACTTTCATAATTAATAATTGATGTGGGCCAGACACAGCTCACTGTGGACAGTGTCGTCCTAGTCTAATGGTCCTGGACGCCATAACAAAGCAGAATGAGCAAGACATGAGGGAGTTAGCCAGTATCCAATACTTCTTCATTGCCTCTGTATCAATTCCCACGTCTAGGGTCTACCCAGTTTGACTTCCTACTCTGATTCCCTCAGTGGTGGACTATGTTGTGGAAGTTTAAACTGAAGTAAACCCTTTGCTTCCCAAGTTTATTTTGTGTGTTCATGGTATGCTATCACAGCAATAGGAACACTAAGGAATAACCCCATATAAAAACATGGATAGTTGTGATTGCACAGACATTTTAACATTATCATTGGAATAAATAACCCTAATAAGCTAGAGTAAAAACCTGATCCATGAATGTATATTTCATTCTTGTTCAGAAAAAGATGTATTATGCATTGCACAAATTTTGATGAATTAGTAAAAAGGTTATTATAGAAGTAGGCAAATATATCCTCAAGTAGATCTTGAACAAAGAAATATCACAGATCAAAAGTCATGCATAATAATATAACCCAAATCACTAATCATAGAAATGCATATCTAAATACAAACAGATTTTTACCTCTGAGTGTAATAAAAAAATAGCAGCAGGAACAATGAGAAAAAAATTGAGATCCCACCTCACTCAAATTAGAATGGTTATATCAAGAACACAAATGTTAACATTCTGGGAAAATATGCGGAAAGTGGAATCCTTAATCACTACTGGTGAGAGTGTAAGCTGTTATATTCATTATAGAAATCATTACTGAGGTTTCACAAAATACTAAAAACCAACCAACCAACAAACAAAAAAAAAAAAAAACCTACCTCACGACTTAGCTATATCACTCCTGAGTATGTACACAAAGGTGTTCCTACAGGGATACTTGCACATCCATGTTCATATTTTCACTATTAGGATAGCTAGGAAATGGAAACAGCCTCAACACTCATCAACACATTAGTAGATAAAGAAAATGTGTCACAAATACATAATTCTATTCAACTATTTAAAAAATGAAAACATGTTCGCAGAAAAATGGATAGAGCTGGGAATTGTCATAAGCAAAATAAGACAGACTCAGAAAGAAAAATACCACATATTTTCTCCTATATTTTATCAAAATTTTAGTTTTATGACTATGATGTATATCCATGTATATATGTATACGTATATGTATAATTATATATGTAAAATATATGTTTATTTATGTGGGTGAGAATGAGTACAGTTAACATCTAGAACGGAGATCATGAGATGGAAAATAAGCCATGAAGGGAGGAAAGGAAAAAAGTAATAGAATATATGTGACAATATAATTTAATAGAATACATGGAAAGGGGGCTACCGGAGAACAAAGGAGGCAGTATTGGGGGACTATAGCATAGGAGACTGTAGTGGTAAAGGAGGGCCAAAAATTGAACACCACACATGAACATTCTATTATGTACCCCATTGTTTTGTACACTAATATATAGCTACTGAAAATAAATAAAGGAAACTAGATCTGTCACATGGCCATGCCTAAATATTTCTGATTATGTTCTAGAATGAAGAAAAATTTTACGTTCACTAAATCCCTACCTTTGTTGGTGCAACATACACAACCACGCCTTCATCACTCTCCTTCAGCACCTTCTCCATGCAGTAGTAGGAAGCATAAGTTTTGCCAGAGGATGTTGGGGCAACAATGACTGCAGACTCATAGTTATCCACCACATCCAGGAGCTCTCTCTGTAAGGGTGTGAGCATGGTTTGTATCACTCAAATAAGCCGTGTTACTGAGACAGACAGCTCAGTCTGTTTCCATTCTGAGTTTTGTGAGTCACAGTAATAAAGAAGCTGCAGACACACAGAAAAATTAAATGTAGAATCTGATGAACTACTCATTCTCTCAAAGGATGCCATTTTCTTTTTTGCCTTTGAGAGACAAGAGATGAGTTTGATGTGTGAAAATAGAGTATAAAAAAATGAGCTTCACAGAGAAGGAAGACTAATCGGGAAAAATAAGGAACCATTGAGGAGGGCAGTGAATCAAATGTGTCTATTACAGAAATATGATCAAAGTACACAACATACCTGGAAGAAAAGACCACAATTAAACCTGGTTTTGTGCAACTAATATATAATAATAAAAGATAAATCAGTCAAACATAGTGCCAGATTAAGATATTATTAGCAAGATAGTTTTGAATGGTTACAAGTCCAGAGTGCCTTTGAGAATACAATTGGTGGAACCAGCCAATCCATATTTTTTGGCAATAAGCAAATGGATGAAGAGCTGAAATAGCAAAGAGTCTTCATTTTGCTTGTTACCCTCTATGGAGGACTATATGAGGGCGTCATCTCAAACCCTGTGATTTTATTCATCAAGAGTCGAGATGATAAACCCCTAAGGACATTCTCCACAGTTGAGTGGAGAGTGGGGTCTGACTTTCACATGAACTCTGGTGCCCCATATTTGACCATGTCCCCTGGATGGGGAGACCTGGTGGCACTCAGAGGAAGGATAGCAGGCTACCAAGAAGAGACTTGATACTCTATGAGCATATAAAGGGGGAGGAAGTCCCACTCAGTCACAGTCATAAGGGAGGGGAGTAAGGGGAAAAATGGGAGGGAGGGAGGAATGAGAGGATACAAGGGATGGGATAACCATTGAGATGTAATATGAATAAATTAATAAAATAAAAAAAAAGAATCGAGATGATGATTAGTCAAAAGAATGGAAGACCTTTGTGAAGTACAGAAGATACAAACTATTCCCAAATCTCAACCTGCCTTCCCTGTGAATCTAGTCTTCCTCCCTTGCTTCAGAGTGAAAACAGCATGAAATAATTAGAAGATGCATGGAAGGTAGGATATATTTTAACTGTCTTGTGTTGAAACTCCAGAAATGGAAAAGTAAGTAAACATCTTCATCTTAAAGCTAGGCTGCCTCAAGTTTCTCATAACACTAATGAGAAATAGCTCACACAATCTGAAGTGAACGGGACAACTAGTCAGACTGAACCTAAAAATTGCATTTCTTTAAGTAAATAATGCTCAAATTATCAGCATTTCACATTTTGTATGTATGTATTTATATTGAAGTTTGTGGTTTCTTTGAAGACTCATTTGTGTCATATGAATGTGTTTTTTGTTTGGTCCCAAGTGTGGGATGTGGGAGTATTTTTCCACCACACAAGACAGACTCTTTGCCTTTTTAAGCTAAAAAGTGAGAAATTAGGCTAATGAGTAGGCACATGGTGTTTTGCTAGAAGCTGTCTCATTAGAGGGGCATGGTTTTTGCCAGCTGAAAAATATCCTTGTGTGGACTCTGAGAAGAGATAAAGAGGAGCCTACAGACAGGGAGACAATGCTTTTTCATTGCTAAGTTTTGCAATGGTTCACATGGCCTCGCTGGTCTTCATCTTTCTACACTGCACTTCACAGAGAGCAGTACTCCAGAGAACTTCTCTTGGCCCTCCAGCTGAGTCTTGTCGCTTTGACAAGACTGTATCTGCTCAATTGTGCCACTGCTGCTGATTTGTGTTGCTGTTTGCTGTTTGCTGTTTGACTGGACTGCTGGTATCCTGCCAATGAAGGGCAGAACTGCCCCCAAAGAATTACATCTAAACAGTTCTACAACTCCTTTCTCCTAATAACCTTCTTTCTCCTCTACCTGTGGTCAGTGGGTTTAAAGGGAGGTAGAAGCATCTAAGAACCCTAAGTAAAGTAGGTTTTTGGGAAATCTAAGCCCAGGTAGATAGATAGATAGATAGATAGATAGATAGATATTTCAATGTGTGTAGTAGTTGTTACTTCCTAATTTTGTTGCCTTAATATTTATCTTATGTATGTTACAAAAATAGCTAGAATGGTAGTGTTTACAGGTTGTAAATAATAAGCAATTTATCACTTTTTAAACTACCCATATTTCTTCATGTGTATTTATATCGTTTACATATAAAATTCTATTGACAGAGAGAAAACCTGGAGGCTGGTACCAAATGATATTAGCTGCCTAGCACAAACATTTACAAGTGTTGATTCTATTTGTATGAATTCTCACAATACCTTTCCAAGGAAGTAGTCTACATAGTAAATGAAAATTTTAAATTCTTTAAATGAAAAAAAAAATTAGTTCAAATGAGACATTTTAAATAGCAAAGTATTTTAAGTGAAATGACCTTAAATGAAATAACTCAATATTATGAAGTTCATGATAAATATAAATATGAATACAAAAATAGAGGACTGGAACAATAAGATACTCTTTGACTCACACTGGAGTAAAAAATAAAATAATTATTTTTATTCATATTTTACCTGCCATGTGTCCGGAATAAAATCCTGAACTCTGGGGTCTGGATCTTTCCTTTCTTCTCGTATCAAATAGTGACCCATATATTGTAGTTGGAGGCGAGCTGGCCCAATCCCAACTGAATATTTATTCTTTTTTGTCATTTTTATGTCATCTTCTGCATTCTGTTTTAAAAGATTATTTTGAAAGCAATGTACGTTATATTGGCCTTTCAGTGATTAAAATGTTTAGGACTGAGTTTCTTCTATATGAAAACAGTTTAAATCTCCTTTAACATCATGAAGGCATTACCACTTTTATGGGGTACAAATAAATCAGTATATTTCAAGATTTTCAAATGCTTACTCTAATGACTACAACATGAAATATTTAAAACAAGTAAACAACCATTATAGGTTTGAGTTGTTTTGCTAGATTTAAGTATATGGTTAGTTTTAAAAGTCTATATAAACCATCTGATAGTTAGTGTGCATCGTCAAGTTTTATAAAATATTTCTTATTGCTGATTAATTCAATTTTTGGCAGTTGGAGTAACTAAGATGCTATTTTCTATTAAAATTTCACCTAAAAGAGATGACTGTATTTGACAGTTGCTTTGTATGTAGCAAATAACAGCTTAGTTAAAATGAAGCTATCACAAGGCGTACCTGAGTTGGATATATAGAATTTGCTAGCTCATCAAATCCTAAATATGTAAGACATCTGGCTATGAGTTTCTTGTCTGCTTCTTGCAGAAGTTCAGAATGTTTGTCCAACAAGGAATGGATTCTCTTCATCATTTCAACAGCTACACTTAAGTCTTTCATAGTTTCACCTTGGTACAGAATATAAATATTAAAATTGTTACAAAGGCAATCAAATTAACAAATGTTAACCAAGTTCAATTATCAAGTTCATAAATCTTCTACACTTAATAACACTCACTATCTTTATCACCATTAATGAGAATTTTAGAGTAGAAGAGACTAGATAAAAGTTTTGCCGTTCAAAATTAAAATATTATTAAAAACTCCACTGTACAATTTTATAGTGAATTATACATCTTTTCTGTGCCTCATATTGCCATGTCTCTTCTGTTCAAGGAAAATATTGTATAATTTTAAATATCAAATTATAATCTTAGCAAAATTTATTTAGCTCTATTGTAGTCCACAGAAATACTGAATGTATGTCCTGAGTCCATTTATTCAATTCAATCCATCCCTTCCAGCTGTCAAAGCCAAATTTCAAAAACCTGTCAATTTCCCTAGAATCATCTACATTGTTTATTTCTTCCCTCTGCTAACCTTTTCATTCTCACATCTACTTTGTTTCTCCTTTTCTTTTAGTTAGAGTATAGTATTGCCAACCCTATACTGAAAGATATTATACAAGAGCCTACCAAGCAAACTTAATAGAGGTCTTACCTCACCTCCTCAGGAGCGTTCAGTTCACTTACAGAATATACAGTATGTGATGGGTTCACACTGAGCTTTAGAAACTATAGTTGTTATGAATCTGATTCCTAAGGAAACCTTCATGGAAAGATATTTTATGAATTGAATGTAGAGAATAAGTAAGTTTTGGTTGTATGAAAAATGAAAATAAGCAAGTCCTCAATATTTCCTGCCTCATAAATACATCTGTTAGATATATTGGGCCAGAAGGCTAAAGATGATGCTCCAACATTATAGAGTTTTGGGTGACTGCTCAGGTAGCAAAACATCTCTGTCATCTTCTCATTTGGGAAGCTGCTGACCTGCACTCCCTGTATACTCAAGTAATTAATTTTATTCCTTCCCAAGTCTCTGATGGGGTTGAAGACCAGATAGTTTAGTTTGGCAATTAAGCTTAGTTGTTTAGGGGTTAAGATGTTTTTAGGTCTAGATAGACGATAATGAGGTGATGTGATAGATATTGATTAACATTCAGAATTTTAGACTCACCAAGATAGGAAAGATGTTCTCTTCAAGGCTGCCAAATACAAATAGGCAAAACACTAAGAATGTAAAATTTATGTAATTCCTGATTGTGTCATGATTCTTCTTGATGTAGGTACTTTATTGTAATATGTGTAATAATATAAAGGTTTATGTAAAGAATAAAAAATATTTAATAAAAATGAAATAAAATAAACACCAATAAAAAAAGAATGAAAAATAAAAACAATGGCATTTGTGGCAGCTACAATTCTTAATTTCTCTGTCCACCGTGTAGTTCCAGAAAATCCTTATTTATGTCTCTGTGGTATTGGGAATTCCAAATACCTCAGCAAAATTATGTGTTTACTGGAACCCCTTAGGGTTAAAGTGGCGTATGACTAAGTTCTAATGATACCTAATCAAAAGACTTTGGTAGCCATGAAAGTACATTAAAGGAGAGAAAGGGAGCTGAAGAGATGGCTCAGTGGTAAGAGAGCTGCCTCTCTAAGAGAATGGGATTCCCAGAAACAATGTCAGAAACCTCACAATCAGGAACTCCATTTTCAGGGAACTTGATGTTTTCTTCTGCATCTGTGAACAACACACACACACACACATGTGCGCACATGCACACACATGCATGCGTACACACACATGCACACACACAAATAAAAAACCAATCTGAAAGAGCTTCAGCATGCCAATGGAGAGTAAGCTGGAATGTAAGTGGCATACTAAAGGTCACAACTCTGGCCTTGGGAACAAGAACATTGCACTTATGACCTTTCCTGGAAGCACTTTGTTCTTTAACAACCTGCCTCTGCCTCTACCACTAACCATGGGCCCTGTACAATTTTTTTGTTGCCAGACAGAAGAACCTGGAAATCGACCAAGGACTCTGATATGAATCTACAGTGCTTTTAGGCAATCTCTAAATTAAATAAAGCATGTTGTATATCCTTTAAGCCACTCTAAATTCTGATCTCTCTGTTGGCAGCATTCACCTATAAATCTTGATTCAGTGGTTTGGTTGGAGAGAAAGATAAATATATGCTAAGGTAAGCCATACACCTCTAACCAGTGTATACGTCTCTACCTACCCAGCCTTAGTTCATCCTTCTCTTCCTCTTTCTATGTTTTCCCTCTTTCCCTCCATAGAAACTGTAAAGGAGGATATGTGGAAACCTCCCTGACTTTGGAAGAAGTCTGTACAGTAGGGATGATGAGCGCCGAAGACTATATGGTTGGCGTTGACTGTGAGTCTTACAGGATCTAGAGACTCCCCTGGAAGATGGGCCTCTGAACATGCTTGTAAGGGATTCCTATCTTTATTAGACTGATTGACCCATCTTATCTGTGGGTGGAGCCATGGCCTCTGCAGGAATCCTGGCCTATATAAAATAGAAACTAAGCTGAGCATGTCTTCCTCCATCACTCTCTGCCTTCCTACTGTGAATATGATAAGACCAAGAGCTTGAAGCTCCTGCTGCTTTGATACATCCTCCTTGGGCTGATGGACAGAATAAACCCTTTCTCGATTAAGTTGCTTTGATCAAAGTATTATATCACAGCGACTAAGGAAAACTAAGTTAGTAGGCAAGCACAAACACTAACTTATCCAGAAAGAAAATGTTTACTTCGGGAATGCAAAAGTGCCTCGCTGTTATTGGTCCTATTAACAGTGCTCTGTACCTGGTTAGCAGTTGGCTTAAACCTATCTTTAATCGTGCTTATGGATGGTCTATGTCTTCGCTCTTGCCATCTTGTTGAGATTTTTTTGCTCATTGGTAAAAATGGAGGCAATGTTCCTTTGTGCGTCTTACAATACACGTGTCTAGTTAACGGGTGACAAACCACTGTCATTATATCTCTAGTTCATCAAGCCACAAGGATTAATTGCACACAGCATACCTTCAGCTCGGCAGTGCTCCTTCCACACTGCCAAGCAAGCCTTTAACCCTACTTTTTCAGCCTGAACTTTGACTGAGTTACTTTTACATGACTTCAAGAACTCTTCCAGCTTCTTTATTCCAGAGTTTAAGTTTTTTTTCATCTCCTGCTCAATAGAAAATGACAGGACCTTCCATCTTTGTTCTTCTTTCTGTTCTTCATTGGCAAGTAACCTTTTCTTATTCTCTCTAGCAATTATGTCAGCCTTGGTCTCCTGCCCAAATGGAAAGAAACGCATCTTATGACAAGATAGAATTATCCCAGATTGACATTTCATAAATGGAATGATATTTCAAGTACATTGATGATTTTTACCATCATCTCATACTGAACAGTCATAAAAAAATGTGTTTTTAATGAGACACATGGAAGAATAGCAAAATAAAAGGATACAGAGGGTCCTAGAAATCTACAAGTAGAACAATATGATAGGCAGATTTGGGCCCAGGGGTCACGCTCAAACTAAGGCACCAGCCAAGGACAATACAGGAGGTAAACTTTAAACCCCTTCCCAGATCTAGCCAATGGTCAGAATATTCTCCACAGTTGAGTGGAGAGTGTGATATGACTTTCTCACGTACTCTGGTGCCTCACATTTGACCATGTCCCCTGGAGGGGGAGACCTGGTGGCACTCAGAGGAAGGACAGCAGGTTACCAAGAAGAGACTTGATACCCTATGAGAATATATAGGGGGAGGTAATCCCCCTCAGGAACAGTCATAGGGGAGGGGAATAATGGGAAAATGGGGGGGGGAGGAATGGGAGGATACAAGGGATGGGATAAACATTGAGATGTAACAAGAATAAATTAATAAAAAAAAGTAAAAAAAAAAGATTCTATTGATTGAGAAAATATAATAATTCAACTCAGTGAATATAAGGATTTGCTGTAGATAATTTCCTAAATGTCTAGGTAGAGTTAAATATAAAGAAAAGTGTAATGAAACTCAAAGTGACCTTGCAAAGATTCGTTCATGACTCTATGCAGTGAAACTTGCTATTCACTGTGGGACTTTCTGCTGCCTTTCCTACCAAGTAAACTTCCTTCTCCCTATGTGACCATGATATTTCTATCATGATCCCTCTCCAAACCTCATGCCTGTATCATGTGTCATTCCTCTGCCAAGCATCTATCAAACTACACATGGATTACTATATCTGTTCCTACATGCATCAGTGTTCTTCTCTATACCGAGGTCCTTGGGATGAAAACTGCAAGAAAGTTGCCTGGATTACCTAAGGCCAAAGACATTTAGTCCATAACGTCTAATAAGTAAATAATAAAAAGGGGTTGAAAGCAAGGAGCATATAAAAATCATTACATATACAAATATATACCATATTATGTATGTATATGTAGAGATTATATATTACACATAAACTATATATATATATATATATATATTTGCTTTACTTAAAAAATATTTTCAACTGATTTAAATACAATATGGACCTATTTTTACTGAGGTTTTTATTACCCTGATTTATTTCACTTTACATGGACAAATTAGAGGGCCAGTGACATGGTTCAACAAGCAAAGGTGCTTGCCTTGCAAGTATGATGCTCAAGTTCAGTCCCTGGACTCCATGTAAATGTGCAAGGCGAGGACTCCACAAAACTTTCTTCTGACCTTCATACCCACAACACAGTGTCCCCCATTGACTTCCACAGACACACCATAGCATTTCCCCCACTACTGAGGTCTGCATGCATACCCTAGAGGCCCCCGTTGACCTCCACACACACACCATAGCACCCCCACATACTCATCATGCAAACCCACAGAAATAATAAAATAATCTTAAAAGAAAAAATAGAGAATTGTGTTAGCAAAAGAATTCTGACAAAGGCTTTCCATTTTCAGGTTTGTCACGGAAGTAATGTTTAAACATTTACCTGTAATAAGGTCACATTAACGGTCACATTCTCAAACTGATTAATTACAATCAATAACCTTTACAGTTTCCCATCATTTAAACTTGCAAGTAAGTGTTCCCATTGGTCCATTTGCCATAGTTTTTCTACATAAGACAATGGGAAGCCCTAAACTTTTGTCAGGTACCATGTTCCCTTTATCTCAAATGTAAAGACTCGTTACCCTGTTGGTCTTACAGTGCATTTATAAAGCACTTATGGTGTTGAATTTTTGATGACGCATTAGATTTTTAATATGAGGAATATTGAAGCTTATACTTTTTTTTTTTTTTTTTAGCTGTTTTGTGCTGTATGGTGAGAACTTTTGTCAGTTTGCCATTTTGGAGCAGAGAGGAAGACCGTCAAAGAGAGGAGGAAGTGGAGGAGGGGAAGGGAAAGGAGGAAGAAGAAGTGGAGGAAAAGAAGGTGAAAGAGATAAATAAAGAGCAATAGGAAGAGAGGATTCTTCCTTTTCTCCTCCACCTCCTCCGGATGTTCCTAAATGATCAGGCAAAGTTTTCACTGATTTGGATAAAAACTGAGATGGTCCTGACCATGACAAAGAGGCAGTAATGTCAAACAGGAGTTGATTAGGCTTGCTTTTCATAAGCAGGGCAAACAGCCTGTATCCATTCCTCAGTGGACCTGTGAAGAAATTTGAGGAGAGAGGACTCCCCCTGGCGTCAACATCAGGTACTGCAATGCTGCGTGTTATTTTAACTATTATTTGGGAGCGCTGTTTGTTAATCACCCAGCTGGCAGCTGTCCTTGAGAGTTGTAAAGCTTGAACCCCCTGCTTGTTAATTAGTTGTATACCTGGCAAAGAAATAGCATGTCTTTTGGTTTTTGATTTGTTTGCTTGTTTGTTTTGTTTTAAAATTTTGCTAAAATTCTCCCAACCATTCGCATCCAGAAATAAAAACTTTAAAATCTTTGTATGGGGTCTTCACAGGCTTCACTTCTGATGACTTTGCCATGCTAACCTCCTTGGACAAGGTCGAGAGCTGTCACAGTTCCGCTGCAGTTGGGTGTGCTAACATGTTATATTTTCGAACAACTGGTATTTAGGCGAGTTCCCATGAAATTAGTACCTTCTAATCTTTAGCATTGGGGTCCACTAATGCAAATATGTAGACAAAATTTTTAAGTATGACCTTCATCTAACATCATAAAATTAGTAAGTCTAGTTTTTAAAAATAATCTATATTTGCAGAGTAATATTATCATAATGCTAACATATAATTTTCACATATCATTTTTTATTCTAGAGATAAATTGAGCTTTCATCCACTGTATTTTACTGTTAATTAATGTTCTTTGTAAACAAATTGATTAAAAAGTAATTATAATAGCAGTAATATCAGTGGTAAAATTAAGGGGTTGTAGTCTGTACAGGAAAAGGAAATGAGCAGCTTTAACTTTGTAGCTGAAGAAAATGATGAATGAATTAACTATTTAAATACTTGAGGAAAAGTGCAGAAAATCTACATAAGTCAAGGAAAGAAATCCATGGGTTTCGTGTTTATTTTTGTTGCATTTATAAAAATATTCTGATTATTACTAACTGATAAACTATATTTTAATATTAATGTGAATTTTAAGTCAACCCTTAACATTTCATTTGCTTCTCTAAATAAGGATTATGTCATTATATAGAGTGGGTCATATGTAACAATGTATATGCATGTTAGAATTTCTTAGCAGGTATGATAATAAACATGATTCTTTTTGTGTTTGTTACTTTTTTGTGCTGCAATAAAACACTAAAGGCAATGAATGATGGCAGTGCAGAAGCATGGCACCTAGAGGTAGAATCTGAAAGTTTACATCTTAAACTACAAACAGGAAGTAGACAGCAAACTCAAAGTGGCAAGTCTTTAAATGCTCAAACCCTGCCCCCAGTGATACACTTCCACCAACAAGGCCATCCTACTCACTGCAACTGGGAGCCTCACATTCAAACACCTGTGACTATGGATACACCACTTTCAACATGCTGTACCCACATATGTAAGAAAGGAAGACATCTATGGAAAGAAGCCATCAATAGAATGAGCAAGCATCGATATAATAAAAAAAATAGAAGCAGAAGCTTTTTTATGATAATAAAAATTACAGAAACTTACATGTGTCTTTGTGCTCTTGGACTTGACACAATCCTTCTTTGGCTTAGGGCTTTGAGTTGTGATGACCTTTGAAGAGACTGAATCTAATGAGTTCCCATAAAATCGCTGAAAAACATGATACTTCTGCACGCTTCTAAGATGTTTGGGGTCTCTTGAATGTTCTGAAGGAGGGAAAAAACTTAAAATGTAGTATTACTGTGATTTCCCAGTAGCGTCTCTCAAACTGTTCACACTATTCTGCATATAGGCACTATTCTTTCTAGTATAGAACGTTATTTTTAGCTAATCTGTTTGACCTGAGATTGTATCTTAAATTAGTCTATCTCATCCATAGAATAAAAGTGGTAAATTTTTAAACTTTTTTTTCCTATGGAATTAAACCTAGTATGTCATGGACCCAGATCAATGGTTCTACCACTGGGTAATAACGTCCAGCTGCTCCAACACTTCCAAAGCAATTTTCATGGCCTATTTCCAAAAGAAATACCAAGAATGTTATTTAATTGTGTTGATTAAATGTGTTCTTTGACAACTGTCATTCTCTTTTATATCCATTTTATCCTGTCATCTCCCCTACCTCCATAAAGTTGTCTTTTTCAAACTCATAACTTTTTGTTTTAATTCATGACTCATGAATTTTAATCATAGCTATTGGTTTTGAAACAACTATCAGTGGTACACAACTGAAGAGAATGGCTATCCCTCATCTAGGATCCATCAGTATTTAATCATTTAGCAGTGATGAGTAGAACTCCATGAGTACCCTTCCAGGAGGTTGGGTTTTGTTTTGTTTTGTTTTGTTTCATTGTTTGTTTGCTTGAGACAGACTCTAAGCATAACCCTGTGAATGAGCCTAAGAAGGCAGAATAAAGAAGAAAACTACCTAAGATATTCTGGTTCCCTTGAATTAAGGGGTAGGAAAATATAAAGCCCTTATCCTGGGCCACTGGCATAGAACTGAGAGCTTAATCTCTCTATATTAGGCTTGAGAGAACATTCCAATTCCTTAAACTACAAACCATCTTCCCCCAACACAGTGTCAAGCTCATGAGACAAAGATTATATGTGCATTCCTCTACCTAAGACACCTACAAGCTCTATATGAATAACCCCCAGGAAATAAAGTGAGAATTCTCTATTAATACCCTTCGTGTTGTACATCTGAATATCTTCTTAACTGTTGTTCCTCAAAAGTATTCATTTGTGTTCATAATATTTTTTCACTTTGAAATAAAGGGCAGAATAAAGTAGAATTAAATGATTTCAACTGAATCAGCATGCTCACCATTAAAATTGGCCTTTGTCCTGTCATAGTCATCACTGAGGGGTCTGTGGGAATGCCAGTGCACAAGCTCATCAAATTCCTTATGCTTGACCAGTGAGGTGACAGTGGGATCATCACTGGGAGACAAAATAATATACAAAAATATTTCAAATTCCATCCCTCCAAATCCAACACATTTTCAAATTTTGAAAGGCATAGTTCCTTCTCCTCTTTCTTAAATACAACATGAGTGATAGGATCTAAAGAACATTTTATTAGGAGTTTTACATATCAGACCACTTCATGTCTCCAACAAGTCTCAAGCATTCTTTGTATTATTAATTTTAAAATAGTGGTGGGATACTTTTTTCTCCAATTAAAATCATACAAATGTCATGATGATGGTAAACAATTAACATGTTACAAAAAATGCTGCATGTGATGTACTGTCTTAAATGTACCATGTTCTTAGAGTTTATTCAGAAAAAGTTTTCTAAAAGAACCTTTAATAAATAATGTATCTATTCCAAACAAGGTTTTATTGAAACATATGTAGGCCTTACTTCTTTAGGAAAGGCAAGTCTTTCAAAATGTCTCCAGTAAAGTCATCAACCAAAGTACATGACATTGGAATAAACCCCAAATTTGGCATTGTCTCCCGGGAACTTTCTGTAAATAAAAAAAAATGGGATAAATTTAAATATGAAGTTTTCAGACAGGAAGACAATACATTGTTTTCCAAAATTTCACATTTAAAAATATTTTATATTCACTTCATTTGTAATCTAATTCCAATCCTGCATATAAAGCTATTCCCAACATGGAGTCTTTTGGAACATAGTAGATAATAGGTAGATAGATAGACAGACAGACAGACAGACAGACAGGCAATATCTAAGCAAGTAAGTGAACAGATTAAATAAGTACATGCCTGGATGGCTAGGTAGATGAATTGATAGATACATGATGATGGTAAAGATGACAGATAACACATGATAGACAGATAAATAGTAGATGGCAGATAGATAAACCCTGTGGTGTTTATTGTTAAATACTTAATCTTTTTATTGTTGTCTACTAAGAGATAAATAATCTAAAGACAGAAATTTGAGAGGTCACATACACAGTGTCAAAAATGAACTTAAAAATAGAGAAAAACAAAAGTGAAGAGACTGATATTATTACAATACTCACTTTGAGCTTCTTTTTGGTCTATAAACAAGCATGTATAGATGACAAAAACAGTAGGTCAGAGACTAATAGATGACAAACAGATGTAAGATAGATGATAGATAGATAGATAGATAGATAGATAGATAGATAGATAGATATGATTTGGGTGGATGGTCTAATGTACTTTGATGCTAATTAATGAAAAGCCATCCCACCTAGGCAGGGAAGATGAGACAGGAGTGGCTACGGGGCTCAAGGAGGAGAGAGAGGAATCCTGGGAAGAAGAAGAAGAAGAAGAAGAAGAAGAAGAAGAAGAAGAAGAAGAAGAAGAAGAAGAAGAAGAAAAGAAAAAAAGAAAGAAAGAAAGAAAGAAAGGCCACAAGGAGGAAGGAGAGAGACCTGAAGTGAAGAGAGGAAGGCTGCCATAGGTTAGATGGAGGAGAAGCAGCACATGGCCAGCATGGATGGAGAATCCTGCCCAGATAAAGAACATTAATAAGTATTTGGGATTATGGATGGGAGGTAGCTTGATAGAAGGTATTAGAAGCAGATGGCATGGGATACCTGCCACACTATGGGAAATAGTTTAGAGGACTAATGTCTGCCCTGCCCCAGGTTAACTAAGACTATTTTAAAATATAACTAATGTCAGTGTCTTAATTGATTGCTAGCTGGGCATATTGATACTGATAATACATATAATTTAAAAACAATGAGATTATAGATAGATGATAGATAGATAGATAGATAGATAGATAGATAGATAGATAGATAGATGAAGAGATCAGATACATCTTAAAGCTGTGATAACTGGCAAAATGAATATTCTTTAATTAGTATATGGTACACAAGCCTCCTGGTGCTCTCTATTCCTGTGTTTTCCCAAATGCCTTCTGTAAAAAACTACTGTAAATACTTTTCTCCTTATCATCTACAGAGATGAATCCAGAATCACTGAGAATAACCCTCAGTCAAAGTCATAATAGTAACTGAAGAATAAGTACCCCAGCTCTCTTGCTCCTCACAGAAGTTAGTATGTACTCCACCCCAAGATTTCCAATGCAGTTCACCACTTGTCTCCCAAGTAGAAACCTGCTCATTAACAGGATCTGTAAAGTGCTCTTTACTTTCTGCCCTAATCTATTTCTAACAATTCCCAGACTGGCCCAATAAACTCCTTGTACCAGTGGTCTATGGTTTGTCATAGAAGGCAAGAATACAAACACACACACACACACACACACACACACACACACACACACACACACACTGCATGTATGTATGTTTAAATGTATATATGGATGGATAGATGGATGGATGGATGGATGGATGCTAAGTTCTCAGTAAACTTTCTTTTTATACTTCCTCTTAATAATTTTTTCTGAAATTCATTGTAATATCAAGAATGTTATTATATAAAACAAATTTTTGTTCTTCTGCAAATGTGCATACTACCCTCCATCCTTGGACAGTTTATGAACTACAAATAACTCTGTTACATTCTGAATTAATCATAATTTTTCTTCCTTTATAGTTGGTTGATTCTTTTGTGATGTTCTTATTTCTCATCTTACAATTTGACTTTGTGTGTCTAGGGAATGTATTTGTCTGATAAATATGTTCCTGCATTTGATTTATCACATTTGAGGTTGTAAATTTGTATCAATCCAGGTAAATGTTAGGTCATTACTTTTTCAATCATGCCATTCACATCTTTTCATTCTTTTCTTCTGTTTCCAAATGAACCAAAGGCTGGCTTTCACTCTCCACGTCTTTCTATATGTTTAGACCTTGTTTAGTCTCTCTCTCTCTCTCTCTCTCTCTCTCTCTCTCTCTCTCTCTCTCTCTCTTCTCTCTCTCTCTCTCTCTCTCTCTCTCTCTCTCTCTCTCTCTCTCTCTCTCTCTCTCTGTGTGTGTGTGTGTGTGTGTGTGTGTGTGTGTGTGTGTGTATGTGTGTGTGTGTGGTGTTAGCTGGGCCTCATGGTGCATGCCTGTAATATCACACTGGAAAAGCGGATGCACAAAGTTCAGGAGCTATCATCCTCAGCTACCTAGTGAATTCAAGGCTAGCCCAGACAACATAGCACCTTATCCCAAGAAACACACACACACACACATTAAAACAAAAAGGATACACAGAGAAAACTAGAGACACAGTCAGGAAAATTAACATGCCTACTATATCAAATGATTATCTGTAGCTTCTCTTGTATGTTTTTGTGTTTTGACCTTGGTGTTCAGATTACCTACAATCCTTTATTTTTCCAAATCATTAGTGTATATGATAGAATATTTAGAATAATGAATGTTATCCTTCATGCTTTGTGTTACCCTCTTTTTGTACATCAAATCTAGACCTATTTTCTTCCATAGGTGTAAAATTTTACCCTTTGGCCTACATTTTCTCCGAACACCGCTCCTGCAATAACTACCTATTTATTTCACTCTATTTCTATGTGTTTTTAGACTGTGTGTGTAAATAGTGTCACATAGTGTTTTTCTTTCTGTAACTAGCTTATTTTATTTGACATAATAGTATTTTCCACCTGTTTTGCTTTTCTGCACTGGAAACGGAGCCCACAGCCTCACACATGCGAGGACACATTACCAATGAGGCAAGTCTTCAACTCTAAATGTGATCCTATTTCTATCTATTATGCACAACTCCCCCATTATTAATATCCAATCATCGTTTAAACCCACTCAGTATTTTGATTCTCTACAAAATTGATTATTGAAGTAAATATTGTTTTAGAGTTTTTTGTTATTTTTCTTATTTCAAGTTTCACATTTAATATCTTAAATATTTTCAAATTTTATTCAGAAAGAATGTAGTAATTGTGATGATTTAAAAACCAGAAGTTATCAGTTCTGTATGCAGCTAATTGTGTTCTTAGTTTTGTTTTGGTTTTTTTTTTTTTTTTTTTTTTTGGCTCTTTCATAAATTCTATCAGTACTCATCTTGACATATAATCTCATAAAACAAATGTTTACAATTTGTTCCTCATAATAATTTGCCAGATCTCTCCAATCACTTTCATATTTTGGAGTAAAGCAGCTTTGCATTGTGCACCAGACCCAAGATGACTCCTTTGTCACTTCCATTTGTTGAAAGGCTGTGTGGCAACTGTTAGTCCTGCTACCACCTGGCTCTGGCCTTGTCTCCTGTGCTTGACCCTAGAAAAGACACAATCACCTATACAGGTGAAGCTCAGAATAGGCCAACGCAGTGATTGGGCAAAAGACTTTCTAAAGAGACTTCTGGCTTCTTTTTATTCATTGGCATCTCATACTCCCCCTCTAACACATGCCTATGTGCATATGACACCACACTAGTCCTAAAATGGCTTCCGTGGTTCTCAGCTTTCCCAGAGTTGCATTGCAGCCTTCACCCATTCTATTGCTTTGAGTGGAACTATCACTATGCTATAGGATATTGAGTATCTTCTGTCAACCATTATTACACAAAGAAAATTGTCACATTGCTAGAAATAAAACTCACTCAGATCTGATTTATTTAATTGGCAACATAAATTACAAATATATATATATATATATATATATATATATATATATATATATATATATATAAAGTTTCAGTAGTATTCAAATCACACAACCACGTGAACATGACGACTATTTAAACACACAAATGCCAGGTAATAATTTCTACTCGGAGTTTTCACATTTTTTTTCCATCAAATTAAATTGGGAATAAATTACCTTTGATTGGTGATGGGGTCTTCTGAAGGAAATGAAGCTTTGTTGTTCTCAAAGGAAATGGATTCCCGACATTAAATTTTGTGACCAACTTTGACACAGTGCTCCAGAGATGGTCATACTCCTTCATGATGGCATCTCCTACATTCAAATCCAGGCCTGGGTCAGAATTAAAAATACTCAGTATTAAGAAGCACTGGCCAATGTATTCACACACACACACACACACACACACACACACACACACACACACACACATCTTCACTTAAGTCATCAAGTTCTGAAAGATGAGGCAAACAGTAGAATTTTCAGTAGGCCTCCCAATGAATCTAAAGGAAAATGGTCACTTCATAGACAACGCCCACAACACCTTAAAGCTGGTCTTGCTTTTCTGCTTGATGACTTAATATTAAGAATGAATATATTAATAATAACCAACAGTGGAGATTTAATTATTAAGAGAATAAAAATTTTATATCACATATAACCTGATAAATATTAACCCTGAATAACACTAAAATAAAAATTAACAAAGAATCATTAGTTTATAAGTAGCTAATTTATTCTAATGTGTACACTATGAAGGAGACAAATATTGTTGTCAGAGACATTTACATAATACTCAAGTACTATTTTATTTTTCTTTGACTATAAAAACACAAGAAAAAATATTCTAACAAAATAAAAACCAACTTATACAAAGAAAATATAGGGATTATCTCTTGGAAAAACTTAAAATATCAGATAATGGTGAAATGTTTCTATTAAAAGGAGCAATTTTATTTATAAACATGCACCACATGTGAAAATGAGCTGCTATGCATTGCCAAACACATAAACATGTGCTTTTAGCAATAATATTTATGTACTAATATTAAGTTGAAAAATATTTTAAATTGTTATATTCATTCTGTCTTCCACTATATAAAAATTATAAACAAAGACTGTGAAAGCAGAAAATAATTTCTATTTATACAACAAACATTAAAGAAATTATTTTGAAGCGGTGGACTCTTTATGAGATTTCTCTCTAAAGAAAGGTGATGTTTATTATATGGTAAACTGATACCTTCTGTATTTTCATTTTCATAGTAAAAAGCAATATTCTTCAACAAAGGCTCATCACTTAAATCAGAAAGGTGAAGGAAATTCAGACTCCAGAATTCAAACATGTGCACGTTACTTAGGATGAAATATTCACACCACTTTTTCTGAAAATTAAAAATAAAACAAGTATATTGACAGCTTTCATGTCCACAGTAATATGTAGAGTGACTTCATACACATTTATAACAAATGGCAGGGATGTCCCAATTCTCATTAGCAGTGTAAACCCATTTAGACCAAATAAGGATCGTGCTTTGTTCTTTGAAAATTGAGGCATTACATAAAATAAGAAGTGATTTAAGAAGGAATTTAAACTGGATGTGGCCATGCTATAATCCCAGCACTGGAGAGGCTAAAGTGTGAGGTCACTGCAAATCGGAGGACAGTGTATGTTACACAGTCAGTCTCAGACCAACTTGGCCTACACAGGGTCTGGATACAAAATCAACTCAAAACAACCAGTAGCCCTCCTTTATACAAAAGACAAATAGGTTAAGAAAGAAATTAAGAAAACAACACCCTTCACAATAGACACACACACACACACACACATACACACAACCATAAAATATCTTGGTGTAACTCTAACCAATCAAGTGAAAGACCTGTATGAGAAAAACTTCAAGACTCTGAAGAAATTGAAGAAGATATCAGAAGATGGAAAAATCTCCCATGCTCATGGATCAGTAAGATTAACATGGCCATCTTACCAATTCCTACCAAAATACCAACAGAATTCTTTATAGACCTTGAAAGAACAATTCTCAACTTCATATGGAAAAACAAAAAACCCCGAATAGCTAAGACAATCCTATACAATAAAAGATCTTCTGAAGTTACGTCCATCCCTGATCTCAAGCTGTACTATAGAGCATCAGTAATGAAAACTGGCGTAGAAACAGACAGGTGGATCAATGGAATCAAATCAAAGACCCAGAAATAAACCCACACACCAAGAACATTTGATTTTTTGACAAGGAGGCCAAAGCCATAGAATGGAAAAAGATAGCCTCGTCAACAAATGGTGCTGGTCTAACTGCATGGCTACATAGAAAAATGCAAATAGATTCTTGTTTATTGCCCTGCACAAAAATAAAATCCAAACAGATTAAAGACCTCAACATAAAACCAGACACACTAAATCTGTTAGAAGAAAATTCTTGGAAAACTCCTGTGCTCATAAGCACAGGAGAAAACTTCCTGAACAGAATTTCAACAGCTCAGGCCCTAAGATCAACAATTAACAAATGGGACCTCATGAAACTGAAAAGTTTCTGTAAATGGTAAATGTAATGAATGCAAGCACTATCAAGTAAAAATATTGTAACCTAATGACCTCTTTATTCACATTCAAATCAATACACTTCATGAACTCCCTCCACATTGTCCAGGCTGGACTTTCACAGAAGCATGTATGCAAGGACTATCCCTCCTTGACTAAGAAAAAGACACTCACCATGCAGGTGACCTAACTCCATAAGCTTAACCACTCTTAAGAATACTATAGAAGCCTTCTTGGAGCCATAAGAGCCCTCAGTAATTCCTTCCTTAGTGTCTAACACCATCAACAGCTATGTAGCTAAATAGTCCTCCAAATCCCCAAATCCAGTTCTGTATCTACACTCTTTGGTCTACATTGCAAGTCAAACACATTTAAAAAAAAAAAAGAAAAGAAGTACCATTAGCCTGCTTAAACTCATTTAGTAGGTTTCCAATTAACCTATGATGATCTTATTTATCCTGACCTGTAGGATGCTACATGGCCTGTCTCTCATGGACTTCATCAGCTTCTGCACTAGCCCCATAATCTTTCTATCCTTGATACATTTGATGGAGCTCAGTTCCTTGGCCATGCTGTCTATATTCAGGACAATCACACAAATGGTTTCTTCTTCAAGAATTGGTTTCCATTCTCTGTTATTCCTACTTCAGGACTTGGGTCATATAACTTCTTAAGAAAACACCTTACAAATTTTGTTAAATCTCCTCGTTATCAGATTATAAAATAATCTAGTTCTTCCTTCACCATAATTGTTAAAATTCCATGTGTCTTCTCTATAAAATGTGACTGTCTGAAAGAGCTAGGTTAGGAATGACAAGTGTTCTCCTCACTCTGTCTCCAGGTTGGAAGAATACATTCCTAATTCCAGTGGGAATAAGACACTTTCCTTCCCTCTGACCCACTTTCCTGGTAATTGAAGACTTTCATGGGACATGCCCCTTGGGCTAGTCTCCAGATATAAGTGAGTATATGCCATTTGACTCTTTCTGCTTCTGGGTTAACTCATGCATTATGATTCTTTCTAGTTCCATCCATTTGCCCACAAATTTTGGGAATTCTTTTTTTTTTTTTCAATAGCTGAGTAGTATTCCATAGTGTCAATGTACCACAGTTTCTTTATCCATTCTTCTACTGAGGGACACTTAGGGTGTTTCCATGTTCTGGCTGTTATGAATAAGGCCACTATGAACATGGTTGAGCATATGTCACTGTGTAGGACATCCTATTGGGACTCTAGATGAGAGAAGTATGGGAGAATGGGGAAATAGAAGGATCCAGAGGGTCCTAGAAACCTACAAAAAGAACATTATGATGGGCAGATCTAGGCCCAGGGGTTCTGCTCATACTATGGCACCAGCCAAGGACAATACATGCAGTAAACTTCAAACCCCTACCCAGATCTACCCAATGAACAGGACGTTCTTCAGTTGAGTGGAGAGTGGGGTATGACTTTTACACGAACTCTAGTGCCCCATATTTGACCACGTCCCCTAGATGGGGAGGCCTGGTGGCACTCAGAGGAAGGACAGCAGGCTACCAAGAAGAGACTTGAAACCCTATGAGCATATACAGGGGCAGGAGGTCCCCCTCAGTCACAGTCATAGGGGAGACGAGTAAGGGGAAAAGAGGAGGGAGGGAGGAATGAGAGGATACAATGGATGGGACAAAAATTGAGATGTAATATGAATAAATTAATAAAATATTTTTTAAAAAGACACTTTCCTTGACTATCTCATGATGCTAAAAAAAACTATACAAGGCTAATCCATGTGCATTATCTTAAAATGTAACTAGAAGTCATTAAAGATAATGCCATCCAATATTGGAAAGAAAAATAGGAAAGTGTGAAAAGAAGAAAACATATATCGATACGCTTAGCAGTCCTACTCCTGACAACCTAAGTAAAGAACAGAAGCACATTCAAAGGCTAAGGAAATATGTAGTTTTTGAGATATTAGACCACAATGGGAGGAAACAATCAATAGTAAGTGCATAGATATTTATAACTCATAATAAAAAGAAATATTTTGACACAAGGTCTCACTGTATAAACCCGGTTGGTCTGAGATTAACTGTGTAGCATCTATTGGCCTCAAACTTGCAGCTGTCCTCCTGCCTTAGCCTCCCAAGTGCTGGGATTATAGCATGACCTCATCCAGCTTAAATTCATCTTTGAATCAATTTTTAATTTATGGAATGCTTCACTTTTCCAACCGAAAAATCTGTGCATTTAAAATTAAGATTAAACTGAAGGATGAACAGGTTCCAGCATTGGTTTGCATAAAAGACTCTAGAGAAATATTTATTTTCTGTTTTCTTTAGGTCTTCAGATTCCTCCTATCCATAATCAGTAATGGGAAAAAAATAATAAAGCATTGCAACGATTTCATCTCTTTCTCAGCGTAATGTAGCAGTCACTGGAACTTCCTACTTAACAACATAGGACCCTAAGAATTTTAAGAAGGATAGTTTCTAGAAGCTGCTCCTTGGGTTGGATACATACCATGATGCTCGCTATTGCTACCTGATGCAATTGTTGAAACTGATCCAGGTGACTGATAGAAACAAGGAGACCTCTGAAGAGCTCAACATCTAACACTGCCCTGTATGAATCTGTCTTGAAGGTAACTGTGGTTTTTTATGTGCCATGGAGTTAAAGCAAAGGTATAGACGAATGGAGAGGATATTTACCACTTTAAAGACAGTCTTAAGGCCCTTAATCCAGTTAGAAGTGATGAATCTTGAGCGAGCTCTCTGGGAGAGAGGCAAATGGAGCAGAAAACTCACACTGAGGCAATGTAGCCTACAAAAGTCTTCCATGTCCTTCAGGGTTAAGCAACTATCTTCTTTCTGAAGAAAAGAAAAAAGGTGAGCAGAGGACAGCAGACTGGGGGACTACACACTCAATTTTTGGAAGTACAGTCTCTAATTCTGAGACAGTATCATAGTTTACCCAGAAACTAGACTGAATTTCAACATGTTTGAGGTAAAGGGAAAAGGGAGCTTCTAGCTTTGTAGTAGTTGGTGTGTGGCATGATTCAGCATTTTGGGGATGCTTTGTTTAAGCTAATAAACCAGGTAATGAATGGATGGTTTTGCAGGCCTTGGGTATGTGAAGCTATATGCTAAACACTCCCTTCTGTCCATGTAGCATACACTGAAGGTGATACTATGAACTTCCAGCATGGGCACAACTGGGTAGCCGTGTATCTAAATGGTGTAACTGCACAGTGACTACAGGCATACACAAGTAGATGTAGTTAGCATCATGGGAAGAGGACATCGTGGCTTGTTGGGGGAACAAGAGGACTTCCCTGGGTCACCTCTAGGATGTCAGACAGGATCTAGTAGTTAGAAGTTTCAGAGAGAAAAGTTTGGCTTACCATCGTGATTTGGGGATTATTTAAAATAGGGTGTGTAATCATGTATAAAGATTTTATTAAAAACTGTATTTAAGGAGATACTGAAAAGCAAAATATTAAAATCTAGTCTGTCCATTTCTGGAATCAAGAAAGTTAATAGAACTCTTTAGCCGAGTCTTCATAATACTCAGTTTATATATAAAACAGTCTATGTACACATATGTGCGCAGTGTACTTATGTGGCCGTGAACACAGGTGTGCAGAGAGGAGTATTTGTCATAGCTAAATCTCAACTGGCCACCAGATTATTGACCTTTTTTGCAATAAAGAAACCTAAGAACAGCAGTCTCTTACAAGCTGGTAGGACACCAAGACACCACAATGTGAGAGTATCTTTAAGCTTGCGGACAAATTTGCAATAGATAACCATGAATTCAATCTACATTACTATTTAATACCTTGGGTTGGAGGACAGTTACTCTCAAAAGTTGAAAGTCAGTGCTTTAAGAGGTGGAATAGAAATCACAAAGCCTTTCATGAAAAGTGTCTGTGAGCATTTCATGCCATGTGCACAGAAAAAGGCCAAAGCACAGTAGGATTGTAGGTGGTTCTCCATTGGCCTGCCTGTGGGTGGCTGAGGCTAAAAATATCCTACGTGAAACACCTGTAGGTAACACACTAATCCATGGAACAGCACACTTCTTTATCCCGTGATTGTAGGGATTTCCCTATTTTTTTTTTGAAGTTCATATAAACAAGGGGAAATGCCAGTGCCACATGGGAGAAATGGTAGGTGAAAATAATAAAATAGGGCCTGTATTGTCCTTGGCTGATGCCATAGTTTGAGCAGGACCCTGACCATGTTCCCTAGAGGGGAGACCTGGTGGCACTCAGAAGAAGGACAGCAGGTTACCAAGAAGAGACTTGATACCCTATGAGCATATACAGGGGGAGGAAATCCCCCTCAGGAACAGTCATAGGGGAGGGGAATAAGGGGAAAATGGGGGAGGGAGGGAAGAATGGGAGGATACAAGGGATGGGATAACCATTGAGATGTAACAAGAATAAATTAGTAAAAAAAAAAAAAAGTAAAAAAAACTACAAAAACCAAAATAATAATAATAATAATAATAATAATAATAATAATAATAATAGCAATGGGGGAAAGCAGTAGTGTAACAACTACACCTGCTTGACTTCCGGTGCTTGCTGGGATGCTTCCTTATCTCTGTTTTCTAAAAAGCAGTGGTACATCTCCAAGGACAAAGAGCATGAAGTGACGCAAAGGACACGTCAGATGTCAGATCCTTCTGGCCAGAGTTGCTTAAGCAGAGATATAGTCTCACATGCCTGTCATGGTAGAAAAAGAAGACTTGATACTCTATGAGCATATATAGGGGGAAGAGGTCCCCTCAGTCACAGCCATAGGGGAGGGGAGTAAGGGGAAAATGGGAGGGAGGGAAGAATGGGGGGATACAAAGGATGGGATAACAATTGAGATGTAATATGAATGAATTAATAAAATATATTAAAAAAAGAAAATTATAACATATCATAATATTTATAAAACTATATTTATTCATAAGTGATTGTATAGTAAGTGATGAGTTGATATGACCATATGAAAACTATAGCTTATTTCCACTGAAAAAGCAATTATGAGCAAAAATTTTGAATGGTAAAATTGTTTCGATTTTTTGACAAAACTGTTTTTAAAATATGCATATAAAAATCTGTAAATCAATGAAAAAATTCATGATACTTTAAAAAGTAATTTTCTAATGAAACATAAATAATGAGAAAACAGAAAAAATTATATTCTTCAGAAATATAACAACTGTGGGGTTTTTTTTACTTTCATGTTATCAAAGTGCTTTTTCATCTTTTAATACTTTAATAACAGGTGGTACCAGAAATTATGCTATGTCATTCCTCTTAACGCTTTGCTAATGATATTATAAATAGGCAAAGGCTTAAGCAGAGATATATGACAACATATTTAATTGACATTCACTATACTAATGTTTTTCATTCAAGTTCTAGAGATCTAACCTAGAGGAACAATCCAAAATCTGCTCCAAATGCACCAAGGTGTTTGTCACAGAATTATTTGTAAAAGCAAACTTCCAAACAATATAAAAGTTCATCATTCAAGAAATGTTATATATCCATCAAAATCACACTAGTAAGAATTCTAACGAAGTCAGAAAACATGTACGTAGCAATGTTTAAAACATGAAAAGGGTGAATATCCAGCACACCTCAATACTGCAAAATGCATTGATGTCCCTTAAAGGATACACTCAGAATGTGTGAGTCTTGCCTCTAAGTACTGCCACTATAAGCAGCCCAGACATAAGAGAAAGAAAGGCTGTTCAGAGTAACAAGACTGTCACTTTCTTGAATCTAAATACTACAAATCTACTCATGAAAGTTAGCGGTACTGTCCCCCGTATTCCCATGTGGACCAAGGCACTGGATTACTCGCAAGAGATTTTTATGCTTTTTAGACTTGATTTTGTATTAATTTATGGTTATACATGTTTTTCCTGTATGTATATATGTGAACCATGAGTGTGTTGGGTGCCCACCAAGGTCAGAAACAGATGCCCTGAGACTGGAGTTATAGATGGGTTGTGAGCTCTCATGTGGGTACCGAAGATGAAACCTGGATCCTCTACAAGCAAGTAAGTTCTTTTATCACTGACCCAAAACACTCCAGGCATTTTCTTCAAACACATGCACACATAGTTTTGTGAGTAATTCACATGATTAGAAGCAACACATATCATAAGCATCAACTTTCTGAAGGTGTGGGGTGTTTTTATGACTATTCTACACCAAATACCTCTTCTGCATTAGTTAAAAAGGAAAATAGTAGTACTGGAAAACAGCGATGCTGAAAATATGGAAGGGAAAAATAACATAGCGTCAATCTCCCATGTCATACTTGTTCCACTTCAAGACTTTGTAGTGACCAAGGAAAGATACTAAAATCTTGTGAGAAGTATAAAGGATCAGTATTATTAAAGAGTTAGAACCATCACAAGAAATGCTGAATCTGCCCTAGATATGCAAATGCCATTTTTAAAAGTAATCTTTTAATCTAAAATGTTTAATTTTCTTTATTAATTTTAGGTTTATTCATTTTACTTTTAAGAGTGAGTGTACTGCCTGCATATATTATTATACCTCATGTATTCTTGTAGCCCACAGATATCAGAAAAGGCCATCCGATCTCCTATAACTGGAAGATTGGATGGTTGTGAGCCACCATGTGGGTGCTGGGAATAAAACCCAAGCCCTCTACAAGAGTAGCTAATGCTCTTAACCATGGGCCCATAATTCCAGTCCCAGATTTTCATTCTTCTATTAAGTCATTCATGTGAAAAAAAATGTAGACTCAATTTATATACTTTTTTAAAAATTATAATAAAACCACTAAATACCATAACCAATAGAATACATTGAAAATTGTTGTCTCTATATCAAAATCTATGTGATCCAATGAAAGCAGTGTTCGGAGAAAACTACATCATACTAAACACCAAAAGTGAGAAAATGTTCTGCTCAAACACATAAAAGAATCAAGTAAATAAAAAATAAAAGATAAAATCATAACCTAAGAGAATAAAAGTCTAGATCTAGTTGTTAATTCCAAACTCAAGCTGAAACTCTACAAACATTATTAAACAAATAAAAGTCATAAAGGTATGAAATAAAAATAAGAGAATAACAATGAAACAGAAAACATTTCATAGTTTTTTTCAAAGTCTACTTCAGAAACTTCTATGGAAACAAACATGGAAAACTGTAATTGCTAATACTCCAGGACAAATCATAAAACTGGTTCTCTTAGAATTATTAGACTTAAGTAAACCAATATCCATGAGGTTGGTAAGGTGTCATCAAAATCATTCCAACAAATACACACCATCTTTCAGCCAGAGAACTCTTCCAATTTTTCAAAGAATGAACAATTCCACTGATCTAGACAGTATTTCAGAATATTAAAAAGGAATTGCTAACATTGTAATATATGAAGTACATAAAGCCTTACAAATAAATGTAAGACAATACAAAGAATGAAAATTAAAGTATCACTGATGTCATCCAATACAACCAACAGAACCGAGGACCAAGTTAACAAAACAATACACAAAGATGATGTATTTGTATACCAGGAAGGCGGTATTTGAAAATGTGTCAGGGCAGCATGACAACAAGGCATTTAAGGACAAAACAAAAGTATTGTGGTGCATTTACACTAGTACATTCATGATATAAACAATAGGAGAAGCTCAGGGTTATGTTATTTTTTTTGATAGTGAAAATATCTTTATTTTTCTTAATACAATAGCTACCAGCAATATACTGGTGTTGATGTTGCCAAGAGAAGAAAAGGCAAGCATTCTGTCACGAGCTTTCATTCCTACCCAAGGAATTCTATAAAGAAACACTCCAAGCATGCTCAGCATTATGACATCAGAGCTCCATGGGGGTCATATTCTTTACATAAGACTCTAGACATATCTATCTCTTAGTCCTACATAACAGGGGGATATATAGACATTTCTACACAGACCCAGAGCAGGGGAAAGGTGGCCAGTATTTCTCCTACTCTCTCCCGCTACAATAGGCCTATTGCTATATCCATTAGACCAGAGAATCCCTGGAAATTTGCTGGTCTCAAACACAGTGAAACACTAAGAGTGATACAGAATGTTATACTCTGACATCCATACACACAGTACACACAGTGCATGCACGCGCGCACACACACACACACACACACACACACACACACACACACACACACACATTTTTTAAAAGATAGTTTGACTAAAAGGTGTTTTTCCAGTTCTCTTACCTCTCCCACCATATTATTGAATTTTATATCTCCAAACAGAGTTGTTATAGCCATCTCTCTATATTTTTCCAACCTTTGGATCAGGGATTTATAAACAGTCATAATTATGCTCTTATTCTGCAAAACAAAGTGTGATATGTTGCCATAAATAAAAATATTATTTCCCAATGACAAAGCTCAGACATTTAAGATACGATCATGATCCAATGCAGTCTTCAATTTAAATTTTACGCTAATGTAATTGAAGATAGTAAGCAATATTTAAAAGCCTTTTCATTCAATACTTGGTTGTCCTTTCTAGCAAAATTGCTAGACTAGACCTTATTTTTTTATCAATTTCACAAAGTTATAAATAATATAAAATGTAGTTACTTTAAACATACTTACTAAATCAATCTGGTTGGTCACCCATGATAATAATGTAATGTACTTGTAGATGTCCCCTCTAAAAAAATTCAGTTCATTATGACAAATTTCAACCAAGCACTAAGGGAGAGACTAGCATCTCTGCACAGGTATCTATGGCACTGGAAACAGTCATCACCAACCCTTCCAACGGCATTTCCACTACTCTATTTCAAGTAGTCCTCAAATTGGTTAATGAAAGGGGAAAAAAGAATAATTAAGGAGAACTATAATGAATTAGGGAATAAATTATTTTATAAATAAAATCCTCAGTAAAAATTTTTTCTAGCATAATGTTTGCAAGATTTTTCTGAACTCAGATATAGAAAATGCTGTCAATAGAATGCTGTAAACTCGGGCTTGGTATGGTGGCACACACCTTTAATCCCAGCACTCAGGGATGCAGAAGAAAGTAGATCTCTGTGAGTTGCTGGCCAGCCTGAGCTATACACTAAGACACTGTCCATTAAAAGAAGAAAGAACTACAACACAAATTCAGTATTTAACATTTGCCATAGGTATTAAAATGAAGCCCGGGCCTGCTTCTGCTTCTAGTTGCCAGTCAGAGTTAGGAATACTTTAATGATAGGAATCCTAACAAAAGCAAAATAAACTACCCTGTCATGTCACAACAACCATTTGCATGCACGCAAATGTGTGACAATGGGTATGATGTAATTCGCCAAGAAGAACACATGTTAACTGGTTCTAAAGCTACTTTGATGAGATATGGATTGAAACATATATGCAGGGTAGATGTATTTATAGTCAGTAAACATGCTTTACTCTGAAATTTTCAACAAATTTGTTCTCAAATATGCCAATATAGGAAACTAATACCATCATGGAATTTAAATTGTGATTGTTTGAAAAGCCAGTGAGTTGCCCACTGAAGTTATTTATGAAGAAATAAATCCGTCTGTCTTTTCTTTCTTTAACCTGCTCTGGTGTATTCACATTAAAGACCTATCATTTCAGTAGGAGATCTCAGCAACAGAGACATGCTTTTGCTTCCAATCTCATGTCTTCCTGGCCTTCATTAACTTGAATTTCACATACTACACAATGTTTAAGGACACAGGGGACAGGGTAACACTGCTTCTCATAAAGTCTACATTCTGGTCTAGTACCCATTTGGTGTTGATTTTGAACAGGCTACTTATCAGAGCATCTATTTCATAACCTTCAATTATAGATTGACTCTTATGCATGCCTCATGGGATTTCTCTGAATGTTTTTTAAAGATGTATTTATTTAGGTATACAGTGTTTTCCCTATATTATATGTACACTTGCATGCCAGAAGAGGGCACCAGATATCTTTATAGATGGTTGTGAGCCACCATGTGGTTGCTGGGAAGAGCAGACAATGCTTGTAATCTCTGACCCATCTCTCCAGCCTGATTTTTGTGAATGTTAATTGTAAATAATTAATGTGTTAAGAACTACTATATGACAAGAAATATTCAGCAAAGCACTAAAAGTTATCACAATTAATTATTGTTACTGTTAACCTGTATGTCTTTCCATTAAATCTATAATAGTTACTATATTGCAGGTAGAGCCAATATTGAATCAAGATAGCTGTTTTTAAAAATTACATTACCTTCTTGAAAAACATCTGCTTTCTATGTGAGCTTTGCATAAAGTATGCATAAAGCCGGAGGATGTCAGATGTTTGCCCTGAGAAAAGCACAATATTGACCTTTGCTGCCCAAGACTGAATGACTAAAAAGTTGAAAAGGTGTGTTTGCAGGTCATTCAGGCCTTCATCGGCCAGGATCAAGAAATACGGGCAATTCTGGTCCAAGCAACTATTCCACTCTTCTGACAAGCAGCCAGAAAACTGAGTCCAAACATCAATGGTGGTATTCTTCTGAAGATGCAGAATTAGAGCAGTTCTCAGTGCAAGAAGTTGAGGGGCATTGAAGTATGCATACTCAGCATCCTATGGAGGAGGAGGAGGTCACGGGTGTTACTTGAAAAGTATCGTTTAGTATTTTACACTCAGATAACACATATTATCATGGTCACTGGAGGAATATAATGCAGCAGGTTCTTTTATATCCTATAATCAGTAAATTGACCCTGGAATTTTGCTGTATCATGAATTAATGCTATAAATCACACTTTGGACTTAAAAGCATGGATGCAAGCCCCATAAGCAAGCCCATAGTTCTCAGAGTTCACCACTCTTTGCCTTCCATTTTTCTAAACATTCTCGCATCCAACCTCACTTCAAGAAGACAAAGGACAGGGAAAAAACTATGAAAATAGTCATTTGTAATTGTAAATTATCTGGATCTTGGAGCTGAATAGGATCAGGTTAGTCTAGAGGGTGATTCCAGGGTGCAGTGGCAGCTCTTAAACAGCATGGGTTTTTCTCAGCCTACCAAAGGTCTGTACAATTACTTGTAAACACAGAGTGAGAGCCCTAGCTCCCTGTGCAAAGTTCTGCTGGCCAGCAGTGCTCAGAAATGTAAGCAAACGTAAATGGCAAACTCATTGATGAAACCCACACACAAATTCCCCAAGTAGAGCATTAGAGGCTCTCAGTACAAGAAGAGGAAGATATGGTGGCAGGTATATATACAGTCCATTTGAAATTGTCAAGTTGTGTTAATTAGACCAAATATGGTATTCTCTCATAGGCGTTTGTGACACCGCACACATACCACAGTAGGGCTACTGAATTTGTGTGGGCTCAAACACACCTAACAATGTGCTCTAATAAACTGCATGCTGGGTGGTGAAAGCAGAGTAGTTCTTGGAGTTGAAGGACAAGAATTGAGGTCAGTACGGCCACTCTTGAGAGGCTCACCCATTCTTGCGACTCCGTGTTGGTTTAGTAAAGTCCCATCATTGCACATTACAAAACGATCTAATTCTGTCTATTCCTGAACACTGCAACTCCAGCTGATTGGTTTTTCTCTATTTCCCTTTAAATATTCTGACTTTTTGTTTATTTTCTTTTCTGCTTTCTGTTTTGGTTTGTCGTGTTTATTTATTTATTTTTTTTTGGACTGGAAATTGAATGCACAGCCTTGGGTGCACTACTTTACTACTTATGATGCGTCTCTGGATTTATTTTTCTTTTAAGAAATCTTTTCAGGTTGGCTAGACTCGATGTGTGAGGTCTAGGCAGGCTTCAGACTTCAATCCTCCTGGCCCTAGGCTCCATGTCACTTGTAGTACTGTTAAAAATTACCTTTTACTTTACAATCAGAGGCCAAAACATTCATAACATTTTACTTAAAATAAAACAATTTTAGTTATAGACAGATGCCCCAGCCTGCAGGGTTTGACTAAAATTCGGGAGGAAGGACACCTGTTGGAAATGAAAGACACAAAGAAGGAGAGCAAGTCTGATTGATCAAACTCTCAAACTTTATTAGTCAGGGAGCAGCTTTTATAAGGCAGAAGGCAGGGAAGCATATGGCCATAGCAACCCAGCTGCAGGCTTTTCTCAAAACACAGGGAATTCCAGGCAAGGTCATAATGTCCTGACACACAGGGTATCTGGCTCAATCTTTGTCTAGTCTAACTGCTAAACCATACCAGGGTTGCTCCATCTCTATCTGCCTTTAGTCTAACTGTTGACCCACAAAAGGGTCAGCTAGTTTCTTGTGAAATGCAAGCTCTGGGAAAAACAGAGACTTAAAGGTGCAGACTTGGACAAGATGGCTGAACATTGGCCATATGGCCTATTGTTTCCAACAAACAGATGTGGCAGTGCACACCTGAAATCCTTTCGCTTAGCAAGTAGAGGCAAGAGGATCATAAGTCCAAAGCCAGCTTCAGGTACAAGAGACCTTGTGAGAAATTATTTAACTTAATTACACTTCCACTCATCAGAGAACAGAAAGATCAGTTGGTCTGTGTTACCTTAAAGAAAACGATGGCAAATTGCCCCCCTTTGTTAATCATGTCCAAGAGGCAGTGTTCAATCAGGTAGAAGAAGTGGAGACTCTGCCCTGGCTTAAGCGACATCTCACACACAGATGTGACAAGTAATGAGTCTCCATCAATCAGAAAAAACTCAGATTCAACAAAATCATTGAACAAGCTGGAATAGCTAAAACAAAACAAAAAAGTATTATAACAAAATTCATACGGATGATATAAAACCCCAAAACAGGAGCGTTGTTATTATTTCATCATCATTAATAACCTAAATTGTTGAATACATAGTTTAATATAATTACTTTTCTAAACATAAAGACAGATGCACATGCTGACTACTATAATCATATAAGGCCAAGTAGCTCTACAGAAAGGAAAAATACTACACATGATTTCAAAACACTTGATTACCACAAAAATACTCACTCAGCCTTTGGCATCTTTTCCAAGATTAATTGTGACATATCCTTTAAAAACTCCATGCAGGATTCTTCTAAAAAGGGAAAGACAATGAATACTTTTAGTCAGTCTTTTTAAGAGAGCTCATGCTCATTTGAGAAATAAGAAACAGTAATGCAGTTGTTTTAACTATTCAAACTGTGAAGTATATATTTCATAATGTTATAAATGTTATTTTTAATTTAAAATGACCCATTCTTGCTGCTTTTTTGTGCCTCCAACCTGAAATGGGAAATATTTAAAAATACAAATATCCTTTACTCTGTTGCCTTTCAGTGGTCGTTGTTACTGAAATGGGATATCTGCAAAGAAAGAGAAAAAGTGATCTTCACATTCAGGCTCCTACTCCCCAATTCTGGAGTAGGATCCCGCCCAATTCTGCACCTAGAAGAAAGACTGCTAATGCCAATACTGGACTTGTATTGGCTGTGCACACATCCAACATCTCTGCTTATTGATCCCTAGCCCAGATCCCCCTTTAAGAAGAGCCCTCAAGACCCTGCACCATACATTTTCTTTTTTGCTTCCACTGATGCCCCTTCCCCAGGCGCTGACCCCTGAGGTAGGTGGGTCTGTGCTCCAAAGCCCTTGGAACACCACCTCCTAGTCCTGACTGCTCAGCTCTGCTCCAGTCCCCATTTCTGGACACCTCTGACCTTGACAGACGCTACAGTCCCCTGGAGGACTCAGAAGCCTGGTCTCACCGTGAAGTCCAGACTGGGAACACAGAGAGAGGCTAAATAGCGCTCCTGGAGCCTAGAATGCACTGAAGTCTCACAGGGAAATGCAGGATCCACTTGCTCCAGGAAGTGGGGAGCATCTGAGCCTCCCAGGCTGCCTTTTATGCCTGGAGAACACTTTCAGTTTCCTTTCTCCTCTCTGAAGATTTAAGTTTCGATTTCCATTCATCACCAATCAAAGAGGCTGATTTGGGAAGTGTGGCTATTAGCATCCTTCTAAAAAGTCAGAGCTAGGGAAAACGGAGGCTTTTGGATTCTTGAGGTAAGTCAGAAGGGAATTGATTGTGACAGGGAAATCTGGGAACATCTAAGCAAGGCAACATCGGAGAGACTATAGACGCAGAGCACTGGGTGTGGTCCCTGTTGTTCCCATAGATATTTAGCTGGAGTCAGAAGGAATTTGAGAATACATGAGTTTGTTATTATTAAAGTGGTAACTGATTCATTTGGGACCTTTTCTGGCTGATTAGCACCACTAAACAAACTGAAAATGGAGCTCTGCTTTGGTGATTCTTTTTTCTTTTCTCTTTCTTTCTTTCTTTTTTTCTTTTCCTTTCTGCTTCTTTCTTTTTTATATATAACCTATTGATTCCTGCGATTAGGATTTGAAAGCTCACTTTCTTAGTATCCCTGCTTAATTTTAGGAAGGTTTGGACTATGAAAATGTATTGGAATTCTCCAAAGTGGGGAACTCTTGCATGTGTGTGATCTTGACCACAGTGGGGCCAAAGGCTGCTTTGTCAGCTAGGTAAGGAATGAACAGACCTCGATTCCATGAGGAAAGAGCAACAGAATGCAGGGAAGAATAAATTTTCAAGTCATAAATGTGTGTGGAAGCTTGACAAACATGCACTGCTTTGAAGGCCATTAAGGATGGACACCTCCCTCGTGGTCAGCTTTTGACTTCTCCCCTCTTTGCTTTGTCACACTAGAGCCCCCTTAACATTAAAATACTACATGAAAAGGTGGATGTACCTGGGCTTCCTTGACACCCATTCACAGAAGCCTATGTCCCTTTGGTTGAGACAACGGGAGCTGAGTTTACCTCTGACCTTAGGTGGAGATGTGAGGCTCTGACCTACCTCAAAGATTGGAAAATAAAGAATTAGTAAAATTGTGTGTGTGTGTGTGTGTGTGTGTGTGTGTGTGTGTGTGTGTGTGTGTATCATTTGGCTGGAAGACCAGCTCTCAATAGAGCTGACTTGGCTAAGGGCATTCTAGGGAGATGGGGAGTAACCATCCCCTTCGTAAGATAATGTACCTCTCACAGCCCCATCCTTATATAGTTGCTCATAAATCTTTAAGTGTCTGCCTTTCTGTGTTCTAATTCAAACGCTTGAAGTTTTTCTTTTGGCCTTTCTGTCTACTTAGAAACAAACTCAACTGCTAAGCACGCTGGCTCTCAATCTGGACTTCTCACAGTCCTTACTCAAGCAGCTTCTGAACCCCCAGATTCTCACTCAAAAGAGCAACACATCTTTTCTTTGTCATCTCTCTCCACCGTGGCTACATTTACATCTCATTTATCCTGTTGTTTTTCTCTCAAAATCTAACAAAATAGTTACTGACCTTCCTTTCTAGTGTATTTGTAAAATGTCTTTACTAATAAGATTAAAATCCCACAAAAGAAAAGCCTGGATCCCCAGTGAATGACAAGTCAATCTTTCAAAAAATAAAAAATAAAAGGTAGGAATGGTGTCCGTCAAGCATTTATATGTTTATTTTTTATTTTTGTTTAATGGAAATTGTGGAGAGTTATCCATGGTAATATTGAGAAAGAAAACAAAAGAACTTGAAATTAACATCCAACCTTTTCTAAAGCAATATTTCTCAATAATATTGGTAAGTTGAATGCCGCCCTTTCCTGCTTCCTCCAGTAGAGGTCGGTGTCCTAATTCCCTGGTGTTATGGTAACTGTGGTAACAGATACTATACAGAACAGGCTAAACCAAGGAATCATGATATAAGTGGATTGTCCCAGGTGGGCCAAAACCAATCATAATCAGGGTCTTAGCATGGCAGAGGCAGGAGTCCAGGCAGGTAATCTGATTACAAATGGAGTCATTTAGAAATAACCTGTGAAGATAATAGAAAGACCACAAACCAAGGAATCAAATTGAAATAACCCACTGGAAGTTACAAACTGCCATGCTTATTAGGCTGACTGAGAGTAAGCTAGCACCTCAGAAAAGCTCTTGGTAAAGAAAACAGATCAGGGTAGGATTTGAAAGTCCAAAAGCTTCAATCACACCACACAGAGCACAGGCTCAGGGTATTTTTCAATGTGCCCTTCCACAGCATAGAAGGAGGGACCCTTGGATCAGTAAAACACCATACAAGGAGTGTATCCTGGAGTGATCATTGAGATCCATCCAACTCTGGTCCCAACAATGAAGAAGGAATTTCTTTGTTTAGAATATAGGAGCTACCATTTGTTTACGTGCTGGGTAAAGCTATCAGACTATTAAAACAAGATAGAAGCCAAAATTTAAAATGTCCCCAGGGATTTCCAAAGGTTTAAATCTTATAAAATAAGAGACCGTGTAGAAGAGACAGCTTGCAGGAGAAGGGTAGAAAAGTCAGGGAACCATTCTTTGGCCAAATTCCTTGGTTAAGCATTATCTCTTGCCTTCTGCTTCAATCCTACCCTCACACAAGGACCCTGAAGGTGCAGGTGGAGACTCCCTGCACCTTCCTGCCAAATTTTTCATTATGGCCATATTGGATAAATCTTATTTTTCTGCTTTTCATTGTTTATTTGACTCTTTTAATTGGCTTACAGAAGACAAAAATCCCTGTGATTAGAAGACGGGAGACACAGCCCTGGGTTGCTGAGACAGCCAGAGTCAATTCTTTCATTTTTGCTATTATGATTATTATTTTTAACTTACTGTTTCACAAATTTATTAAATATATGTGACTTAGTTTGATCATATTGTCCTCTTAATCCCTCCCCCTCCCACTGAACCCTTTCTTCTTCCCAAGTCTCCATCATGTTTTAATGTCTTCTTCTTGTTGTTGTTCCTGTCCCATGGGATTTAACAAGGATTGCTGGCATGAGCATTGATTGAGGCTATTTGCTTGAGCAAGGACAAATCATCTGTGGCTACAACTGAGGAATATGACTCTACCAGCCAATATCAACTGCTTGGGGTCCTCAGGAAGAGGGGAAACCTCATGAGCCCCACTCTCACCCATGATGGGACATTGATGGGCACTGTCTTAAGCAGATAGGCACTGCCGCAGTAAGTTCACAGGTGTGACAACCACGTAGTGTCCAGAATGCAGTGTTTCCTAGCGCTCTTTCCATTTGGGGATCTTACATTCTTTCCACACTTTTCCATGATGTTCCCTTAGCCTTGGATGGGAGGAAACAGATTTTTCATTTCATGATAAGCACTCTGCCGTCATTTATTCACTCATTAGTCTCTGCATTAACCATCACCCACTGAAGATAGATGGTTCTCAGATCAAAGCAAGGAGCAGCACAAAACCATGAGTATAGATACAAATATACAGAAGCTTAACATCGTATCTATGTAGCAAAACAACAGAAGTAGATTCCCCTTGGGGCCTACACCTTCCCCAGCCATGGGCTTTGGACTAAGTTTACAGGACCAGGCATAAATCCCTCCTGTAGAACAGATCTAAAATCCTAAAATAAGAGCATGGCTGGTTCCCTCCATAACAGTCATGCTATTAGTTAGTATTACAGAACACATGGTCTTTTCTAGATCTTCTAGAAACCACTTCTGATGGCACTTTGGTTTGCGCCCAGTAAAATCTGGCCTTCAGAACCGTCTATGAATAAATTGTTCTGAGACACTAAGTGTATAATAATTCATTACAGGGGACCAAAAAAAAATGAACAAGCTAACTAACAAAATGTAATACAGTACTGTAAGCTAATGCAGTAGGAAACCCATGACATATTTGCTAGTAGAAAACTTACAGATTGTTACCACTAAGGAGGCTACTATGAGCTCCGTGACATGAGACTATCCTTGTATTTATTATCCTATTGTTACCACAATTTTACAAGATGGGCACTTTCAACTTGCACTATAGATTAGATAAATAAGGATTAAAGTGATATAGAGAAAGTAAATGGTGCCAAGTTTCAAAACTTAATGTAAACTAAAAGTCTGCTTACAGAATTTTCAGTTACGTAATCTTTGACAAGTGATTCTCATTCTAGAACTGAAATTCCTCCAGCTAATAGACTAGTTATTTTACTTATTAATTTTTTATTAAACTGTGTGCTGTTGTTATCACTTTAGAGTTTTGTGGGGGTTTGGGGGGGTAAGCAAACTATGGCATTCTCTAGTCGTCTTGACTTTTAGTGACTTCTAATTTTTCAGGTAAGAACTTAATAAACTGTGTTTCATACTCCTCGATTTTCTAGTCTTAGTCGGCTTTGTGTTACTATAATAACATACCACAACCTGGTTAATTTATAAGAAAAATGTGTTTATCAAAGTTTTGGAGACTTTGAAATCCAGAGGCCACCATCTGACAAAAAGTCCTCCTCGGTAGCAACTGAAACAGTGTTTCTCAACCTTCCTTGAACTACACTCTTTTAGTACTTTCCTCATGCTGTGGTGATCCACAGTCACAAAATTATCTTCATTGCTACTTCATAACTGTAATTTGGCTACTGCTTGAATCTTCATGTAAATATCTGATACAGGATATCTAAAATGCAACCCCTGTGACAGGGTTGTTTGACTCACAACAGGATCACAACCCACACGTTGAGAACCACTGATGGGGTCGGGTGGAGACCCAACTCACAACCTTTCAGTTGTTATTAATCCATTATTGAAGGCAGAACCTTTATTCATGCAACAAACGCCTCCCATTGAGGGCCCACACTCCCACTTGATTGCACTGATAAATGTGTTTATAACACATAGTTACAGGTGACACATTTAAACCATAGGATACCCCCAAAGTATATACATGCCCAATAGGAGCTAAGGACTAAGTTTTACGTCATGGTCTTTGAGATTTCTGTTTGTTTTGCTGCACATCCACCATCTGCTCCTTGCCACACCTTGTACTTTTCCCCAGGGGTTTGATAAGCACACATACCATTTTGACTTTACTTTATGTCTTGTGCTTTAGCTTCCTTGAATTCTTGAGTGTTTGTCTTGTCAGGGTAAATAACACAAGCTAACATTTCAACCATCCTCTACTTAGCCCCTTCAACACTTTGTGCTTTATACCTTCCCTCTCTACAATCTGGTACTCTGGATAAGTCAATTTTTTTTCCACACCTGACCATTGAGGAAAAAGATCTGATTTATATTCCATCAAATTAGTTGTTCATAATTATCATAGGCAAGTGGTACAGAAGGTGACATAGTTGTAGTCTGTAAAGCTTCTGTCTAGGGGCGTCCAGTACACTACCAATTCATGTCCCTCAAGAAGGTGTAACACTTGGCCGTTGAAGGCCATATTTTTTTATCGAAGTCCATGGTCAAATTCTGGCATATTCAATGACACCTCAGAGGAAGCCGTGAGTGGCATTACAGTGACAGACCCTCTGAAGGCACTAATAGGAGTGCTCACTGGTTTCAGTTTAGATGGTTTTCATAACATTTGGTTGGACAGGGCTCCCATTTAACCTGAACAGATTCACAACTACTGTCAGTAAAATAAGCTAAGATTTACAAATATGGAACATACTATCTCCAAGAATCAAATAACTAAACAGTGCTTGACTTTTCACACTGTGGGTCCCAAGACAGACAACAGTGAGATCTTGAGAGTGCCAGAAATGAAACAGCCCTCACTTTAGTAAATAAATGTCATGAATGTAGGCAGTTTGGCAGTACCTTGCACTTGTGTGTTGTATTGGTTAGTTTTACGTCAACTTGACACAATCTGAAAGGAAGAAACTTAACTGAGAAACTGCCTCCATAAGATCTGGCTCTAGGCAAGCCTATAGGGCTTACCTACAGGCCGTGTTCTTAATGAGTGAGGAATGGGGAAGAGCCTAGCCTATTGTGGGTAGTGTCACTCCTGGACTGGTGGTCCCAGGATGAGCAAGCCATGAGGAGCAAGCCAGTAAGCAGCACTCCTCTACAGCCTCTGCATCAGCTCCCGACTCCATCTTCCTGCTCTGATTGACTCTGATACTAAACAGTGGTAAAGAAGAGTAAGTGAAATAAGCCCTTTCCTCTCAAAGTTGCTTTGACCATGCTGTTTCATCACAGAAATAGAAACTCCACCTAAGACAAGTATGAAACATGGCCCCTTGCAAGGATACTGGTAGATAATTATGCTTCCTTTAAGGGTATTTCAAATTGATGCCCTTAAAGGATGAAGTCGTTGGCAAGATATCATGTGTATTTACAGAGAAGGGTGGATACAGTAATTTTGCCTGAGCATCTGTGTGTGATGGCAAGCTGCCAACTGCCCATGTTAAATGTGTTTTGTGTCCCTTCAGAGGTAGCATATCCCACCCTGCTTGGTTCTGGAATCCTGACTAGAGATGGCAAAGGAATGAAGAAAGGACCAACACACACAAACAGGTGCAGAAGAGCATTAGGTGAGCTATGTGCAGGCTGATGCAGCTAGAACCACTATGCAAGCAAGGCAGACCTCAGCACCTTTATTAGGTATGTTGCAGGTGTTATCATTGCTCTGTCTTGGTAGATTGGTGAGAGGTGTGTGTGGATGAGCAGTCTCAGGCTGTAAAGAACCAGAAGGAGGGAGTCGCAGGTGTAGATTTTGCACATACTGGTCAATTGTATGTAAGTACTACTCTTTGCACACATTGCCAAGGTTGGCACTCAGACCAGAGGAAGGCTTTGGCATCCCTCTGAGCCTGATGGGGAACAGTGGGTTGCCATTATCATGGGGCTGACAGTCTTTGATAAGACTCTACCAATGTGAACAAACACATTCGCTCGTTTCTTTGTCTGCTCCTTAGACATCCAATCAAGGCCTCTTTGACTCCCTCTACAGATAAGGCAAACTGAAACAGGGAGACTGTTGCAGCAGGCAATGAACAGCATATGTTAGTCAGACCTGTAATAGCAAATTTCTCCTAGTTTTCAAAGGCCTTGTAGTTCAATGTCATGATGTGATCTGGCAGGAGATCTGATTATAGAGAGCAAGTGTTTTAAGAAAATTGAGAATTAAGCACAAGGACTTAACATGGTCCATGGCATCAAAGTGGTGATAATCCACTTGGGGGATAACCACCTCTAAACTCATTAGGTCTATAAGCACTGCAGAGTTTAATCACCTCCTACCGTATTGTTTCATATTTGCTTTTTTTCTCACTCTGAGATGATTGTCATTTCAGGAGCTTACCTTGGCATGCACTACAACTAAAATAAAATAATAATAATACTATTGAGATCTGCATCTGTAACAAGTTTTCAGAAAGCCAAGATATCTCCAACACATGGTTCAAATTAAGGTATGCCAACATCTTTTCATCCAGAGAGACCCCACTCTATACAAAACTCATATAGTATTGAATGGTGTAAACATAACTTCGATATTTAACTTAAAAATCAGGGAAAAAAGTCTTTAGTCAAAATGCATTCATGTATGTATCTATGGAAACATGACTGTGTCTACATTTTATTTGCCTCTTTTTTTCCTGCAGAAACAAATAAAATGCTTCCTTTTTAAGAGGGAACACATCCAAGATATGCAACCTGGCCAGGTGTAAAATTAGAACAATGACAGTGGGTCTGGAATATTTCTGCCACAGGGCCCTTTTGACACCTGTTAGCCAGTCATTCAGAGAAAACCTTGGGAGCTGAAGACACTCCAGTTCTGTGGACATTCCATCCCAAAATAGGTTTTTTATCAAATCGCTGTGCCAAAAGAAGCAGCAGGGTGGGCAGACTCCCTGCTGCGTGGCTCAGCAACTGTCCCAGATGGCGGCGGGCACTCTGTCGCTGCTATCTAAATCCACTTTTGGTTGCACAGCTGATTTTCTTCTTTGTCCCGCTCTCTTCCTTTCTGGTTTCACAGGGAGCATCAGCCACTGAAATGCCCACACAGCTGTCTGCAGTTGTCTGACAGTGACCACCACCGTGCCCAAGAGTTAGCTATTCCCTCGCCAAGTCCATCCATGAGGAGACTGAAAAGCAAACTGGAAGAGAAACGAAACCATTAGGTTTGATTTAAGTCAAATGAGTGCCAAAGCCCCTTGTACAGAGCCAGTTGCCTTGGTGGGTTTATCCTTCTCCTCTGTTGAAGGAAAACCCAAGTATCCCATCCAATATATTCCTTAGTTTTATATCCTCCAATTTTAAACATTAAAGCTTCAGCCATAAAAAAAAAAAATGACAATTTTTAAGTAATGCATTCATTGTATAAGCACAAATACGCCTCTTCCTGCATTGGCTTGTGAACACCCATAGAATTCTCCAGTCTCTGCTTCTTGCCTTGTTGTAGGAGTGCTGGAGAGACAAGTCCCACCTTGTCTGGCTTTTATATGCATTCTGGGAACCCAAACATAGGTCATGTTGGTTCCACCAGGCAAGAATTAGAACACCACCACAATTTTAAACCAAGTTGAAAACAAGCTTGATATTTATTGGAGTGTGCCTAAGAGGTGACCAGTAACTGCCTGGTTAAATAAAGCAGCCCTAAGTGCATTTCTTAGGGCTCTTTTAAGGAGTAAAATCACTAGTTGCAATGTAGGTTTACAGAAGACAATGTAGCAGCCTGTCTAGAAAAATCTCAAGAAGTAAAGCACAAAACAAACAAACAAACAAAAAACACCTATCACTATGTGGTCACCATGAGATTAGGAAGTTAAAAGACAGATGCTAGCTCCTTTTTAAAAAATAATTTCTTTACTTTTATGTGCATTGATGTTTTGCCTGCATGTATGTCTGTGTGAGGGTGTAAGATCTTGGAGTTACAGACAGTTATGACCTGCTATGTGGGTGCTGGGAATTGAACCCAGGTCCTCTGGAAGAACAGTCAGTGCTCTTAACCATTGAGCCATCTCTCCAGTCCCTAAATTATTACTATATAGTAAATACGCCTCTCCATAAGTTTATCTGGCCATTGCCAGAACACTCTTCATGTGCAGAGATTTCAGAAAGCTTGAGAGAAAACTCGCAGTAAACAAGGCAAGAGTCTTATAACGTGTGTTCCCCCATGGGTTATTCTTGGAAAGTGTCCCTCAGAGGTGTAAACAGGAATGATATTTGCTTCAGATTATCCATCATCATACTTTTTTATTCAAACATGTTTCTAAGCATCATTTGTCCTCCTCACTGTATATAGCCTAAACTTGTGTGACCTTCCCCAGTGACCAGCTTCAGCTTGAACTCAAGTGAACCTTGCACATATGACTTTGCCTAACCCTTAGCATATAAATGGTCTGGTTTCCTGAATAAAGATGGTTATTGCATGAGACTTTAGTCCGCCTCATTCTTAGACTCCGCTCTCCCAGGTTCAATTAGAGTGGTAACAATTAAGATGGAAAAAATAAATAACATGCTTCCTAATGATATTTTCCTATACTCAAAGATCAGTGTCTAGCTCAGTCGTTATCAGAGAGGCTTCCTCCTGCAACTGATGGGAGAAGACTGGAGTAGACACAGAGAGAGCCACAGCCAAACAGTAGAGAGAGTTCAAATCAGAGACCTCCTTTAGGTTCTTCCCAGGGAACCCCAGGGAAAAGGGGGAAAGAATTCTAGGAGCCAGATGAGTCAAGGACACCAGGAGAACACAGCCAACAGAATCAACCAAGGAAGGCTCATAGGGGCCTCACAGAGACTGAAGCTGGGTGCTCTGCATATATGTTATGGTTGTTAGCTTCTGACTCTTTTGCTTGTTCTTCTTCCTACTGTGTGGCTTCGCCCAGCCATGATATGAGGGGTTGTGCCTGGCTTTATTGTATCTACTGTGTTGCTTCGCCCAGCCATGATATGAGGGGTTGTGCCTGGCTTTATTGTATCTACTGTGTGGCTCCGCCCAGCCATGATATGAGGGGTTGTGCCTGGCTTTATTGTATCTTGTTATACCATATCCCTTGGAGGGCTGCTCTTTTTTTTTTTTTTTTTTTTGAAGGGAGACAGAGGAGGAGTGGATCCCGGGAGAGAGGGAAGGTGGGGGAGGGAACTGGGAGGAGTCCAGTGAGGGGAAATACAGTTGGAATGTATTATATGAAATGAGAATAAATTTAAACAAATAAAACATTTAAAAAAGAACTGGGAAAAACATCCCAAGAAGTCAAAAAGAGAGCTCTTTTGGTAAATTATCTACTGATAAAATTATAGAAAACTTACCAAATTATTCCAATTGCAGATAAAGAGGAGAAACCTATTTGTGCAACAACTGTGTGTTGTTCATATTTCCTAGAAACAAGTATTTCTTATCTGACACCAAAGCCTGCTCAATCCCAGCTTCAGAAAGTAAGAAATTAATAAATTCAACCTCATACACTAATCTCCTTTCCAGTTTTCCAGCCATTTACTGGATGTCATCAAATAAATTATTTAAAAAATATAATAGGCCAGCAAGGTGGCTCTGTAGGCAAAGGTCAGCCATAAAGCCTGACACCTAGTTCAATCCACAAAGCCCACATGATAGGAGAAAACTGACTCCTACATGCTATGCTCTGGCCTCCGTGTGCATGCCATAGCATGTGTGTGTGCACAAATGTTTACACACATACACACTAAATAAATTTTTCTTTAACAATTACATAGACTAGATTTTGAAACAATAGGGATTCATGTTCAGGTCTGGCAATATAGCCCAGATAGAAAGTACTTCACTGGCATGCATCAGGCCTAAGTTCGATGCCAGAATCACAAGGAAAACAAAAGAGAAAGAAAGTAATATTCCACCACAAGAAGTCACAGCCTTTCATGTTATCTTTCATCTCTAAGGAGTGGACCCCTACATGAAAGCCTGATGCCCTACCCTTCACAGGGCTGGCAGTCTTTCTCGCTTGTGTGCCCAATCTTTACTCTGTAAGCCATGGTCCTTCGTCAGAAAAAAAGAAACCCTCCCCGTTTTCCCTGCAATTATTAATCTCTTCTCCTTTTCACTAGGACAGAGATCTAGCCCTCTTTATGGAAACTGCTGCTGATTTGACTCTCTAGAGAAGATATTTAAGAAATAGCTGGGTAGTATAAGGGGCAAGGAAGCTATTCCAACATCGTTTTGAGCTAAATGTCTTTATCTTCTGTTAATATGCTTTAAAACTAACCTGAGGAGACTGATGTTAGCAGTGGGCAGTCTTTAGGGTGTGGTTGTGTAATTACTTCCTCTGATCTGAAGCATCATCTCCTGGGGGCGTTGAGGGGAGAGAAAAAGACTGAGGAAAATAACACAACTTAGAAGGGTCAGAAATCTCACTGAAGTTAAAAGACTCACAAAGCTACTACTGGCGCAGGTATGCAATAAACAACTGTGTGGGCGAGAAGGCATGAGTAGAGACCACAGGGAGTCACACAAGAGCTACAGAGATGGTGGGTCCTTACCCATACTGGAGTGGGCTTTTTGGTAATGCATCTGGGTTGTGGGCTATCTTCCAGAGAAGATCACTTGGACACAGGTTCAAGCTGATAGAAACACTTTATTAGCCACCCAGGGACCACACTGTTTGGGACCCCAGTGTAGACCCGAGCCTCTCTCAGGGTGGGCTTTTAAGCACAAAAACTGCAGGGGGCTCACAGACAAGCACTAGGAAATCTGGGAATGTTAAAGACACAGGTTGTCTCTTCAAACGAGATATATAGCCTTTTCTCACCTGGAGACCTGGGAATGGGTGTGGTCAGTAGCCTAGTGGCCTCTACAATGTCTGCATGGCTAGGTATAGTGAGAGTGTTGGTTTCTTTTAAAACCTAGTTATGTGGTGTGAATATGTTTTTATTTTAATCCCAAGTGTTGGATAAGAGGCTGCTTCATAGCAGGCGATTATGATTTGCCTTGTGCACTAGCAGGGGCATGATCTTTGCCAGCTCCAGATAGTTTAATTCTGGGGACTCTGGACAAGGTATAGATAGAAGAGGCCTGAGAGGGCCTGTGGCAGCTGCTGCTCTCACTGCTACTGTCCCCCGCTGCTATTTGCTATTGTGTTTACTATTGCTGGATTCCCGGATGGCTGGTTTGCTGAACTGCTGGAGATTCTGATGATGAAGACTGGACGTGCCTCAAGGAGCTCTACATGTCGAATCAGCAAGATGTAGCTTATAGAGGTCCAAACCCCCTTTCCCCTCTAATCTTTCTCTCCTACCTAGTGTTGGGGGGTTAGAAGAGGTTAGGGTGGAAAAAGGGTCCAAAGGGAGGTAGAAGTATAAGAACCCATTAAAACAGATATTTAAACTATGCCAACAGATAGGGGCTCCCCTAGTCTTACAAACAAGGCCAGAGGTAGTTAATAGTGTGGGTGACCTCTGTGCTATCTATAGCATCAGGCCACACATGTCCTGTGCCCCCCCCCCAGCCAATCAAGACCCTTAAGAAGAGGACTGGAGATGATTAATAGCCTGGTGATCTCTGTGTTATTTAAATTAACAAGACCACATTAGATCCTCCTCCAGGCCTATAAGACAACACATGTTGTCTATCTACATAACCCATCTTTATGAAAGAGGTTACAAGTATTTTAAAAAGAGCTTTGATGTAATTATCCCTTAAGTTTGACTGTGCACATAGGATTGTGTACACTGGGAAACGTTTTGTCCAAATTGCATTGTATTTATGTACAGCAAAAATAAACTGCCTAGTGTCAGACTCTAGCCGTTGGAATCAACACTGGCTACTGAGTTGTGTTGAACTGGACTTCCTTCTTGCCATAGAGAGATCATTACTCTGCTGGCCATGGGGTTTACAGGTAACACACACACACATGTGCAACACACACAAAAATAATATCATGGGTTGGAACACCTCAGCTAGTGAGAACAGTTAGGTAGAAGCAGAACTACAAAAGCCAAAAAACAAGGCTAGTAGATGTAGGAACTTTCCCTGAAAAGTACAGGCTTTGGTGGATTAGGTCTTCATTGTGGTCTTAACAGGTAGTGCTTCCTAGGTGCTGGGTTCCACTGCCTGAAGAATACTTCTATCATGTCATCAGTTGTGCTAAGTTATGGGAGACTATTACAGCTGTTTGAGTTACTCACATTTCTTCTCAGTGACCCCTTTACCCATGATCCTGTAAGAACTCTAATAATCTTATTACATTACCACCCTAGACACAAGAATTGCTTATTTGGGCACAGACAAGTATTCATGTCTCCCAAAATGGATGGAGCCCACATGAATGAGAACAGTGCCCTTAAAAAGAGATGTTAGGGAGAACCCCTTTAGGGTTTCCACTACAACAGACACAGAAGATATCCACCTATGAATTGGGAGGGGGGCCTTTCACAAACATCAAGCCCATTGGTGCCCTGAAGTGGAGAACTCCACAGCCTTCAAATCTATGAGAAATAAATGTGTGCTGCTTATGGGCTGCTTCAGTCTAGCCTGCTTTGCTAAACACCCTAAACACACTGAAACAAATGTTTGTGAAGAGGAGGAGGTTCAATTAGTCTCTCTATGCGAAGAACTACCACTTTCTGGAAACTATGCTAGCACTGAGAATACAGGAAGAAATGTGCTTAGTTCTTATTGTAGAAGACCTCAACAGGAGAAGGCAAAGTCTACACAGCCACAGCGCAGTGTTTTAAATGAGTCCAGTGTTCTGATGCTGCTGAGTGGAGTGATGATGAAAGAAACAGGCAAGAAGCCACCTGGGGGACATCATTACAAGCCAGAGGGCACATCGATTTCAAATTGACAGATCATGAGTACCAGCGATACATGCCAACAGAAAGCCTAGCCCTAGAGGTAAATGCAGCTCAGTCCGGAAATCCATAGAGAAGTGATCACTTGAAGGAAGATGGAGTCTTTTCAGAGAGGGCAGCAGGGAACGGCACTAATGCCCTGGAGGGATCAGGGACGGTGTTATATATACTAGCTAATTAAGAAGTGAGTGTTTTATAGATGTGAAAATATAATGGAATTTACATGTTAGAAATATCATAGCAGTAACTGTGATAATCACATGGAAGAAGATGAACCTGGGACAGGAAACGTACCAGAAAATAACAGATAAGAAGAAATACCAAGGACAGAAACCAAGGCAGTCAGTGTCTTACTTAGTTAGGGTTTCCATTGCTGTGAAGAGAACCATGACCATGGCAACTCTTATAAAGGGAAACATTTCACTTGGGGGCTGGCTTACAGGTTCAGAGGTTTAGTCCATTATCATCATGGCAGTAAGCATGGTGGTACCAGGCAAACAAGGTGCTAGAGAGGAAACTAAGAGTTCGACTTTGGGATCAGCAGGCAGCAGGAAGAGTGAATGACTCTGGGCCTGGCTTGAGTTCCTGTAAGCTCAAGGCCCGCCCTTGTGACACACTTCCTCCAACAAAGCCACAGCTAGTCCAACAAGGACCTACCTGTAACAGTGCTGCTCCCTATGAACCTATGAGGGTCATTTTTATTCATTCCCTGGCCCCCGTAGGTTTGAAACCATATCATAATGCAAAATGCATTTAGCTCATAGTCCCCCATAGTCTATCACAGTCTCAACATCGTTTAAAGGGACAAGGCTGAGAAGACTGGGGCTTATGGTAACCTCTTAACTGCAATCTCCTATATAATCAAAATTTAAAAGTATAGCACATACTTCCAACATGTAACAGCACAGGATATAAACCATCATCCTAAATGGGAGGAAAAAGAACGTAATAAGGAAATGCCAGACCGAAGCAAACCAAAACACCAACTGCCTAAACTCCAACCTCCCATCTCCATGTCTGATAGCGAAATGATCTTCAGATCGCGGAGCTCCTTTCAGCTTTGTAGACTGCAGCACACTTCTGCCTCTCGGGCTGATCCCATTGGCTGTCAGAATCTTTTCTCAGGAGGTATCCCATGACTCTGGCTGGCATCACCAACATCTTGGGGTCTTTATGGCAATCCAGACTTCACCTTCACAGCTTCACACACAATGGCCTCTCTAGGCCTCCATGGAGGGAATGCTCTTGACGTACACCTGGCTTCAGCTGCTTTCCTTGGGTGCAGTGGGAGATCCCACAACTCCTTTCTTGGTCCCTTGACTTGAAAGCCAGAAGCACACGGCCAACGCTGCCAAGTTCTGCTACTCGCTGGGGCTAGAACACGGCCCCCTTGTTCAAACACACTTTCACCCGTGTTCTGTTTTAAACGGTTCCCTTTGCTAAGAATGGTGGTACTGGAATTCATTCTGTAGACCAGGCTGAAAGGAGTGACAGTGGGCCTGGCTTGAGCTTCCATACTTCTGAACCTCAAAGCCCACCCTGCCCCCTTGGGACACATTTTCTCCCACAAGAACACATCTCCAACATCTCTTTGAAATCCGTGTCTTTATTCCTTTCTGAAAATGCTTTATGTTGCTGTTCTCCCATGCGTCTCTCATTTAGAGTCCCAATAGGATGCCTTCCCCTCTGTCCCAGTTTCCTGGTAAGTGAAGGCTTTTGTGGGACATGCCCCTTGGGCTAGTATGCAGATATAAGTGAGTATATAACATTTGATTCTTTCTGCTTCTGGGTTAACTCACTCATTATGATCATTTCTAGCTCAATCCATTTATCCACAAATTTCGGGAATTCCTTGTTTTTAATAGCTGAGTAGTATTCCATAGTGTATATGTACCACAGTTTCTTTATCCACTCTTCTACTGAGGGACACTTAGGCTGTTTCCATGTTCTGGCTATTATGAATAAGGCTGCTATGAACATGGTTGAGCAAATTTTCTTGTTGTGTGCTGGAGCATCTTCTGGGTATATTCCAAGGAGTGGAATAGCTGGGTCTTGAGGAAGCCCTATTCCCATGTCCCCTGGAGGGGGAGACCTGGTGGCACTCAGAGGAAGGACAGCAAGTGGCCAAGAAGAGACTTGATACCCTATGAGAATATATAGGGGGATGTAATCCCCCTCAGGAACAGTCATAGGGGAGGGGAATAATGGGAAAATGGGGGGAGGGAGGAATGAGAGGATACAAGGGATGGGATAAACATTGAGATGTAACAAGAATAAATTAATAAAAAAAAAAGAAAATGCTTTATGTACTATTTTAAGCTCTTAGTGGCCAACTTAGATAAGTAAATATTTACACTTATTTTTGCTTCCTAATGGTGTTTAAAACCTTGTTTACATCTTTAATCTATGACACAGATACAACATTGAACAGCACTCACTTTAGGTATGATACTTTTCTGTCTTTTCCAGAAAAGGGTACATGCTTCTAGCTTGTCTTTCCTATACCTCCATGTGCAGGGGTTGGGGTAAGGGGGGGAGTGGCTGAATAAACTTGAGTGGGTAGGAAAGTGGGGAGGACGCTCTGAGAGGAATTGTGGGAGGAGGAAAAGTGAACAGAATGTATTAAATCAAAAAAAAATTATCTAAAAATATATTCAATGTAATCTGATTAGGTCTCTACCAGAGCAGGATCAATTTGCTTATTTGAATGACACACATGGAGGTTGTAAGTAGATGCATACCTCATAAATAAAGCCAGTTGTTTAAATATTGTAGAAAACCATTCCCTGTGTCTAGCCCAAGCACACAAGAGCAGAGGTGGAACTAGGAGCACGGCGCTGTAGCTGTGGGTGTCATTCCGGGTCAGAACACACTGCACTGGCTTTGCTGCTTTCCAGTTACTCCATTAATAGCTACTGGGAAGAGAAGAAGCACATGACCCAAAATGATGATCTCATCAAGTCCTCCCCAAGCTACTGTACTCACACTGCTTAGAGAGAATTTGCCTTCAACCAGCTTAAGCAGAGGAAACAAGATAAAAGTTTTTCTACCGTCTGACGCAGTAAAACTACCTGGAAACCCTGTACTGAATGTGTCAGAATATCATTGAAAGGCCTAAAATTAAAGTCGTGTTTTCCTAGGTTTGTTTGTATCTGAGACTCAGAGTTGGAAGTGGAGAGAGACTGAGGCAATGTCTTTTATTTCATGTGGCATGCACGAGTTGTTAAGAAGCAGAGAAGAACCTACATAATAGTACTTGAACACTTCCAGAACAATCACTTCTGTAGTTTTGCATATCATCACAGTTCCACGTGTGTGGTGGCATCGGCATTCAGTCCTTCATCCACACATTCAGTCCTTCACCCACGCACTCGGTCCTTCACCCACGCACTGGTCCTTCACCCATGCACTCGGTCCTTCACCCACTCACTGGTCCTTCACCCACACACTCGGTCCTTCACCCACACACTGGTCCTTCACCCACGCAATGGTCCTTCACCCACGCACTCGGTCCTTCACCCACGCACTCAGTCCTTCACCCATGCATTCAGTCCACAAGAAATTCAGTAATAACTCTGGTTAAAAGCATGGATGTCCCCCTCAGTCATAGACCCAGGAAACAGGAATGGGGTGAAAGAGGGAGGGAGGAACGGGAGGATACAAGTGATGGGATAACAACTTAGTTGTAATCTGAATAAATTAATTAAATAAAAATGTTAATTAACTGTTTTTAAAAAAGCATCAGGCTTCATTTGTAGAATGTTTTCTTTCAAACTTGCTTTCTACCTCGGTAAAACAATCTTTAGGATCCAAATAGAGGAAGAAGAATCAGTGAGACTGGAAGATAGAGGCGTTAAGACTAAAATGGAAAGAGTTTTTAAATAGGACATGTCAAATACCACTAGGAATTTAAATAAGTTGGGAGGCTGAGGCAGGCGTATCTCCCAGTGAAAAGCCTGTTTGTTCAACATAGAGATTCCAGGCCTTCTATCACTACATAGTGAGACCCTGCCCCCAGATAGATGGATAAGTAGGTAGATAGATAGATAGATGATAGATAGATAGATAGATAGATAGATAGATAGGTAGGTAGATAGATAGATAGAATGTGAAATAAAGCTAGTTCTCTTGGAGCTAGAGAAATGTCTCAGTGATGGTTAAGATCAGTGTCTGCTCTTCCAAAGGACCAGAGTTCAATTCCCAGCACCCACATGGCAGCTCACAACTGTCTGGAACTACAGGTCCAGGTGATCTGACACCCTCATACCAATCGATGCACATAAAAATAAATTAAATTAAATTTATTATTTTTTTAAAAGAAATAGAATTAGTTCTCAAAAATGCTGCAAGACTGCTAAGTAAGAAAGGGGAGAAAGTAGAAAAATCAACAGCTACCGTGCATCTGCTATGGGCCAGGTGCTGTGCTTGGGGATAGGCATACTATGGGAGCAAGAGTAGTCTCCTGCACTTAGACAATGTATATACCAAGAATCTTGCCTATAAAGAGAGAATCCCCAAAGAACAGACCTTTCAGATTAAGACCCTTTAGTAAGAACACAACAGCCTTGCAAAAACCTAAAATCTAACCATGCAAAGCAATGGAACTGAACAAGGTTTGGTGGACTCTAGGCAAGGTGTACTGTACAGTATGGCGGACAGTGTACAGTTGTCATATTTTCAGTTTGAATAAGTGAGCTTAGTGAGAGGACAGGAAGCCAAATTAAAAGAGTAACTGCAAATAGGTTAAGTAGAAACACAGCGAACTATCATCAAAGCGGGAGCACAAAACATCCAGCAAAAATCAACTAAGGAAGTCCTATCTAAGGCAAGCAGCTGGAGTTCCCAGGAGAAAGAGTCCCCAGGCAGAGAGGGTGTCCATGGGGTGAGGTGTCAAGTGGAAATAACAAACAGCAAGAAATAGAGATCATATCATCTAACTGGGTGCTCACAGCATGCAGTTGAAAATAACAGTTGGAGCTCCCAATTGAGCCTTGTCTCTATGGTTGAGCCTCTAAAGGCTGAATATCCCATGGCTGAACTTCCCACTTCTCTTACACACTGCAATCAATTTTTATTTTTTATGTGTGTATGTATAGATCTGTTTGCCTGTATGCTCACCACATGTGTGCAGTGTCCGTGGAGGCCAGAAGGGGGCAGCAGATCCTTTGGAATTGAAGTTAAAATTCTGAGCTTTCTGGCGGTGGTGATGGGAATCAAACTGGGTCCTCTGCAAGTGCAGCAAGAGCTCTTAACTGCTGAGCCATCTCTCCAGCCACCTGCAGGTACTTTAATCTCATGCAATAAACAACAGTCTCACCAGCTGGGAACAGTTCACCTTCTAACTGTGCTAAGGGTACAGTTTTCTTGCTGCACTTTTTCCCTCCCTGTCACAGAGTTGGATGGACCAGCTCAGCCTCAGGCAAGGCCTTGCAGGATGCCTTGAGATGAATATAACTAGGTTTGAAATGCAGAATGAACACACTTTTACTTGCAGGGTCAGCTACTCAGCCCATATCATACATGGCAATTTAGTAATATGTATTGATACACATTCTATGGAGTTAAGAATAAAAACAAAAGTGTAAGGGCTGGAGAGTTGACTCAACGGTTAAGAGAACTATTACACTTCCAGAGGACCAGGATTCTGTTCCCAGTGCCAACATCAGGTGGTTCCCAACTGCGTGTAACTCCAGCTCCAGGCAGATCCAGTGCTCCTAGCCTCCACAGACTCCTGCCCTTAAATGCACAGACCCACCCACCCACCCCCAAAGGGACACAAACACATAACTTAAAATAATTTTTAAATTTTTAAATTAAAAGTCAGATGCCACACATCTTCAAATAATATTTCCAGCATAACCATATACTGCCTTAAAAAGGATTGTGTGTGTAGAGTGACTCTCAGAACTCCATGCTCAGAGGAGCAGGAAAGGAGCCTGCAGGAGGGAGAGGGATAGAGGCTTCAACGCAGATAGCAAGCTCACTGGAGGATAAGCAATGAGAGATCTACTGCATTGCTAAAAGCCAGAAGGCTAACCACAGGAAGCATTTTGTAAGTGTGAAACCAGTATTGTAAGAGGAAATGGAGAAATTTAAGAGCTGGAAGTCAGCCACCTTTGTCTAAGACAGTAAACCAATGTAATTTCAAGTATATAATGTATACGCAACCAAAAATAGAGTTACCAGTATATATTTGAAGTGAAACCTACATGCTTTTGCAGAGGGGAAGTTAAGAGAAGGGTGTTTGGTTTGTTTTATTGTCCTCTAATCTGCCTGTAAAAAAAAACACACACACACAATTGTTTTTTTTTTAATTAACAAATGTAGTACTTTATTTTCTAGGTAAAAGTGAAATACATTAATGGTGCAAGCCTACTTCACCACTATTCAGAAAGATAGCACACCTTGGGTGCCTTCTTTCTGAGAGATGCTTATGATTCTTTTTTTTTTCACCTTTGAGCATCATCAAGGATTCTAACACCATGGTATTTTATTTTTAAATGACATAATTTTCTGTTCTTTTTATCCTTTTCTTGTTTTTTAAGCTTTCGTTTATTTATTTTTTATATATTTTATTAATTTATTCATATTACATCTCAATTGTTATCCCATCCTTTGTATCCTCCCATTCTTCCCTCCCTCCCATTTTCCCCTTATTCCCCTCCCCTATGACTGTGCCTGAGGGGGACCTCCTCCCCCTGTATATGCTCATAGGGTATCAAGTCTCTTCTTGGTAGCCTGTTATCCTTCCTCTGAGTGCCATCAGGTCTCCCCATCCAGGGGACGTGGTCAAATCTGAGGCACAAATATTTATCATATGGTACACAGTCAGACAGCATACATGGACTGATAAGTGAGAAGAATGTGTACCAATAAGTCAAATGTGGAAGTCATGTTGTACATCAGCATAAAGCCAGATGTCTAAAACGTACATTAATTACAGATGTACAGATGATAAAGAATGAATACATTGATAGAGAAACAGGTATAGTTAGACAATGGATAGAATAATAATAGAGGGATTGGATTGTAGAAGATACAAATATGCATAGATAGATAATAGATAGATAGTAGGCATAGATATACATATAGATATATAGATGATAGATGATAGATAGATACATACATACATACATACATACATACATACATACATGATAGATAGATAGATAGATAGATAGATAGATGACTGACAGATAATATGATAGATCACACATACATATATACATACATACATACATACATACATACATGGTAGTAGATAAAAGCTAAAGAAATATAAATCGTTTAAGACCAGGGTTTCTTGAGGGAATGTCAACCAATGACTAGCCCAACCTGAGACCCACCCCAAGAGAGAGAGCCCACACCTGACACTATTAACAATACTCTTCTATGCTTTCAGTCAGGAACCCAGCATAGCTGTCCTCTGACAGGTTACACCTAACAGCAGATCTAAACAGATGCAGAGACTCATGGCCAAACATTAGGCAAAGCATAAAAGTGGAAGGAAGGACAGAAGGAAATGGAGGTAACAGAAGCTCCCCAAGAAGACCAACAAAGCCAACTAACCAAGACCCAGAAGGGCTTATGGAGACTGACACACCAATCAAGGACCATGCATAAAGCCGGGCGTGGTGGCGCACGCCTTTAATCCCAGTACTCGGGAGGCAGAGGCAGGCGGATCACTGTGAGTTCGAGGCCAGCCTGGTCTACAAAGTGAGTCCAGGATGACCAAGGCTACACAGAGAAACCCTGTCTCGAAAAAAACCAAAAAAAAAAAAAAAAAAAAGATTTTGCCAAGGACAATACAGGAGGTAAACTTTAAACCCCTTCCCAGATCTAGCCAATGGTCAGAATATTCTCCACAGTTGAGTGGAGAGTGTGATACGACTTTCTCACGTACTCTGGTGCCTCACATTTGACCATGTCCCCTGGAGGGGGAGACCTGGTGGCACTCAGAGGAAGGACAGCAAGTAGCCAAGAAGAGACTTGATACCCTATGAGAATATACAGGGGGACGTAATCCCCCTCAGGAACAGTCATAGGGGAGGGGAATAATGGGAAAATGGGGGGAGGGGGAGGAATGGGAGGATACAAGGGATGGGATAAACATTGAGATGTAACAAGAATAAATTAATTAAAAAAAAAAAAAAAGGACCATGCATAAAATAGACCTAGGCCCCCTACACAGATGTAGCACAGTCTCTGACATGGACTCTATTGCTTGCTTTCTAATCACTCCCTCCCTCCTGGAGGGGCTGCCTTACCAGGCCACAGGCGAAGAGGAATTGATGAGTCCTGATACAACTTGATGAGCTGGGGGTTTTGGGAGAGGGGGCGGCTTCCCTTTTTGAGGAACAGGGGAGGGGACAGTGAGAGGAAAAGAGGGGGGACTGGGAGGAGAGGAGGGAAGGGCTTACAATCTGGATGCAAAGTGAATAAATAAATTAATTAATTTTAAAAAGGATAAGGAAAAAATCTTCCTTGGCAGCTCAGGCTGTACCAGAACTCAGAATCTTCGTGTCTCCAATTTTCTAGTGTTTGAAATGCAGACACACTCCACCACACCCAGCTCTTTTTGTACTTCTTGGATGAGACCTCGAGAAGGATGCACACCAAAGTATTCCTAATATCTACAAAAGCTCATCCTCGGTTTGATTGATTTACTTATTATTTTTCATTTAAGCTGCCATGTCTCTCTAGCACCTGCAAACTTTAGATTCATCCAAGGTACCCCACTGCTTCCAGGAAGTATGTTTGAGCCCCTGAGGATCTATGTCACATAGCCGTGATTCGTGTGTGTGTGTGTGTGTGTGTGTGTGTGTGTGTGTGTGTGTGTGTGAGATGAGGGGAAGTGGGAGGTGCTCCTTTTCTTACTTTTGTACTCTGCCCCATCAAGGTGGCCAGCTTCACTCCACAACTCTTCATAAGGACACATTTTACTTCCACAATGCCAAAATACATCTGACAGGCATCAATTCACATGCACACACACACACACACACACACACACACACACACACACATCCCCCAATCCTCACTTGGAAGTTCAGATCTTGGATGCACACATGGGGAGGGAGTAGAGGAGAAAGGACAGAGTACAGAGCTCCAGACACTGGACCTTGGACTCCAGCTATGTGGAAGCTGGCAGCATCGCAGCTTCTACACATGAGCTTCAGTTTCTATTCTCCTCCTTGTCGCTTTTCCGGTTTCGCATTCCCAGGTGTATAGGACACAGAGTATCGATTCAGAACTGGTGTGTTGGAGAATTTTAGGGAGGCAAGATCAGACACACTGATGTGAATAAGGAGAGGAGGAGGACACTGTAGGACTCTAGGCAAATGAAGAGCAGAAACTAAGTGCAGGATGCTATGTACTAAGTTCCAAGGTGAGATGTGTCTTCTTTTGTTTGAGAGGCATAGGGGCATACAAAAACAGAGGACAGGAGGACGCAGGTTTAAATTCATTACTTCCAACAGCAATGCTATGCGTTGCGGACATTTGAAACACCAACCATCAGCCATAAGGTGCTTGTGTTGAGAGGAATGCTGATCTTCAGGGGTTTTTTGTTTTGGTTTGGTTTGGTTTTTTGGAGTTTTTTGGTTTTGGTTGGTTAGTTGGTTGGTTGGTTGTTGTTGTATTGTTAGTTTTTTGAGACAAGGTTTCTCTGTGTAGCCTTGACTGTCCTGGACTTGCTTTTTAGACCCGACTAGCCTAGAACTCACAATGATCCACCTGCCTCTGCCTCCAAGTGCTGGGATTAAAGGCGTGTGCCACCACACCCAGATGATCTTCAGTTTTATGGTTGTGCCTGTTAATGGGTTTGTTTTGCTTTCATTTAGACTCCAATTATAGAATAATAGTGCAATATTCAATTTATAAACCAAACATAACATATACTCTTATCAAATGCAAAGGCATATGTACAGAGCAGTCACAGCCCACAGATCTTGAAGGAATTGATGTCGCTTTTATTCTGCAGAAAGGTTTCTTGACTAAGAAACTACAGTGAGAGCCACAGATGTCAAAAGAGCACACTGGGTCTGTGATATTTCTGCCACAGCCTTTTTCGACACCTGTTGATCATTCAATCAGAGGAAACCTCGGAGCTGAAGATATGCCAACTCTGTGGAAATTCCTTCCCAAAATAGCAGGAGCTGAGCAAATTGCTGGGCCTGCAAGTCCTGGTGGGCGGGGCTCAGGGTTGTTTGTGGCTCAGCAACTGTCTTTCACAGATGGCATTTTTTCACTGTCTAAATCCTCCTTTGGTCCAACAGCTGATTTCCTCCTTTGTCCAGTGCTTCCTTTCTGATTTCCTAGGGAGTGGCAGCCACATCCTTCAACAGGGCTCTTCTTTAGCAGCAACCACTGAAATGCCCACACAGCTGCCTGCAGTTGTCGGCTGGTGACCTCTGGCACTCACGAGTTTGCTATTTCCTCACTAAGTCCATCCATGAGCTGTGAAAAAAGCAAACTTCAGGAGAAACAAAACACTGAGGTTTTGTATCTAAGTCAAATGATTGGCCGAAGCCATTTCTAAGCATTTGTTAGGTTTGTCTTTCTCCTCCAGTGAACAAAACTGGAGGGGGCCAGGAGCTCATATAACTTAAGTCTTTATATTTTAAAAACATCAAGTGGCATTTAACCTTTAATCATGTAAACATTATGTTTATGGTTCATATTCAAGCCATAATTTTTTCTTTGTGCTACTTTGTAAAATATAAATAGTTCAAGAAAAATCATGTTTATGGTTACTTAAAAATTCCATTAGTTTGCTAAGCCATTCCATAAATCACACATGCATTTGAGGGGGAAGAGATGCTCTTATAAATAATATAGAATTGCATATTTTTGTATGAAGGGTCTCTTTTCATTAGGAATATGTCCTCAGTAGGTCTAGGATCGAGTAGGTCAAAGGATGTGACATTTCAAAGTGGCCAGATGAAGATGGGTCTTCATATTGCAGGCTGTGGTCCAGTGGTGATTTGCAAATCAACAGGCAGGGGCCAACTAGGAAGAAGGTAGTCTCCTTTAACTATTTAAAGTCAACAAAGACTATTTTTAATCCCAAAGGCAAAATATGCAAAATGCACAGGTTCTTCAAATGATTATTTTCCATTTTACATCCTAAGAACTTGAAGAACTATGGCTTCACTAATAAGTTATTTATTACAAACAATGTTCTAATAGTTGATGAGACTTACACTTACCAAACAGAAGGAATCTTCTGTCATGGTTTCGTAGTAAGCAATCAGATACAAATTTCAAAAGTATGAGGGGAGAGAGTAGAAAAATTCCTCAAATCTTAACTTCCAACTATAATAGTTGGCAAAAAGGGGGAGGCACTTTTCTTATTGGTTGGTAATTAAAATTGTTTTTTCCACATCACTTTTTCTGTTTTCAAAATGAGTTTTAAAAATATTGTATTGCTTTTTTAATTCCACGCTTACACACACAAAAAGTGCCTTTTGCATTGGCATTCCATGTTATTTGTAGATTTTTTTTCCTTATGAAATCTGACTTGCCAGTAAATCAGTTCTTCCTGTGATAAATATGGGAAAAACAATTTGATTTCTCCTAGTATTGCACTCCCATCTTATCTTCCACATGTGTTAAGACTTGCATGTAGGGGCTGGAGAAATGGCTCAGTGGTTAAGAGCAGTTCCTGGTCCTTGGAGAAGGACCTGAGTTCAGCTCTCAGCATCCACACCAGAGGCTCACAACCACCTGTACCTCTAGCTTCAGAGGATCTAATGCCCTTTTCTGGCCTCTGTAGGACCCTGCACACTTATATACACCCCCCACCCCACACATGCAGATACACTTACACACAAAAAAATTAAAAATATTTCATATTAATATTAAATATTATATTTATTTATTATATATTATATTATATAAAATAATATGTTAATTATATCATTATATTTAAATATAAAAATTTTAAAAATTTAAAGGCTTGCATATTTTTGGTAGTATTTGTTGATGCTTATGTCTAAGAACTATGTGTACATGATTAAATGTGCATATGTATACCATGTACATGCATGCATGCACACACATATATATATACTTTAAAATGTAATGGATTAGAACCATTTTTATCAACCTCCAACATTATAATTTTAAGTGAAATGGATATGGAACTTTGTTCAAGTTGTGCTAATAACCTATAAAAACAACCATATGGCTTTTCCTTTTTGACTTATTAATATATTGAATTAAATTCTTTTTCTTTGCATGGCAAGGCAACTATTACAACTTACATAAATTTAAAGTATATGTTTTTATTTTAATATATAATTCTCTTCTACTTGTTAATAATTCTTTCAAATATTACCTATTATTCCTCAAAACACTACTGTGTGCTTTTTCTATGCAATTTGAAATTATTCAGTAAATAATGATGTGATTATTATATAATACATAAATTTTATTTCTTCTTTATAAAGTCATGTGCTTATTTTTCTTAAGTTAAGTACAATCTATTGAAACTAGTTTTTGTTTTGTTTTGTTTTTTTCACCTCTGTGTAGAACTTTACACTTGCCCCTTTGGGCAGATTAGAAATGAGATTTATGGGGCTAGAAGTACAGTTTTGTGGCAGAGTACTAGGTTCAATTCCCAGCACTGGGGGCAGGGGAACCATATAATACCCAATGGTGCCTAATACATATAAATTATAGGATCTGGTCTCACTTTTCACATATGATTTCAATTCTCCTTTCATTCCTTTGGTGTTGGGTCATTTTTTTCTAATCATTTTGTGCATATGCCCTATCTATCAACTGCCCTGTGACCAGAAGACCACCCAAAAGATCAGGAAGAATATGTGCAGCAGATTAAACAGGCCCTCGGGAAAATGAATCTATGGGCAACAATCTGAAGTTCACTGATGTGCACAGATTAGCATAAACTCAGTGTATGTCATGCTTGATTCTGAGGAATATGTCTCAGCCAGATACAGTGGAAAAGGAAGCTGTCTAAAGACTGACCAGGGTTGAAGCATTCGTTTCCTGGCCAATTAATACATCATCGCTTAGAGCACTTTTGCAAGGTCTTCATGACCCCAATTCTACTGTTGCTTGATCAGAGTTATCAGTTACTACTTCCATTGCTGCCATATTATGCAAGTTTACTGGTGAAGGTTTCCTGGAATGAAGAAAAAAGGAAATGTGTGGTCAATAGATGTCATGAGTTGACCAAATCCTTGAGATGTGGGAATTGCAGAGCTTCTTGAACTAGGGGAGAGAGAGAGAGAGAGAGAGAGAGAGAGAGAGAGAGAGAGAGAGAGAGAGAGAGAGAGAGAACGAATAAGAGAGAGGAGAAAGGGAGCAAGAGGGGAAGGGAAAGAGGGAGGGGAGGAGGGAGGGGATAGGGAGGGAAGGAGAGAGGGATTAGGGAGGGAGGGACAGGGAGGGAGGGAGGAAGGGGATAGGGAGGGGAGAGAGAGAGAACAGAATGAGACTACTACCCATTTCTTCCATGGACATTTTCTGTGCTGTGCATGTCTGCAAGAAGAATCTGCTTTTAAGTTCCAGAGAAGCAGCCCCTCACCTTCCCTAGGCATGGGAAGGAGCCTCGTGGCTGTCTAAAGCAGGCATGGAAAAGGAGCATCTGAGGCTCCTGAGGCAGTCTCCTAGTCAATCCAGAGCATAGGTCCTAGCCCACTTACTACTCTCAATAATGGAGCTGTCAATTAAGATTCTGTACAAAGGGAAGTCTGAAGCCTCTCACTCACTACCCAGTTCCTCTAGGATTCCAGGGCAAATCACTTTTTTTATTAGCAGCATCTCCTTGTACAGGCACCTCAGCTTTATAACTTGGACTGGTCTTCATGGTTACCATTTTGCACCATTTTTTACGTATCTTCTATCATCTTCCCTTTCCATTTCTGCCCTTTCCGGTTTTGTCATTCCTTATGGGATAAGAAGCATATTAGACAAGTCTTTACTTGTCTAACAAGTGCTAAGGGTTGAATGTTTTGTCGCTTCCAAAAGTCATGTTGAGGTGGGCACACCATGCTGAGGCACTCTTTCCCTCCTGTGATCCGCAAAAGCAATCATTCCTTGTTGCACCCACTTGGCACGCAGGATGACTGGTGTATGCTTTCTGTTGTCTTGATCCTTGATTTAAAGTTTAATTGCTCAGTTTTTTTTTTTTTTTTTTTTTTTTTAAGTGTTGAATGTACTCCCAGTGTAACAACATTGACAGTGTGGTTTAGGAGTGAAATTTTAAGTTTTGACATGATGGAAAGAATTAAACTCTTATGTAAAATGCCCTTACCTTTCACTTTCTACTGTGTAATGGAAGTGTCTCCACCAAGGGACACAGAGCCCAAGGTGACAGCTTACAAACAGAAGAAGGACCTTCACCAAGCAATGATCCTGTGGGCATCTTTGTCTTCCCAACCTTGAGAAGTATGCAAAGTCAATTTCTGTTCTATGTAAATTATCCCATCCACTATCTTCTCTTGCAACAACAAAAATGAACTAAGGCAATCAGACTTTAGAGCGGGGGAGGGTACCACTTTTGCTCTACAAAGGGTAAGTTGTAAAATTCACTAATTTAATGAAGGGGGCATTGGCCATAGAAGCACTGTGTTAAGGATCAGAGAAGATGCAAATCACAAACTTCACCCTCAGGAACGGACTTCTTTAGACATGAAAGTAGACCAGAGACTATGAGATCAAAACAAAGACACAGCACTTTCTTTCCGAATTGCCTGGGAACTTTCTTAGGATTCTATCCTCCCCCTTAGATCTTGCTTGTGTAGATAATCTTGGGTCAGAGAAGTCCTTGGCTTTTCCCGCTTCTATTATTATTAACACAAGAACAATAGGGACTAGGTCACAGTGAGCTGCTCCAAAGTAGTTAACAGAAGGATTTGTGGTGCATCATTTACAGCTGTGAAAACTTCATACTTGTATTAGACAATATTCATTCACCGTTTGTTTGGTTTCTCCAATAAATTATTTGCTAAGTGTTCTTAACTCACCATGAGGCTCTGTGCTCTAACCTGTAAGATCCAGTTCCTATTTGCTACTTCAGTTCATTATGCCTTGGACTATGGCTTTAATACACACTGCAGTCATGTGACGATTCTTAATTAACACCATGAAGTAAGAAAGCAATTGGAAGCTCCACTCAATTTGCCAGGTGGTTTAATTTTTAAATAGTTACTGGGTTTACTATTTTAGGAGAACCCACCACATGACTCAAAGCTAAACACACAGAGTGCATTATCCTAGGAGTCTTCCTCCGGAATGTCACTTTTTTTGGGGGCGGGGGGATCATAAGCATACTTATAAATAATTAAAGGTATGTGAAAAGACCAAGTGGTGACTTCCAACTACAAGGTCAGAGGGGGAATATGTTTAAATGTCATGCTTGTTTAATTCATAACTACGGTCTCTTCTACACTAAGTGGCTTTAATTTCTAAGAACCCAGGCTGGGCTCTCGGGCTGCTTCCCAGGCCACTACTGGGATTCCTGATTGTGGCACTCAGCTGCAACATGAGTTCAGTTACCAAATATAGCCGAGTAGAGTAAGAGAGCAGATGAGTGTCTCAGGCCACAGTTGTCTCAGTACCACAGACCAAGCAGTCCTTAATGGACAGGCAAGACCAACCTCCTCTCACCAGGAGAAAGAAGAAAAGCTCCTGGGAAATCCATCGCCTTCAGGGAGGCTTCAAACTGACCAAGCATTGAAAAGGTCTGTACCTTACCATACTTACTAGGAAGACAACACTTCTGAAGTTGGAAATAGTTCAGTAGCTTTGCCTCGTACTGTGATACCATTTGGAAAATGCTTGATCTCCTTTTTCTTTTACGAGGATAAGAAATGTGATGCTAACTTTGTATTTTTTTTTCCCTCAAAATAGGTAACACATAAAGGTTGCTGAATTTCCTTCTGCCCACACAGTCAGTCAGCCACCTCTGTGTTGTAATCATAGGTGTGCTAAATCATTATGATCAATTCTAAAGGGTTAAATACGTTGTGTAGGGAGTCAAATTTGTCATGAGTGTGCATGTGCATTGTAAATGAAACTGTAACCATCTTGACCTTCATCCATAAACTAAAAACTGATGGCTTAAAATAATAGACCTCAGGTTTTAAATAACATCCTGAGTAATTAATTACCTTTTGAATGGTTTAAAAATAACTCAGAGGATATAGTTAAATTAGTTGGCATACTAGCAGCAGGTAATATAAAATAATTGTAACATGCATGTGAGCAAAATATTTCTGACCATGAATGTCCACAATGTAGTCTGTTACATACAAATATCAGAACACAGTCCTGTACTGCGCTGTTTTTAAGCTACAGAGGAAATCATCCTGATTCCAATACATGATGTTGGTGCAGCACTATTCCAGGCTCATATTACTTTTTAACATTTTCTAAAAATACTAATTACCTTCTAGTGTAAATACTATGACCAAATACAAGGTCTATTACTTGACAATGGGAAACTATTCAAAATCTGTTCAACGGATGGGCAGTTGATGGGACAGTCCGTTTTACAACTATTTTTCTCAAAAGAATTAAATACCCTGCTCAAGTGTTCAGAAATTTTAAAATGCTAACTGGAGAGGAGGTCTGGGGAGACTACCTAACCACAACCCACTCTGTAACTATGTGATTACACATCTTTGGTGCTGTTGTTCTGATATTCAGGGTGGGTTGGAGTCCCTTTCCCTGAATCTACTCTTTGTTCTGCCACTGAAACGTGGATATTTAAACTGCCACAGATCACATTTGACAAGAGAATGTGTGAGGCTCTGGATCACAAGAGGAAACGGCCACTATTGTGACTTCTTGACCTTTTTCCCACTCATTTAAAATTTGTAAAGAGGAAATATTTGTGTTTACAAAATAAGTTGGCCCACTTCTTTAAGATATGCTGACACACCTGCAAGGGCAGGACGAGAGTCCCTGTAGACCCCGCTGCCCCCTGCTGTCCCCCCCCCCCCCCCCCCCCCCCCCCCGTACTTAAGCAGGGTGGTCAGGAACCTTCGAAGGGTGCTATTATTCTCAGTTCAGGTAGGAATCATGACCAGGCTCTGGTAAACTTCCAGCAAAGAAAACAAATACTAATCAAAGCATAATGACTATAATTGGCAACTGACAAAGCATCATAGTACAGAATAAGAGAACATATGTGATAGAAAGAGTTTGAATTTAAGAGAGAAATGGAAGAATTAGAAGTTAAAAAAAAAAACTATAGTCATTCCCAGTGGATTTAGTATAAATATGATAAAATGAATAGACACCAGAAACACACACACACACACACACACACACACACACACACACACACACACACACACTCACACACATACACACACATACACACACTCACATACTCACATACACACTCACACACTCACACACACACACTCACATACTCACATACACACTCACACACACACGCACACGCACACACACACAAATCCTCTTCATTAAACTCGTGGTACAGCTGTGTTAAGATGGAATAAACTGTCAGATTCTGTTCTGAAAATTAAGATAAAGTGTCTTACTTTGGAGTGTGCATTGCATTTAAAAGCATAGGGTAAATTGGAGAACTTTCACAGTGTATTTGATGATTGAAAAAAAGAGCTTGTGTATCTATTAAGCAGTGATTGATTATACAATAACGTCATTTTGCATCACACATAAGATTCTGTGAACATTCTCACATTTGACTTTTGCCCTACAGGGCTTTTTGTAAAAAAAAAAAAAATTTTTTTTTTTTTAATTTAAAGTAAAGGAGAAAAAAGAGATAAAAAGGAAAGAAGGAAGGAAATAATAGGCAAGAAATTAGTCTAAAACTAGTCATGAGTCTAAAGTAGAAAAAATAAACTTCAGAACCTTTGTTCTTAAATTTGGACTTCAAAGATAGGTTTTAGATCAGGAGCACTGAATGGTTTACTCAAAAGCTTTTATTCTTTTTTTAGGTTTCTACAAACAAACAAAAGAGAGTGCTTAATTTAAATATCTTACTTTAAATATTTACAACAGAAAAATGTCCCCTAAAATTATGACTTGAATTTCCTGTGCCCTGTGTAAAGCCCAGCATTGAGCTGACCAGTATTCATTGACTGCGTCCTTCCAACGCTCCCCATGCGTTTCCTGCTGTGCACGTGTGAACTTTCAGGTGATTATTGAAATCACCTGTGTCACTCCCTGAAGTCTCCAACGGATCTGCTGAATGCAATACACAAAACAAAAGGATCTAGGGTTCGGTCTCTTTTCTAAGTCAGTTTTTCTTTCAAAAAATCTACTGGTGTCTCTTTTTTTTTTTAATTTTTTATTATTAATTTATTCTTGTTACATCTCAATGGTTATCCCATCCCTTGTGTCCTCTCATTCTTCCCTCCCTCCCCTTTTCCCCTTATTCCCCTCCCCTATGACTGTTCCTGAGGGGGATTACCTCCCCCTGTATATGCTCATAGGGTATCAAGTCTCTTCTTGGTAACCTGCTGTCCTTCCTCTGAGTGCCACCAGGTCTCCTCCTCCAGGAGACATGGTCAAATGTGTCTCTTAAAGAATTCCACAGATAACAACTGTTCTCCTCTTACTTCGATACTTAAGCTAATTGCCCATAGTTAGCTCCAAGGGGAAGAGGGAACGTTGTAGTTACATTCCACCCTCAGTGCTGAGTCTGAGATCTAATGCCACAAATATCTGAACTTTTTTTTTTTTTTTTTTTTTTTGGTTTAAGCTTTGAATACTAAAAACCCTGAAGTAGAAAGATGATTGTGTTCCATCAGCTGTCTACAGGGCCAAACGTTTTACTGTGAAAATGCATAACTCAGAAGCAGGCACAAGGAAGCCCTGCTCCTGTTTGTAGAGCAAATCTTCTTTGCTGTATTCAGACACTGGCTGTGTGCACATGCCTTGTCCTTTGTGCATTCTTTTAAGCTTGGGAAATAAATCTTATATCTACAGTAAATAGTGCTTTTTGCTAGCAGGATTATTCTAGAAGGCTTCCTGTATGTGTGTGGGTGGGGTGGGGTGGGGGTGGGTGTATATGCATTGTGTATATATTTGACTCACATCCAAAGGATTCTCCCAATTGTCATGAATACAATTTTTAGATACTGTGGCAAAGTCAGCAATTTTAAATTCCAAGGTTATTTATAACTTACAGGTATGTCTCTTCCTCTCATTCGCATGTTCACCTATATTTGTAAACCTTTCATGTGAACAAATATATAGCATATTCACAATCTCAAAAATACATGTTTCCCCAGATACTAAGATAATAATGCTAAGGCTTCTTATGTTAGGGTGTGTGGTAGATGTACCAAATACAAAGTCTTCAACATGAACACCATGTGCTGCATGTTTTATAGCATAACATAATCTCACAGAATTCATATGACATTAATTCAGGAAGAAATTGTGAACCATGAAATTACATGCATAAGTAATCTTCAAATTAAGATCTATGAAATTCACAAAAATGAGTGAAAATGCACAGAAAGTAAATGAAATCTGTTATCATAGGAAGGTACATTTGGAGGCAATATCTATTTAGAGTAAGCAGGGATTCTGATAAGTTGCCTGCTCATAATTGGAGGTGGATGGGTGTCTTGATGTCTTGCGGTATTGGCTAACCTTCCCAAACCTATGAAGCACCAGATGCTTGCTTAAGAGCAGGAAACTGACCTCATGAGCATTGATCAAAGTCACCTGCAAGAATTTCCCCACAGAGCATTGTGCAATTGCACCAGCAGCTGGACTTCAGAGCCCTGAGCCCCCGACTTCCAGGACCACCAATGGGAAACAAACTCAACGGAATGTTGGGATGTTAGGCCTTCAGATGCCTATGTCCTTGGCCTATAAAGGAGAAATTTGACTCATAGGAGGCACTCTGTTAACTAGATGCTGAGGTATTTGTATTTCCACAACTCAGATTTTAATTCTAACTTTGCTTATGTCCATATCACATATGTCACAAAAAGTTACCAAGTTTTACACGATTTTCACTGTCTGATAGAGGTTTGTTATCCCTTCGGTGAGATGCCTCAGATATTACATTTTTCCTTCTTCTTAAATATATATATATATATATATTTACTATATTTAATAAATATAAATATATAAATATATGATGTGTCACTCAGGAGATGGGTCCCAGGTCTAAATGCAAAATCACTTATGCTTTATATACACTTTATGAATGTATCCTGAAAGTATGTTCTACTATATTCTTAATGATATTTGGAATAATCACTTATGCAGACAACAGAATTCTATGGTGAGGAGTTTTCTATTTGTGATGTCAGGTCAGCACTTAAAAAGTCTAGATTGTTTTGACTACATTGGGTTTCAGGGTTTTGGATAAAACTGCTCAGCATGAATTAGGATTTCTGGGAAACAGAGTAGGTGATTTATTTATTTTTGCTTCTGATGTTTTTCTTTTTATTTTCTTTCTTTCTTTCCTTCTAACTTTTTGGATTTTTGAGACAGGGTATCACTGTGTAGCCTTGGCTGTCCTGGACTTGCTTTTTAGACCAGGCTGGCCTCGAACTCACAGAGATCGCCTGCCTCTGCCTTCTCTACTGCTGGGATTACCAGCGTGCACCACCACACCTGGCAGCTCTGATTTTTTTCATGAGTCGCTTCCTTGGATGTTGATAAGAAACATAAAAGTCAGAATCATTAGAGATACCTCTTTAATATACTATCTTATACATTTCTCAATGAGCAAATGGTGCTTATCTTTCATGCGAATGTCAGCAGCTCTGTCATGAGCAACCTCTGTCAGTGGCATAGATGGGTATGTTTTTAGCCTTTCTAAACTGTGGGGGTTCATTAAATAACAATACATTTTTAAACAATACCAGTTTCTTTGGCCTTCACTGAGGAAGTAGCCCTGATACCACTTAGCATTGATGGTTATTAGCAAACACAGGAACCCAAAACCTTTCTTTTCTTAATGTTTATTTGTTTGTTTTGCTTATCGAGGGTGCTTGTGTGTTATGTGTACCATACAATGCATGTGGAAGTCGGGGTATTGCTTTCAAAGGCTTGTTTTCATCTTCTACCTCGTTAAGGCTACCCTCATTTCTCCTGCTGCAGTGCGTACTCCAGGCTGGCAGGGCTGCCAACTTTCTTCAGGCTCTGTCTTCCATCTTGCCTCAGGAGTGCTGGCATCCCAATGTGCACCCATGCATCTAGCTCTTTATGTGATTTCCAGGGGCATCAGACCCAGGTCATAAGGTTTGCACAGTCAGTATTTAACCTCTGAGTCACTTCCCCAGCCCCACTGGTCCCCAATCCTAATAATTACAATAGTTGTTAGATCGCATGTTATACCACATATACGCATCTCTTTGGATGTATTCTGCAATGTTTGGCGACGCAATGGCTCTTGTTCCAAAGGACTACACTGAAAGCCAAGGCAGAGGGTTGGCACAAACACGAGGAGAGTACTCTGTAGGAGGGTAGATAAGAACCAGGAGCACAGAACTGTTAAGAGTACAGAGTTGTCAACGGAGGATGCGGTGACAGGCGGCTTTGAATGTCAGTTTCAAGGGGCTCATGTGTGTGTCAGACAGGGGAGAAGCTATTTGGACTGGAGCCTGGAACAGGGCCAGAGGTCTTTTTCTGTGACAGTCTTCCTGGGTGAGTAACCAGGACATGGGTCAACACACCCGCCATATCTCAGTCTTGCACCTACCACATCCCCTTCTTTCCCCCTGGATCTGTGAGAAAGGGGGTTTCTGGAACTATTGCCAGAGGAAGACAAAATGACGCAGTCTTCTGGCTTCTCTTTCATCTGGCACCGCCTGTGACTGGTTGTAACAATCTTGGGCCGTGTGCTTCACCTCAGCAAAAGTCAACTCGCAGCAGTGTGTCCCACCCGACAGTTGTGCCGCTTCCTCTTGGAAAGCTGCTTCTTGAGGGATGGACTCAGTTTGGTGACTCTGATGGTAATACGTATGACACAGAAACCTGGATGCAGTCACTATATATTGACACTGCCTAAAGCAGAACAGCATCGCATGGCAATAGTGACGCATAGCTTTACTCCTGGCACTCAGAAAGCAGAGGGAGGTAGATCTCCGAGTTTCAGGACAGCCAGAGCTACATAGAGAAACCTTGTCTTAAAAAAAAAGTTATAATGCCTGACCACAGAGACACACCATGATTGGTGCACTTGGGGTTGGGGGCAAGCGGGTGCTCACTGTTGTTTCTGGGTACTTTCCTGTTTCTTTCCGAACAGTATACCAGCACTGTTAGTATAGGGACAACTTTGAGTTTAGATTGCCCTCTTGTTCTTAAACTGTGACAACACATTAACCACAGACCCCTGAAAGTTCTGGACATGGGTGCCATCCAGTGGTGAAATATGGAAGTAATTACAGAAGCATAGAAAATAGGCAGTTGACTTAGAATTTTCAGACAGACACAAATAGCAAGTGAGGAAAACAAAAGGAAATACTTAACATTCAGACGGTTTACATGACAACAAGCATCTGGGTTTTGTTTTGTTTTTTAAATAAAACCATTTCCACCCCCAATAATTAAAATAAGGTCAGAAAACACATAAAATCAGGTACCAGGCAGTAACCAGTATGACAGAGGTCTCAGGGAGTTGAAAACAGCTCTTAGGGAACTCTACGAGCTTGAAGAAAATAGAGAATCGTTTCAATTTCTAAAAGAGAAACTTAAAAGAGACAGAAGAAAAAAATTTTAAAAGATCAGGCAGTAATTCCTGAGCCTCAGAATCTACAACGGAGGCACCGATATGGGAGCGATTCAGACAGAAGGAAACATATTGGCATGAGGGTGGGCTACTCAAACACTCACAGTTGAAGAAAATAGAAGTGCGGAGAGGAATGAGGATCTGTATGACTTTAGGTTACAATGTGAAGACAGCAATTTCCACTTATGTGAGTTTAAAGAGGTCTTGAGAATACCAAGGAGAAGAAATAGAAATAACAGAAAAGTTCCCAATCCTGGAACAAGATACAAATACACACACACAAGAAGGTCAGGGGTCACAAGTCAAACGTAACTCAATGAGGTCTACCCCAAGACATCTTGTAATGAAAGTCTCTTAGCATGAAGAACTCAAGGATGAAAGAGAGTGAGAAAACCTTCAAGTATGTGAGAGAAGAGAAATAGGTAATTATGTAAGTGTGTCGCAATTTACCTGACAATCAAGTCACCAGCAAAAGACAAAGGAAAAAGAAAAGAAATCTAGTGGTCTAGAATAGTGATTCTCAACCTGTGGGTCATAACCCATTTGTGATCAACCAAGTTTTTCATAAGAGTCACATATAAGATGTTCATATTGCGGTTAATAACAGCAGCAGGATTGGAATTATTAAATAGCACGGAAAATAATTCTGCGGTTGGGAGTCGCTGAACCATGAGGAGTTGTAATAAAGGGTTGTGGCATTAGGAAGGCTGAGAACCACTGCTCTAGAAGAAAGCAACATGTGATTTTTCACAGTACTAAAGAAAAAATTATCAACAAAGAATTCAGTATTCAGCAAAACTATCCTTTATAAATGACAAAGACATATATATATGTATATATATATATAATCTCCAACACACTTATCAACAAAACATACTAAAGGGAGAACTTTAAACTGGAGGAAGTCCATGATAGTGGCTAAGAAGAGAGCATAGAAAACTCACTGAAAAGTAATTATGCAAATTAATAGTATGCTAGTATTTAACTAATATGCATAATTCATTCCTAGTATGGAGCCTAAAAATATAATTAAAACAACCACATGAATATGTGACGAGCAACACAGACATGTAAAGTGGGGACTGGAGCGACGGATCAGTCACTAAAGTGCTTACCCCAAAGGTAAAAGAATGTGAGTTCAGATTCCAGAATTGGTCTAACACAGTTAGGCCTACGGCATATGCCTGGAACCTCCCTGTCACTGAGATAGGAGGGAGAGATGGATCGCTGGAAACTTGGCTCTGTGCTGAAGTTCCAAGCCTGTGAGAGGCCTGTCTCAAAGGGAAGGAGGTACCTGAACTGCACACATGTACCATGCTTATGCTTATCAATGAAAACACAGAAGAAAATAAAATGCAAAATGGGACATGAAAATTCAGATTATGGGAGGAATTAAGATCATATAACAGTACTCTATTAGTTTAATTGCCTCTTGTTCTGTGTTTCTGTTGGCTTCTCAATAAGCACATTAAGTTGCTGTAATTAAAAGGTGTGTGTGTGTGTGTGTGTGTGTGTGTGTGTGTGTGTGTGTGTGTGTGTGTGTGTGTTCTGAAGCTGATGTAGAGTGTCTTTACCTACCTCTACCTTTATGGATTGATTGAACTCAGAACTCATCAATCAGCTAGTATAACAAGCCAGCTTGCTCCAGGAGTTCCCTATCTCTCCTTGAGTGTTGGCTTATGGGTGCCAGCCACCACACCTTCCTCACTCTTACATGGGTCCTGGGCACCTAAACCCCTGCCCTCATCTGCTTTATTCACTGAGCCTCTCCCCAGCCCCAGCCACGTATAGTTGGCAAGCCTTGTGGTAACGACAAAGTAGAACTCTGCACTAGAAAAAAAATCCAGGTATCGAAGCATACGACTGCAGTAACAAATATGAGTAGAAGGAAAATTGTGAAAGAGGGAAGAAGAAACCACAACATTAGAAAACAGGCTTAGCCTGATGAAAACATTAATCAATGTATGAATATATCAAATATTAACTGATATCTATTAAGTGGGCATTTTTGTACTGTTTTGTTTTGTTGTTGTTGCTCAAGACAGGGTTTCTCAGTGCATCTCTGGCTGTCCTAGAACTCATGCTGTAGTCAAGGCTGGCCTCAAACTCAGAGATACCCACCTGCCTCTGGCTCCCAAGTGCTGGGATTAAAGGCATACACCACCACTGCCTGGCTAAATGAGCATTCTTAATGTTTGTCTCTGACACTTGAAATGAATTTTCAGGCTTATGGCTGGCTCAGTGCTCCAAGCCTGACAGCGTAAGTAAGTGTAATCCCCAGGACCCACAAGGTGGAACTGACTTTGACCTGCACACATGCATACTCTCACACTCAAATAAACAAATGCAGAAAAAGAGTGAATCTTTAAAAGCCAATGTCATCAGCAAAAATAACATGTCAATAAAGAAGATACATCTGAAATGCTACAGTGGCGCTGTGGTCCTGAGAGCAAGGGAGGTGATAACAAATTTCCAGTCTCCTGCCTTTGTCTCTGTCACTCCTCCTGAAAAACCCAAAACAAAGTTCAGCACATGTTTGCAATACTAGAGATTCCTGAATATGTCTTCATTATGGGCTGTGATCCAATAAGCACTAGGGTTAGGGTTAGGGTTAGGCTAGCTATATGAACCCTCCAATTACATCTCCTGCCTTCAGGGTGCTCACAGCTCAGTGGGGAAGGGGGTCTCCAAAACAAAATCTATGTACATTTATTTATTTGGGGCTAAGGATGTAATGCAGTGCTACATTGTTTGCCTAGTGTGTTTAAAGAAATATATATATATATATAATCAGATATATATCAGATATATGATAAAATACTACTCTAAGTATCCAGAATCTAATTGTATTAACCAGAGAATTCTAGATATTCTCCAAAGGAAAAGGACTTTAAGCAAATTCTCTGCACAGGGGAACTGGTATTAAAAGCAGAAAGAGTGAGAAAGACAGGAAGAGGCATTTTAGGCAAAATGGGCTCTATATGCAAAGTCATGAAGATTTAAAAAAAAAAAAATACGTGGAATGTCCAAGGAACAGAGAGGCAGACACCAGGCTGAGAGCAGTCTGTGTTAGGTTGCAGGACGGTGTGCTGGGGAGCTCCTCCAGCAGACTGTCTGTAGGGACTATACCCCAGAAAGGCTTTTCAGCTGTTCCTTCTTGCCAGGGATTAGCCATAGGAGGAGGGGGAAGGCAATGATAAGACAGACTGTGCTAATACGGTCTCACTCAGATCTTTGATGCCTTCTGCAAATTGCCTAAACAATTTTAACAGCAGCCAGTTGTCATGTTCCTCCATATGGCTATTGGGGTTTTTTTTTTTTTTCTTTTTTTTCTTTTTTTCTTTCTTTCTTTTTTTTTTAATGTTTGGTTAATCCCTAATACTGGACTGTTAAACATCACTGGAGAAGAAAAGCTGCCTTGACACACTTCATCCTCTCGGCAGCTTCTTCTGTACCAGTACACAACTGCTGTAGACCCCATGTTCTACTATTCCGTAACAGAAAGAGGAAGAAAGGATTGTGAGGTTGAATAACATGGAGCAGCCATAGTCACTTCCCCTGTTGGGAAGAGCCCAGAACTGCACACATTGCAAGAAATCAGAGTTGTGGCATAGGGGAGTTCTAGAACAGAGGACAATTAAACAAACTAAACTGAGGAGGGATGAAAAGTAAAGGAGACATTTCGGGGCCACTTGGACTACTGAAAAGGAAGTAGTGGGGTCAGGGGAGGGGGGGCAGGCAGAGATCAAAAGCTATGGAGGACCCTTCCGTTTCTCAAGATGTCTGTGCTCAGCACTTGATGGTTTCTCGTTCCCTCTTTATTGAGCAAAAACAATATAAGTGGATCTTTTCATTTCGTTTCCTCATCTGCCACTCTCATAGCATCACTGGATTAGAAAAAGCAGGATTTCACATCCAACATGAAGTCACAGGGAATTGATGGAGATGTTTGCAGCTCCGTACCACTCCTTGGGAGGATTTTCATTTTGGGGTGTTGACTGACACAGAAGTCTCTGAAGCACAATTTTCCAGCAAACTCAGACCACCTGGAAACCTCTCTTGCCCATCCCACGTTCCAGGCCACCTGCATGTTCCAACAGCAATAACTGAGCTGAAAACTAAATCTGGAGCAAGCATGCAATCACACTATTATTTGACTTTTCACTGCGCAAGCAGTTTTTAAATGGCACCTAATCCTGACAACTGGATCCCGTCAGGTGGAGCCTGTTTGAAACCAAAACATGAGATAATATGTGCCTGCAGCAAACACTCCCTGTTCAACAGTAAGAATTGACTATTCTTCATCATCCACTTGGCTCTAAGCTTCCTTATACAGCGCTTGTCCTGAAGCTTTAAAACGTATCAGAGTATGCTCATCTCATACTAAATTATAATGGGGTTAGTAATGGATGGAGCTTGTTTCAGATCCCGATTTACTAATGTGATACATGGTTTAGGAATCTTTGCTTGTAAAACTGCAATGTAATAGCGCTAAAAGGACATGGTTAAACTGAGCTCTGGACTCACTGCCTGGACATGAATCTTGGTTCTCTTCTGCGGGGGCGGGGAAGATGCTGTGATGGAGGGTCTCACTGCGGAACTCTGGATGCTCTGGAACTGCCTCTGTAGAGCAGTCGGGCTTCATACTTGCTGTGGTCTTCCTGCCACTGCCTCCCAGCTCCTGAGTGCTGGATGATAGGCAGGCACAATCATGCCGGGCTGAGTATTGTCTCTCTGATGCAGATCTCCTTGTTTTCTTCTTTTGAGCCTGGCACTTGCTGTGAGGATCATACGTACAACAGTCTATGCGCTGGTTCTTGATACAATGCTAGTTTCCATACGCGTTGCCCACCCGTAGCCATGACCACTGTTAGTGAGGTTATCACTGACCACTATTATTCTTTGCATATGATTTCATTATGTAGCTAATACTCTTATCACTGGGTGACCAATTTTTGAAAGTGAAAATTTAGATAAACTTTTACTTTACGTTCTGTGGAATATACATGCGTGTACATATGTGTTTGTATATATTTATACACATATATAATTCTGCTTCCAGTACTCAAAACTGGCAATACTACCAAAACAAACAAAAAACAGAAAAAGGAAGTTTGCAACATAGTCCTATACTACCTTCAGAGAAGTAGGAAATTTAAGTGTTCTCAGCAGGAAAAAGGAGAAATTGAACCCTCCGAGAAGATAAGTATGTCGTAATGACGGATTGTTGTAGGGATTCCACAAGGTCTGTCCCTAGCAGATCTCAAATTCCACACTTTAACCCAGACTATTGTATACCTTATTTTTATTCATTTAAAAAGGAATCACACTGTTATTTTAAAATTTGAAACCAGGATTCAATTTGAAAAGCTCTCTGTCTCTCTGTCTCTCTCTGTGTGTGTCTCTCTCTCTGTGTCTCTGTGTCCCTGTGTCTCTGTCTCTCTCTCTGTCTCTCTCTGTCTCTCTCTGTCTCTCTCTCTCTCTCTCTCTCTCTCTCTCTCTCTCTCTCTCTCTCTCTCTCTCTCTCTGATACAGAACAGCCTCTGCACTGGCCCATACCTCACCCTGAGCACCTCTCTTCTGTTCTCAGTGCACCCTTACTTTATTCTGCTGGGTCTTTGGACTCTTAATCTTAAAATCAAACTTCCACCCAAGAAGTCCAATGCAGCTTCAGTTTCTCGGGGATTGTACCCACTCTCCTCCCGCGTCACTAGAGTGTGAAAATCTGGATTGTCTATCCCTACCCCTCTGCTGAACCTGCTCAGCTCTGCTAGAGGGAACTGTGTAGTCACTCTAAATAATGACATCACACCTAACTTCAGGTAAGACCCCACCTCTGCCTGCAATTTATCCTCACAGGACCTCCTTCATTTCCTACCGAATATTTCAAACATCTTTCATCCTTGTAAATTCCCAGCACAGCAATTTCAAGTTAGGGGCCTTCTTTTTTCTATTACAGATTTATATAGACATTCATCTTCTCTGTCTGTCTGTCTGTCTGTCTCTGTCTCTGTCTCTGTCTGTCTGTCTGCCTGTCTGCCTGTCTGTCTGTCTGTCTGTCTCTGTCTCTGTCTCTGTCTCTGTGTCTCTGTCTCTGTCTCTGTCTCTGTCTCTCTCTCTCTCTCTCTCTCTCTCTCTCTCTCTCTCTCTCTCTCTCTCTCTCTCTCTCTCTCTCTCATACCCCTTTGCTCTCCTCTCCAGTCATCTCCTTCAAAGCTGAACACCCCCTTTGGAACATAATAGCACTCTCAAATTACAAATTTCTCAAAATACAAATGACAGCACAACAGCTGTCAGTCATTCCTACTTCTCATCACACAAGCTTCCCATCCTCCTGTGAGCTTTCTAACTCCATTAACATTTAAACATGGTAAATGTTTATGTTAAGCACAACAACAACAACAAGAAACCAAGTAAACAAACATCAAGAAAATCCAGTCAAAGTAGAACTACAGCTAGTAAGGGGCAGGGCCAGCTCACTGACTTTCATGACCTCAGGGCCAGCTCCCCTGACTACCACAAATGGCTATGGTTGGAAAGGCATCATTCCTGCCTCCCCTAGCACCCACAACACCTCAAAAAAGTGAAAATATAATGTTTTGCCTTCGTACATGTCTTAGTTACTGTTCTATGTCTGTGATGGAGCACCATGACCAAATGCAAGTTGGGGAGGAAAGCATTTATTCCTTTTACACTTTCAGACAACAGTCTATCACTGTGGGAAAGTCCGCATAGGAACTCAAACAGGACAGGAACCCAGAATGAGGAACTGATGCAGAGGCCATGGAGGAGTGCTGCTTTTCTGGCTTGCTCCTCCTGGCTTGCTCAGCCTGCTTTCTTATAGAACCCAAGACTACCAATGCGCTGGGGTTTCCCACATCAATCATTAAGAAAATGCTCTACAGAGTTGCCTAAAGCTAGATAATATGGAGGCACTTTCTCGATTGAGGTTCTCTTTTCTCCAACGACTCTAACTACATATATTAAATTGACATAAAACTAGCCAGCATGGTACCCAAACATACTCTGAGCCCAAAACCCTCTCTCTTCTAATCTTGTGTTTTCTAGGTTCACACTGCTTGATATTGCTCCCCCTCTCATTAAGAGCAGAGAGTGCCCAAATGTTATCAATTATATCCACCAATGATGCTTAGGAGCTCTGTGCTGAGAGAGCCAACCTGTTTTCTCGAGTCAAACAATAGCTGACTCTGAAATAAATAGGCATTTTGGGGGGTACTCTTTCAATAAAATTCTGGGTGGGTTCTGCCTCTAGAAATTTTATTCTACAAGATCTATGCCTTGCATTAGCTTCAGGTGAGCCTACAAGTCTTTAAGTTATAGAAATCTATTGGCAATGTAAATTATACTTGTTCACAGATAGACAAATTTTTTTCTAGTGAAAATAGTACTGACTTGCATTCTGTATGACTACAAACACTGTTTTTTTATTGTTCTACAGATATTAACCAGTTGTAAGTCTACCAAAAAAATCTAAGCTTTCATAATCACTTGCATATGTATCTAGTCTTCAGTGATTTCTTTGAAATGGTTGTAAACTCTTAACGGTTTCACCATTAATTAGCTCAGTAAAATCTTACATGCATATTTGTTTCATATTTGTTTATTTTTGCCATGATTTTGCCATCTGAAAATGATAGTTTAACTGCCTGTTGCTCATAAACAAAATACATTTACATATTCAACATGGGCTGAGTACAAATTTCCTTCATAAAGAGAACAATTAGGATGGCTCCATGCTTATAACACAATCAAGACAAAGGAATTAGAGTGGTTCTTAACCTTCCTAATGCTATGACCTTTTAATACAGTTCTTCGGGTTATTGTGACCTCCAACCATAAAATTATTTCATTGTTACTTCATAACTGTAATTTTGCTACTGTTATGAGTCATAAATATCTCATCTGCAGGATATGTGATACACTAACACTGTGAAAGGGTTGTTTGACCCCTAAGGGGGGATTGCAACTCACAGGGTGAGAACCACTGAACTAGAGTACAGTTGAGTTGATAAAGGTAAGTACAATGGTAAGAACAGGGCAATGGAGTTTTAGGATTTGTTCAGTTCACAAAGTTAGATACCTAAGCAGTTCCAATGCCTCTAACCAATGATGAAGAAGACCTTGAAATTCCCTGGAGACTAACTGATATGTAGTCCTCATTGGAAGTTCATAGAAATCGCAGTTTATTGTAAGTGGAGGACTGCAGCAAAAGAGGTAGATGCACTTGCTGAGGAAGAAGTGATGGCATGCACTGATATTCCTTTTGCCCAAGGTCTCTGTATATCTGGGACAGCGATTGAAAAGTGCTACCCACTGTTAGGCCTTCTTAATTCAATGAACCTTCTTAGTAAACACCTTATAGACATATTCAGAGGTGTGTCTCCTAGGTGATTCCAAATCCTATCAAGTTGGCCATTAAGAACAATCATCAGGATGTTCTTTGAGATCAGATTTCCTTAGCTGTTTCAGGAGTATTGGCCCAATCCATACCCCACTAGGCACATTTCTTGGAGCTATCCCAGCAGGTTACTACTGGCAAGTCTTACAAAGCTGAAGTTTACCACATTCACTAGTTTCCCTTGATGACTTCTAAACTCAGTCCTAAAGGAAAGATTACTTTCTATCCTTGTCTCCTTTGATGCTATAAGCAACATGTAGAAAAAGAGCAGCACACTTGAGTGACAGGAGACCCATTGCTTCAATAAGCAAAAAGAGAATTTAAACTGATGCCTAAGATACTGTAGCATCCTTTGTTTGATTCTGATGATATTCCCAGAGAAATGTCTTTTGTAGAACATATAATTGTCATACATTCTTTAAGATTAGTCTGCTCCTCCCCACATCCTGCCTATGTACATTTCACTTTCTTTTGAAGATCTATCAAATTTTTATATTGTCTTCATATCCTTTGTTTAATGACTTAATTTTTCCCACTTTACATTATGTTCCCCTATATGATTTTTAAACTCTTGAACAGAATGATGATGTCATGATTCTGGGACAAGAGCCTGTCAGCAAACATCATCCTCTGGAGTTATTTCATCCTACTGACATTTTATGTACAGAATTGAAAACTGGACTCTTTTTTTCCAATGGTTAAGAACATTTATTGATCTTTCAGATGACTATCATTGAGCACCAATACCAGGTGGTTCACAAGCCCCAACTCTAGCAAAGGGGAGCCTGACACCCTATTCTAGCCTATGAGAGCACTTGCATATGCTCATAAGTGAGTGAAAACACACACATGCCCACAAAATAGAATGCATCTTTAAAATACAGTTCTAATGCCAGACATTGTACATCTCTATAATGCCAACTCCTTTGGTAGGCTGAGGTGAGGCTGGAGAAATGCAAGTCCAAGGCCAGCCTGCACTACATAGTTAGACATGTCTCCAAATAAAAACAAAACAAGAATACTAGTTATGACTTTATTTTGAATACAGATACTTAAATGTTAAATTTTAAAAGTCATTTTAAAGACTTTAAAAGACATTTAAGTATCTGTATTCAAAATAAAGTCTGTGAGCATAGTCATGCTTATTCATTTATGTACCTTCTATGGATGGTATCATGCTAATATGTCAGCTAGTAACTATAATGGGAATGATACAGCCACAAAGTTAAAAACACAATACGTTTATACAGCTTGCTCCTTGAGATAACAGGTTAAAGATACTTAGTATTTAGCACGCACGCACTCTCAGCACTTGAAAGTTATTAAGTGATTATTTCTATGTGTTAGAATAATGTGGAGTTAATAAATGTACACAAAGATGACCTCACACAAAGAAAACTTGAGACAATTTATTGAGACATAAATGAAAATACACCGTAAGTTATAAATACTCAAGTACTCGATCTTTCTATTTATACTTATTATATGAGTGAAAATTGGATTTGTTCACTTGCCCTTTGTCGAGTAGGGCCATATGAGAGAAGTCATTGTGCTGACTACCTTTCTTCATCTTGACACAAACCAGAGTCACCCAAGAAGAACAGCCTCAATGGAGAAATCAACTCCATCAGATTGGCCCATGGGCATGGTTGTGGTCATTTTCTTGTTTCATGATTGATGTGAAAAGGCTTAGCCTACTGTGGGTGGTGCTACCCTTGGGTGAATAGTCCTGGGTTGTATAAAAAAAAGTCATCTGAGCAAGCCACGGAGAGCAAATCAGTAAGCAGCATTTCTTCATGGTCTCTGCTTTAGTTCCTGCCTCCAGGTTCTTTTTTTAAATGTATATTTTACTTATTATAATTTATTCATATTACATCCCGATTGTTATCCCCTCACTATTATCTTCCCATTTCCTCCCTCCCTCTTCTGCCTTTTCCCCTCCCCTAGCCCTCTGATGGGGGAAGGGCTCCTAGCCCAACTGCCTGAGGACAGCCTATTAGGTCTCATCAGGATAGCCTGCATCTCCTTCCTCTGTGTGCCTTCTAGGCCATCTTGCCTAAGGGCAGAGATCAAACCGTGGGCACCAGAGTGCATGTCAGAGTTTCAGCAGCTAAGTGAGGTAACCCAGACCCAGAAAGACTCACACAGTATATACTCACTTATAAGTAGATATTACGTCAGAATAGATGTTTTCTGAAAGACTCCACCTAGTGGGGTATTGGAACAGATCCTGGGACTCGAAGCTGGCCTCTGGGCAGAGTGCTGAGAGTTGTAGGGGAGAATGGGGGGGGGGGGATGGAAGGTCTGGGAGGGGGCAGGAGCTCCACAGGGAAGACCATCATGGCCTGTGAATCTGGACACAGGGGGGCCTGCACAAACTGATGCACCAACCAAGGACAATGCATGCAAAGAAACTAGACCCCCTGTTCAGATGCAGCTGACAGGCAGCTGATTCTCCACGTTGGGGAGAGGAGGGACTGCCTCCAGGTTCTTGCTTGGGGCCCTCCCTGCCTTTTCTCCTTCCATGCCAAACAAACCTTTTCTTCCCCACAGGGCTTCTACTCATTGCGTTTAATCTCGGCCACAGAAACCAGACAAGGACAGTCAGAATTACTCAAATTACCAAGGACTTATCTGAAAGTGTTGCTGCAATGAGACTACTGAGGGGGTATAGGGTGAGGGAAGGGCACGGAAAACAGCCCCCTTTGTTTACCCTCTGTGCCTGCTGAAGACATCACCTCCTTGAATTACTTGATAGTAGTTACTCTCTTGCTTTGGGCTCACTTACAGGTTGTGGCTTGACCTGAAATTACCAACCATGCCAGGTGTTATAACTCAGGCCTCAAACGTGGAAGCCGAGATAGGAAGAGGGTGTGTTCCAGGCTAGGCTGAGAGCTACATAACAAAATGCTACCTCAAAAACCTCAAATAAATAATTAATAAGTTGTAAGTCGTGAGCACACGAATATTTTGTTTTTCTTCCCACTTAGAGAATAAAGAAGATCGCTATGTTGGTTCACCTTAATGACTTTTTTTTTTCAATTTGTTGTTACTAGTGATATTCTTTATCAGCAGCAGCAGCAGCAGCAGCAGCAGCAGCAGCAGCAGCAGCAGCAAGGGAGGGGTTATTGGTGTTGATGCCGATTCTGTGTTGTCTTTCAGAAAGCAAGAACACAGGTTTCCTGTGCCTCCAGGCTTCCTACTAAGAGCAAAGAGCGTGTGGAGACTGTTCAACTATGTCAGAGACTTCCTCGCATGACTCTTTCTATGATTCCTTGTCAGACGTGCAGGAAGAAGGCAAAAATGCTGACTTCTTCCCAGGGCTCTCTGCTTTTCTCAGCCAGGAAGAGATACACAAAAGCCTTGACCTGGCTCGTAGAGCTATAGACAACTCTGAAACTGAAGATTTTGACTCAGAAAAGGAGATTTCACAGATTTTCAGCAAGTCTCCCAGAAGCCTCTGTGAAACTCCTTCCCAAGAGGAGACCAAATCTGACAAGCCAGCTTCCTCAGAAAGACCTCACGATAATAGGCCAGCGCCTGGGCAGCCTCCGGCAGGAGACCAAGCTGAAAGGATCACTACCCCAGCTTCAAAGAGAAAACCTGCCGTATCACCCCTTCTGGCCAGCCCCAGCTACATCCGGAGCCTCCGCAAGGCTGAAAAACGAGGTGCAAAAATCCCCAATCCAAGTGCAAAGCCCAAAGCTACCCAGCAAAGCAAGGCTGGCCCCCAGAGCCAACTGTGCGACAAGGCGGCTAGTTTCATCGAGGAACTAACATCCATATTTAGAGAGGCAGCCAAGCCAAGGAACAGAAGCCCAAATGGTGAGTCCTCGTCACCAGACAGCGGGTATCTGTCTCCTAAAAATCAACCATCAGCCCTGCTGGGTGCCTCAGCCAGGCAGAGCCCCACTGGAGACCAGCCAGACCAACAGGAGACAGAAACAGAGGTCATGCTACCGCAGGGCAGCCTTTGCTACCAGGGCCACCAGGGCCACCAGGCCCCAGAAGAGGCCTTGCCACACAACCACAGCTCTCACCCACAGCCCCAGAAAGCCTGCCATTTGCCATCTGCACCTCGGTTCATCCAGAAGCTGAGGAGCCAAGAAGTCGCTGAAGGAAGCCGAGTTTATTTGGAGTGTAGAGTCACGGGAAACCCAACTCCCAGAGTCAGGTAAGAACTCTTTCACTGCAAATGTCAAATGATTTTGTTGATTTCCGGTATTACTTCAAGGAGGAAGTGGAGAAAAAAAATTTTTTTTTAATTCTTAGGTCTCTGCAGTAGAATTTGCTCAAGAACCTGCCAGACAAAAGCATGCCAAACAGTCAACACCACTAGACGTCCCAGATGGGACATTTTTTACTGTCGCCATGGGCCAATCTGTGTACAAGGCAATAGAGTTAAAGAGGCAATGAGAAATGCCAGCAGGCTGTTTTAGAGGAGTCTAGATTTTTCAGAACCATGGAAGAGTAAAATGTGAAAATGATTTATCCACAGTATAGAGAAAAGAATGCATTTTTATTTTTATCATGAGCCACTAAAGAAGGTAAAAATTACCATAAAGCTAGAAGTTATCCAGCAGTGCAGAAACGAATATGTATGGAGACCAAGTATAGATGAACCCCTAAGTCCAGTCCAAGGCCTTGTACCTAGTGCTGCCTAGTCTGTTTAGGGTGTCTAATGTCTTAATTGCAAGTCAGGATAAGACTATAAAAATGAGCATTTATTGACTTATTTGAACGTTTTATCCCAAACTATGTATACGTTTAGAAGCAAATTCAAATAATTTAGTTTAGAAAAATGGTGAAGTAGACAAGGGCAGCTACCTTTCAAAACAGACTTAAAACGTTTTGCCTTTCTGTGTGTGCTTATATGCACCCATCGCTGGCATTGGTTTCTCATTTCACAATCATTGCTCAGAATAAAGTATCAGCGATATTCACTAGCTAACTTGGAGTGTCAATTTTTACTGTAATCTTTGCTATTTTTAAAACACGGTGGTAACAAGAATAAATTAATTTTAAAAAATTAAAAAAAAACACGGTGGGAAAACACAGACAGTAGGGGGCAGTAAAAACCTTCTTAATGCGTTTGCTTGAGTCTGTTCTGTATTCTGCATTCATGTATTTTTCCATAGGAATTTAAATCTTTCACATTCTGTTTGCTTTGCTTTTAAACCTACTAATTTCAGGGGCAAATAATGGGTGAGGAATATATTTATATGCAAAACAGTGCTATTGGTTTTGAAACTACATAGTTCAGTGTACATTTACCTCCAAAATAGTCTCTTCCGAGTAAAATAGAGAGGATTTCAAAACTGACCAAAAGTACTTCACTTAGCAACAAAGGACTCAATCACATGAGCAGGCCATGATTCTGTGTTAAAGTTCACATAGTCATTTGATAGGGCTAGGAGAACATCAAGATCATGCTCGGCTTCTCGGGGATGTGAGATGTCTGGGTTTAGACATTTCCTTAGGAACGTAGCATTATTAACTGCTTTTTCACATCATCCTCCAGCGTACTGATACCCAGAACACATTGTTAGTCACTGCAAGTTGTCTCTTTCTACAATCATTAAATCTTTGGTGAAAATGGTCCATTGTCCACTGTTTAGTTAACTGGCTGTTTTGTATCCCTAAGAGTTCATGTTTGCTTTATTTTTTTTTTTCTTTGAGATGAAGAGTATGAATGCATGATGAGGTAGGGTGTTTAGTTTTCATTCCTGTTCGAGGGATCTCGATCATCTTGATCATGCATTTGGAAGTACACCAAACTCCAAGATCATTAAACTTTATTGACCACATGAGTCATGTGATGGTCTTAATGGAAAATTTTCTGCGAAGGCAATTTTGTTTTGGAAAGAAAACCTTTAATAAGAACTGCTCACACTGGTGCACGAGGGCCTGGCTCAGCCTGCATCAGTCCAGGGACACTGACCTACATATTAGTGAGACCTTGCGGGTTAGCAGGACACTGTCTAAGGATCCAGAAGTACTTGGCTGTCTTGTGAAGAGGGAGTGTCAAGGAGTCTGGAGCAATAAGTGGGCAAAACCCGTAAGAGACTGCTTGATAAACACAGAGACCCATAGTATTGGGTAGTTGGCAGCTATCTGGAGAAGATAGGTAGGTGTAGCTAGAAGGCAGACCAGTGGAAAGAATGCAGCGTTGGCAGGTATGGCAGCAGGTGCTAGGATCCTGAGGTAGGGACTAGAACCCAGTGAGAAACTTCACCTTTCAATAGTATAAGTAAATGAACAGCAAGATCCAGGAAGTGCAAGAAGAGTGCAAGGAATAGACAGACATTCAGCTCTGATGAAAAGAAGGCAGAAATTTAGGGGCTGCATTTGTGCTGGGGCCAGAATAAGGAAACAACTTGCTATGCTGGCATGACTAGGCTACTAAGCAGCTAGCTAGAGATCCTTAAATAAGGCCTAAATAGAGACTGCTTCAAACCCCTGAGCCACGCTATGTAGCACAAGCCTTTATTCCTAGCTCTGGGAAGCAGAGGCAGGCAGATCTTTCTTGAGTTCAAAGCCTGAGTAGCCTACAGAGTGAGTTTCAGGAGATAGTAAGACTCTTGTATTACAAATCAAAACAGAAGAAAACTCTGGGCATTATCAAACTAATAAATTAGATAAAGTAGTCCTAGCTAAGAGGAGTGATGGAAAAATAATGAGAAGCCAGGCCAGTCATTTCAAGGCATTCCCACTTGAGACACAAAACACTTCCCACCCACCAGCACAAATTCACAAATAAGATGCGGAAGCATGGCTTCCTTCCTTGCCCCCCATTTTATATTTTATTAATTTATTCATATTACATCTCAATGGTTATCCCATCCTTTGTATCCTCCCATTCCTCTCTCCCTCCCATTTTCCCCTAACTCCCCTCCCCTATGACTGTGACTTAGGGGGACTTTCTCCCCCTGTATATGCTCGTAGGGTATCAAGTCTCTTCTTGGTAGCCTGCTATCCTTCCTCTGAGTACCACCAGGTCTCCCCATCCAGGGGACATGGTCAAATATGGGGCACCAGAGTTCATGTGAAAGTCAGACCTCACTTTCCACTCAACTGTGGAGAATGTCCTGTCCATTGGCTAGATCTGGGTAGGGGTTTGAAGTTTACTGAACGTTTTGTCCTTGACTGGTGCCATAGTTTGAGAAGGACCCCTGGGCCCAGATCTGCCCATCATAATGTTCTTCTTGTAGGTTTCTAGGACCCTCTGGATCCTTCTATTTCCCCATTCTCCCATGCTTCTCTCACCTAGAATTCTAATAGGATGTCTTCCCCTCTGTCCCACTTTCCTGGTAAGTGAAGACTTTCATGGGACATGCCCCTAGTCCCAGTGTGCAGATATAAGTGAGTATATACCATTTGACTCTTTCTGCTTCTGGGTTAACTCACTCATTATGATCATTTCTAGTTCAATCCATTTGTCCACAAATTTCGGGAATGCCTTGTTTTGAATAGCTGAGTAGTATTCCATAGTGTAAATGTACCACAATTTTTTATCCATTATTCTACTGAGGGACACTTAGGCTGTTTCCATGATCTGGCTATTATGAATAAGGCTGCTATGAACATGGTAGAGCAAATGTTCTTGTTGTGTGCTGGATCATCTTCTGGGTAGAGATCTGCCTGCTTCTACTTCTGTATTGCTGGGACTAAAGGCATGTGCCACCAAGCCTGCCTCACTTTCTGTTTTTTAAATATTTCTGATGACAAGTGTACTTTTTGAAGCACTTAAATTTAAGAGGCCTTAGATTCAAAACTATAGAATAATGTACAAGTAAAAAAAAAAAAAAAAACAAAAAACCAACGGTTAATTAGTCACAGAGCCTAGAATAAAAGCCAGGTGTTTCCAGAAGCAGAAGTGACAAGATGTACATTTTATTTTATACCATGTATAAAAATTGAGGCATGGCTGGCCCAGCCTGAGACCCACCCCACGGGAGACAGCCAAGCCCTGCCACTATTAACAATACTCTGCTATGTTTGCAGATGGGAACCTAGCATAGCTGTCCTCTGAGTGGCTCCACCCAGCAGCTGATGAAAACAGATGCAGAGACTCACAGCCAAACATTGGGTGGAGCACAGGGAGTCTTGCGGATGAGTTGGGGAAGAGTAGAAAGACTCAGAGGGGACCAGAGCCTCACAAGAAGGCCAACAGAGCCAACGAACTGGGGCCCAGGGAGGCCTGTGTAGACTGAAGCTCCAACCAAGAACCATGCATAGGCTGGACTTATGCCCCATACAAAGATGTAACCGATGAGCAGCTCAGTCCTCTAGTAAGGTGCATGGGCATTGACTCTGACATGGACTCTGTTGCCTGGCTTTTGATCACTTTCACCTGGCAGGACTACCTCACCAGGCCTCAAGGAAAGAGGATGTGCTCAGTCCTGAGATGTGCAACTTGATATGCTGGGGTGGGTGGGTAAGAGGGAGATCCCTTCTCTAAGGAATAAGGGACGTAGGGACTTATAATCCAAATATTTTCAAAGAAAAAGTAGTTGGATAATTTCTAGCATATTCTCTACATAAAGAAAGCTGCAGTGCTTTATGATTGTGCCTCCTTTTCTTCAATACATTAGCAATCATCAGTCAACATACACTTTAAAAGAGTGAGCACAGTCTCCATGTAAGAGCTATAAAGAAAGCTAAGCCTTCTTGTTATGTACAGTCATCTATATGCTTTCATGTTCAGATAACTGTAAGGCGAATGAACACATTAATGAGAGAGAAATGCTTTCAAACACTCACCTACTGCTGTGATAAGGGATCCAGCACATGCTTTAATATTCCAGGGACAGCTCCTCCTAACTGATGCCTATTAGCTCACCCTTATTAGCCTGCTGAAGGCTAATAAACCTCAGCATCCCCGGAGCCTCCAAGTAGTTTACATGAACAAGGCCTCGGTCCTCATCAAAAGCCAAACAACAAGATTATCCACATGAAATCAATGCAGCACTGTCTGTGGATGTTTCCATCCCCTCAGGGATAATCACAATAAAACATACCACAGATATTTATCTCAGTAAGGATGTCTGTATGGGGTGGAAGCCCATTTGTGGACTGTGATGGTTTGGGAAAATATGGCAAGAGCACCACAACCAGTGGGTCATAAATGTGGATATGCAGATGGCTTAGCCCAAGATGACTCCAAGAACAGTCAACCCTGAGACAGCACCACACCACCAGATTATCAAAATAAAAATAACCGACAATTACATTTGTTGTTCCTGCAATAAGAAACACAGTTACATGTAATTTGGAGTACAGTTTTATGATAACCAGAGGGCTTAAGATGTACAAATATAAAACCTCTACATAACATCTCTGTGAATATTTAATCATGACTAATGTAAAATGTCAAAACTTTCTAGAGGATCAAGAAAAATATTGTTGCAGTCAGCGTTGACTCCTCTTGTTCTTATACCTCACCTCCCATCTATCCAACAACCCAGTTGCTTCTCCCTTGCAAATGTCCAAATTTTGATTCTTCATCCCATTGCCTCTAGTGTACTCCGTCTCAAGCTTGGCCCTTTCTCTCAGACACTTGCGCTGCCATCTCATAGACATCCTTGTTCATCACTGTCCAGATGACACTCATCTTAGTTCTTTTTAATGAAATTATCATTACAGCTCCGCACGCAGTGACTTCTTGTCTCACATGGAATAAAACACCTGGTCCTGGTAGGTACTAGTAAAGCCTCTATTTTTATGTGTCCTCTAGTTGTTGCCATTGAAGAGTCCACTTCAACCACCCTGGCACCTTACTGCATCTCCCTCATGGGGGCTTCTGTGTCATCTGCTCCTTCTGCTTGGGATGTTCTTTCTTCATATTCTTCCTTAAGGTATCTCTAGGGTATAGCCTTCCATAGCTACCCTATGTTAAAGTGAGGAGAGTTCTGCCCACACCACACAATTCTATTCTCTGATAATTCCATTTTTTCCATAAACTTTTATGACTCACTTGGTTTACTGGCTTAATTTTACTAAAGGATTAAAAAAAAAATCAATGAGTATAAGGACTTGATTTTTTTTTTCCATTTCTATGTCTCTGGGATCTAAAACACTATCTGATGTATAACAGGTGATCGATAAGACATCCTGAATAACTACAGGAGTAAATTCCACTGCAAGGTATAGGCCTGGAAGAAAGTTTTGCCCATGTGTTCTCAATAAAACAAAAAAACTAAAACTAAATGATGAATTAAATTATAATACATCCATAATGAATGAACTAGAGGAGGATTCATCAGATATGAAACTCAAAAACAGAATACCAATGAAAAGTGAGCAAGTAAAAGAGAAGTACATAGTGACTCAGTTAGCAGAGTGCTTGATTATCATGCAGAAAGCCCCAGGTTTGATCCCCAACACTTCTAACAAATAAATAAACAAACAAACAAATAAAAACAATAATCCAGACACTGAGGCAGTGGAAGCAGGAGGCTTATAAACTGAAAGTCCTTTTGGCTATAAAATGGGGGTTGAGACCAGCCTGGGCCAGGTGTATAAATGTTTTCTTCAAAGTTGTTTTTTTCTTTTAAACACCACCATCTTAGGCTTACTGAAGTAGTCAGAATACAGAACAATACGCAAGAATGTCAAATGCTACATTAAAGATGACAATAACCACAGAGACATAGAAGCAAGGGGCTTCAATTGTGTTCATTGTATTTTAATGGTACATTTTATATTTATTTTTACATATACATTTATATTATTCCACATATATACAATAAACTACCTATTGCAAAAATAGCCATGGCACAATCAGGAATTATATAAATGTTATATTCTTAGTGTTTTGGCTATTTGTTTTTGACAGCCTTGAAGAAAACATCTTTCCTTTCTTGGTGCATCTAAATTTCTGAATGTAAATCAATCTCCATCACATCTTGTCATTATCAACTTAAAACATCTATCTAGAGTTTAAAACATCTTAACCCCTAAACAACTAAGCTTCATTGTAAAACTAAGCTACCTGGTATTCAACTCCATCAGAGACTGAATAAACTTGATTACCTGAGTATGCCAGTAGTGCAGGTTAGTAGCTTTCCAAATGAGAAGATGACAAAGACAGTTTTCTACCTGAATAGTCACCCAAAAGTCTATATTATGTTGGAGCATCTTCTTTCTCCTTCTGGCCCAATATATCTGACAGACACATTTGTGAGGCAGGAAATATTGAGGACTTGTGTACCCTGTATTGACAGAGTTTGGCCGTCAACTCTGCCTGCATCCAAGCTTGCCCTTTTTTAGGCAGAATTCTGTCTGTGGTAGAAACAAGGACATTTTGCCCAGCGGGTTCATTGTGTTTTGTATCCTAAGATGTTTGAGTTGCTATTTTTGTGCATAATATTGAAAACTAGTGCCTTTTATCTTACTTCACTATCTCTACTATGTATGCACTGATACTGTACATGATTTAGTCCAGAAATCCAGCCAGAAGAGCCAGATACATATGGCTCAGTGAAAAGTTATCTGCCCAACACTTTCAAGGCCCTGGGTTCAATCCCCAGCCCCAGAAGAAAACCATCATGAAAATGTCTTGGTCTCTAGCAACATGCATTGGATAGGTTGGATCTTAGCTATTTTTCACCATGTTATTTGTTAATCAGGTTGCATTTGCCATATCTTAGGACTTTTAAAACCATTTTTTGTTTTAATCTTATCATGCTACAATAAAATACTATATATTCAGTTTCATACCAAAGACAATTTATGGTATAGTCTACCCAGGTTAATGGCTACAGAAGATACAAGAGGAAGTCAACATTTAGACACTTACATTTGCATATTCATGTACAAATGCACACACACACATGCACACACACACACACACACAATCACACTGTACCTTTTTACAACTAGCCAAATTAAGTCTAAAGTCTAGTGAGCTACCCATCACCATACCTCCAGTTCAAATGCCCCCATTCATCCTGTGATTTGGATGAGAGCAGGCATACAATAGGGCAGAATCCATAGGAAAACAAAAACCAGCCAATATTTTGTGCCTTCCTCTATCAAGGTAAACATGTTTCTTACTTTTGACATTTTAAGTCTTTTTTTTTCCTTCATATATTCTCATAGAGTAAAACTAATAAGGCCTTTCTAAACAGAAATAAATGTTCCCTAGAACATCAAATTACTATTGTACTAGAAATTAATATATATATATATATATATATATATATATATATATATATATATATATATATATATATATATATTAGCAACAGAATAGTGCCTTTGAGTGATGTGGAAATTCAGGCTTCTGTTTGTCTTCTCCACACACAGTGTCTGTGCCCAAGAGATTAACGGTGAATGGCCTGCATTTTGCTTTGTCCTCTTTCCTATCCCTCTGTCCTTCTTCAACCCACTTCTCTCCAATGCCTGCCCACTTGGAATTCTTCCTTTAAAACCTCGGCTTCATCTCTATGATAGTTGAAACAGAAGGCTGTCATTGATGAGACTCATGACTCGTCTGCTTTAGGCCTTAAGGAAATGGAATTGCTCCCGTTTGCTGACCCAGAGATATTGCCCTTGTTTGCTGGAATTGCTGTTCCACTGTTTGAGCGTTTACAGATGGGCAGTTGCTGCCTCACCTCCTTTTCTAGATTCTCACTTCCTCTTCCTGGGCAGTACCAGGGTGTGTAGCAAGCACATTCACAATATACATGATAAGGCTGCTCAGGCTTCTACTTCAAGACACCAAGAAGCAAGCTTCAGTGGCTGAAAGATGGCTCAGCAAGCAAAGGCATTCGCTGCCAAGATGAATGAGCCCTAAGTTCAATCCTGGGACCCAAATAATAAAAGGAGAGAACTAATGGCTACTGTTTGTCCGCCGAGCACCACACACACACAAGGAGCCTCATGTGCAGCTACCTGTGCAGCCAAGGCTTCCCCGGCATCACTTTCCCTTCTCTCTCTCTCTCTCTCTCTCTCTCTCTCTCTCTCTCTCTCTCTCTCTCTCTCTCTCTCTCTCTCTCTCTCTGTATATTCCTACCTTCTAGCAATGTTTACCTTACTTGGTCTTCTGTTCCTTTATGGATGTGGAGGATGGGGATAAAATGAAGGAAGAGGCATCTCTTCCAAACACCACTCCCCTCTGCACCCAGTGGTCTCATCATCCTCTTGCTAACCTCAGAGCTGTGAAGGTCAGCCATGTATTGGAACTTACTGTCAGCTTGGGAACCTTTCCAAACCCAGGCCACTGGACTATTGTTTTCTCAGGGCTCTTTAAACTGTGCCTCCGGTTCCTCAGCTTGTTTCATTGGTACCTGTTAAATACTTGATAAAGTCCATTGAAAGTCGTTTCCCAACCCTTTAGGCCACTCCTTGTTTTTGCAGTCCAATAATTTTAGCAGGAAGAAAACTCTAAAAATAATTTGAGGAACAAATAGCAGGCTATTCCCCAGCTAGCCAGGTTGGCTTTGACTTTTGTACTGTCTTGCTTAAGTATTGTACCATACTACAAAGCTCTCAAAAGGAAAAAAAAAATGTGAGCCGTTGGATACTTACCAGTCTGAAATTGCTTTTTTTACAAGAACCTGACTGTGAAGTTTCAGCTGCCTTCCCAGACAGAGCTTCTCGGGCTTTCAAATCTTTTCTGTGGAGCTGATTTAATTTCGTCCTGACCCACTTCTTCATTTGCCTGGGGCAATACCTCACTGTGGCGCACACAGCGTGTACAGGTATAATTACAGCAATTACAAGCTCACCATAAACACCACATTCTTTGGACTGTTAGGAGTTACATTATAAATGTAACTGTGGCAAATGTAATTATGTCTGAAACCCCAGTACAGATCACTGTGTAGAGCAAAATGCAAAACCTATTCTTCTCATTGGTGCATTCAAATGACTTGCAGTCATGGGAATTCTTTCCTGCTTGATTTTACTTCTTTGAGCAACAAAGTGGCAATATATTGAATAATCTGCTGGACTTAAAATGAACCACTAGCCACCTGAACACTGATAGAGAAACATAACTACAAGCCTAAGCTGGCAGAAAGGGGGAACTGACTCTCGTCTCTTGTTTATGAGTTCCCACAGTGGAGACTGGCTCCATGTAACTGCACATGTCCACAGCAACCAGTTTCCACTGAATCGCAATCATCAGCCACAAAACATAAACAAAGGTACCCTAGGAAATAGCTTTCTTCCTAAGGTGACAGCATTGAACCTTGGCTGCAAGAATTGGAGAAGTGTGTCTAATGTCAGGGAAAGAAGTTTGTAGAAAGGGTCTCCCAGTAATAGAGGAAAATCTTCCAAAAAGAAGAGTTGGTGGTGGGGGCAGGAGAGAAAACAGAAAAGATAAATACCAATAAGAAAGAAAACTCCCATTGGAATAAAATGTATTCTTCCTTTTAACAAAATCTTCAAAATCCTTTTCCACCAAGATAGAAGTTACTTCAGCAAGAAAGTGGGTCAGAGGAGAGGACATCCTATTGAGACTTTAGGCGAGAGTAGCATGGAAGAATGGGGAAATAGTAGGACCCACAGGGTCCTGGAAACCTACAAGAAGAACTTTATGACAGGCAGATCTGGGTCCTGGGGTCCTCCTCAAACTAAGGCACCAGCCAAGGAGAATATAGGCAGTAAACTTCGAACCCCTACCAAGACCTAGCCGATAAACATGATATTCTCCACCGTTGAGTGGAAAGTGAGATCTGACTCTCACACGAACTCTGGTGCCCCTTTTCTGACCATGTCCCCTGGATGGGGAGGCCTGGCGGGACTCAGAGGAAGGATAGCAAGTTACCAAAAGAGACTCGATATTCTAAGAGCATATATAGAGGGAGGAGGTCTCCCTCAATCACAGACATAGGGGAGAAGGGGGGAAGTGGGAGGGAGGGAAGAATGGGAGGAAACAGGGGAAGGGCTAACAATCAAGATGTAATATGAATAAATTAATAAAAGATGTAAAAAAAAAAAAAGAAGTTACTTCAGCCTGCATATGTCCACAGAGAAGGTTCCAACTGTTCTGCAGAGAGAGGGCTATCGATGTGTAGTTGAGGAAATCTGAGAAGATGAATTGTGAAGCACTTCTCCAGCCTTGATCTCTGAACAAACACAAATAAAGATGCACAGTTCACATCATTTTGTGAATTTGATTATGATGAAGGGACCAGTAAGGGCCATTCGGCTTTCCAGAAGGCTAATTAATTATATGACCGTATTAGTCAAAAATAAGAAGATCTGTTCAAGCTAGATATAATAGTTTTAAATATATTTCATTAGTCCAGTATAGGGGCTGTGTTATCCTTAGGGAACACACCAGGACTGTGACCAACAGAAGCATGTGACAGCATTCCAACCTCAGATGGAGAATCGCACATACCATGAACTTATACAAAATTCTTCTTAGACCTTTGACCATCACCAGAAAGCCACAACTAAAATGAACTCTGTTTTATGTTTCTTATGGATATGCTAAAGTTAAATCCTCATGAGGGTTGCCCTCATTCTCCAATCAACCTAAATGAGTATAATATTAATAGCCACATTTGCTTGAGTCATGTGGCAGGCGATCTTCTAAGTCTTCATATGCAACAGTTCACTAGTTCTTGTAAGGTTGACTACCACCATGGTATAGACACTTGACATAGGAACTGCTCATTGTTTCTCTAAAATCAAATGCCTATAAATGGCTTCCTTCCATTACCCCAGACAACATCAAGAAAACCCAGAAAACAAAGTCATCATGGTGAATGATTTCATGTTCCTCCTGAGAAAATGTTATACTATGTGCATTCCCAGCCCACTTAGTTGTGTTGACATGAGGGAGAATCAGCAACATCTTTCCTGCTAGAATAAGCACTGCTGATGCAGCTTGGGGAAGCAGAGCAACAGAGCCATCTGTCAGGTCTCCTTCTCACACAAACAAAGCAGCAATGCCAAGAAGAACAGAATAAACATGATTTGTGATCCAGCCTGGTACTATTTAACTCTTTTATTCCATTGCCAGCATTTTAATTAGGAATGCATTGGCGTATGTTGGCTAGCATCCTGCTACATGGAATTATTCTGTGTAGCAAGGGTAAAGAGAAGTCATCATTGCTGCCTGGGATAAAGGGAGAAATGACCACAGCAACCATGACAGCATTTAGTTTGATGGCTGCTGATAGGCTTTTGCTATAGGAGACAATTGTAAAATCCAACACAAGATGGTAATTTTTATTTTAACAACTTATTTTAACCTTGAACGGGTAGCTATTGGAAGGAAGTAATGAGATTAAAGAAATCATTAGTTTCTGCACTCTGCATGGGCATTGTAACCCCATGAGAAGTCCCTGGGGGCATGAAGGAGACAGGTACTCTTCAAGTTAACAGAAAGACCATTAGGTGTTACATGGTAGTGGTCAGGTAAGCAAGTAGAGTCTCTACAAAATGCTGTAAGCCCCTTCTGGGTCAGGGTCACTTGCTAGAAGTAGGTGCCAATCCTTCATATATACTCAGTATCATAATTTCCCAGCCAAATTGTTGCTGCCCTCGATTTTAACATTGGGGGGGGGGAATGTTTAATAGAAGCACATTGGAGCCTGTGTTGTAAGTGACTCCTTTGTTTCACCATTTCTTAATGGAACATGCTAATGTGGCACCTCAAATTAGAAAGCCATCAGTCTTACTAATTATAGGAAAAAAAACAATAGTTTAAACAACAGATATTCTACAGAAAAGCAACAGCTGCTGTGTTCGGATTCTTTTTTTTTTTTTTTTTTTTTTTTTTTCTCCAAACCCTAACAGGTCATTGCAAGACAAATAATGAGTCCATTAACAAGGTGTGTCTGTCTTACAAATCAAAGTAGCTTTATAAGCACTGTATCATCTATAATATACACCTACAAGAGTTATGTTACCAATTAAAAAAAACTTATGACATCCCTAGTCCCTTTCATCTTGAGTCTTAAAATCTGAACATTGGTACTTCTGGTGTACTGTTGCACAGCGACTTTAGCTCTTTGGCATTTGAAGGTGTGTTTCTAACAAGACTGAAGCTCGGCTCTCAGCCTTCAGCCTTCCAGCTGCCTCCTACACTCACCCGAGGTGTCCAGACACCATGTTCTCAGGACACAAGGCTAGCCCTTAGCTACCTGCAAGTCAAACTGTGCCCTGTGGCCCCAGCAGCTTCTGGCCTCTACATGGGGGTTTTTAAGTGTCACACATATATTTCTTCTCTCCTTCTTTGGATGAGTTGCTGGCTTTCAGGTTTTCAAATCAGAAAAAAAATTAAGCCCAACCAAAACCTCTTTCAGTACAGTTTGCTCTGGTTGAAACGTTCAATTTTGTCACTCACTTCTTGGAATTGGAGTAAACTGTGGTCCAACCTGAAAGAGGTGTTGATTTTATGCTCCATGTCCTCATAGTGGTGTTGTAAGCAAGTCCCATTTCCCTGACACCTATTACTGGTAGCTGTTGTTGTTGTCGTCATTGTTGTCACCCTCCTCCTTCTCCTCCTCCTTCTCTTTTTGTCTTCTTGCCTCACTTTCTTCTGTTAGGCTTTCTTACCATCCAGGTAGGTTGATAGAACCAGGACTTGGTTTTCTTTTCATTGTTCCAACATAACATATACCTGAAGTAATCATCTGTGCTTGATGCTCATAGGGTCGTGAGAGGCAGAGATTAGGACGCTGGCACCTGAGTGTGCTCTCAGAGCCTGCCCTACATGGACATATTTTATATGTCAGATAGAGTAAATGGATCTTAAATTATTAGAGTAGTAAAGGAGGTACAAGTCTGGGGTTATAAAACTACAGGGCACCAGTGAGGATTCCAAGAATGAACTGGGAAAGAGACAAGGTGGAAGATTAGAAGTGGGTGGCATGAGAAAACCGTTCTTAGTAGAAATGAAAGAAAAAAAAAAGCGGAGTTGGAGATAGCTGAGTGCTAGAGACCACGATGACATCTCTATCCCAAGTGTTTCCAGACCAAACATGTAAGGAAAAGAAATTAGCACTTCAGAGTTCCCCCTTTGCCAGCCGATCCTGGCATCCGTCTGAGCTATTCAAGAGCATGTGGTTATGTGGTCATGATAACGAACACTTAATAATGATGTGACAGCAGTTCTTCTGAAGGGGCATGAGTCATTCTCGAAGAAGATGCTAATAGGATTAGAGTAATGAACTTGGGATTGCTTCCTTATGACTCTGGGGATGGGTACTGGTGGGTAGGAAGGCAGTGCCTTGTGGTGTCTCTTTCTATATGCCTTCCTAAGGCCTTTCATAATGGATCAGAAAGGAAATGCAACAAACAAACACAAGAATTGTTAAATCCAAGTTTAGCCATATGCTATTTTAAAATGAAGGTGTACTCTAAAAAACATAATGATTTTGTCATTATGCAAGACTCTCAGTATGTATTTGCAAAATCCACATGGTATAGGTCAGTGATGTGATGAATGATCTACAATAGCTATGGTTTTTTTTGGGGAGGGTGGAATGAATAGTCTATCAAATATATGCAATCTAAAGTAAATTAATAAATATCAAGAGATGAATAGATACCAAAGCATCATCAAATCAGCTGCTTAAAATATCTAGCAGAAAGCTACTAAGGAACACTCTAAGAAGGGCAAGTTGGATTCCCTAATAGAGAATTCTGGGCAAATCAGCACCCCCCCCCCTTATAAAAGGACTATCAAGTGAAAGAACAAATAACAACATACAGAAACAACCTCACCAAATTGAGCGCTCACAATGTCCAGCAGAAACAGACTGAGGAAGTTGAGTCAGCCAGCTGGACGTCCTCATTGAGAAAGTCATCTCTGCATTCTCACCAGTGAACTTTCCAAGACTGAATTGCTGACTTCTCTTTCCCATGCAGACACTTACATGGGATATGCAATAGTAGCCTCTGTTGGGAATGCTTCATTTTCTAGGTGTTTTGAAGGGTGAGCTTCACCCGCCCTGCCCCACACACGCACACCACATACTGTCACAGAGTTAAGGGGACAAGCCCCAAACAATGGACTTGGGGGACACTTTGAATCAAACATGATCCGGTCTGAAACGGAGAAGGAAGCAGAAACTCTAGCTCCCAGAGCCAGCTTCACAATGGCTTTAGACACCACAACAATTTAACAATATAATGTACATTACAGGCCCCTTAATGCAATTTTGAGGCAGGGGACATCTGACAACCTAATACAGCATGCTTTTTTAAAAGTGAAAAATGTTTTAAGTTTTATTTTTAATTATGTGTGTATGTATGTCTATATGTAAGTATGTGCATGTGAGTGCAAATGCCATAATGGGTAGGCATCAAGTCCTCTTGGCGCTGGCATTATAGGCAGTTGACAGCCACATGACAAGCATGGGTGCTGAGAACTGAACTTGGGACTTCTGCAACAGTAGTTTACTCTCTTAACTGCTGAGCCATCACTGAGCCCCACTGTGAAACTGTTTATATGTAAATATAAGAGGTAGCTTGAAAATCACCACAAGGGCCAGCAAAATGATTCACTGGTAAAGGCACTTACTACCAAGCCTGATGACCCAGGTTCAGTCCCCAGGAGTCACATGGTGGAAGAAGAGAAAGGACTCCCATAAGATGTCCTCTGACCTATACATGGACATAGCTGTACATGCAAACAAGCAAACATCAAAGTCCTGGAGTTCTATAACATATTCATTTATAGTCATTATCGATATGTAATTTCACGTGCTAGCTGTGCTTTGATGTGACAGACAGAATGGTCATTTGTTTACGTAGCATCACCGCAAGCATGGCAGCAGTGCACAATGCTACATTATGTCAACTGCAATGTCACTGAGCTACTGACAATTGCAGCTACATTATAATTTTATTGAACCATCTAATTTCAAACAAGCAACCTCTCATCAAGTGAGATGCTATTGAGCTCATGGTACATGGTGGATCACTTATGACTCTGAGACAGGAGGGCTGCACAGATTGCCAGCCATCCTAGCATGGGTGGAAAGTTCTAGATACCTTCAAAACAAATTTGTCAATCAATGAACTAATATGAGAATCCATACATTTTTCTAACTACATTTCCCCCCATGATACTCTGGTTGGCTTCCACAGGACTCTCCAGAGCTCTTTTATTCTTCTTGTTCTGAGAAGTTCTTCTGTCTAGACCACAACAGACATCTGTAGGCCTGTGGTTGTGCAGAGCCCTGAAGACCCTGAGCAAGCCAAAGGGAGTGGAATTGGGGTATTTAATGTGTCTCCTTCATGTGGATTCCCATGATCTCTTAGACAAAACAGGCCTCTACTAAACATGATGTGCTTCCTTGTTGACAGTCCTACTCTCACCTTTGATCCCTCTAGAGTTAGATTTGATAACAACCCTCCTTAACCTCCTCAGTTGCCCCTAATCCTTTATGGTTTTTTTTTTTTTTTTTTTTTAATTCTAAGACTTTTTGATCCAAGCTTTTCATGAAACCCTCATGAGTTACCTACGTTTATGTCTAGTTGAAACTGACATGAATGTATCTTTCTTATTACCCAGCTCAGGTAAGGAGATGCTCCTTCATCCTTCAGTCTGCATACAATGGCATGATTTCTTTCTTTCTTTTTTCTTTCTCTTTCTTTCTTTTGGGGGGGTGGAGTTGGTTTTTAAGACAAGGTTTCTCTGTGTAGCCTTGGCTGTCCTGGACTTGCTTCGTAGACCAGACTGGCCTTGAACTCACAGAGATCCATGTGCCTCTGTCTCCTGAGTGCTGGGATTAAAGGCATGTGCCACCATACCTGTCACGATTACTTTTTAAAATGCTTTCTTTTAAAATTATTGAAGTAAGTTCGGAATTGTTTATTGTCAAGTTATCTGGTTCTAATAGTAGAAAACAGAAGAAGGAGGAGGAGGAGAAAAAGGAAAAGGAGCAGGAGGGGGCAGGAGGAGGAAAATTACATGAATGATAAAAATACCAAAAAGCATTTGATGCCACCTATAGAATGTTCTCATTCCTGATTGTTCTGGCATCTTCTGTCGGTGTGAAATAGGATGAACAATACTGAACTGGGTGCCATGGAGACCTAGCATTTTTACCATGGACTTTGTATATTCTTCCACTTTTCTCAGGAGCTTATACTTTCTGTCTCATCATTTTACACATGAAGAAAGTGGGGATAAAAGAACATATTTACAGTGTGGTATTTGAATGAACATGCCCCTCATATGATTAAATACTTGGATCTGAGTTAGTGGGACTATGTTAGACCTCCTTACTAGAGGATGTGTCTCACTGGGGGTAGACTTTAAGGTTTGAAAAGACTTGTACCATTCGCAATGTGCCTCTTGCTCCCTGATGCTTGTGGATAAAGAGGTGAACTCCCAGCATGCATTTGCTCCACCATCACAGATTCTAACCCTCTGAAATCATAGGCCCAATCAAACACTTTCTTCTATGAGTAGTGCTGGTCATAGTGTTTTGTCACAACAATGGAAAAGTAACTTAGACACACAGTTAAGACTGTACCTGAATTATTAACACCAGAACTTCTTTCCTTGGTTAATGCATGATCATTACTGAGTTACATATTTGTATAATCCCTAGAAGACAAATTCAAAATGTATTAAGTTTAAGCAATTTCCTGGTTTCTGACCCCCGTCCTTGGAGACTACCATCACAGGTACACTCATAGACATTTTCTTCTGGCTAATAGAATCTTGGACTAAGAAATCTCTGCTGAGAACAATGAACAGAAGACAGTGTGGAGTGAGAGTGAGCAGTGTAATACAGACAGTAGTAGTTTGAATTAAGAGTCAAAACAGGGGGTAGGAAGACAAGTCCAGACTAAAGGAAAGGAGAAAGTACCTGGCATATTGTCAGATGTACCATTAAGAATCATGTTCTGCCCTTTAAAACTTGACTCTCTTCTTTAGTGATGTGACTTCCAAAATAAAGCTCAGGATGAGGAGCCACAGGAAGGAAGCAAGGGGTCTATATCTGTTAAGCACTTAGGTCACGTGATACAAAGTCAAGAAAGTATAGCCTTGATGCATTACTACACAAAGATGGAAGTGGGTAAATGTTCACCACACCCCCAAGGACTTTATGTTTTGTCAGCTTTGTTAAAGATCAGGAACAATCATCTCATATTCAACTGTTTTGACATTTTATTTTCAAAAACTGCCTGAGATCTAATTCAACTGTGGTACCTCCGATAGAGCATTTTTATAGATAGCAAAAGATTATCGCAAAATTGAATACAGTTGGTGAAACTTTAAATCAAGTAATTGCCTGAAAAAGCAGTGGGTGTTGAAATTTTTGTTTTTTCAAAATAAACAGTAGGTTAAAATGAAATAAATGTGCAATGAAGCTATTTCTGAAGATAAAGTAAAACACTTTCTTCTCCTAAGTTATTAGCTCATTTATTTTCATTTTATGTATAGCCAGTGTCCATACAATATGTGTAAACTTCAAACTAGTTTCATAATTCTCTACTACATTTAATTTAGCCACACTTCATTACATAGGTGTGGCATTCGTGTTCTGTGTACAAACAATGCATTATTACAAAGAGTTGAGAAGCTATAAAAAATAGTTCAGTAAGTAAGAGCACTCTGCAATCATGAGAGATAGAATCTGGATCCCAGGACCAATGTAACAAGGCAGGTGTCTCACACATACCTCTACTACCAACTCTGATGGATGGAGACAGGAGGGTTGCTAGGGTTTGCTTCTTTCCGGCCTTGCTGAGAATGTGAGATCCAAGTTTAGGGAGAGACCCTGCCTCAAAAGTATGTATGGAGAGTGATAAAGAAGGACAGTAAACATCCTATCCTGGCCGCTGTTCTTGTGAGCAAGTGTACATACACACACCCACATACAGACACATATGCACATAAATAAACAAATAAATCCTTTGTAGAAAGAGTTAGAGGAAATTGATGGCAACTTCATTTCTAGAATCATGAGTATGTAAGTAGTTTGTCAGTAATGGGGTAACTGTAGCTAACTCTCGCTTATCTATTGCAACTAGAAAAAGGAGAAGTAGGTAATTGTGTCCTAGACTGGAAGTCTGATACTGTTATCAGTAGTCCTAACCATCTCACTAAATAAAATGTCTTTGTCTGTACATCCACTAACTCTATTCACTCACTTTGTTATTGAATACCAGTTACGGAATTTTCAAATTTGATGTTCATGTGGTGAGTAATTCTAGAGCACTCCATGAAGGTTAAGCTTTTTAGATTCTTTTTTTTTTTTTTTTCAGATGATAAAAAAAAAAAAATGGTGCCTACCACTTGAGTGAACCTAGATTTGTTGGAGATAGACAGACAACACAGATATTTATAGCTAGAAGTTCCTGCCTTTCAGGACAACCAGGCAGTTTTCTCCAGCCCTGGCCTGTTTTATAATCTGTGAAGTTCATGGAATTTCTTCCGCATCCTTTTTCCCCTGCTGGGCTCCTGGTTCTCTGTGTGCTATTTCTGCACTGCACTGAGCAGACTCAGATGTGGGAAACAGCAACTCCTTGACTTCCACATTTACAGTCCTTTATTCACATTTATGAGCCCAATAAACTTCACAGAACAGAGTGGAAAAGACAGATGAGAAATTTTCATCACACACACACACAAAAATGCCTGATATGTAAGTGGTCTATAAGGGTAGACAATCCACAGTGTTATATGTCACTTTCAGACATTTATGTCACAAATAACAATCACTGGCCACCATGCAAAGTAGGATTTCACCAGACTTTCCTGGTTCTAATCTTTCCCAGATTCTGTGATTACCACTGTCTCCAATACCCTCCAATTCTCAACTTTCACACTTTCACCTTCCTCCTAACTTTCAATAGAAATTCTAGATCCTTTACCCACTGACAGTTGTTCCTTCCTCTAGAGTTTTGGCATCAGTTATCCGGAGATGTTTCCAGAAGAGAATGCTTCTGGAAGAAATTCTTGTGAGAACTATCATCGTAGCTTTTAAACATTCTCCCTTTTTTTGTCACATAACCCTAACTTGAGGCATGAATAAAAAGTACTGGCAAGTAACAATGTATAATATTATTAGATTTGCTTATACAGTATGATTATACATATATAGACCTATGTAACTTCAGAACAGAATGATGAATTGTTTTTCTTTTCTTTTTCACTCATTTGTCAGAGTGTTTGAAAACAAGAGCACTTTAAAGTAATAAAACACCATGTAACATGATTAGGTGTAATTTTTAAGCTAATGATGAATTCGGAGCAGATGGCCAAGCCCTGAACTTTGTGATTATTTTGCTTAGATGAATTATGAGGCTAATAGATGCTTTTCGTAGAGAATGTAAGATATAGATGAAATTTATCATAAGACAGAAGAAGGTGGAAGAACCAAAGTTGTGAACTGGAGCAAAGCTGGAAAGTCACTGGCGTAGAGGAATGTCCAAGGGTGACCATGGACGATACCACCAACACTTCTGTCTGGGAAGTGAACTGAGTGTTGGCCTTAGAATCTCAGAGTCAAGCTCACATATGAAGCAAACGACTCAGGCTAAACTTGAGAAATACTGACTTATATAAAAAGCTGATGGGAAACTCTCCCTCACATCAATGGTCACACAAACCATTTAGTGCTGACACAAGCTCCATCTTCATAAGATGTTGTGCATGAGGCCAACAAAGTATCTGTCTTGTTGAGCGCATGTCCAACACTCCATGATCTTTGGAATAATGCTTTCTTTCCTTGGCAATTTTGGGTTTGGGTCTCACAGGGAAATCTTTTATTCATAAGCCTTACTTTTTTTTAAAAACTTGTTCACTTTACATCCCCACTGTAGCCCCCTTCCTCATCTCCTCCTGGTCCCACCCTCCTTCCCTCATCCCTCTTATCCTCTCCACCCTACCTCTATCCTCAGAAAGGGGGAGCCCTCTTTCCCTATCCTCTCACCTTAGCTTATCAAGTTTTATCTGGACTGCCCGTATCCTCTTCCTCTGTAGCCTGGCAAGGCCACCCTGCCAGGGGGAAGTGACCAACAAGTGAGCATCAGAGTCCATGTTAGAGGTAGGCCCTACTCTCCTTATTACGGGACCCACAAGGAGACTATGCTGCCTATCAACAACAACTGAGCAGGAGATCTAGGTCCTCACCATCCATTGTCCTTGGTTGGTGCATCAGTCTTTGCACCAACAAGCCCTGTCTGGATTTGTTGGCTCCATTGGTCACCTTGTGGAGCTCCTGTCCCCTCCAGGTCCTTCTATGCACCAACTCTTTGGTAGAATCTTTCAGAGGACCTCAATGGTAGGCTTCCATCTTGTTCCTTCTGTTCAACAGCTCCCAGTATCTAGTCTATAAGCCCTACTCCCATAACAAGGCACCTATGGTAAAATATGTTATTTATTGTCAACAAAGATACAGAATCTGTTACTACGCCAGTGAACCTGGGTCATTGTGGTGGTTTGAATAGGTTTAGCCCCATAGACTCGTGTGTTTAAAGGCTTGGCCCACAGGGAATGGCACTTTTAGGAGGTGTGGCATTGTTGAAGGAAGTGTGCCACTGTGGGAGTGGGCTTTGAGGGTTCTCATGCTCAGGCTTTGCCCAGTGTGGACCAGTCTCCTCCTGACTGCCTTCAGATCAGCATAGAGAACTCTCAGCTCCTTCTCCAGCGTCATACCTGCCTGCACACTGCCTTGCTTCCCACTGTGATGATAATGGACTAAACCTTTGAAACTGTCAGCCACCGTCAATTAAAACTTTTTCTTTTCTATCTCCACATTTGTTCAACAAAAACAGTTGTCTGAGAGTTCTCCATCTGTAGCCAAGCAAATAGAAAATATTTGAAATGCAATTGTGTATGTACTGAAGATACATAAGCCTTTTTCTAGGCATTACTCTTTGTTGTTGTTTTTACAATTTTTATTAAATACTTTTCCACATATATTTATATTATTACACATATATACAATAAACTACCTACAGCAAGAAGAACCACAAAACAATCAGGAACTACATATATGTTACATTCATAGTATTTTGACTATTTGTATTTGGCACCCTTGTTAATTGTTAGTTGATCAAATCATGATAATATCAATTACTAGTCTATTTTTATCACAAGAATATACATCCTAGGTGTAACAGATTTGATTCCATAGGGAGATAAGGTAAAATAGTTAGATAAGGCCTTCAAAAACCTCAGAGACATACAGAATATGGCATTTAAAGATCTTTTTATTATTTCAAAGATACATTTACAATGAGACAGGTTAACTTCTGGCAACAGTCAGCCTACCTCAAAGATGAGGTGCATCAAAGAACCTCCTTATGGAGCTGGCTTCAAATGTGACAAATCAGGCACTGGGCGAAATATCCTTTCTACTACATATAGAATTCTGCCTAAAAATGGGCAACATTGTATGGAGGCAGAGTTGACAGCCAAACTCTGCCAAGACAGAGTAAGCAAGTCCTCAATAGTTCCTACGTCACAAATATGTCTATCAGATATATTGGACCAGAAAACTGAAGATGATGCTCTGATGTTATAGAGGATTTTGGGTGACTGATCAGACAGCAAACTGTCTCTGACATCTTTTCATTTGGAAAGCTGATAACTTGCACTTCCTGTATACTCAGGTAATTTAAATGTATTCTTTCTCAAGTATCTGATGGGGCTGAAGACCAGATGGTTTAGTTTTACAATTCAGCTTGGTTGTTTAGGAGTTAAGATGTTTTTAGGTCTAGATAGATATTTTTTTTTTTTGCTTTGTTTTTTGTTTTTTTTTTTTTATTAATTTATTCTTGTTACATCTCAATGTTTATCCCATCCCTTGTATCCTCCCATTCCTCCCCCCCCCATTTTCCCATTATTCCCCTCCCCTATGACTGTTCTTGAGGGGGATTACGTCCCCCTATATATTCTCATAGGGTATCAAGTCTCTTCTTGGCTACTTGCTGTCCTTCCTCTGAGTGCCACCAGGTCTCCCCCTCCAGGGGACATGGTCAAATGTGAGGCACCAGAGTACGTGAGAAAGTCATATCACACTCTCCACTCAACTGTGGAGAATATTCTGACCATTGGCTAGATATTTTAAATTGATAATGACAAGACATGATAGATATTTATTTTCATTCAGAATTTTAGACTCACCAAGATAAGAAAGATGTTTTCTTCAAGGCTGCCCAATACAAATAGCCCAATGTTTTTCTTTATAAGAGTTGCCATGGTCATGGTGTCTCTTTACAGTAGTGAAACCCTAACTGAGATAGTCATCATGTATAAATGTGACACAGACATCAAGGACCTCCAGAAGTTAAAGGAAACGTGACATCAGGGACCTCCAGAAGTTAAAGGAAAGTAAACAACTTGGAAAAACTATGATGCGCCATATGCATCAAGGTGAACAAACAGGACAAACCTGAATAGAGTTCAAGAAAAAAAAAACTTTTTAGAGAAAGTCTCTTTTAAAAATTCTATTTAAAAACAGGAAAAAAACCAATCCATAAGTATAGACTTCTATCATTAGACATCATTTCATTCGTTTTTTTTTTTTTTTTTTCCTCCAGTACTGTTTGGTTCCAGTCCTAGGTTTCTGGGCCATCCAGCCTCTGGGTTCTGGTCTTCCAGGCAGTGTCGGGTGTGGGCTCCCTCTAGTGGCGTGGGTCTCAAGCTGGACCAGTCATTGGTTAGCCACTCTCACAGTTTTGGTGCCACCATTACACCAGCATGTCACTCTGGCAAGACAAATAGAAGATTTTGTGGTTGGGTTGGTGTCCCAGACCTTCCACTAGAAGTCTTGCCTGGTTGTAGGTGATGGCTGATTCAGGCTCTATGTCCCCCATTACTAGGAGATTTAGCTAAAATAACCATAAAAGATTTCTGGGAGTTGCATTACACTAGGTTTCTTCCTTGCCCCTGAATTGCTCCCCAATGCCAGGTGTCTCTCCCAGCACACACACACTCTTTCTCTCCCCACCCTCCCACCCACCTGAGACTTCGCATTGCCATTCCACCCACCCCAGTCCACCTGCATATCTGTTCTATTTCCCCTTCTGAGACAGCTCCTTGAGTTCCCCCTTGAGCCCTCCTTGTCCCATAGCCTCTCTGGTCTGTGGACTATATAGCATGATTATCCTTTACTTGCAGTTAATATCCACTTACAAGTGAGTACATACCATGTTTGTCTTTCCAGTTCTCGGTTACCCTTCTCAGGATGATTTTTTTCTAGGTCAATTCATTTGCCTGAAAATTTCATGACGTCATTATTTTTAACAGCTGAGCGATACTCCGTTGTGTAAATGTACCACATTCTCTCTCTCTCTCTCTCTCTCTCTCTCTCTCTCTCTCTCTCTCTCTCTCTCTCTCTCTCTCGGCATCTGTGTTGTTTCTAGTTTCTGGCTACTATGAATAAGGCTGCTATGAACATAGTTGAACAAGTGTCTTTGTGGTAGGACAGAACACCTTTTGGGTATATGCCCAGGGGTGGTATAGCTGGAACATGAAGTAGATTGATTCCCAGTTTTCTGAGAAACAGCCATATTGATTTCCAAAGTCAGAGAGGCTTTATCCAGCAACTGATGGAAACAGATGTAGAGGCCTACAGCCAAACATTAGACAGAGTTCACGGAATCCTGTTGAAGGGGAGGAGAAAGGATTGTAAGGGACAAAGAGGTCAAGGGAAATACAAGAAAACCCGCAAAACCAACAAACCCTGACTCATAGAGGTTTGCTGAGACTGAACCAAAAGTCAGGGAGCCTGCGTGGCTCTAACCTAGGCCCTCTGTATATACGTCATAGTTGTCTAGCTTGGTGTTTTTGTGGGACTCCTCACAGTGGGAGCAAGGCCTGTTTCTGATGCTTTTGCCTGCTGTTGGGCCCCTTGTCCTCCTACTGGGTTGCATTGTCCATCGTTAATATGAAGGAAGGTGCCTAGTCTTATTGCAACTTGGTATGCCATGTTTGGCTGAGGCCTGCTCTTTTCTGAAGGGAAACGGAAGAGAAATTGATTTTTTTTAAAAAGGGAGAGGGGGTAGAGGGGAATTTAAGATGAGGGAGAAAGGAGAAACTGTAGTCAAGATATAATATATGAAAGAATAAATTGATTTTAAAAAGGAAAAACCATCACTGATATAAATAAAAATGTGATTTAATGTGGATAACAGATCATAAAAAATATAAGGCAGAATTACCAAAAAAAAAAAAAATCTTCATGCTTAGGCAATGAGTCAGCTGTAAAAAATGCTTACTGGTGCAAGTACTAGGACTTGACTTTCAACCCCTCCCCCCCCCCCCCCCCCCCCCCCCCCCCCCCCGCCAGTATCTACATAGAAAACTAGCAGTAGCAGTAGTACAGGCCTCTAAGCCCAGTGCTGGGGCAGAGGATGGAGACAGGGCAATCACTGGGGCTTGCTGACAACCAGTCTAGAGGGGGAAATGGCAAAGTTCAGCGTCAATGAAAGACCCTGTCTCAGGGGAATAAGGCAGAATCGTTATACAGCAGGACATTTTCCTTTGGCCTCCACAGACTGTACACAAACATGAACACACACACACACACATTTTTAAAAAATTAAAATTCAGAGGATATTCTGGATAAAATTAAAGAATACATTTGAAGATTTTATATGGGAATATGGGATGCAGTGTTTTGCTTAACCAGTGGATCACACACATGGTGGGTGGCGGATATAATGTGGAGGGAGGGGCTCAGAAACTGAAGGGAGGTATTTGAGGCCTTGGTCCCAGCAGCAGAATTCCATCAGGAGAAAATAGAGCTATCCCAGGGGTCCCGCTCAAACTAAGGCACCAGCCAAGGACAATACAGGCCGTAAACTTCAAACTCCTACCCAGATCTAGCCAATGGACAGAACATTAGCCACAGTTGAGTGGAGAGTGGGGTCTGACTTTCACATGAACTCTGGTTCCTCATATTTGACCATGTCCCCTGGATGGGGAGACCTGGTGGCACTCAGAGGAAGAACAGCAGGCTACCAAGAAGAGACTTGATACCCTATGAGCATAAAAAGGGGGAGGAGGTCCCCTTCAGTTACAGTCATAGGGGAGGGGAGTAAGGGGAAAATGGGAGGGAGGGAAGAATGGGAGGATACAAGGGATGGGATAACCATTGAGATGTAACAAGAATAAATTAATAAAAAAATTTTAAAAAAAGAAAAGAAAATAGAGCTATCATGGAAGGGAGGTTCTTGGAAAGAAATGCTAGATAGCTACTGGCCTTTGCCAGAGAAGGACTGGAGTCCTCAGGAAGAACAGCACATGGATCAAGCACCGCACACAGCGAGTGTCCAGAGAGTGACCGAGAGTTCTTGACCCATCCTCCAGGTGAAGCAGTTGGTCCAACACTTGTAAGGAAGGGTGGCTTGTGTGTGAGGATAGCCAACGGCGGAGGGGAGCTTTGGAGAGGTGTATGGCCTTGTGGGTAGCACGGCCTGCTGATGGGATTTCATGATGTTGAAGACCCTGCAGAACTGTGCACAACAGTGTGAGAATTATTCCACCAGCCCCAATGCGCCCATTGTCCCTGTTGAAAAAGCTCGGCAGGTTTAGGCAGACAAAGGAAATCGTGCCACCTCTTCAAATATCCGTCAGCTTGTCTTTTCGTGTGATATCGATATTAAAACATCTATGAAATGTAAGTTCCAACCTTCTGTCCGTTAATTATTAAGATGGAAAAAAAAGTGGACATATGAATGGCAGCTCTCTAAACATTCTTAGAACAAAATCAGGGATTTGAGGCACAATGCAGGCTCATGTTCTGTATACATAAAAATACAACTATTGTAACTTCAAGAGAGCAAATCGCAGAAGCAGGACGGTGTATAATTGACACCAAGATGTGAGGCACCTTGGTGTCAGAGGCTTTACCCTGTGAGTTTTAACATTCACCCCCTTCTCTTAGTGAGCAGGAGAGTTCTGTAAAGCTGCCTTGAATCTTGCCTTAAAGTTTAAACCTTCTTTTCTCTCTTTCCTCAACCATTCTTTGTAATAATACATTGCTCCAGACCCATGGCTCTTTCCTGACATTCAGGTCTCTCCCTAAAGACCTTCCACATCGAATTCTTGCTTCTGCCTGTCAATTAACATAAGCTGGCTCATTTTGTTCTACCATCACAGCAAAATAAACGTGAATTCCGTGTTCTAGAAGCCTATTTATCTCAGTCTGTAATAAACTCTGTGAGGGATCTGCTTCCTCTTTAACCAAGCTATCGCTCTCCTAAGACCTAAGATCTTATAGCGCGATACATTTTTTTTCCCTACCACCACGATCCCTGAATTACCTTTTACAATATTTTAGAATTGAAAATGTTTCTTGGGCTTAATGAATCACCTTTTCCTACCGGCATAGACCGCAAAGCTATTGCCCTGGCAATCTGAGGCTGTTCATGTAGATTCTGCGTAGCTGACTAGGGGCACACTTCAGATATTAAAACCAACCGAACAAAAAAGTGTAAAAAAAAAAAATCCTCACCTCCAGGCTCTTAAAGTGGTAAACAAGGAACACACGCTTTTCTCACTCTCTTAACAATCTTCTCAGTGATGCAGCGATGTCAATTATCCCACATACGTGTCACTTAGCAGTTCTAGGACCGCTTTCATTTGATCTCCTCTCACCTGCAAATTGTTTAGCTGTGATGTTGCATATCTCCAATTAACTTTCAATTAAAAGACCTTATAATTATCTTATATCAACCAGCCAAGAACATAAATGCCTCATATTGAATCATACTTACACTAATAATAAGACCCTCAAGGTTTGGCATTATGTTTATGTCAGACAGGCTTCCAAAAACCCCCGATGGTGATCCTCACTCTCCAAACATATCGAGTCTGCAGATGTTGGCTTGAAATCTTGTGAGAACAAGTTGGGTTGTTTTTTTTTTTTTTTTTTCCAGAGCTACAGTTCTGCCTCCAGACCTGGCTCAAAATCAGACTACAAAAGCAGATGAAATGAGAGGAGAAATTTTATCTAAATATTTCAAAGCCTCAAAAATGGGGTAAAGGCCCATAGAAAAGAAAAGTTTATTTTCTTTCAAGCCAGTGAAGTGTCATTTGTAACTATCCACATTTATGTTTAACCTGTTGTTACAGTAATAAATTGGACTGCTCCCTCCTTAAAGTGAGAATAACCAGTCAAGAAATTTTCTGTGAGACAGTTTGTATTCTTGGATCCTTTCCCTGTTTTAATACACTACAGTGGCAATCCCAAAACACGCTGTGCTTTTATTTAAGCTGTTTTAATATGTAGGCACCATAACTAACTACTCACTGATGGTTAAGTAGCATATTAGGGCTAAAGGAAAAAAAATGATTCCTGGTAATGTTTATGATTGCTTAGATTCCTCAAGATTAGAAAGGTAGATTTAATCAGTTACCCTAGGCAAGTTACTCATCTCTTCTCTTATCTGCAGCATAATGAAATGTTTCTATTCTCTTGCCAAGAGAGAGAGAGAGAGAGACAGAGAGACAGAGGGACAGAGAGAGAGAGAGAGAGAGAGAGAGAGAGAGAGAGAGAGAGAGAGAGAGAGAGAGAAGGCTGGTGAGATTGGTGAGATGGCTCAGTGTCTCGGTGGGTGAAGGGAAGGTGCCTGCCACATGGCCTGATGACCTGATTTCAGACCTCCAGCTTCACGTGATGAAAGGATAAAATGCGATCCTACAAGTTGTCTTCTGACTTCTCATGCACTATGGTGTCGGTGTGAACACACACAAGTACATAAAGAAATACAATAATTTTAGTTTAAAAATTAAAATATCAGCATGCTGAAAGAATCCAAAGACTTAACAGAATGAGAGGTTTAAGAATACAAATTAGAAGGCCCTGATAACGCAAGTTGAAAATAAATTTGCTTTAAAGTTCAATACAGTTGTGGAGTTGATTTTAACCATACATTCTTTATTTTTGAGAGTCCTGCACCCATTCCTTGGTATCTCATCTTCACTCTCCAGAATGCAAAGTTGAACACATAATAAATCTTGGGGTTTTTTTAATTGAATTTCAAATTACATTGGGAATACTTTAGTAATAAATACAGGTCTTTGGGGGGAAATCATCTTCATGGTGAACTTCCTTCTCTGTTTTAGAAGCCATTTCCCAACTCTATAACCTCATACTCACATCAGCCTGAAGTTTAACCCTTCCCTGCCCCTCCCCCTGAGGGAAAATGGATCTGTTGACCCGCAGAAAACAGCCTCTCACAGATTTAGGTAAATTTATAACATATAATAAAGTTAGCTTATAGTTTCATAATTTGACATTTAAAAAGAAATCCACCTGAGTACCTGCTATGTGTGGAATTAATTTTAGCATCGTGAGCCATTTCCTACAATTCTCACAGCAACTGAGGAAAATGGACCCAGAAAACTCAAATTACATTCAAAGTGTGTTAGGGTGGGAAACAGCGTAGTCTGAGTTCCCCTACAAGTCAAGTCTTTTCTATATTGTGTGTGAAATAAGGTTTCCCTGAAAGCCTACAGCCTGTGTGCAACTCACACTCTCTTTCCTTTCCTTTTCCTTTGGAGATCACAGCCAGGGCAGCTCACTCTCTAAACACACGTTCTACCACTTAACATCTAATTAATTTCATCTACTTAATTAATTTCATCTACTTAATTTGCATGAAGCACAGCAACGAGGCGGCTCACAATCAAAGGGCTCTGTTGTGTCTGCTGATTCTTCCAAACTGAGACACAGCTGTCTTCAGACAGATGTGACCAACTTCACAGGAGAGAACTAGTCACTTTATAATTTAAGAACCTTATAGTCAGGAGCGGGAGAGATGGCTCAGCGGGAGGAACACATGCTGCGCTTGCAGAGGACCAGGTGGCCAGGATCCATGGCTGGTGTCTCACATCTCCAGAGGATCTGACACCCTGTTCTGGTCTCATCAAACACACACATATATTTCCTCTCTCTCTCTCTCTCTCTCTCTCTCTCTCTCTCTCTCTCTCTCTCTCTCTCTCTCCTCTCTCTCTCCTCTGCTCTCTGTCTCGTCTCTTGTCTCTCTCTCTCATCTTCCTCTCTCTCTCCCCTCTCCTCTCTCTCTCTCTCTCTCTCTCTCTCTCTCTCTCTCTCTCTCCCTCTCTCTCTCTCTCATTGTTACCCGCTATACAAACAGGTCATTGCAAGTCTTTGGGTGGGGAGAGAACCAGTCTCAGTTTTGTCTCAGTTTCGTCATGCTGAATGCTTTAGTCTGTTCCCTACCCCCCCTCCAAGAAGGCCTTGCACAGTTCCTACACACAGCCTGCTGCCACCCATTGCTTCTCAGCTTTCACATTTACAGGCAGAGGCTCTGGAGATAAAGCGCAAGCAAGCTTAAAAGATCAGGAAGGCTTTCCCTTGGTGTGAGGGGTGATTAAGTTTGATCTGGGTCTGAGGCAGCAGTCCTTCTCTTTGTCCGGGGTTCCTTCTTTGCTTCTGAAACCTAAACTGTCTCTTAAGCCTCAGGTCCCAGGGAATTGCCCTAATTATGTTTTCATCCTGACACTGGCTTGTTTGCTTTCAAAGCGAAAGACTGTGTCCAGTGGTGACAATTTTATTTCAGTTAGCCTGAGTTCTAGCTGATAAGATGAGAATTATTTGAAATTAGTATCAATTTCTTCATATTTTATTTTTTTTAACAAGGCAGAAGGTATGTTTGAGTGTGTAATCATGCATGTTGTTTTATTTGCTTGTTTTTATTATACCTCTTTCTCTTTCTAGCTTCTTATTTTACCCATTATGGCATCATTAACACTGGACAATGGGCAGTAAATTCCCATCTGTGTGGGAAAGCCTGCACTTCTTTTTAAAGTTAAAAACAAAAACATTTATTCTAATGAAATATAAAGCATATATTTCAAAAATAGTAACATTTATCATCAGCTGCTTCTAGCTGGTAATTTTCTTTTCTTTTTTATTTTTAAATAATGTATTCACATTACATCCTGATTGTTATCCCCTCACTTGTATCTTTCTGTCCACCTTCCCTCTTTTACCCTATTCCCCTCCTCTAGACCTATGACAGAAGAGGACCTCCTCCTCCACCATATGATCACAGCCTATCAGGTCTCATCCAGACAGCCTGCTTTCCCTTCTACTCAGTACCACCAGGCCTCCCCACCAAGAGAAAATGATCAAATAAGGGGTATCAAAGTTCATGTCAGAGGCAGTCCCCACTCTCCTCACAACCATGGAGAATGAGCTGTCCATTGGCTAGATCTGAATAGGGAGTCTGGGTTTACTGCTATTCCACTCCTGGGCATATACCCGAAAGATGCTCCACCACACAACAAGGACATTTGCTCAACTATGTTCATATCAGCTTTATTCATAATAGGCAGAATCTAGAAACAACCTAGATGTCCCTCAGCCGAAGAATGGATAAAGAAACTGTGGTACATTTACACTATGGAATACTACTCAGTGATTAAAAACAAGGAAATCTTGAAATTTGTAGGAAAATGGGTGGAACTAGAAAAGATCATACTGAGCGAGTTAACCCAGAAGCAGAAAGACTCACATGGTATCTTCTCACTTAGAATTGTATACTAGCCCGACATGGATGTTCTCCGAGAGTCTTCACTCAGCGGGGAATCGGGACAGATGCTGGGACTCACTGTTGGGCTCCAGGTGACAGCGGTGTAGAAGAATGGAGAAATAGAAGGACACTGAGGGTGCAAGAACCCTACAAGAAGACCATCAAAGCTGGCAGATATGGAGAGGGAGGCCCTGCACAAAATGCCGTACCAACCAAACCTGCACGTTCTTACACATTCTCCCATTCTGAGCCAAAGCCCATTAGAGGCCCTCCCCAAACCAGACGAGCTTTTAAAGGATAGGAGGGAAAACTCACTTGCCCTTTGTGCTTTTCAAAACTCTGACCAACAACCTGAGAAACAATATTTTAAAAGGAACTCTAGCTGACATTTTCAGTATTTTTAGCTCATGGTCCATTAGCTCCCATGTTTCAGGGCCTGTGGGGCAACCCAGTGTCATGACAGAGAAGACTAAGACAAACAGAGATGCATACTGCATGGTAGACAGAAAGCAGCCTGGCAGATAGGCAGGAAGCGGTGTGGCACATGATAAATGCTTCTGGGACATTCTCTAACTCAGCTTCTATGTCTTAATGTCACCTTCAGATTTGGAATCCATCAAGGGGTTAATCCACTGATTAGGTCAGAGTACTGATGATCCTGTCACATGATGGGATCCACCAGCTGGAGGCAAAGCCTTCAGCAAACCTTGGAGAGTTTCCTAATCAAGCCTTAGCACTGCTGAGATGATAAAGGCTGGTTTTGCATCATAGTGTTATCAAATTAGCAGCCACAGAGATGAAGCTTTTATCAGGTGTTGCTTCTCATCTCACACCTCCCTCCGTCTCTCTGCCTCCCCCCCCCCACACCACCTCTCTGTCTATTTCATAAAAGGGCAGAATTTTTCCAAACTGTTGACTGTTTGTGAGGGGAACAGCAGGCCTCCGAATTTCTCCTATCAAAGATCACTGCGCTGTCTCCCTGTTAATGAGTGTACTTTCTTCCAGTGAACTACACACTTAAAAGGAAACAGTGGGCAAAGTGACACAAGCAACTATTACATAGGCGCCAATGAGCTAAGGAGGGTGTTTCCTGTTTCTACTGCCCTCAAGTTGGAAAGATATTCAGGGAGGTAACAGCCTTCTCTCATCCACTTATGTTGTAAACTTTATTTGTTTTTTATTTGTTTGTTTGTTTCTTTCTTTCCTCGCTCTTTTGTAAACTGTTCGGGTGACGGCATCTCCAACAACAAAATCCAGACTCTTAACTAATAAAAATATCCCTTCTTGTCTGACATAATCATATTGAGCAAATTAAACTAATTCAGAAAGACAAATGGTTTTTATCTAATTTGTGGTTCCTAGCTCTTATATAGGAAAATAAAAATCATGCATTTGATGTATAATGGAACAGTAGAAGTAAACTGTTTAGAGGAGCAGGGGGGAATAGTTGAGAAAGGGAAGAGCAGAGTGGTGTGGGGTAGGATTTTCTTAAATATGTTATGTGCTTACATGAAATTGCCCTTACTATGAATACATCCTGTCTTAGTCCATGTTCTATTGCTGTGAAGAGACACAATAACCATGGCAGCTCTTATAAAAGAAAGCGTTTAATCGGGGCTTGCTTACACTCTGAGGTTTAGCACATCGTCATCATGTCAGGAATCCTGACAGCATGTGGGCAGAGAACTGAGAGTTCTCCAGCAGTATCAGCAGGCAGCAGGAAGAGAGAGGGAGACACTGGATATTAAATATGAAAATAAGATTCCAGGCAACATACATGATATGGAGAAGTTAATTTATAGAAGCGTGGGAGAGCAGGAAAAGGGTGCCCCAGAGAGAGACAGAGACAGAAAGAGGAAGAAAGAGAGGAAGAGGAAAAGAGAGGGAGGAGGAGAGAGAAAGAGAGAAGGAGGGAGAAAGAGAGGAAGAGGAAAAGAGAGGGAGGAGGAGAGAGAAAGAGAGAAGGAGGGAGAAAGAGAGAGAGAGAGAGAGAGAGAGAGAGAGAGAGAGAGAGGAGACAGAGAGAGAAAGAGAGATGAGAGCAGAAAAGGAAGAGAGGGAGACATTTGGTTTTACCCTTTTTATATTCTGGACAGCTGGCACACCTAGTGGCAAACAGGTGATGATGTCATAAATGTTGCTAGGCAGACTGGGGGAAGTATGCTACCATTCCTTCCTTTTCCTATAGTTCAAAAAAATGAGGATTGGCAGCCCTTACTAAACATGGTGGGCGTAGCCATGATTTTCCTAAAACAAAGATGGTGGCTAGTCATGTGATTGCCCTCAGCCAAGATGGCAACAAGGCAATACCTTCACCCCCGTCCCAAAATCAACATGGTACTGGGCAGTGCTGCATACCATTAACCCTAGCACTCAGACATGCAGAGGCAGGTGTATCTCTGTGAGTTCGAGGCCAGCCTGGTCTACAAAGAGGGTTCCAGGACAGCCAGGGCAATTACACAGAGAAAATCAACATGGCAATCAAATTAACCATGTATTGTGAGTTTTAAAAGTGGCGGTCATTATAGCTGTTGGTACTGGTGATCAGTGCCATGCTATGTGGTAGCAACATCTCCCCGTACTGCTTCCAGCTCACAGAGCTAACCCAACTGCAAGCTGAAAAGAGCCTCCACCAAGGCCAAGCAGCAGTAGCCCAAAGTTTAGGGGCCCTATAGCTCCTGTGCCGTCCCAGTGCCAGTTTAGCTGGTGTGCGCAGCTCTAGAGTCTCTTCAGGGCAAGTGTGGGGAGAGCATAGCCCTGGAATCACTGAGCTGGGCAATTATGAGTGCGTGGGCAAGGGAGCCTTAATAGCTGTGGTGCAGTCTGATGGGGTCTGCCAGTGATCCACAGCAGCAGTGACAATAGCGGCCATGGTGGTGGGTCCACACCAGGCAGGGCCAGGTATTCCAGTCTAGAAAATGTCGGCTGTGGGAAGTGCTAGGCACTCAGCTTCAGCCAATGCACATAAGATTTTAAAGCTTTTCCTAGGCAGAACTGATCTGTGAGTGGCCTCCTCAGGGGACCACTGAGGTGGGCATTTGTTTAACAACAATAGACGATCTGGTGTGGCTCTGGTGTGCAGATTGTGGCTAGGCCTGCTGTGTGGCAGAAAGCTGAGCAGCAGCCTCACGACAGGAGAGAAGGGAGCAAGGGGTGGCAGTGCAGTGGCAGGAGTGAGCCAAGTTTAGCAAGGCCAAAGAGAACTGTAGTGCTGTGGCATGGCACTGTCACCAGCACAGGAGGGGGTGAGGGTAGCCCAGTGCATGTGGGTCCCGCTGCAAAGCTCCAGGACGAGCATGGCCGAGTCTGGCCATTCAGTCACAGAGTGATTGGTAACATGGCCCAAGCCGGAGGAAGGCCCATGGAACCCCAAGGAACCCACAGCAGCATGTTTCAGCATCTGAGGGGGGAAGGGCGGGCAGACAAGTCCAGGTGTGTGAGGCTTTCTCGGGCAGCTAACCTGTTCTTTGATGGCATGGTGTACACAGGAGCCATTGTCAGCCATCCTCAGAGGGTAGCAGCCTGGATTGAGAACAGAGGTTAAAGAAAGCAAGTCTGTTGTTGTATGAAGGTGGAGAGAGTTCCCAGGGTACAAGACTATGAGATTGCCCTCCCTGTACAGGCCACCAATATTAAATATGAAAAATAAGATGCCAGGCAACAAATATGGTGTGAAGAAGTTTATTACAAAAGCATTGGAAAGCAGGAAATGGAGAGGGGCACCCCAAGGGGAGAGAGTGGGAAAGAATGAGAGAGACAGAGATAGCAAGAGGGAGGAAGAGAAAGAAGGAGAGGAGAAGAGGAAGAAAGTAAGACAGGTAAGAGAGAAAGAGAAAGAGAGGGAAGTGAGGTGGGTTTACCCTTTTCATATCCTGGGCAGCTGGTCCATGTAGTGGCAGGCAGGTGGTGACCTCATTGGTTGTTAGGCAGACTGGGGGCAGGTATGCTAACACTGGACCTGGCCTGTTGAAATCCCAAAGCCCACACCCATTGACACACTTCTTCCAACAAGCTCACACATACTCCAAAAATTTCACGCTTCCTAATCCTTACGAATAGTGAGCCTATGAGCCTGTGGGGGCCATTTTCATTCAAACCACCACATACACAATGAAAAAAAAAAAAAATGCTTTAAAAAAATCTTCCCTTCATTGTTTTATTTTCATGACAGTGATTTTATTACAAAACAAATGTAATTGAGAACTCGACTCTCTTTCAAACACACACACACACACACACACACACACACACACACACACATACACTTTAGTCCACACACAGCTTTTTAAAAATCTAAGCCATATGACAACCCAACTCAATTACTGCAAAAAAAAAAAAAAAAAAAAAAATGGTACTGTCCACTTCAGTAAAAAAGACAATTATTGAACACCTATTAAGTATCATCACTGATCAGGAATGCAGAAATGGACCAAACAGAGAAAACCTTCTGCCCACAGAAGCTGGCATTTTTAGTTGTAGGTGAGAGGAAAAAAAATGGCGAATGTCTTGCCTAACATCTCTCTGTCATGGATAAATTCAACTCTAAGGTTTACATGTAGGATTTACCTAATAATCATACCTATATGTGTACCTTTTAGATTATATTGTTTCTAATTCTTTAAACAGGGGGAAATTGAGGCACAAGAAAGCTATGGCCAGGATCTCCAAGTGAGTGATCCCAGTGTCTGGGCTACTGGTCTCACATTTGGCCCTAGAGTGTGTTGTTTTCATATTTTAAAATGCTGCCCCTCTGTTACTTTTCTTACTGGTAGATTTCTTTAAGTAAAATACCTAAGATAATCATGAAAAATTTTTAAAATGTACTTTATACTTATTTCTAATATCAGCATTTATAGACTTCATTGTTACTGTTTTTTTCCCCTCCATATATTCAGAAAATGCCAAGGGTGGTCACAAATATTTCATTGACTTTACAGGTGATCTCATGGATCAAACCCGGGATAATTAGCAGAAAGGGACTCTCATTGTTGTGCTAGGATCGTGTTTGTGCAGCTAACCTCTGTGCTGGAGGTTACTTGAGATTTCTCCATTAGCTAGAAGGCAAGCAGCATACATATGCCTGTAACGAGCAGCAGGCAGAAGTCAGCCTTGCCCAGATGACAGCAGGCTGACTTCGGATCCAGCTACTTCAGTCTTCAGATAATCAGGCTTACAGCACTGATGCCAATTCCCCAGGAGCTTTTCTGTTTTCATCTTCTCTGGTTTCCAAAACTCAGATTCCACACACCTACTCTCTCTAAAGCCTGAGAGCCAGCATAAATAACCACTTCCTTGCTTTCTTTTACTAAAACTAGCGACCTTCTCTTCCAGTTCCTTGAGCTCATACCGCATGTGTGAAAGGGTATGCCCTTTTAATTTTCACATTTAACTCTCTGGCTTAATATGAGGCTTTACTTTATCATCCATTCACAATGGCTGTCCTATAGCCATTCCATATGGCACAACTATTGCATCACCCTCTCCCTGGCTTAAAGATAATAGTGCTGTAATTATGGGTGTTTGTGTGTTAATAAAAAGAAAGCGAGTGAGTTTATACAATAGGCACTTTCCTCAGCTGAGAAGAACAGTTTCCATTCATGTATGTTTACAATGGAGATGAGATGGCAGGATGGTACCTTTTGCAACAATTTTGAATCAACTTAAGTATGCTAACTTACTTAAGCGAGTACTGAGGATCTGCCAGTTTCAAGCCTTGCTTTCCCAGCTTAACAGAGGAATAAAATGCCACTCTACTGCACAGTTCCACCCTAAGAACAACAGATTCTGTAAGTAAAGAAATCAAGGGGTGGTCCTTTTGCTAAGCTCAGCGTCTTAATGGCTTTTGTATGTGTACAGTTGGCTTGAAACTGACTTTGGGCCAATGCTGCACGTAGTAATCTGAGGAACATATGGAAGTCCGGCTGGACACCTGGAAGGAAGTGAATGAAGAAGGGAAGTAAGGGGGAGGGGGAAACTGCCAGCAAGATCAGAGCACTAAGCACATGCCAGAAGTTGCTGAAAAGCCCCCAGAAGCAAGTATGGCTAGCAAGGAAAAACAAAATTTAGGAAGGCATATGTCTGCTTTTCAAGTTAGGATTTTTACTGTGCCTGCTTTGTAAGCCTTTCTGGTCTTCCTGAGTGAATAGTAAAATCGCTTACCACACAGAAGAGGCACTCTCAGGAAACCATAACAAGAAGCTAAAGCAGTTGTGTACCCAAACAGTAGATGAGGCACAGAGGCTACATCCCAAGATGTCCCTCAGGAGGCCTGAAGTGACAGGTAGTACCAATCTTCTATACACTATTTTTTTCATATACTTCATTTACCAATTATAAAGTTTAATTTATTAATTAAGTACAAAATGCAACTAATAGCCATAACAGTCTCCAGTATTTTTAAAATTTATTTTCTAGTCCGTGTAGATCCCTGAATCTATGTAGCTACCCCTTTGCAGTAAATGGGATGGTGTCAGTTACTTCAGGGGAACCCTTTCGTAATACAGTCTTGATGGTCCCTGATGCTAACACAGTGCTGTGAATAAAAGCACGTCTGCTACTCCTGTCTTTCACCCACAGCTGTGATTGCCTTTTCCATCCTAAGCCTTACCATGTGTTGTAGCTACATTTTATGTCTTCTCATTAGCATGTATGAGCTGCAAGCCCTTCTGATCCTGTACTCTGAGGCTGTTATTAATAAAGCAAGGGTTGCTTGAGCACAATCACTGCAATTGCACATCCTGATGACACCATCACTGAGGCTAATGGGTTGGGTAGCATAGACACCGTGAGTACTTCGGATAAATGATGATTTGTCTCACAGGTGGCATAGAGTGAGAAATGGCTTCTACCATACTCAGAATAGCATGCAATTTAAAATGTATGTGCTTTAAAAAAAAACTGGAGTTTTTCCATTTAATATCTTCAGATTTCTGTAGATCACAGCTAACTGAAACCACAGACAGCAAAGCCAACTGAAGCTAAGAAGTGTCTTATGCACTGCTGGCCTCTGTTTTCCAATGGCATGCCATAGGCCATGTCACCATTTGCCATGAGAAGAGAGCTCATCAGAGGATCCCAACCAATCATTTCCAGATTCACACATATCAAACCTTGGATGGTGAGGAAGTATATCATTTTCATTTAATGGATCAGGATCTTAGAGCCATAAGTTGCCATGAGAATTTAAGCCTCTGAACCTCGTTGAAGTAGCTTACAGGCATTACAGCTTCCACGGGTCTGAGAATTATCAGATATGGTCCAAGACATGTCAGCTGACAGATGGGCAATGCTGGTCAACTTTGAAAAAAAAAGTGTAAATTTGTCATCCCACTTAACAAGTGATAATTACAAGACGGAATTGCTAATGGTTTCCTCCCAGCACAGAGAGGAACAGGTGACCAATATCTTCTGGGATGTATTATACATCCAACAGTGCTATAAAAGGCACTTCAATTTGCATTTTGTAACTCTGTCCTTCGGTAGTGAGTATCAGCCACAGACTATGATTTTTCACAGGAATAAGCAATGCCCCCTCACTCTACCATCCCCCATCTTTATTTTGATACTTTAAAAATAGAATCTAAACCTAAAACTTTGTTTTTCCTATGAAATATCAACTTTGTGCTTTTTTTTGCCAGTCTTTTAACTTGTTAAAATATTTTTGGAGTTCTGATTCTCTCATCCCCGGGTCAGCTGTAGATGTGAGCCACATGCCTTCACCCTGCCATGGGTTATAAGGTATGAAAAAAAAAAAAAAAACAGCTGATACAGACATGGAGATGACTGTCCACTGTGAGCCAAGAGTCTTGCAAGCTCTGGACCAGCAGCCGTGAATCCTTCAGTATTTCAATTTCTCTAAAACAAACCTATGGCAAACTTGCCTAAGATAATTAGGAAAACTTGGTGATATATGTGGGTACATTGATATGATAGTTAGCTTCCCTGTGTTCTCACAGGACAGCTACTGTGGCCAGGTTATGACGTGAATCCCTATGGGCTTGCCAGGAAATTTTCCATTCCTGTAAGTTCTTGATACAATGCTCAAACATTTGCTTCTATTTAAAAATGATTTAGTGTGTGTGTGTGTGTGTGTGTGTGTGTGTGTGTGTGTGTGTGTGTGTGTGTGCGTGCGTGAGTGCGTGCGTGAGCGCTTGCGTGAGTGCATGCACGTACGCATGCGCACATGAATGAAGGGCCCCTTGGAGGCCAGAAGAGGGTGTTGGATCCCCTAGAGGTAGAATTACAGGTGGCTATGATCCGCCGGATGTGGGTGCTAAGAACTACACTCAGGACCTCTACGAGATCAGCATATGCTTTTAACCTTGGAGCCATTTCTCCAGGCCCTAGAAACACTTGCTTTGTGAAAACTACTTTTCATCAGATACAGTTGTTCCAAGTATTCAACAGAGAAAACTGAATGCAAGATAGGATCTCATCTAAAGGTATTGGGTTTTGTCTGTCTGTCTGTCTGTCTGTTTTGTGAAGGATGAGAAGGGAGGGAAGACTTCAGCCAGCATAGTTATAAACATTATGAAAATTGCCACCATACTTTGAGGAGAATTTGACTGAGAACTAACAGAAGCTGGCAAATTAAGCCACAAAAATGCCATTTATAGTCTGTGCAGCATGGGTTTTGAATGATGAATTTCTTACTGCAAAGATATTACACTAATGACTAGAACTGTCAATTGGTCAGAGTGTCACACCTCTCAAAAGCCAAAAGTGGAAAGGTTGTTGATAAAAACACAAACAAACAAACAAAACAAAACAAAAACAACGATGCCTCAACTAGTGGATATTTGAAACAATTTTTAAAAGTCAAATGTCTCCATAGAAGTGTTTTCACAGTCTCAGCCAACTAACTGGAGATAGCAAATTGTATGTGTAAATGTTCACTGTTGATATGACATCAGTTAAGTAATTACTTGTTGTTAAAATCAACTAATGAATTTTCTCATTTTTTCTTTGAATTTCTCAAACATCTAGTGCCAGAACATCTTGAAATTTTAACCATTCTTCAATCTTTTCTCATTATTAAAACTTCGCCCAATGACTTTTTTAAAAAAGGAATATTTTATTTTAAGAGAAACGATAGCATACAAGCACACAATTTATTTCAATATTCTGCTGAAAGATAAAAAACTAAAGATAGCCATTAAATTGTCACTTAGCGATTACTCAGTTTCAGAAAAGTTGATGATGCTGAGTATAGTGTCGTATACGTGTAGGCCCAGGACTTGGCAGTCTGAGGCAGGAGGATAGAGCGTTCCAGGCCAGAATGGGCTTCACAGTAAAGCTGAGGCCAGCCAGGGCCACATAGTTGTCTCAGACTAACAAAATAGATAACCAGTAGTTTGTGTATCAGGGTTCAGGTGATCTATTGAAGAACGACCCCAAGGCAGAATGCAAAATCAAAGAGTGTTTTTTTTTTCTAGCATACTAGGATCACCTCTTTCTAGAAGGTGACCCCAAAATGAGCATGCAAGCTCAATTTATAGACAGTTAGGGGGATCTGTGATGACAGAATTGAGTCAGGGGATACGAGGGGATTCAGGACTGACTATTTGGTTGGTTATTGGGGACTTTGAGTCACTGAAGTTTTGGCTCTTACTCAGGAGTTGTCCTTTAATTTGATTGGATGGGGCCAGCTGTATTCTTTACCAAGGCCATAAAGTAATAAAAACATGGTATCTAGTCATTTTGTGCTATAAGCCGATTAGCTGCCCGTGAGCTGCCCATAACTTGTGGGGTTTTTTTCCAGGAATTGTTAGAAACTTGGCCTAGTTAGGCAGAGTGAAAACCTGAAGCCTGTCATGGAGTCAAGCAACTGGGGTCTTTGGGGAGTTTGAGGTCCCTGAGGTCCCTGAGGTCCCTGAGGTCAGGTCCCTTCATGTGGACATGGAAAAAAAGAGAGCAGAGAGAGGTGGGGGTCTAGGGGAGAAGGGAGAAGAGAAAATGAGGGTGGGGTAGAGAATTTTTTTTTTAATTTCAACTACAGAAAACCAAACCATATGTGAATATTTAATAATAACTTTTGATAAAAGATGATGAAATTCTATTCCAAAATGAAGATCTTATGATGGTACTGCTAAGTAACTAATGTAGAATTAAGTATTTTCAACCATTTTCTTATGTGAAGGAGTCCTCAACTCCTTCAAAAACCATTTTCTAATTAAAAAGACTGAATCTGGGTTGATAAACAACTTAACCATTAGTCACAGAAAATACTAAGCATTAAGAGCTTAAAAACCAGGTTCATATTTTCCAGGGTGCATTTCTGAGTATCAGAAAATGGCTCTGATAAACATGGCTCTGGAGTTGTAAAGAGATGGAGAATAAGACACAGGCAAAGGGAAAGAAAGAGATATTCAGGAGTAATTCTAACTTTAAAGACAGAACTTCATTTTGTCTGAATAAATTTGCACCCACAAGTTGTTCACCAACAAATAAATAAATAAAGGAAAATGGTAAGTCCTTTGGACACACCAGCCAATGCAAAACAATGACTATGTAAAAGCTGCTCCGACTTACAAACATTTTATATTTCAGGTCTATGTTCCTCTGGATAAATAGAATGCATCTTTGAAGGACTCACAGAGAAACCATGTAGAACTGAGGAAAATAGTAGATTTGGAAAAATTACAAAAATATAATAAACCTCTAGAACTCATCAGACTCAAGGTACACCTATTTCTGAGACTCTCAAGAGGCCCTAGAAGGGTCTGTCTACTCCTAATGTCCACCTACCCTTCTTTGTTCACATTCATGGTTCTATGGAGAAACACACTTGCGTGCTTCACTAATCAATCTGAACAACCAAAGTCATTTTTTTTTCCTATAGCAGCAAAGTATTTTCACTTATATAAGGTGGTCAGTATTTAATTCGGACTGTTCTCAGAAACTCATTATACCTTCTTTAGTTCTTAATTTTGTTTTGTTGTTGTTGTTGTTGTTGTATGGTATTCTATTCCAAATCTATATTCTCTTGCTACAATATAATATTTTGCCTATGCCACATTGCTGTTATGGTAAACTGTTTCCAGTAACCTATCTTGTTACTTAGTACATTTTGTACATTTTGAATTAGTGGATAAAATTTTAGCATTATTCTATAGCTTTTACAAAGTTTGCAATTTCTTCAGGAATTTTGATATTTTATAAATCCAGTGACAAAGTTTTATATTATAGCTTGTGGCTTTATTGCTTATGTTTGTCTCTTTGAGACAGGATCTTGCCATGTAGCTCAGGCTCACCTTGAACTCACACTCTTTCTGACTCAGACTCCCAAGTTCTGTGAATACCAGCCTATAACTACCACTCCTGGTTCTTTACTTTCTGTTGTTTTGTTTTTACCATGTAATACTGAAGAACAATTCTTAAATGTCTGCATTCTTGGTACAATTAGATAGTTCACATGTTAAACTCTGATGATTTAGTAATGACTAGAGTTTACTTGCATGTTTGGAATATTGAGTGTATTTTAAAATATATTTTGTTTTCTTGTTTGTAAATTGTTGATTGAGGTGTTTTGCCTGTCTCTTAAATAATGTAGGGGTGATGTGAGGAAGCAGGTACCCATATTTCATGCCTTGCCTGGAACTGGTAATGAGCAGGATGACTGGTAGTCACCCACTAAGGGATTCTTAAGTTTTGAGTGAGAGAGCAGTAGAATTCTTGAGTGCTTTGCACATTTTTTGGTTAGAGGAATTCTAATTTAAAAATAATCACAATGACAAACTAATTTACTATCTACTCTTTATGGAGGAGATGTGTATATAAATAAAAACAAAATGGGGGACACATTCCTAAAGACATTCCAAGGCCTCGAGCAGTAATTCAAAATAACTTCATTTTGTTTTAATTGGGTTAAGAGATGATTAACCACATCTCATAACGCCCTAAAACAACAACAACAACAGCAACAACAAAAGACAAAGAGTCATGAATTTAGAGCAGCCTCACAGTGGATGAGACACCAGGAGCAATGCCATAGTTCATAAAGTAGAGTTAACAGTGGTGGCGTCCTCTTGTGAGTGGAAACATCTGACTGTCATATTGGAGAACGATGGATAAAAAGAAATAGGAACTGGCATTACCAACTCACGGATGATTCTAGCTTTCTTGAAGTCATGAAATTTGGGAGAGTCAAATTGGGAGAAAGGAAGAAGAAACAGCAAGAGTTTTCTTTTAGATGGGGGAAGAGGTGAGTGAATCTGAATGCGAGTATGCAGTAATGTGTTTAAAGAAGTCTGGCGCTCTGGGATGATGACGCCCTGGACCCTGCAAGCTTCATATACCACCCATTGAGTGTCTGGGCTCTGACTTCTAACTGGCCAGAAGAAATCAATCAGAACCTTGGCTATATTTTCCCAGTTGGAAGCAGAATGGCAAACATTACCCTACCCAGTACAAAGCCACGTGCATCTATAGTCAGAAAGATGAGGGGATCTTGAAAGACACTTTAAATAGAAACATTCACTGTGTACTTAGACAAACAGCTCTCTTAGAAACGAGTCTCCAGTCCGTCATAAAAATGTGGAAATGGTGTCAGAGATGTTCAGTAACTCATCCAAGGTTATACAGCAAAGCAGGTCAAGAATTATCTGCTTAATATCCTGTGCTTTGCTTCCCATGTGAGGATGGAAGGCGCCATGCCTTTGAAGAGTCTGTAACGAGTATGAACCAGTCTGAAAAGAGCCAGCCTCACAATGGCCTCAAAAGGAAGTCTACAGAAGGTGGAGATGGGCAAGGAAGTACAGTGTGCTGAGGGAGAAGGAAGCTTAATTAAGTCTGTGTCAACTAATAAGTGACATATTTGAAAGAGCAGCCAAGGGCAAAACAGATTACTTGAGTATTCCTGTCTGTAAGGGTTGGTATCAGAGGAAAATGACATCTACCTGTGAAATAACTTTGATGTTACTGTCTAAAGAAGGCTGTAAGATGCTGCATAGCGATCCCTAATCTGTACTTTGAAGGAAAAACCCTTAGGTTTGCTTACCCAGTTATTTTTTTCAGTTGGTCTGACTTTATTTAGGAAGCTTAGTCTTATTTTATCGAATCTAATGTAGATTTCTTCTCCACACAGCAAGCTATTTTCCCAGTTGTTTATCTTGACTTGCTAAATGAGAAACCCAACATTTGGAGAAGAGTCCCTGTTGGCATAACTTCTATTATTTATGACTGTGATGATTGGCACTATTCTTTATCTCCTCTGTATCCATACCTACCCCCGCACTCCCAGCCCAGTGCCTGGCACATGGTCCACCATCACCAGGTCCATGACCAATGCAGAAATCACCCTAGCCTGCAACTGGTTCATTTTTATGGGCATAGGAAACATCTGGCTATTGGAAACAGCTGGCCATTGATCTTTGTTAAGCATTTGATGTACAAAAGACCATTGTTATTAGGCCTTTTCTCCCCCCTTGGTTTGTTTCTGTAACTTTTTCCTTCCATTAAGAGCATAAATGATAAGATTTGATGAGCTGGGGAGGATGTGAAAGGGGCCTTTCCTTTTCTGAGGAATAAAGGGGAGAGGGAGGGAGAGTGGAATTGGGAGGTAACGAGGGAGAGGATTGCAACCAGGATGTAAAATGAATAAATTAAAAAAAAAAACCATAATACAAAGACTTCTTCCCAGCTTCTAATTGATTTGACATTTTCTGTTTCCTAATCTTCAGACCACCAACATAGGGGTGAAGCTGGGAGTCCATCGATGTTGCGGTGATGATATTTTCCACCTATTTTAATCTGGGAAAATATGTAGAGGCATAAAGCCACCTGTCACTCTATCATGTCTCATAGGAATGATGGTTATCCATAAACCTATCTCTGTTTTTTTTTTTAAATAAAAGCAACAATACTATGATGCAGCTTGACCTTATGCAGACATTAAGCTGTTTAAGGCTAAGTAAATTCTTACTTGAAATTTTATTAGTTTTATTTTACATGTATGGATGTTTTGCCTGCATGTATGTGTCTATGCATTCCATGTGTGCCAGGCCCTCATGGAGACCAGAAGATGGTGTCTGGTTCCCTGTAAATAGACTTACAAATGGTTGTGAGCTGCCATGAGGGGCTGGGAACCGAACTTGGGTCCTCTGGAAAAGCATCCAGTTCTCATAGCCACTGACCCATCTCCAGTCCACATAATTACATTTTAAAGGATATTTAATTAAAAAGCAAGGAATCAAAACACCCTCAAAATCCCACATGCAAAGAACCCTTTTTCCTATATGGCTTTCATCTCTTTCCAGGAATCAACCTTACTTGAGAAAAATACCAGAATTTAGTCTTTGGGCTCAATCAAAATGAACCAGCAGCTTTCTGGTTACGTGAAGAGCTTCAGTTGTCTTTAAAAGATAGACATATGACATTGTTGTACTATTTATTGGTATGATTTCATTGGATAAAATCTACATTACACATGGGGGAAGAAAATGCACCAAAGTGAAACAACCTTTGCCTTTAAGGCGGCAGAGGTTTAGAATCTTCTATATTTCTGTATTTTAAATTATGTAATAAGAAGTAAAAAATATTGAGTTTTTTCACTGAGATAGAGTTGTCTAATGAAGTCCAAGATAAGCGTATGGAATATAAATCTACCTTTACTGAGGATGTCCTCTTTTTTTCTTTAGAAGTGTGTGCTTATCTGTGAGTCCCAAACAGTGGCAGTAAGAACTAAGTGGGCATATTGTGGTTGGAAACAGTGTAGAACAGAGAAGTATGGAAACTAACACCATCTGAAACAACCCTGGGGGATCAAATACTGAAAAGTCCATACCCAGTTCCAATTCCTTAAGTGGTAAAGGAAAGGATGCCGAGATTTGCCTACAGGGAGGAGCACGGGACCTTGGTAATTCAGACCTGAGGGCTGCTGGGAAAATATGGTGTCCTCTGGGTTTCTTCAAGAGCAGCCTTGAGGCTATTTCTTTTAGAAATCTGGCTCTGAGTGTTTATTAGAAGTAAGCATCTGCAATTAGTAGATCAATCATCCTTGTCTCTGCTTTGTCACACAATTAAAGCAGAGGGCGAGGGGGCGGCTGTAGAACTAAATGGGCCAGCTGTTCCCTTTCTGGATGGACTTGCCAAGTGTAACAGACTCAGAAATGAGAGGTAATTCATTCCAGGGCTTTAATCCCTCATTATTCATCTATGCGTTCAGCATCATGGCCGAGCAGACACTTCACTCATGATTTATGCCAAAGCTTCCATTTGGGTAACATAGTTGTTAAGAGGTATGGAGTCCGGTATGGGTCCTGTTCAGCAAATGCTCAGATGCAACTGCTGTCACCTAAGGTGTACTCCTCAGTTACTTTAAATCTCATTTCATCTTTGCAAACTGTATCAAGAGAATCTTAAAAGATAACACTATGGATCAGAGAAAATGCTTGACCTCTCAGCATATTTTTTATATTATATATATTTTTTTCATCATTGGCTGCATTTATGTGTGTATGAGCGTGTGTGCTCATGTGTGTGTGCATGCCTATGTGTGTGTGTGTGTGTGAGTGTGTGTGTGAGTGTGTGTGTGTGTGTGTGTGTGTGTGTGTGTGTGTGTGTAGAAGGGTAGTGCATGACAGGGCACACATATGAAGGCCAAGGGACAACCTAAGAGAATCCATTCTCTTTCTCCACCATGTGTGTCCCAGGGACCAGACTCGGGTCATCATTGCTTAGAGAGCAGCAAGTGCTTCTGCTCAATGATCCTTCCACAGCCCTCTTAGCACAGTTTCTAACACATGATGTGCATTTATAAATGATAGTTTGTGTTATTAGTGCCTTTCCAAACAGGAAACAGGAGTTAAGGAAAAAAATTTTTTTTCCTTTTTGCTTTTTGGGTTTTTTTTTTTTTTTTTTTCCAAGACAGATTTTCCCTGTGTAGCTTTGGCTATCCTGGACTTCATAGACCAGGCTGGCCTTGAACTCACAAAAATTTGCCTACCTCTGCCTCCCCCAGTGCTGGGATTAAAGATGTGCATCACAAATGCCTGACTAATTTTTTTTCTTATAGTCACCTTTTAAATTTTTTTTTTCAAAAATGGAACTTTGGAATTAAAATTTCAGATAAGTAAACAGAGTACAGTAAAATATTTTAAGTATGCAAATTACTACCTGAATATCCTGAATTATAAATAAATAAGGCCAGAGCTTTGTTGCACTAAGCCTGACAACCTAAGTTCAATTTCCAGTACCCATATAATGGAAGGATAAAACTGACTCCCGCGAGTTGTCCTCTGACCTCCACACTCATGTCATGTGTACATGCAGATGTACACACAAACACACACACACACACACAGATGAATGAATGAATGTTTTAAATATTTATTTTTAAAGCAAAAAATACCCATTCCTGTTGCAAGGCTTAAGGTCTTTACTCTGTCCTGTTCTTTAAGCCATTCAGTCCTATTTGTGAGGAATATCATTGTGAAAATCAGGTTTAACATCTTACCTCAACTAACTTAACAGCAAAATAGAATTAAGGGAACTGGGAAAGTATGGAAGTTTGTGCTGGAGAGAAAGACACAGGAGAGGTATCAAAACTTCAGGGCACCACCCAGATGCCTTCATGCCCATTATTTGCTGAGTATCTCATATTCTCTTGTGTCTGAAGCATGAATCCTAAAAGAAGTGAGGCTATTCTGTCCAACGTTTATGGCTCTGTTTATTCTCAGAGTGCATCCATGCACGGATTAACCAACAGACTAATGGTGGACCTGAAATCACTCCCTCCCAAGAAGATCAAACCCATTTGTCCAATTTATGTTTGCCCTGTATCCACATAGCCACATATTCAAGGATGTGCCAATGGTCCTTGGAGTCAATTCCGAGGCAAAAGTCCCCATTGTTCTCCTAGCTCCTGTGTTTCCCTATATGAACTCTTACTTTGAACTGTAGCAGTTGCCATAACCTTTTATTTAGTCTGTGCATAAAGAAGTAGGGCTATTCAAAGAGGAAACCAATCACACACAGCCTATTGTCCTTGTCTGCTGTCCCCTTCAGGTAAGTGGAATATATTGAAATTATCTTTCCTCATCCCATGGTGGTGCTGTAAGCTCATCAGGATCTTAAGGAAGCCGAGATGAGGAGTTCTTCGGGGACCTTCACTGGGAAAGAAACAGCATAACAGGATGGGCAGGCGTGAAGGGGCCCTGAAAGGAGAAATGGGAGAGTCAAAACCCTCAGTCTCATGACGCAAAGGGAGTTTCTGTCTTATGTGTCTGTTGGGCAGGGGATGTTCTTATCACAAGGCCGGAAGGCACCAGATAGAAATTAAGTTATAATTCGGGGTATTAATGGCGCTGGGCTTGCAAGCTGCAAATGGAGAAAGAGTGCAAGCCACGTCACATTTTGGCTATAGACTTTATGTGTAGCCTGATTTCTGGGGGCGGGGAGGGGGTGGAAGAAAGAGAGAGAGAGAGAGAGAGAGAGAGAGAGAGAGAGAGAGAAGGAAAGTATCTGTTCACTGTGATCTCAAAAGCAAATCCCCATAGGCACTCCCTGGCCGCTCTTTTAACTCAGAAGCAACCTCCCTCAACAATGAGAGGGTCTGATCCCATATCATCCTAGAACCTATCATTTGGAGAGCTGTGGCCTTGCCTCCCCTCCCCCAGTGAGACTGAGCTTGAGGTTGTGACTCAGCACAGGACACGGAGACTCACTCCACTCGGCCTCTTTCCCTCCCATGCACGCATTTCCTGTCAGCGAGGAAGTGCATTAAAGAATAAAGAGGAAAGGTGAGCAGCGGACAGAACAATGTTTGAGTGGGTGGCCTTGCTTTCCCTGAGCTCACAGTGGTTCCTGCCAGCTCTGTGTCTCACTGAGTGCTGTTGTAGGCTCCTTGGAGCCTCTGTCCTCAAGTCCCCGATAGCCTGGCAGAAGCGGTTTTTTGTTTTGTTTTGTTTTTTTTTTCATTCTGAGCCCACTGAGAATCCTTCTTTACCACAGGCAGGTCGGTTATTCACTGCCAGCCTTGCCTTCCTAATTCACTCTTTTCTTACCCCCTCCCCCAGGGTGTCCTATTGTATCTACCCCAACATTTTATATTCCTTTCATTTACATGTCACCTTCCCTGGCTCTGTCTAATGGAAGCGAGCGTTTATTACTGGATAATTAGTGCTCAGACTTCTCTCTGGGATTTTGTGAGAGAGATAGAACTCAGTCATCTTCATACTTCAGCTTTCTAAAGAGCAAATCAGTCCTCAACCTTCTGTGTGTAGCCAATGCAAGGTCAATCCAGACCTCAAGGCTGGGAGGCAGCACCCTGTTCCTCATTCCTTGCACAGGAGATGCTACGGGTGATAAGATGCTAGGGGATTCTTTTTTTTGCGCCAGAGGTTCCTCCTTTTCTCCTTCTCGACCACTATTTCCATCTTTTCTCTTAAGGACTCAAGAGTCTAGAAATAGGTTTTAATTATTATTATTATGTTTAATCCTCTCATCTATGTCTCTATTTCAAATCTACATGGCTGCCTGGCACCTATCATATTTGTGCTTTAGTTGACATAGAGGCCAGAGGAGCCTGGACTCCCGCATCCTGTTACATAAGTGAAAATGGAATTTCTTTGGAATGGTATTTATTGTCATGGTGCCAGGACCTCATCATAATCAACACTGCAGAGGAAATACCAAAGGAAGCAATAACGGCCTGCCATTTGTTGTAAAACCCTACCTAAGGTGTGTCTTTGTTCTGTGTTTATATAATGGCAAGGTCTGCCTCATAATGAAACTTTCCACGTGGCAATTGAAATAGCAGACTCGGAGGTTATTACAGGGCTAGGTCAGAGCATATGAACTACCCATATGGTTTTATGTGCTCTGAAATAGCTTCTTCTGGCTCTGATGTGGTGCTTGAGATTTCTCCTTTGATTCACGGGGAATTGCAAAGTCTTTATCAAGAAACATTTTCCTGGGAATAAAATAGTAATGTGTAAAAAGAAGCCTTTCACACTATACTGCCTTTTAGTTTGTCTGCTGGGGCGCTTGGTCTGCGTTGTCTCTGAGCAGGGAAGCCTGTGTGATAACTGGGCAGTGCCATTAGCAGCAGTGTAAGGAGGTAAGCCCTAGTGCAGCTTTGCTGAAGGGGAAGCAGGCTGTCATTGAAGGTTTAGACTATGTGATATTGGCCCCACCCTTCTGATAAACGAGGCAGGAATTATTTGCTCTTAAACAAAGGGCAGCTGCACCTTGACACTGGATTGCACCACCAGAACGTCAATTAAACCTAAATTCAAACACTGCTCAACTATTTTAAGATAACGAGCTCAAATATTCATATTTCGAATGGAAAAGCCTTATTGCAGTGCCGAGATGAGGGAAGCTTATGAAAAACATGGTATGGAGTCTCGGAAAGAAGGTGAAGTGTAAACCAGACCATCTCACTGGACTCTCAGTGAAACATGTTTGAGTCCAGCTGACATCCAAATGGCAACACTTACATTCACTGTTTGTTTCACAGAATTGTCTAAAAGGACTCCGTGTAGTGAACTGAAGGGGTGTGATAATGCAGGCGCTGGAATTTCACAGCAAACATGAGTTGTAGCAGGTTATGGAGCACCATTCTGAAGATGAATGGAAAGGATTATAGCTTATGAAACAAAGTAGTTCAGATGTACTTAAATAAAACACTTGACCTCTAAGAAAGTCCTCTGTCCTTCTTTGAGGGCACTCGCTCTCCACAGTGACAGCCATCACCTTACTCAATCCTTTAAGAATGAAGCCGCTTGTCCAGCAACACTGCCAGCTAGGAAGGAAACAGACGCTGGGAAGTGCTAGAACTGAACACCATGTTGACACTGCAATCTGAAACTGCCCCTCAGCCTCTGGTATCAGGTTCACACATAATCTGAACCAGACAGATTTCTTTTTGAAACTTTGCTTAAAAGTGGCTTAAGTTGGACCATGAACACTGCAAATAGCAGGAGAGTGATTTTTCTTAGCAATCCAATTGAATTAAATAGTACTAAAAACGAAGTGACTAGTAGCACCTTCACAAGCCACGTCTGTTCCAGAGTACCAATTTCTGCAATCATATTATGGGGGAACCAGATGGGAAACTCATTAATTCATTCAGACATATATTTATCTATCTGCTTTTATAAGCACTGGGTACTGTACTAAGAATGTGAATTTTATGGAAGGTAGACCCAACTGCATTATCATGGAGCTTTAACCTATAAGTATATTTTTACAAAAATTTAGTGTTTGTTTTTTGTTTTGTCACTTGGGTAACCTTTATGGAAACGGGTATATATTTATTCTATTTAAAGATACATATACACACAGATATGCTGACATAACTAGGGTGCTGCTTATGAGTCATTTACCCTGGAAAGCACAGTAACCCTGGAATAAATAACAGAGGAGGAAATTTCAGGGGAAAATAGGAAAGCTCATTTCTCTGGAAGAGGGAAAATGTTTTAAATACCTGTCACTATGCCCCGAAGCTGGGAAGATGACAAGCATAGGCAGCCCCAGCCAGGAGCCAGATCCTGGGGAGTCCTGTACACACACACACACACACACACACACACACACACACACACACACACACACACACACACAGATCCTCTGTAGATGGTGGGAAGAGCATGGAGACCTATGGCGTTGCAACAACAGACCCTAAAAGGGGCATCATTAAAATGTCTCCGTGATTAAAGACAAATCTCAATACAACCAAGAAGCCCACAGAAAATCTCACATAAAACTAGAAGTCAATGTACTTCCTTGGGTTTTCCTTCTGCTAATTGTTTCAACATTCCTATTAAATTAATGTTCAAGGGTATGGTCACCTCAAGAACCAATGACATTTTGTAGGCGCTTAGCCAAGGATCACATGGAGGAAGGAGAGAGCAGAGTGCTGAAAGTTGACCTCTGATTTCCACACCACCTAAGGCTATAGCGTGCTCCTACCATATACCTGACCCCACCCTAAATAAATGTTATTTAAAAAGAAATCTTGGTCAAATGCAATGTGAGCTGTCAACTAAGGCCTGGAAGGAACTAGATAACCTTCCTTTTTATGATGTCTTTCCCAAGGTGTGGATTTTTTTTTAATTTGTTTTCTAATGAAGCACAATCATTGCAGAAGTAACTCTTGAGGTGCAGTGAAAGCTGCCCCTTTAGAATAACATCATAGTTCCCACTATTCAAAAGCGACTCTGAGGAATTCACTCAGCAGGTCCTCAGCTTTTCCAGCTGTCTTGTCCAAATGTTAAGGAAGCCCAGGGGAGACAAGGCCACATCCATCTCTGTATACTCAGTGTCCCCAGTGAGGTGACCTCTTCTTTCTCAACCTATAGTGAGGTCTAATTCTTCCTTTTTAATTCTTTCTATCAAAATATAATTGCTTATTTTTCTTCCATCCTTTTTACCCTCTACTCAGCATAGAACTGAGGAGCTCCTGGAGCCTAAAATTATCTCAGGAAACATTATCATAATAAAAATACAATTTTTAAAAAATTTTATACTATTCTTTAGAAGCTTTTAAAAAAATGAAATAATTTAAAATTGTGGGTGGTGGCTGTGAACGTGGCTTAGTGGTGCTTGCTTGGCATGGCAAGACATGTGCCCGGCACCACAGAATTATCTTTTTTTTTTTAATTTGATAAAATAAAATTGTAAATGGACTCAATAAGATTATCTATGTCTCCCATAAGGAAATATAAAAATCATCTTAAAATTCTTAACTGTGGGGCTGGAGAGATGGCTCAGTACTTAGGAGCATTAAGTGTTCTTCCAGAAAAAGAACTAGGCGTTCAATTCCCAGCACCCACGTGGTGACTCACAACCATCTGTAACTCCAGTTCCTGGAGATCTAATGCCCTCTGTTGCCCTCCTTTGTCACCAGACATACTCGTGGTGCACGGAAAGACGAGCAAGCAGAACAACCAAAAATGCATTGAATAAAAATATTCATTTAAAATGTCTTGACTAGGAATGATGACAAAACTTCATCAAGGAATGCAAATAAGTATAAACAGCAGCAGACTAGTGATTTGCAATACACTATTGCAATAGACAACATAAATTCCTTCAGGATGCAGAAATATTTATGTATTTATTAATCTTTACTCCATATATTCATGAGTTTAGAGAAACTTCATTGCACCTTAAGGTCAAGACCTTCAGATTGATCAAGACCTGATTACTCTCACTGTCTTTGTCCCTTTAAGAAGGCCATCCCTTTTTTCTGAACTCAGTATTTTATTGCTGTTGAGGACAATACATAGTCCCTTGTGTTTTGTTTTGTTTTACTCTGATGAATGCCACAATCTCCAGCAACTAGTCAAACTCAAGGTCATGCCACAAACACCCCCTGAGTGTTTGCAGTGAGCCAGCTGGACGTGGTAGCAGAGCCTGAGCCCATGGCAGGGAATACCCCGAGACCATTCCTGTCCTCTCCGCAGAAGCAGTTCCACGCAGTTGTGTGGGCCCATGTCATGAACCGACCCTGCCTGAGACCGGGAAGAGACTGACAGATGAGTCAGGAGAATGAGCCAGGAAAGACCTCCACCAGTGGGGGAGCATGGATGGAGCCTTCCTTCAGTAGAACTTGTCCAGAGTGACCGAAGCATGGGAAAGTTTAGGACAGGAATGGAGACAATGATCAAAGGACCAGTTCTAGAATGATCTAGAGGACAACTACCCTAGGGCTTCAGAAAGGAAGGAAGGTTCATTTTCACAACTTATTCATTTATTTTTTTAATTTGTTCAATACTAGGTCTTGTGTATTCTAGGTTAGCTTCAAACTCCCTTTGTAGGAGGGTGATATCGAACTTGCTGATATTTGTCTCTACTTCCCAAGGGCGGGAGCTACAGGAGTGTGTCACCAGACCTGGTTTGGGAGTGCGGGAGACTGGTCCCTGGTTTGCCCCCTCTTGGCAAGCCCTCTACCAGCTTAGCCACGGCTCCAGCTCAGGGAATACCAATTCCTTCCATACACTCTAAAAAGACCCTTCCCAGAAGCAAGATTCTAATGTTGTCTACATTTCTAATTTGTGATTGGGCGATGGATTTTAGCTTGTTGCCTCGCTAAAATATCCAGAAATAAAAAAAGAAAGATCCATGGAAGAATGTCTGTTTTTAATCAAAAGGAAAAGCTATCATAATCAAAAAGCTTTCTTTTTTTATTTTTTTAAATGCACCATGTAATTTTATAGCCTTGAGAAAATGTTGTCCTCTGAATGTAGCCAGCTAGTACTCCTGTCTGTCGCAGGATGAAAGTGTTTTGTGATACATAATGTTTCATTTTTTCTTCCTCAAAACCTCCATTGAACTTCCATCTAAACTCTGGACAGAAAGTAGGTGTCTGAGCTGTTATAGTGTGAAAGAGGTCGGAGATGACGTTAAAAAAAAAAAAGACATAGTCTCATATCATTTATCTAATCTCTTTGGCCATCATCCAACAGAACATTTTCTCTATGATGGCTCCAGTAAAGTTCCTAAAAGGGAATATATATATATTTACAGATACAAAATTCAGCTTCCTCTCTTCCAGATTTGATCATTGTTATAAAGAGTAAAATTTCTTCCAGTTTTTCATAGACAGCCACTGATTATGACTATCAATCTTAAGTACCTAAGCTTGGGAAACGAAGATGGAAGCAAGATCCTATTTAATAAGCCTATTGTATATTGGCATGTTTTTTTCTACAATGGTGTGGACATTATCAGTCCCCTTCTTATAGAGCTAAGCAAAAAAAAAAAACAAAAAACTGCATATAGGTGTAAACATTAGGGTCCTAACTAGATATATTTTGTCACAGACTAGATTCAGATGGGAAGAGAGACCTTCAACTTCTCTCTGTCAGACTGGCATGTGACATTTTCTTGATTGCTATTTAATGTGGGAGGCACCACTGTGAGCGGTACCACCCCCGGTCTTATGGTCCTGGGTTGTATAGGATATATGAAAGTTCACTGAGCATGAGCCACAGAGAAAGCACCAGCAAGCATCAGTCCTCTGTGGTTTAGGTTTCTGTTTCCACTTGAGCAATTACCCTAGTTTCCCTTGATGGGTTGAGACCTGTTAAGTCTAAGCTGAATACACCTTTCTTCCCTTAGGTTTATTTTGTTCATGGAATTTGTCACAGCATCAGTAAGGAAAGTAGGATAATTTGTATGGATTTTGTAGGCACACAATAAGGCGTATAGATAGCTTAGGTTGACCAAACTCAACAGAGATAAATAAATACAGTGGGGCTAAGGATATGCACCCAGCTGTGCCATCAAGACTCAGAAAACGTCTTTTTTATAATTGAGAAATCAACATAGACCAAGTGTGATCTCCTGCTACACTCTCTGTAGATATGGGTGTGTAGTCCTCAACTTGGCCAGTGAGTATCTCTGGCTCTGTTTTAGAAAGAGCCACGTCAGATGACTCGATTCAAGAAATGAAATGATTTGACAGCAGAAACCTTACCTGTTGGGTTATCCATTGAGATTCTCTTCAATTATTTAAGAACATAAAAACAAAACAAAACAAAAAAAAAAGGATACTCAATCAAAAGTTGAAATTCCTCAGTATTTAGAGAAATCTAAAACAAACAAACAAACAAAAAACAAACAAAAAACTCAAAAGCTCCTGGTTGTGGGAGAAGTTCTGAGGCTCTATTGTCATAAATGGGTTGTTTTATTTGTATTGATTTCTATTATTATCCAATAGCCAAATATAAAGCAGAGCTTTAACTACCTAGTGATAAGGAGAAAATGTGAGGTACAGAGACAGAAAAACATTCCACTTGTGAAGCAATTTGTGACATTTTGCCTGTAGGGTTGGGCACACTTGGGTCATTACTGAAATGCAATTATTTCTTTAAAAATTTTAAACTATATTTTATTTATTTATCTTATGGGTTTTTGGTTGCAGGCATAGCATGGCACACACATGGAGGTCAAAGGACAGTTTGCAGGAATCAGTTCTCTCTTTCCATCATATGGGTCCCAGGAATCAATCTCAGGTAGTCAAGTCTTGGAAGGAAGCATTTTACCTCTAAAAGTTACTTACTAAAGGTATATTTGGTGTTCTTTTCAGGTGCAGCATGGTGATTTTAAACTCAGGATCCAATGTCTTTGCACAACCCTTAAGAGCACAACCATGTTAAGTACACATTGGAACAATAAGAGTGTTTCTCTAAAAACAAAAGGGAAAACATCTGCCTTTGAATGTTTTTTAAATGCTGCCTAAATTGGCATGTTCTTTACATTGGTGCAGTAGTGTTCTAGATTGCACACACGTATGCACATTATGTGGGTTCACAGAGAGCCCAGTAGTGGGTTGTATTTATGTATACCTGTCAGACCCAAGCTGCTTCCTTTCCAATTTGCATATACACACATATACATACATGGGGGTGGGGCTGGATGTCTGCATCCCCATTGGATATTTTAAACATTTTAGTCTAGTCATAGACTGGGAGTGGAATCATAGTCTATATAAAGAAAACATTTAAATGTGATCTTTCTAGATATACATTCTTGAAGAGGAAAGTCAAATAAAAATAATAATAATGATAAAGTAGAAACCATCTCTCTTTTTTTCTTTTCTGCGACGACAGTTTAAAGTCAGAGCGTGGTAGGGAAATACCAGCAGCCATTCTTCAGTCTGTCATAAAGAACAAGCCCTTGGGTCCCCGCTTTGGTGAGTGTCTTATCAGCCAGCACAGCAACACAAACAATAGCTACTCTTATCTGCAAACACCAGGTTCAGGCTTATTAGCGGAGGGAATTGGCAGCCACCCCTCTTCACATAGCAACTGGGCAAATATTGTTCCAGTGCCCCGAGTGTCCAATGAGAAGCCAGACAGTGCTTTCGAATCTTCTCAATACAAGTAGTGTTAGTTCGAGCAACCTCTCGGTCAATCTCGTTCCTTTCTCATTGAACCTTTCCCATGTCAAGAGTGTGAGTTCGTCTGCAGGCTGTAAATACTTGGGGACTTTTATGAAGGGAAAATATTGTTGCAGAGTTTGCTTCAAGAACAACTTAGGTAGGCATTTCTCTTTAATTGCTGGCTACTTGTTCATGTTGTGGGGATTGAAAAGGACTGTAGCGCTTGTATTGTGTTCATCACGGCCATCTCTAAATGCCAGGGTGTCACTCAGCAATCATGAGGCTTTTTATCATTCTGTGAAGATCTACCATGACTAAAATTAATTGGGAAGCAGATTCCTAATAGCTTAATGAATGAACCAGGATCCTTTTTTTTTTTTTTCTGAAATGCTGGCAGAACGTGTTCTGGAACAGGATGAGGCGTGACCCTACCAATTTGTCATTGAAACTTCATTGAGCCGACCTCAACTTTCGTTAACTCGCCAACCGCAATCATGTTCTAATGTAGAAGGGAAAAATATGAGGACTGACACTGCAAGAATGACAGAGGGGGCCTTTTTAAATCAAATAGCAGGGACTGATGTTTCTTTGCGGTTGTAAAGGAGGGGTTGTGGATTTAAATCCACAGAGAGTGTCACTCACTGTATTTCCTGTCTTCTCTCTCCTTGAGCTTCCCCCTTGTTTATGACAGTGACTAGTATGTAAGCCATGATGTCCCATGTAGCTAGGTATTGTTATTATTCAACAGGAACTGTGGCTTCAAATTGCCTCTGTGGATACACTAACTCTGGCTATTAACTAATTGCAAAGCAACCGGCTTTAGTACGACAGTGCTACCACCCTAGGCTGCAGGCTTAAAAGGAAAAGAGAAAAGAAAACTTAGAAATTGTCTGTCAAGGGGTGTGTTTCATTTTAAACCAAACTGATACTGTTTTTGTAGATGCCTAGATGTTTGGATTATGTTTTTAGCTCAACAGAAAACTCCCACAATGCAAACCTCTCTCTCTGGCCACCTAAGAATTCTGTCATAGAAGCAGCGTGCTTTCTCTCCCTTGTGAGTTTTCAAACTTGGCCACATAGTATTTTGAAGTTGGCAGAATAGTACCTTCTAGACAGGGCTTTAAGATTCTGCTTAATTGAGTACAGCAGGTTAATAAAAGTGCCAGCGCTCCTTAAGAAACAGAAAACCAAATGCTCTGTGGACCTAAAGCAAATGTTAAATATTAGATTAAACTGCTAGTTGCAGTCTTCCGTGTTTATCTTCTGAGATAGGAATAAAATTAAAGTGCGTTACCATAGCAGCATCTGTAACATTTTATGAGACAAAAGATCCTTTTTTCCACACAAAGATCCAAGCCAGAAGCAGTATCCATTAAAGAAAGCAAATAAGGCTAGAGGGACATATTTTTTTACAGTCATATTATGGAAATACGAAAGTTCCAGTGTCCTGAGGTCAGATTGTGAAACACAGCTGTTCGCATTCACTTTTGTCCTGGATTGACACCCATGGGTCATTCCTGAATATTGATCAGCCTTCCCTCTACACCCTAAAAGGGGAAAGGCTGTCTCCTGGCCACATGTTTTTCTCAAAGCACAATTTAGGGATAGGACGTGGTGCCTCTAACTCTGTGCTTTGTGAAGCTTTTATTTAAACTGCTTGCTCAACTCCATTTTATAACCTTGATTGGATTCTCTGGAGCTTAGTTCTCTGGCCTCTCTACATGGGAAATAGAGGCATGGTTCTTCTCAGCGGAGAAGGAGAAGTTGCAGCCCTTTCAGGCGGTGACTGTTCTCTGAACTCCTTTACAACTCACCTATCTCACCTCCCTCTCCTCCTTCATGATGGCTGCTACCCTCCTCCTTCTCAGCTCAGACCATTTGCCTCTCTGTTTACCCGTCTAGTCTACAGGAAACTCTGTAGACGATCCTCTGCAGTGGGTTTACTGTATGGTTCAAAGGAAAACTTTTCTCCCTAAATTGAAGAGTGCTCTCTGCATGTTGTCAAGTTTGTCAACTTTAATTGCTGACTGGCTACAATAAACCTTTGGCTTTTCTTTGCCTAATCTATTGATTAGTAGCTGATAAGGGGGAAAAAATGTAATGACAGTCCTTGAATTTATTTAAACTTCAATCAAGTCCCAAAGTATAACTTACTTTTTGTAATATTTAAGTTTTGAAAACTGTACAGTTCTTTTTATTTTCCTTACAGTCAAGTGAGATTTAGTATCCTTTTACAAATTGTACTTCATTAGTTATTTTTTTTAATCACTCTGTGTGTGTGGAGGGGTGTGTGTGCGTGCATAGCACAGGGCATGTCAGATTTCTCAGTGAAGTCGCTGCTCTCCTTGCCCCTTTGTGGGAATCCAGGGATTGAATTCAGATCACATGGCTTCGGGGGCAACCATCTCTACCAGGGAGCCATCTTGCTGACCCAAGATTTTAGCGTTTTTTTAGAGAACCGATTTCCTTGAGCAGAATGCAAGGTTAGTGCACAAATTTTATGCTGTGTGAACATCAGTCTTTAATAATTGCTTGCTGAAAAAAAAAAGAAAAAAAAATAATTGCTTGCTGAATTACTACAATATCATTTCTTAAAGATTTTAAGCCTATAGGTAAATTAATATTCTGAACAATTACACTACCTGTCAGTTACTTTGTTACAGATATTTTCCTTATACAAAAACATCAGTGCCAGCCTGAATGTTTGGGACATATTCTCAAGGGAGAGACTGAGTAGAGGGATTAACATGTCACCAAATATTTAAACTGCTACAGAAAACATTCTATACACGTACCCATGTTCTGGATCTTAATTCGCAATAGACAAAATATAGATTAAATTCTGGTATCTATTGGCAGGTTAACGGGTTAAAAAGACTGAAATATTATGTGTAGATCTTATGGAATAGCATTTAGTCTTAAACAGGAAGGAAAATCTGACATAATTCCGGCTGCAATGTAAAGTGAAATAAGCCAGTTACCAAGAAGAGAAATCATATATGATTCCTCTTATATGAGGTACATAAAAGTGGTCACATTTTAGAAATAGAATGGTAGGAGGGGGGAAATGGCCACACTGCAGGAGCATGAAATCAAAGTGGATGGTGAGCAGGAACTAAGCAAGAATGAACTAAAGAGATGTCTGAAAACTAGGGGAAATGTGGCAGAGAAAGAGGCCAAGCAGAAAGAGCTCAGTGAAAAACACCTAAGCCAGGCTGCTGCTGCTGCTGCTGCCACCAACCACACTGCTGGCAATGGTGTGGGCACTAAGGAGGAGACACAGGACCAAGCCAACACTACAAGATCGTTAATCAAGCAGTCCACCAGCTGAAGGTCAGTGGGGAGGACCCATACCCATACAAGTTCCACATAAACATCTCCCTCAGTTCATCCAAGAATGCAGTCACCTGAAGCCTGGGGACAACCTGATTGACATCACCTTAACAGTGGCATGTCTGATCCATGTCAAGAGAGCCCCTGGGGAAAGCTCATCTCCTATGACCTTTGAGGAAAGGGGTCAAGTTACAAGCCATGGTCAACACCAGGAATTATAAATCAGAAGAATTTGTTCATACCAGTGACAAACTGCATGAGGGAGGACATAATCAGAATTCAGGGGAACACCAGGAAAACCAAAGGGCAAGCTGGGCATCCATCCCTATAAAATCACACTCTTGTCCTCCTGCTTGCATATGTTGCCTCATCTTCATGTTGGCCTCAAAGCCAAGGAAACACGGTATTGTCAGAGATACATGGACTAGAGACTGAATGACTTTGTGAGGCTCTAAGATCATCGAATGTATAAGAAGTTTCTTGGATGAGCTGGGAGCCCTAGAGATAGAGACTGCCATGATGACCAGCATTCCAGAGGGAGCTGCGGCCAAGCCTTTCATCATCTATCCACATGAGCTGGGCTTGAAGTTATAGCTGCCAGAATGCTACCATAGGGTGCTGCTGGTTATGAAGTTGGGGACTAGTTCGGGAGTAAAAGAATTGATTTGATTCCCAATCCCGAGTGCACCACCTGTAAGTTCTACACAGCCTAGGAAGACCATCATGACCTCATTGGAAATCACAGAAATGATGCTTTCAGGGATGGTGAAAAGCATTACAAACAGTTCCAAGATCACTTACCTCCAAGATGGGCCAGAAGGCCAAGCCTATGAGATTGACTTCACCTTTCCAAAGTATCAACATGATAGAAGAGCTTGAGAAAGTCGTAGATATGAAGCTGCCAGAAACCAATCCCTTTGAAACTGAAGAAACAAAAAATTCTTGATTATATTTGTGGTGCGAAAGCTGTTGGATTCCCCCTACCTCTGAGCACAGCCAGGGCTCTTGATAAGCTTGTTGGAGAGTCCCTTGGTGTGACCCGCATCAGTCCTCCATCCATCTGTGATCACCCACAGGTTACCAATGCTTCGGTCAAATGGCACTACTCCAAAGAGGGTTTAACTGAGCAGTTTGAGCTGTTTGTCATGAAGAAAGAAGTATGAAATGCCTGCACTGAGCTGAATGATCCCATGCAGCAACGACAGCTGTTGGAAGAACAGGCTAAGGTTGCTGGTGATGATGAGGCCATATTCATAGATGAGCACTTCTGTACTGCAGTGGAATATGGGCTGCCCCCGACAGCTGCCTGGAGCATGGAGATCAGTTGAATCACCATGTTTCTTACAGATTCCAACCATACCAAGGAAGTACTTCTGTTTCCTGCCATGAAGGCTGAAGGCAAGAAGGAAACTCCAATAGGCACTGAAACTCTAGAAAGCACAATGGCTGGCCTCTCTGTCTAGAAGACACATGCAACTCCTGGTGTCTCTACATTTCAGCAAAAGATCTGGTCAGAGGTCATCATGTGCAGTGCTGTCCATCTGACCACTGCAGTTCAACCACCACAAAAGAGAGGAGTTAAAGAATTTTTTTTTTTATTCCTTGATACAAAATAAATAATTTCTCTCTTTACCTAAAATGATGATAGGTAGATAGATAGATAGATAGATAGATTGATTGATAGATAGATGATTATGGGGTTGAGTTACTAACAGTGTTAGGTGGCTAGAGTGTCTCCATTTTGGGAGATTGCATGAGTTTGGAAATGAGTGGTGTAGACAGTGGTACATTGGTGTAAACTTACATAGTACCGCTGAATTTTGCACATTTAAGCATGAGCAGAATGAAAATTTTACATCGTGTGCATCTACCATATTAAATCTGTATTAAAAGATATTACTCACTATTTTGAAATAAAATGTGCCTACAGGTCAACTTGAGAATTTGGGCTTTTGCAGTACATGCATAAAGTTAAAAGCCTGAGAAGAAAGGGTCTGCTGTATAAAACTAGACTCCCTGATTGTGTACCATGTATGTGTGTGTGCACATGCACAGGTGCACATGTGTGTATGTGTATGTGCATGTGTGTGCATGTGTATGTATATCTATGTGTGGTGTGCATTCATGTGCCTGAGCACATGTATGTACGTGTGTGTGTTGTACATGTGAACCTTGTGTGCGATCATTTTGCATTTTATACCTGTGTAGGCCAGATGAGGATGTTGGGGAATCTGCTTGGACACTCTGTCTTATTCCCTTGAGATAGAATCTACTTTTCTGAACCTGGAGCTCACCATTTCTGCTTGGCCAAGTAGCCAGACAGTCCCAAGATCTTCCTCTCTCAGGGTTATAGGCACACGTGTCTGGCTTTTAAGTAAGTGCTGAGGACAATGTTTTAGGTCTTTGTACGGACATTGCTCTTATCCACTGAGCCAACTGCCCAGTCCTCAGTGTCATTTTTGATTCAGCCTCCACACAGTGGAAACCTTGGTTCTGCCTGCCAGTGAGGTAGCTTGACCTAGCCTGTTAGTGTCACCTTTGTAACCGTCAGCTTAGGTTATCGCCATTCAACACTTGGCCTAACCCAGACACAAGTTGTCCCAAGAATCACACGTAGCAGCTGGAGGCATTAAGCCTCAGAGAACACGTTACTTTAACGGCATGGAAAACAAAGGTAGGAAAGCCAAGATATAAATGCAAAGTGTTCTCCCTCCAAAGGCTGAGGACGTACTTACTTTTCTGCAGTAGCAGGAAATATTAAGAAGACCAGACGCTCTATCACTTGATTTACTGCAGGCTAATATACCTGCCCAGAGTAGTTGATATTTCACAGGCCTTTTACACTTAGGATAGCCTGTCATCCGCCACCCAGTGTGTTCTTCATACGGTCTCTATGGCAACAGCATCGTTCCACCCACTTACCTGTGTGGCCAGAGCCTAGGAGCCTTTCATCCAGAGTCCAGGTCATCAGCAAATCTCGCCCATAAAACCTGACAACTTAAGTGTTTTCCCCACCCCCTACTGCCCAACCTTGACTCAGACCATCTTTTTTCACACATTAGCAGCCAGCTTCTAAATGATATTTCTCTTTTTGTTCTCTCCATAATAAGATGGTTCCGAAAGCATCAACCTTATCAAGATCCTAAACTACAGAGTCAAATTCCCATCCTACTGTCTACAAGGACAACTCTAGACTTCACTCCGTGCCCTCCTCGCCAAGCTTGTCTTCCTTTCTTCTCCCCATCCGTTCCTACAGCTATATTCTATGTCAGCTGTCTTGCTAGTTTCTTAAGATTTCCAAGCACAATAATCATCACTCCCAAACCCTGCCTCTGCCCACCTCATAACCTTCTTTTCATTCATGTATAGCCCTGGCCACTATCTGCAATCACTTTTTAATCTGCTGATGTATTGAGCAATCCACCTTCTTGCACTAGGCCTTTAATTCCTTAACAACTGGGAGTTTGGTTGCTTTTCCAGTGCAATCCCCTTAAAGCCTTAAATTATGTTGGGTAACAGACAGTAAGAGCGAACAAATAGCTGAGGGGATGGGCAGCCATATGGTGCTCGAACACCCTTCTGGTTTTTATTGGTAGAGCAAAGGGTCATAAGGCCATAACTAGAGTCCTGAGGGATGAGTGGTGTGACTAATGGATGCAAAAATTTGTATAGCCATGAGAGAGGTTGGAAAGAAGCTAACTAAGGTTTGGAAATTCAGAGGGAGTTCCTTGAAGACAATCCTCCTCTTGGGAGGTTCAGTTTTCTAAGGATTGCTCACTTGAAATGAAAAGGCATGCAGGTGTCCTGCAACAGCAGGGAGCGACGCTGTGCTGGTGTGGGGTGCCTGCCCAGATGCTGTGTTTGTAAATGCTTGGGGCAGCTAGCATTCAGGATTGCTATTCTCATCTAACCTTCAAAAATAGCCTCCTAGGTTTAGCTCTTTGGGGTAAAAGGGGGAAAAAAGTGCCTGGGAAATCTCTCTCCTCTCTCTCTCCTCTGAAAGGTTTGTCCATAGCTTGCCAGGATAGCTGCATTTTTTGGATGATCTAGGCCACATCTGGCTTTCAGACTCTCATTGATATTGCCATGGTGCTTAATTAAGCATAATACTGGCATAAACAATATAGTCACGGAATGCTGGAGATAATCAGAAGGGCATGTTGTGAAGCATCAGACATGGACTGTATAGGTTAAAGGATGATTTTCTTTCTAAAATCACAATCCAGAGTTGGAAGTTCTTTCTGCTGTTTGTTTCTTTAGTTACTCTGAATCAGTGGTGTCGCTGCTGGTGCAGACAATGGGCCTGTGGTTGGCTATAAATCGCTGTTTTCAATGCTGCTGTGTGGATGCCTCTTCTACATATTACCACTGCCCTGCCTCTTGCTGCCATTTTGACATAACTTCTCATGGACAGCCTTGCATTGCCTTTTCATTCCTCGAACCTACCTTCCAGCCATGTTAGCCTGTGTTTCTAACAAATAATCATGTGTACCAGGCCTGGCAGCACTCAGTCCATATTTACTTACTGTGTTTATCACCCTGATAGTCTCCTACAGCAAAGAACTATCTTTCCCCCTCCAGATTACTTGTATCCAGTGGCATCTGACTTTGTGTTAAACGTTAGCCAGTAAAATGAATGAACCTAATAGTCCTCAACCTTTTGCCCTGAATGTGGGTGGTAGTTTCCGAATAGAACACAGGAGGCAGTACAGAGAACTAATAATGGATTGCTGGATATGCTCTGAAATGTTAAGGGGGGAAATGCTACCATAAGAGATTAAAGCTAGAGGCGTTCCTCAGGCATTCCTCTGTATCACTCCTGACTCACTTAAAAACTGGAAAATTGTCATTAACCCGTGTTTTGTTACCTGTTTCCTTAATTGTTACATCTGCTATTATTTTTAAATCTAGGATTAAAAGCTTACTTTGCCCTTAAGAGACTATTTAATGCTCATTAATCACCATGACTGTAAAACAGGTTCCTGCCTGTGTCCCATCTCTTAGTGTCGCCTTATATTGTCTGTGCTTGTCGTCAGATGTGTTAAGGAAAGGGTGACTGCCAAGGTGGCTTTCTCACTACCATGTGCATGAAAGGGATCTTGTCAAAACCCAGAGAACTTGGCCTGTACCATGCTGTCCTCCACATTTCTGATTGACCATCTCTGGGTTGAGTCCTAAGAATTTGCATTTCTAACAAGTTCCTTTACAGGCCAGCTGCCCAGTGAGCTGGTCCAAACTGCTACTCTGACCTTAATGTACCTGGGTATTGCCTGGCATCTTAAATGGACATTCTGCTGTGGCGATTCAGGGACCAACACCGGGGTACTGCATTTGTTTCCTCTCTTTTTGTTTGTGTGTATGTTTGTGTGTGGGTTTGCATGAATATGTGTGCACATGAATGTGAGTGTATAGACTACATGTGCATGTTAAAGTATCTTTTATTTACCTAATTTAATTTTCCTTTCCAAATCTTATTGCCTCTGTCTATTAACCTAGGCCTACTCCTGGAAGCTTCTAGCCTCCATACAATCTAACCTAGACCTACAATGTTTTCAGCCTCTGAGAGTTACAGCAGAGAAAGCTCACCCTTTCTAGTTCTTTCTGAACTCTGTCTGGCAGGTTCAACTCAGCTCTTCTGGCTCAAACTCCATTCCAATCTGGCTTCTCTTGGCTTCTGTATTTTTGCTCTGCTTGGCCTCAAGTAAGTCTAGCAATCTGTTCTAATTTCCTGGCTCCTTCTCATTCTCTTCACCTGTGGCTAGCCTGTTCTCTCTTCAACCTCTCTGTGTAAAACTGTCCTGGTAAACTGCCCCTGAATTCCACCAACTAAACTACCACAAGCTCAACTCCGCTGTACTGCCTTTCAATTCACTCTCAACCAAACTGCCTCAAGAGCACTGGCTAGAACTCAGAGATCTGCATGACTCTGTCTCCTGAGTGCTGGAATTAAAGATGAATATCACCACCCCTGGACCTAAGCTTGTCTTTACCTGGAACTTGCTCTGTACCAGGCTGGCCTTGAACTCAGAGATCTGCTTGCCTCTGTCTCTTGGGATTAAAGGCAAGTCTGTACAACAGCTGGATCTCACAGACCTAGAAGGTCTTTGGATGTGATCCCTTGCCAGAGCAGCCATGTTCTGGGTTAAAATTTCTCTACAATGGAGGCTGGAGTCAGATGTCTTCTTCCACAGCTTTCCACCTTATTTACTAAAGCAATGTTTCAAACTAAACCCGGAGCTGGCTACTTTGACTACTTAGCAACCCTACCTGCTGCAGGGATCTCTTGCATTGGGACTGCAGGTAGGCTGCCACACCCACCCTGCTCTTTATGTGGATGCTGGACACTCAAACTCTGATTCTCTTACCCATGCTGTAAGTTTGTTGTCCACTGAGCCAGCTCCGCAGCCCTGACCTTTTCTGCATTATGGTCATGTTCCTACACATTGCTGTTGGTCTGAGGACTACCTTTGACAAGCTCACCTCTCTGGCCAATTAGTGAGTCACTCTAAATTCTTACAACTACTGCTGCCCAGGTCAGGCCATGAACCTCTGCTTCAATCAACCTATGTGGAGAGCCTAGAAATCTGTATTTTTCATGAGCAAGCCCAGAATTTAGTTAGCGCTATGACCATAGTACATAGTTGGCAGGAAATTAGAGCAAAGAGAAATCATTTGTAGGATTTTTCATGTAAATATAACTAAAATTTATATAAACTAGAGAAAACACAAGAAAATACCCTTCTCTTTTATGTTCCCAAGATGCCTTTTTTTTTTAAATACTGGAAGATTTCTTACAACCAGTGAGGTTTACAATTATAATCAGCAGATGCTTTTGTCTGTGGAACATAAGAAGGCAGGCAGAGCAAAGTGGTTCATGGATTCTGCAAAATGTAATACATTAATTTTTTTAAAAAGGGAAAACAAGGAGATGCTATTTATGATTCAGAAATCATTTTTAATTGTTTGATTTGTGCATGTGTGTTTGTGTGTATCCATGGGAGGATGCACATGTGTGTTCATGTACTTCCATGTTTTGACCAGAAGTTAAGCTCAGACATGATTTCCCAGGATCCAGGAACCATCCACCTTATTTTTAGGACATATCTCTCAATAGAACTTTATTAAGCTAAACCAGAAAGCCCCAAGGACCAGCCTTTCTTTCCCTAGTGCTGGGACTAGATATATGTACCACACCTTTTTAAGTGAGTGCTGGGGATTGAACTCCCATCCTCATGCGTGCACACTAGCCCTTTATTCACCAAGCTGTCTCCACCGTCCCTACCCACTTCAGATTTTTAAAAAATACATTGGAAAGATAAAAATGAATAAAAATTACTTGTAATTTCCCTTCTCTTTACTAGACATAAGCAGGAAATTTGGTGCAGGAGATGGGGGCAGCTAATTTCATCTTTAAGAAAAAGAGACACTTAGTGGAGCTCTTAAAGGACCCCAGTCAAAGAGAGAGGAAGAGGAAGAGAAGGGAGGAGTCTGTATGGGCAGGTGATGAGGAACAACAGAATCACACTATCCACACTCCCTGCCTGAGAAGTGGGATATAAGGGTGGAATATGGGACTAGAAGAGAAGAGCAAGGACATTTGGGAAGTGTGTTTTGTAATACAAAACAACAGTATCCCCCCTCCCTCCAACACGCATACTTTGGTCATTTCCAAGAACTCGTGGAGACCCAGGCTAATTTCCAGTGTTCTCTGAGCTTAACATATGCTTCCTGTGGGTGCAGCACATACTGACTCAAGATGGCCTGAAAGCCAACAACTTGTTAGCTTGACATTTATTTTCCCCTCTATTATCTTCTGAGGTCAGCAGTTTCCTTGGACATATATCTTCCATTCCTTAAGGGCTTTGAAAAAAAATATATCCAACTGGGAATCAAATGTTCTCTTGAGTCCTAAGATCTTACATCACGCTGCAGCATCTTTTCCCACTGCCAATGTTACCTTTCTCAATTACCTTTTATGAATAATTAGAATTGAGCATGCAAAGTTTCTGTGGAAGTGGTAGGGGAAAATATACATAATAAATCTCTACTGTTAACCTATGGGGGGAGAAAGGGGTTGATTTTTTTACATCAGGGTTTCCCAGACTCTTTCAAGCAGAGATCATAAAAGCAACTAGGAACAGTCAGTGAGCTGGGGTGCTGGTGCATGCCAATAATCCTAACACAAGAGAGGCTGGGGCAGGAAGATCAAGGCAAGGCTGGACTACATAATGAGGCCCTGACTCTGAAAACTTTACCCAAGCCCAAAGCACCTGGCGCTGGAACAGTATTCCAGACAGTTTCAGTTGCTGTCTTCTGCAATAGCTCAATTTCAAGTTTTACTAATTCCTCGCAGTTTTCTACCAAAAGATGTGGAAAGAGTTTTCACAGTAAGAAAAAAAAGCAAAAGAAAACAAGGGGAAAAAAAAAAGCATATGGAGGCCAGAAGAGGGGATGAAGGAGAAAATCTAAAATTAAACTTCAGCTGTGTACTGTAGCCTGAGGCAGCCCTTGTTTTCAACCCCTAGAAAGCCCCATGGCGTCTCCTGCAGAGTGCGTCCAAGTAGTTCACCATAATGGGTAATAGCTCAGGGCTTCGGTCTGCCCTGTAATGTCTAACAGTTTGAAAGTTGCATAATCACCCCTAACCTAGGTTGCACCTTCATCCAGTGTAGTAAGAAAGATGTCTCCTACCTCCTACGGTACATGGTTAATAAGTAACGGGAATAAGATAATCAATGGCAGCTGCCGTCACTAAAGCATCCACTGGCCAAGTGTCAGAGTACGAATGTTTGAGACAGTTTGTTTGAAAAGCATGGGAATAAAAAGATATTGCAACGACTCCTCTCAAATTTTGCAACACATGTGCACGCATGGGGATACAACTCAGATATCTAGGTAGGTAAGTGTGCATATTCTACTGAGCAGTGAAAGATGGGAAGGAGAGCAGTTGGCTCGGCAGGTGAAACATCTGCTGGACACACGTGAGAACTAGAGTGCGGATGCTCCATGAGGACATCATGAGAACCTCAGGGTATCAGATGTTCAACGCTCGCATAAAACGCAGGCGGGACAGTTTGCACTTCCTGTTTACTCGGGTAATGACTTTTATTCCTTCTCATGTCTCTGATGGGGTTGAAGACCAGATAGTTTAGTTTTACAATTGAGCTTAGCTGTTTAGGGGTTAAGATGTTTTTAGGTCTAGATAGATGTTTTTAGGTTGATAGAGATGAGATATGATAGATACTGGTTTACATTCAGAATTTTAGACGCACCAAGATAGGAAAGATGTTTTCTTCATGGTTGCCAAATACAAGTAGCCAAAACAGTGTGAATGTAACATTTATATAATTCCTGATTGTTTCATGGTTCTTCTTGCTGTCTGTAGTTTATTGTATATATGTGTAATAATGGAAATGTATATGTAGAAAAACAAAAATTAAAAAATATATATGGGCAGAGCAGCATGTACCTATAACCCCAGCAGAGAAAGGCTGATCTTAGGGCCTTCCCTGGCCAACCCATCCAGTCTAAGTGAGAAGCTCCAGGATCAGAGAAAGACTCTGCCTCACAAAATAAAGTAGAAGGCTGGTGGGATGGAGCAACGGGTAAAGGTACTTGCTGCTCAAGCTTGATGAATGCCAAGTTTGGTTTCTGGAAGCTGTTGGGGAAGGAAAGTAGATGCCTGAAAGTTGATCTCTGTCTTAGTTAGGGTTTCTATTGCTGTGATGAGACACCATAACCAAAAGGCAAGTTGGTGTGGAAAAGGTTCATTCGGCCTCTGCTTCCACTTCGCTGTTCATCATCAAAGGAAACCAGGACAGGAACTCAGCAGGGCAGGAACCTGGAGGCAGGAGCTAACGCAGAGGCCATGAAGAAGTGCTGCTTACTACCGACCACAATGGGCTGCTCCCTCCCACTCCCTCATTGATCACTAATTGAGAAAATGCCTTATAGCTGGATCTCATGGAGATCTTTCCTCAACCTTGGCTCCTTACTCTCTGGTGACTCTAGCTTGTGCCAAGTTGACACAAAACTGGCAAGTATAGCCTCTGACCGTCACATGTATAGCATGGCATAGATGTACCCACACTCTCACACACACAGATCATATATGCACACACATATACACATGATGATGATGATGATGATGATGATGATGATGATGACGACGACGACGATGATAGAAGGAGGGGGAAGAAGAAGAGAAGGAGGTGGAGGAGGAGAGGAAAAAGTTGTTTAAAAGAAAGCTGGGAGTGTTGTGGTGCACACCTCTAATCCCAGCACTTGGGAGGCAGAGACAAGTTGCTCTGTGATAGTACACGGCCAGCCTGGTTTACATGGAGAGTTACAGGTAAGCTAGGGCTATAGTGACACCCTGTCTCAAAAGAATTTTTTTTAAAGAAAATAAGGATCATTTTGACCATTCAGGGTCATCTGTCCTTAAATATGAACTTTAGGGTCTTCCTATTTCTGTGAAGTGTCCTGAGGACTTCGAGTAGATTGCTGTGGCTCTGGCAACTGCTTTTGGTAGGATGGTCATTTTCACATTAGCCCTACCAACCCAGAAGCAAAGGAGCTCTTTGATTTTCTAGTATCTTCCCCAATTTATTTCTTGAAAGAAATAATGTTGTCCTTGTAGATGTTTGTTTTTATTTCCTTGGTTATATTTATTCCCAGATTATTTTTATTCCTTTTGAAGCTATTATGTACGTAAGTGTATCTGGGATCTCATTTACAGCATCTTTGTTGTTGGTATATAAAAATGCTACCAATTTTTGTAAGTTGATTTTGTACTCTACCACTTCTAGTAGTTTTCTGGTGGAATTTTTGGGATCTCTCAAATATAATATTGCATAATCTACAAATAGAGGTAGCCTGACTTCTTTTTTTAATGTAGTCCTATGATTTCCTTCTCTTGTCTTATTGCTCTAACTACTGCTTCAAGCACTGTGGTGAAAAGGAGGGGAGATAGTAGACATTCCTTTCTTGATCTTTATTTTAAACTTTAAATTTTAACTTAAAATCAAACTTTAAGGGGTTTGTTTTGACTTTTTTCTACATTTAGGATGATGTTGCTATGGACTGGCCATGTAAATCCTTTATTACATGGAGGTATGTTCCCTTCAGCTCAATTCTCTCTAGAACTTTCACAATAGAGACTTGTTGGCTTTTGTCAAAGGTCTTTATAGAATCAATTGAGGTGATAATTGTGATTTTTTTTTCTTTAACTGTATATGACTTATTACATTTGTCAACTTACATCTGCTGAACCATTCTTACATCTCTGGGATAAAACCAACTTGACCATGGTAAATGGTCTATATTCTATATTCTCCTGTAAGCATTTTATTGAGAATTTCATCTGTGTTTATTAGGGATATTGGCTTGTGGTTTTGTTATTGTGTCCTTACCTAGTTTTGGTATTGGAATGATACTGGCTTCATAAAAAGTTTGGAAGCACCGTGTGTGTGTGTGTGTGTGTGTGTGTGTGTGTGTGTGTGTGTGTACTGTTCATATATATATACATATGTGTATATATGTACTATATATATATATATGTATATATGCAGTATTGGCTATGGCTCTTCTTTGAAAGTCTATTATAATTCTGCTGTTAGTCCATCTGAACTTGGAATATTTTGGAACTTAAAGTCTTATGTATTACTGGACATCAATCCTTGTTCTCCACTGTGGGTGCTGTGCCCCCTCCCCAGGTGGAGCCTGGTGGACAACGAGGGAAGCGTTCATACAGCTATATAGTACAAGTGTTTGTGTTAGCTGGCATGCCCCTGACACACAATGGAGGATGCTAGTAAACTAGCAGAACCTCAGAATGGGCCTGAAACAGAATGGTGAATGCTTCCTCCTTCTCCGCAGGTCCAAGTCCCTCTAGTGCTGCCAGGCCTGGCACCTGTCCATAATGACAGTGGGATGGGTGGCTACGTCAGAGCTCGCGTCAATTCCTCAATTGAACCCCTACTCGGCTCTAGCCAATGGACAGGACATTCTCCACAGTTGTGTGGAGAGCGAGGACCGACTCTGGCATGAACTCTGGTGCCCTATATTTGACCACCTCTCCTTGGTGGGGAGGCCTGATGGTACTCAGAGAAAGAATAAGCAGGCTACCAAGATGAGACTTGATAGCCTATGACCATATGGTGGGGGATAAGATCCCCTTCTGTCACAGACCTAGGGGAGGGGACTAGGGTGAGAGTGGGAGGGAGGGAGGAACAGGAAGATACAAGTGAGGGTATAAAAATTTAGATGTAATCAGAATAAATTAATTAAATAAAACAAAAGATATTAAAAACTAAAAAAAAAAAAAAAAAAAAAAAAAAAGCTTGTTGCTGTACAAGAAAAATAGATCTGCCCCTTGATGCTGGTCATCAGAATGTTTCCTAGGTCGTGACTCTGCCTCCCTCAGCCCCTCCTGGATCCCAGTTCCCACACTCCACATGTGCATGCACAGGCACATGTACCCAAACACATATGCTCCCATACACACACACACACACACACACAGAGAGAGAGAGAGAGAGAGAGAGAGAGAGAGAGAGAGAGAGAGAGAGAGAGAGAGAGAGGGAAAAGAGCAATTCCAATGTTTCTAAAATAAATATTTAGAGAAAAATAATGACAGTAATCTTTGGTGCCTTCATGACATAATTTTATAGCATCAAACATATTTGAAATTTCTTTGTAGCTGATAGTAAAATAATACTAAAAATAATACGTTCAGAATTCTATTTTGACAATTTATATTTTAAAGAATACAATATGATCTTTTAATATGCCTGTTGATTCTGACATGATTGCTATGCTCAAATTATTAGCACAATAATTACATGCCATAATTATGACTTTTATTGTGTGGCAGGAAAACTTAAGAATTACTGTCTTTGTAGGTTTCAAGTGGATAACACTGTGTTATTGACCACAGCCACCATACTGGAGATTAAATCTCTGGAACTTTTTCATCCTGCTTATCTGACATGCTGCCCTCTTTGACCAACATTTCCCCATCATCCTTATCTCCCTGGTAACCACCATTCTCCTCTCTTCTTTTATCAGTTTGACTTTTTCAAATTGCATGTATTAGTCAGATGGTGCAGTAGTTGGCCTGGCTCATTTCCTCAGGCAACTGACACCAAGGCAAATCTACAAATGGCCATCTTTCCCTATTTAGACACAGTGTGTGTAATAAATCTGCTTCTCTATTTAATATGGGCTTACATCCCAATAAACCCATCGTAAATTGAAAATATCATAAGCCAAACATTCACCTAATACACCTAGACCACAGTACACCACAGACGAGCAGTGAGGAGCCCTGCGGCGTACGGGTTGTTTATTCATGTGCCTGAGTGGCTGGCGGAAAGCTTCGGCTGCTGCCAGACACCAAGAAAGAGTGCTGTAAATCGCCACTAGGCCAGGGAAAGATCAAACTTCAAGGTTCAGAGTATGACAAATACTGAGTGCATGTCGCTAGGCAAATTCATAAAGTCCAAAAGGCGTGAGTTGAACCACTGTACTTCAGAAATATGTGTATTCCATTGTGTGTGTAAAGTCATGCCCCCCCCCCATAATGACAGGGAATATGTTCTGAGACCTGTGTCATCCAGTGAGTTTACCATTTTGTGACCACCATAGGGAGTATGTACACAAACTAGGGTGCTGGTACACTTGGCAATACAGTTATACAGGACCATCACTGGGGCTCAGAATACACACACATTTGTAAATATGTCACTTTAAAAAAAAAAAAAAATCCATTCATCTATCAAGGGACGCTTAGGTTGTTTCCAGGTCTTGGCTACTGTGAACACTGCTGCCATGAGCAAGTGACCTTGGATACTGCTTCAGAATACTTGTTTAATTTCCTTCTGGATCCTGGGTTTCTATATACCCAGGAAGAGAACTTTGAAGTCATATGGTAATTCTGTTTTGAATATTTGAAGAACTTCCATACTGTTTTCCATAATCTACTTACATTACTGCCAACACTGGACAAGGTTCCTTTATTTTGCATAAGAACCCCAACACCTACCTTGCCTCTCTGGTCATCTCAGAGGTGGGGAGTGATATGTTCTTGTCATATTTATATGCTGTTTTCTGGTGATTGGTTACCACTTACACACGTTCTGGATATGTGTTTATCTTTTTTTGAAGAAATGACTTCATGAATCCTTTGCCTGTATTTTGGATTTGTGGTTGGTTGTTTTGTTTTATGTTTTGTTTGGCTTTCTTATTTTTATTTATTTTCATTTTTGCTACTGAGTTGTTTTAAAGTCTTCACATGTTACAAATATTAATTTTTTAATCAAATGTATGATTTACAAATGTTTTCCTCGGAGTCTACCAGTTGTCTATTCACTCACAATTGATTTTTTTTTTCCTTGCTTTTCGGAAGTGTTTCAATTCACTGCAATCTCATTTTTTCTATTTTTGATGTTGATTGTGCTTTCTAATTCATAAAAAAAAAAAAAAAAAAAAAAAAAAAATCTTTACCCAGGAGGCAGAGTGAGGGAGATCGTCAACAGGAGAGAGGAAAGTGAGGAGGACGATATAGAGGTGCAAATATGAGCAAAGGACAATGGTTTTAAAAAGAATCATTGCCTATGCCACTATCAACTTTTTACTGTATGGTTATGCTCTTCTAGGTCTTGCATCGTGTTCTTAATCCATTTGATTTGGCTTTTTGCGTATTGTGTGGGACAAGAGTCTTTTATTCTTCTGCATATGGGTGGGCATCCAGTTTTCCAAGCCCTTTCTCCGTGTGAAATCTTTGTTCCTTTGACACCATTAGAGGATGCCCACACCTGGGCTCTTGATTCTATTCTGTTGATCTGTACCCTCTTTCCATGCCAGTACCATGTTCTTTTACTTATTGCAGATTTGTAATATATTCTGAAATCAAGTTGTTTTGCTGCCTCTACCTTTCTTCTTGTTGTTCAAAATTTCTTGCACAAATCTTTATGGGTTTAAGAAAATCCAATAGGATTGTATTGAACCTATAGAGATCTATTAAGTAGTGTGGACCTTTTAACAAGCTTGTGATTTCAAATCAACTTATTTGTGTCTTCTTCAAGTTCTTTCATCATGGTTTTATCCTTTCCAATCTATAGATCTTTGACCATAATTAAATTTAGGCTATGTACTTATGTGTGCATATCTGTATATTATTATGTGTTTCTGAACGTATGTGTATGAACACATGTGGCCATATGTGTGCATGTGTGTGCACATGTGTGATCATGTTGTACACATATACGTTTGTTTATGTGTGTGTAAATAATCTCTAGAGTTGTAATCTATATTATAACATATATAATATATGCAATATATTTTGTAATCTATAATATAGATATACAATGTGTTATATAATATCACCTGATCAATGTTGATCACATCAACTTTCTTTCTGATCTGAGATGTTTTAATTTATTTTTCTTGACTAACTTCTGCGGCTAAGAATTCCAACACTGTGTTTAAGGAAAGCGGTGATAGCGTATATCACTGCTTCCCCTCCCTCACTTTGGATGAAATGCTTTCAGCATATAATGAAATGCTAGTTGTCAGCTTGTTTTGCATTCCCTATATTACATCCAAATGCAGTGCTCTTATGCCAGATGTGAGTGCCAGTATCACAAAATAATGCTCAATTTTATCAAGTGCTTTTTCTACAACCATTGAGAAAATGATAATGTTTTTGGTCTTCATTCTGTTAATGTAGTGTGTGGCATGCACTGATTTTTCTGTTGAGCCACTCTTGTAACTCATGAGTAAATTCTATTTAATTGTAGTATATGATCCTTTTAGTGTACTTTTGAATTTGGCTTGATTTTATTTCATTTATGAAAAAAATGTGCCATATTCATCATTGCCGTAAGCCAAGCTAGTGCCTGGTACTTGAAGGACTCTCCACATTTTAGTTGAACAAAATCATACTTCTTGATTCTAGTACCTTAATGTTCACTAAATGCTATAAAGGACTGGAGCCAGCAAATGATGATAATAACTTCATATTGCACTCATTAGTACAATTTTATTGGTGATATGACTTTTACTCCTTTCTGTGTATTTCAACCCTAAGGTACATATTAGCTAGATTTTAGGAACAAGAGAAAAGACCCATGTAGAATGTATATAAATAAAATATAGATACATTTCATTGTACTTTATCTGAAAGGGCAGAAGTTGAGAAGCTATAAAGTCAAAAGGCATTTAATCTTCAAGTGTTTTGACGAGGATATGTTGTGGATGGATAAAGCAAGATTTCCTTTAAACTCATTTTAAGAGGCTAGGGAAGTGAGTAGATGATGGGATAACTACAAAGTTGTCTCATAGGTCAATTCTTCCTAAACTCTGATGGGCCAACATATCTCCTGAGGTACATGTTACCAGCAGATTCTGAGTAAGGAGATCCAGATGGCAGGGCAGACTACATCCACATCCTTAGGCACTCCAGAGTAACTGATGCTGCTGCCCTTCCATCCACATTTTTTTTCGGGGGGGGGGGGGAAGGTTGTTTTGTTTTGTTTTTCAAGACAGGGTCTCTCTGTGTTAGCCTTGGCTGTCCTAGATTTGCTTTGTAGACCAGGCTGGCCTCAAACTCACATTGATCATCCTGCCTCTGCCTCCCGAGTGCTGAGATTAAAGGCATGCACCACCATGCCCAGCCTCCATCCATATGTTAAAGAGTAAGATCGTAAAATACACAAGCTGCTGTCTTTTGTCCACCAAGCTAACGTCCTTTTCTGACCTCACATGAGAAGACCAACAACCCTCCTATCAGTCTAAATGAATTGAGTAAAAGGAACCAAGACAGAATTGACTTGAAATGTTTATTTTCTAAATAAGGTTACCTAGCCAAAATTTCCTCCATTGTTGGGGCACCTGTGATCTGTTCATCTTTTGCCACAAATGCATTTTTATTATATTTCTCCTTTGAGCCAGGGGTCACTGGGGCCTCATCAATTTACCGAACCTACACTCCATGTCTATTCTCTTTCCACTTCTCTTTGCTCCAAGACTTTATATTCGAAGGCAGTGTGGTTCCCACAGCTGTTGAAGACATAGTTTCCATCTTAACTCCACCAAACCTAGTAAACACACATGTTTTCAGGGCCTCAGATTTTTCGTCACTGAAATATGAAGCATCACATGCTGTGTGTGGGAGTATAAAAAGTAATGAAATGACATATAGCATGGCTAACAAATTGTCTGGCACCAAGTTACTACCAAAAAATATCAGATTCCTTGTTCATCTCACTTATCTTGTTCCAATCCTGTGAGTTTTTTTTTTTTCAGAAGCCCAAACACACGTAACACCTCACTGTAGCTTGCACAGTATCCGAAGACCCTCAACTTTTTGCACCCCCTGATCAAGTTTAATTCAAGCAATTAAAATCAATACATTCTGGTTGTTGTGCAGAATCAACCTCCTCATGATGAGCCTCTTATCCTTTTAGTGTAGGTTGCTTGGCAACACCAACAGGCACATGACCAATGTCACATGTTAGAGGGGCTACCTTTACTGTATCTGTCATTAAACATATAGAATCTTAAGGAAACATTTTTTCATGAATCAATTTCATTGGACTTCAACCAAATGCAATTATTTCTCAATTTGAGCTTTATTTTTACTTAATCCTTCATTATAATGTGTGTTAACACTCGTAATTTGTGTGATTTGCTTAATGAAATGTGGAACCCATAAAGTACGTGTTGCTCTTAAAACATCTAAAGAATTGTTTTCTGTCTTAATCACCAAGCATGTCAGAAGCATTGTCTCAATGTTCTCTATTGCAATCTGTGGTTTGTGTCTGCCATCCAAAAATGAGGGAACTTCAGTTTCAGCCAGCTGTGTTTCTGAATATGTGCATTCAAATGTGGACCATGTGTGACAGAAAATCCTCTGGTGGCTGAGAACGTGGATAGACTTGAGGAGGCTCATTTGATGGAAAGTTATTATATAATATAGTTTCATTTACTCACTTAGCAAACATTTATTCTAGGTCAGGCTCTAAGAGCACAGTGGTGGGGAAATTTTCTCTCAACAAAGTACCCACAGAAATGTACAAAATAACTGCATGTTGGTTTGGTGAATCTGCTGGCTCACCCTCCCACCATTAGCCATTTTATACTAGTTCCAATAAGATTGTAAACAGATTTCTATGATAAATATTCAAATTAGCTAATAGGAACAATATTCTAATTGACAAGAAGATAGATATGATTTCTAAAACTACGTTTCTATTTGGAAATACATTCCCAATGTATTGAGAGGCCTTTTAAACATGTAGGGAATATGATGCATGATATCCAGGATACATCATTAAAATCATAGTTTTGAATTCATGACATGTGGGCATGTTCCAAGTAATTAGATGGCCATTATCTTGTTTATTTATCACTGTGTCCTGGGACTGATGTGGATACGCATGTGTGTGTAGTTATGCCCGTCAGCACAGAAGGGGAAAAGGATCTGAGACATTATTGATGCATTTCGCAGATGAGGACATCAGATATGTGACTCAAGTCATGTCTTTGGCAATAATGTGGTTAACTTCTACTGTACACAAAAGATGGCCAACTTCTGCTGTCCCAGAAATGAGATTTTAAATCACTCCTCTCTGCATTAACACAACATCACAAAGTGTTTGTTTTGTTTTGTTTGTGTGTGAACAACCAATAAGAGCCTTTCCATAGCTCACCTGTGAAGTGACAATTACATACAAGAGAATTCTTCAATGAAAATAGAAAGAAATATGAAGCTAGGAACCCTGTTTCTTGTCCTGCACAATCTATCTATCTATCTATCTATCTATCTATCTATCTATCTATCTGTCGTGGCATTTAATTCTAGGTGTGCAAGACCAGTAGGATGACCAGGCTATTGTTTTTTGAGACATCAGCTGAAGGAGCATGTGGACACAATGCCTGCTGAACCACTTCTTAGTTTGGTGTGGAACTAGTGGCCTACACACTGTAGAGATCCAAGTTTTCAGAGCAATTGAAGAGAAACAATGTAAGGAGATCTTCTCTTGATTCCTGAGATAACAGATTGGCCAGTTTCTCTTGGTGACATATGAGAGTGCTGGCTGTAGGGTCCTTTTTGCTGACAAGATGTCAGGAAGACATCCTTGACTAGATAAATCTCAATCCCTAGGACCCAATACAGTGATGGTCTTATAAGATCTCTCTATAACAAAACTGCCATGTAAGTATTGCTTGTTGACTTATATCCTATCATTTTCTCTGAGACTAAACAGAAATGTTCTCTTTTTCAAAAAAAAAATGAGTCAGTCAGAGTTTTGAGCACTTGAACAAAGTTACAATATAGCCCATCATTTCTTCTGATCCTCAAGAGACAGTGGTTACAAGGCAAAGGGGAAGGGGGTGTTTCCTACCCAAGTAGGGCTCATCACAGTATTATTTCCAACCTTGGAAGAAAAGGAAACTGAGATCCTCTACCCACTGATTTTAATATTCTCCAAAGTCATGGTAAACCATTAGGGACTGGAAATTTCCCAAATGTATACAGCAACTCCTGTCTTAAAAGCACAGAGAACATTTTTATATGCATATTGAGCCTCACAATTGAGCCCAGGCTTGGGATTTCTTTCCCTAGCCTAGCCCAGATTTGACCATTACCTAGATGTTGACCTAAGTTAGCCTTGCTATAGTTGATCTTCTAAGAATTTGGGCAAGAGTATACAGGGTCAAATCTCTACATATTCTTTAAATCTAGTAAAATTGAGATAGCCAAAGATTTATAAACTTTCCAAGGAAAAATGAATCAATGTCCAGGTATGGATTAAAACACATTCCGAGTCATAAAACACTTCCAATGATCCTAACATTAGCTTATCAATTCCTGAGCTCTTACTTCCTGAGGCCAAGGAGCAGGCCTAATTTAAACACTAGGAGTGTTCAAAACCTTCCAATGACTCTAAGTTCTTGAGTCTCCGTTAATTCTTTTGTGGGATTTAAAATGACTTTTCTTACATTTCCTTAAGAGAAATAAAATGTTGCCTCAGGGTAAAGAGATATGACCAGGGGTGCCTTTGTCCATGGAGTGATTGGTTATCAAGATGTGTGACAGAACAGTTCATCATCACACCCCAAAGCATTTGCCAATGTCTAGGGACCTTCTGGTTGTCAATACTGGGAGAAAAGAGTACTACTGTCATCTAGTGAGTAGAGGGCAGCAAGGTTGCTAAACACACTGGAAACTCCACTATCATCCATCCCCAACCACAGACAAAGCTTGTGCACCTCAAATGTCAGAAGCACTGCAGTTAAGCAACCCTGGTGTGTCCCTGTAATCCACAATACATTAAGCTTGCCGATACCAGCAGCTGGAAGTCTTCAAGGCTGTAGGGATCTGGGCATTAAGGGTGTGGTTTGTTTGGTAGACTGTCTACATAACATGCACAAACCCCTGGGTTTGATACCGTGGTAAACCAGTTATTCCTTGTACATGCTTGGATCTCTAGGCTGAGGTGGAAGGAAGAACATCAGAAGTTCAAGATTACCCTAAGCTTCATAGCGACCTCAAAGCCAGCCTCAACTGCATGATCCCTTGTCTGAATGAGCTGGAGGTACACAAACAATTACATACAAGCTGAAATATTTTCTACCTTTGACTTGCTTTGCTAGCATACATCATACTGCCTTTTGCCCTTGAAGAAAACCAACTGCTTACATCATTTGGTAGCAGCCCTGCTTGGCTACAGTAGCAGACAGCTCATCAAACTCTTCCAGGAACCCAAGAGCTTAGAGAGGTTTCAGGGTTCGGGAGTCAGCTGTGACAGCAGTTATGACGAACAGTAATGCCGACATCTCCCAACTTTTCCATTTTTCTCCCACCACGTTATCTCGGAAATAATTAAGGTTAACCCTGACCAGCAGCTTTTTTTTTTTCTACATTCCATCACTTCGTGAGTGTACCAATTCTCTTAGCCAGCTTTACTGAGGAATAAGATTTTCCCTGTCCCTCCTTTTCCAAACCAAGAACCTACAATACTGGTTGGTAAAATTATCAACAGCCAAGACACAGTCACCAGTTGGCCTAACAGTGCTCAGATGACTCATTAAGTAGAGCACACAGAAGGGCACTTAAGCTGGGGTCACGTGCTAAGTCAAGACTGCAAGTGGGAAAGAATTGGGGGGTGGGAGATAAGACCCCCCAAGGACAGTCCTAAGAGGCTCATTTCCTGGTGCCTCTTTTAGGCAGAAATAGCATTGAGTCATCCCTAAGGTGAACCTGATGCTGACTGATGGATTTGGGTCGGTCTCCATGTGGTCTGGGAATGCCTGTGGAGTGTCCATTTCTATCAACAGCGATCTCAGACACTTGCTCAATTCTGACTCATTGATTTGCTTTTCTTCCCTACTGATCCCATGCCCAAATTCCTCCCAGGATCAGTGATAGCCCTGGGAGTTTAGATTTGCAGGGAAAAATATCCTATGAGGCCAAACTCCTGGAGCTACAAATAGACTCTTGATGCTGAGAGTTCAAGAAAAGTCAGAGTATCCCAAAGCCAGCTACCCAGGCAACCTGAGGTGGGTTGTCTGCAGATGTTAATGGGGAAAAGAAATAACTTTAGAAACTTTGAGGTCAGGCTCTAGTTACAATACTTCTCAGGTTACTTCACAGAATCATCTTTTTAAGCGTTAAAAAGTCTAAACAATGTTTTAAAAATAGCAAAGTTATAACTCTACCAAAAATCTCAAGTAAACATATTTTCCTTCAGCCAATTTCTGCCTTCAGACGTTGTCTTGCATAAAACACAAGGTCTGCAGCCTTGAGCAAGGTGGCTCTTGAAATTTTCCAGCATCTCATCTGCTCCTTAAGAGTGAACATTTGGGCCAAAAAAACCAAACTGAAAGTAAAGGTATTGGTAACGGGATATTTCTAAGTGAAACAGGCTACCATCAAGCATGTATTGTTTCATAAAAGAACATGGCTTTTCATAAAAGTTCAGGCTACCATCACATGAACTGTGTCATAAAAATACATGGCTTTTTAAAAGTACAGGCTACCATCATGTGTGCTGTTTCATAAAAGTTGGCCCTAAACCAGCAAAGTTTATATTCCTTTTACAGTACTTAGATGTGCCAGGATCTGTTATTCCTGATTGAGAGTATGACAAATTGTGCTTCTAGAAGTTATCAGTCTGATCCCCTGTCTGATCTAATGGGAGCAGCCGCATTCCACTGCAGGTAGAGTTCTCACTCGGTAGCTTCTCCCCTCTGGGCCAGACAGGTGTGGCCTAAACTCAGTCTAGATAGGAGAACTCGAAGAAAAGCCCAGGTGCTGTCAGACAGCAAGATGAGGTCAGAAATTGGCCCAAATCCCTCTGAGTCAGAAATCTGAGTCATCTCTTTTTCAAAGCTATTCCAAGTCCATTTCCTCCTGTGACTATTGATGCATCTGCTTTACAGACTAAGGCCTTGTTGCCTTGAGACCTTTCCTAGGGGTACCTCAATCCACTGGACCCATTGCCACCTCCCACCACTGCAGAAAAAAAAATATTCAAGCCCCTACCTTTGTATTAAAAAGCTTGAGAGAAAGAGAAACAAATTTAACTGTCTAATCCAGATATGATACTCTGTGTTATTGTTAAGAAAGAAAAGCCTGGGGAGTTCGTGAGGAAGAGAGGTCTGCTGATAAACTGTACTGAAATCCAGATATCATCAGAGACTCTTTGGAAACTGTGATTGTCAAGCCTCCCCATCCAGTGCCCAGTATGAAAAAGGCTGAAGTTCTTGAAGGTTTCTGAGAAATCCCAGCCAATGCGTTTTCTCTGGTGATCTATCTTACTTCCCTTAGCATACATGTGAGCTGCCTCTGTTTTCTCCCATGTCAGCCTGAATCTAAAGCCAGACCTTCAGCAGGTTTTACAAGGAAAGCTATTCTTACTAAATGTCAAGTTGTCGGAGAATTTACCAAAGCCTCCAGCACTGGCAAACCTAACACCAAATTATTTTCCAAGGTTGACCAGAAGTCTTAACTGCTCCATAAAAGTCTTAACATCAGCTGGTCTCCAGTGAATATCTAAGTATTTTTTTCCAACAAATAACACTCTTCCTTGGGAAAAAAAAAATCCAAGAGCAGTTAGTATCACACTATTAAAATAACATGAGAAATCCATAAGGAGAGTAGTCTTTCTGCATAACTATATAATAATAATACAACACTAATATGCTTTTATTTGTATCATTTATCAAACAGTTAGTGTGTTTTAGGTAGCAGGCCATGTGGTTTTTAATTTTGTTATTCTAGTAAGAAGGATAAATCCTTGTAATGCCACTATAGTGCTGTGACCAGTATGTGCAGGAGCTGGCTGACTTCTAAGACATGCCTGTGGTGTATGTTAGAGTCTTAGAAACAGGTAGCCTAACATATAACTAACCAAGTCTGTACTTCGGCTCAAGTGGACAAACATCATGGAGTAAAGAATGGATTGAAATAGGTGAGGAAGAGCCTTACGTGCTTATGCAAAAGAAGAAGCTAGGAGATACACGTACACTCAGAAGATAATGCCACAGTCCTCTCCCACACAAAGGCACCAGAGATATTTTTAGTAAGATTTCAAGTGGGTAAAATGAATTACACAAAGCAGGGGCTATGTTCCATTCCCAATGACCCAGATGAAAAGGGGATCATAACACCTCTCTAAAACCTTGGTTTGAGAATCAGTGCTGTAGACGAATAATCAGGCCAGTGTATAGTAGATACTCAATAAAACACAGTCGCCATCTTCTCTCTCTCTCTCTCTCTCTCTCTCTCTCTCTCTCTCTCTCTCTCTCTCCTTTTTTTCTAACCACTACAACAAACCGAGTTTCTTTGACCCCTCACGTACATTCCTGAACATAACCCTGGAAACTCACTGAACTTGGTATTTATGTATGATTAGTTCTATTTCTATATAATAGTGCTATATCCCTTAAACTATTTTTTAAGAATTTCAACTTAGGCATGATCTTGCTGAAAATTCCTAGCTTGAAGAAGATCTTAATTAGACTTCCTTTTTCTGTTAATGACTAAATATGGTATTGATAATTAGCTTCTGATGCTGACTGTTTTCTTTGGAGAAAAGGAAACAAGGGATGAGGCTATAAACTAACTGAAGTCACTTGTTTGAGAAGTAATTTCCAATATACAGATGTAAACAAAGCAATGGGAAGTTTACTCTTATGCCATAAAATTTTGAAATGGACTCTAAGGGGTCATGAGGAGAATTCCCAATAAAAGAACTTAGTTTTCAGGGGAAAATATCATGCCCATATCAGGAGAAATTCTATTTAGAACCTTAAATGTGTGAAAATGTTTACATTTTGATCCTTAAAAACTACTGGCTAAATTGTATAAAGTGTGCCTTGAAAATCAATCTTTTAAGATTAATATAAAAATTAATAAACTAATCTACTTCTATATTCATAAATTCTCATGCCTGTCAGGAAAAAAAAAGGTAAAGTGTCATACTTGATTTTTCTATTTGATACTCATTCTTATTTATTATGATTTATTGCTTAGATGCCATATCGCTCTTTCAAAAGTGGCAACGTGAACTATTAAATTTTTAAAAAGAAAACTCTTCTTAGCCTGACCTGTCTAAAAGCGAAGACAGAAATAATAGTGTTATTCTACTTCGTGGGACAAAGAGTCTTACAAGATCAAACTTGAAGAGGAATCTGGGTCATTGTCCTGACAGATCTGTGCTATAAAATCTCTGAGAAGCCTGTGTGTCAAGGATCATGCCAAAAATCACCTGAATCAAAGCTTTGCTTCTGAGATTTACATGAACACAAAATGGAGTTGACCCCCTTCCTTTAAAAAGAAAAAAGTCAACTGTGAAAAAAAATTGTTAGAAGGAACGAAATGAATTACAACTATCTCCCTTATAATTTTCTCCTTTTTTGATCACTATTGGGCTTTTTAAAAATCATGATAAGATGTATTCAAGTGTTTATGGTTAATCCAAGCTCTCATTTTCATCTGGACTGCCTCTCTATACTTCTAAGTTTTCATCTCTACTTCTAAGCTTTTAAGAAAACAGTTAAAGGCTACTCTCTGCAGCCTCTCTCTAATTAAAGGGAGTAAGAGAAATTCTCTGTCCCCCAGATCTCTTCTTGATATTCAGCATATGTTTCCAGGAGAAAAGGAAAGACAGGGTCCTGATAAAACTATGGGCAATCAATAACTTGGCTTTGAAATCTATATCAGTAACAGAAAGGACTAAACTTTCCCAGAAATCTCTGTGAGCACTTCAACCTCTAAGGCAGAAACTGAATGTGGACAAGCCCAGAAGGAAGGGAACCTCCACAGGAAGACTGATCTTCTATAGATAAACAACTAGAAAAGAGAAGGCATAGCATGGCCACAAAAAGTGAATGCAAGGCGTCCTCAGTTTTAAAAACTACTGTGGAATGGTTTTCAGTCAGGTTTTTTGCTTGCTTTTTGTTTTTTTGTTTGTTTGTTTTGTTTGGAACTAGACGGTACTTTTCTTTTGATGCAATGCTGCAAAGAAGGTACCAAAGATCCTACTTAAATCCCAGTTTTAGGTATTCTACACACACACACACACACACACACACACACACACACACACACACACACACGTTATTAAAGTAGACAAAGAGAAAAACTCTTAGAACTGTAACCATTAAATTGTAAGATATCAACAGTGGTCCTTCATTATTATGTTTAGGAAGCTCTGTGCTATTGAGAAGACATTTTATTATTAGCCTATTGGAGGCTGATAGGGGGAAAACACATCTTGGGGATTTTAGAGCTTTGTACACTAACGTCACTGGGTCGCAGGTGCCATCACAGCCCTTCATAGTTGTCAGTCATGATGGGGAAAACTCTTGATACAAATTAGAAGACACAGAAGTTAAGAAGAAATTTTTTTCTTCTAAAATTACTGCTTTTTTTAAATTTTCTACATATATGGTCATGTCCATCCCTCACGTCCTCCCTCCAGCTCTCTCTGTTCCTCCAACATATCTTCCATCTTCTTCCCAACTTCATGTGATTTTAAAAAACAACAACAAGACATTCTGAGTCCAATTAATGCTGTTGATACATACACATGTGTTATCTTCCACTGACTTGATTTTTTTTTTTTTAAAGAACAAGGCAGGCTTTGAATAGAGAGAGAGAGAGGAGGTAAAGAAATAATCATGTAAATAGGAATGAGAAAGACTTGTGGAATTCAACTGTGAGTTACTAATTAAGGCCCAAGTAAAGAAATAGAACCAGGCTCGGTGGTGCACACCTGTAATGCCAACACTCTGGCAGGCAGATACAGGTGGATCTCTGTGAATTCAAGACCAGCCTAGTCTACAAAGCAAGCCCAAGATAGCTAAGGCTACACAGAGAAACCCTCTCCTGAAAGAAAGAAAGAAAGAAAGAAAGAAAGAAAGAAAGAAAGAAAGAAAGAGAAAAAGAAGAAAGGGGGAGGGGAGGGAGGAGAAGAAGGAGAAGGAGAAGAAGAAGAAGAAGAAGAAGAAGAAGAAGAAGAAGAAGAAGAAGAAGAAGAAGAAGAAGAAGAAGAAAAGAAAAGAAAGAGAAGGAGGAGAAGGAGAAGAAGGAGGAGAAGGAGGAGAAGGAGAAAGGGAAAAAGAAATAGAGATGAGTACAGACGCAGACACCACATATGAAAGTTTAGAAAAAACTGAAAATAATTTGAAGCCTGGTCCCCTGCTGTATTGGTTATTTTTCTCATGAGTGGGAAAATAGATTTCAGAAGCAACCAGTGGAGGGCGGTCTACTTTGCCTCCTGTGTATAGGTTATAGTCCTCAATGATGGACAAGGTGTGAGAGCAAAGATATCCTGATGGTGGCACAGGAGCATGAGATGACTGGTCACATTGCAGTCACAGACAGGAAGCAGAGAACTCATGCCAGAGCAACTCCAGTCCCCAGTCACCCATTTCTACTAGCTAGCCTCCTATGGTATCACTTCTACAACCCACAAAACAGCAAGGTCAAGCCAGGAACCAAATGCTTAGATGCATGAGTCTGTGAGACAAACTAACTGTGTTTTCAAACCATAACAATAGCTGGTCCTGCCATTTCTAACTAGACAGAGCAAACAGAAATATAGTAGCCCCAAAACAACAAAAGTTTATGAGGGAGGGAGGGAACTCCTATAAAATAGTCAAAAATATAAAGCTGATAACATGAGAATTCATATTAATAGAAAAGTCATAGAATTATAGTCAGGCTACCTTGGTTGTAACTCTAGCTCTGTTAAGTGGCCTTGGTTTTAAAAAAATTGACCTCTGTAGTCCTCAACTGAAATATATTCAATGTGCAGTAGGATATTGCAAAGATTTTATGCACACCTAATACTAATCATTCAATAATTAGCCTTTTTAAAAATCACAGCTGTTGTAAGCAGTGATATTCCTGTGGTGTGTGAACCTGAAGCAAATTTGTTTTTAACCTTTGGTGTGTCCAAGTAACACATATAACCCCATAGAGCAGTGGTAGAACTGCAAAACATGAATCCCAAGTAAGGAGAAACTTCCTGGTGAGGCATCCATTCCAAGTAACTGAATTGTCTATTTTACAACTCAGGGTCAAATGCATTCGAGCAAGTTACGGTGGGATTCTTTTTCCCAAGGTACTGATAAATGAGCAAAAGACTATGAACGAGATGTGCTAAGTCATTCAAGACCCAAGATGAGTGCTCACCTGTCCTTGCCCTCACCCTCCATCAGTAAGGTCAGAAGCTGTTTGCCTTTCCTATTGAGTCAACAGCACAACATTCATGTGCATGTCTAAAAGTCAAGAACCAGGCTCTTTTAGCTTTCTCAACATTGCTGCATTTTGGAACGTATAAAGGAGACACTATTGCATAGAACAATGATTTATGGGGAAGATCTGTAGGGCATAATGAGCACATGGTACGATGCCAGAAGCACGTGGTAAACTGGTCCCTCCGGGATCTGCTTTCCTCTAGCGGATCACATCATTTGCTATAAATGCTTAAACAGCTTTGAAGCCTTTGTCCAAGATGCTCATTATGTCTAATTATATGAGTGAGTGTTTATTAAAGTACGTGCACTGTCATTTTAGAGCCCAAACCGTGCCTCTCCATAAATGTTAGCAGTTTTCACTTTGTAAAGTGTGTTTATACAGAGCAAATGTGTGAACCCACAGCAAGGCAGGGCAGTGTCTTTCCAGACTGTAGCAACAGGGCTCCCAGATCTCAAAAGCAAATGTAGACTTGAACTCAGTCTGTCATGAAAGTGCAGGATCCAAGAAAGCCAAGGATAACACTGGGTCCCACTGTGCGTTCTTTTCAACTACGCAACAGAATACACTGCTTTTAGTAGCCATAAAAGTAAAGCATGCTCTCCAGCCGGTCCTGAGTTCGATTCCCAGCAACTACATGGTGGCTCACAACCATCTATAATGTGATCTAATGATCTCCTGTGGCAGGTGGCATACATGCAGGCAGAGCACTGTATACATAATCATAAATAAATAAATCTTAAAAAAAAAAAAAAGTAAAGCATGCTGTCTTTCTGTTGCTACAGGTCTACCTCTAATAGGCATTTTTAGTAGTTTGGAAATACACTATTTTCGTTTTCATCCCAGTTATGACAGGCTTTACACACATTCCCCAACAACTGTGTTGTATATCTACTACAAGACACACTCGATGTGAGTTCTTTGTCTTTCAAAATGAACAAAGCAAGAAGCTCATGGAGAGCTTTGAATGGCAAGGAAAGCAGCAGAGATAACAATACACCTTGAGAGCTGTGGAGAGGCTGGAAAGTGAGTGTCTCGAAAACAGCGATGAGGTATCCTTGAAGATCCAGAAAAAGGCATCATTGGAGCAACAGTTGAAGCAGATTTTTTTTTTTTTTAATTCACTTCACATCCTGGTCATAGCCCCTCTCTCCTCCCAGTCCTACCCTCCCTCTTCTATTCCCCCTCCCCCATTCCTCAGAAAAGGGGAACCCCTCTACCCATCCACCCCAGCTCATCAACTCAAACCAGGACTGAGTTAATCCTCTTCCCCCCATGGCCTGGCAAGGTTGTCCCGTCAGGGGGAAGTGATCGAAAAGGAGGCAACAGAGTCCATGCCGTGTGAAAGCTAAGAAGCAGTTGCAAGGAAAGTGACTAAGGGCGGCTGTCCTAAAAGAGGCTGTTGAGTGAAGGAAATGTGTTTCTGTGTGTGTCATCTTTAGTGGATGGCATCAATTATTCATCAAGACGCATCCAGGGCTATGGGAAAATGAGTCTGGGACATGTCAAGCCAGAAGAAGCAGCCCAGGGCACATCTTCCTAGGACATCAACATAAGTGGTCTATCTCTCTTTACTGACTCTCTCCTGGCATGAAAAATGCCAGTCCTGTAATTGGCCCAGTTCCAAGTACAGAGAATAACGATTCTGTAGGAGAGAGAGAGAGAGAGAGAGAGAGAGAGAGAGAGAGAGAGAGAGAGAGAGAGAGAGAGAGAGAATAGCTAAAATAATTACTTTTTTTAAAAAAAGCATTTCACTATTCCTCTGACTTGGAGATAGTAAGCCACTGTGTTCAGATTTTTGATGTTTCTAAAATTATATTTATCTTATTTAAGTTAGTTAATGCGGTCAACTCCTTTGGTGCATCAATCTAGTATGTATGAACCTTTTACTTGAAAAAATATCCTGCCACTCCCAGGTACGATGGCACATGCCTGTAACCCCATCATTCAGGAAGCTGAGGCCAGAGGGGTTAAAACCACCCTGAGCTGATTCTGACTCAAAATCAAACAAAAAAATTTTTTAAGCAGCTCTGTGAATTTATAGTTTTAATAAAAGTTATGTTTTAAAAGAGAGAAAATACATTACAATCAATATGAAATGAGTGACAAATGACTGGGGACAATATTTCAAAGACAGTTCACTGGGAGACAGATAAATGCAGCTAACCAAAACTGTCCCAGATAAATGTGTGTGTGTGTGTGTGTGTGTGTGTGTGTGTGTGTGTGTGTGTGTGTGTGTGTGTGTGTTTGTTTAAGGTAACTGATAGGCAAAAAATAATGAGAGGAAGGGCTATAGAAAATAATCACATGAAGAATGTTCAGCTTAGTTCCTCATTAAAGAAATATAAACTAAAACAACAAAGACACACGGTGCATTATCAGATTGGCAGGTACAGAAAAGATTTTAATATTTCCCAGAGTTGGCAAGAGCATGTGCAAAGAGGCCCTCGTAAACTCTCTTGGGCCTGGACTGGATTTTTGTGCCTGAAGCTCATGTAATTTTAGAGACTTATTCTTTTTAAAGGGATGCAAGATTAATTTTATCAACTTATCATGAATCTTTATTCAGGTTAAGGATAAGTTTATTGGATTATAAAATTTTTTAGAGATGACAGTTACCACAAACATTTTGCAAAAGTCCAGAAAAAAATAACATTTGTAATAATATACCATAATACTCTAATATAATCTCTAATGTCTTTTCCCTGTGTCTTTGGGAGCATGCTTCCTGATAATTGTCATCTTACATGGCAATTTACATAGGCAGAATAGAAAGCAACGTCATTTTTCTCTGGCTTATATTATTATTTTGCTTTTCATAGTTTAGAAACTTTTCTGTCACCACTCGTGGATGTGCCATATAATTTTCCAGAATACCCAATACATTCATAGGAACCACTGAAAGGCTATTTTCCCACATGATGTCACATCTCACAGACTTGGAGACCTTGTACAGTAGGGACTCCACGACGTCAAAGACCTTGGACTGATGGCTCTATTGTGCTGCTGATGCTGACTTCCTGTTTCAGGAGCTCTGTGTTATTGTTGCCTTGACAGTATTTCCTGACAAATCAACAAGAAACTCAATCACTTTCAACGTATTTATGGAGCTTGTTCTCATGAAATGTAATTATTCAATAATCGGGACCCTGTTGACTACTTTATATCTAAGATGTCTTATGTCTTTTGGAATGAATTGTGTGTATTTATTTGTTCTGCAATTCACATTTTTAATCAAAGTAATTTCTATGGATTTTGTTTGTCATCCTTACTGCCTTGATTTTATACTCTACCAACTTAACTACGTTAATTTTCTTGCTTTGATGAATTTCTTTGCCAGTGGTTCCATATACCTGTTTCGGGAGTTGATCATTTCTCATTTGTTACATTAAAACCTCCTGAAAGATTTTTATGTATTCTCATCCCAGATTCCCCCAAGCACCCACCAGCTGGTCCAACTTGGCTTGGCATGTGAGAGGAATGCACAGTAAAAGAACAGAGATACAGCAGTCACTGATGACAATGGTTACAAATCCTTTTCTTAATTTTCTAAAAATATTAGAATGTATATACATCCAAGCCATTCCGAAAGGCCTTAAAGGACCATTAAAGTGAAAAGATTAAACCTGTAATTAATTAGCTCACTGAAAATATTCCCCAATGCGTGTTTGGTGCTAATTTAAATTCTAATCATCTAGTTGGAGAAACTATGGTAGTGTCTACAAGAATTTAGAACTATGTGTCCTTTCATCCAACTCTTCTGTTTCTTGTAATTCTCTGAACAAGGATTCTGGTGAATGAGCAAAGCTTTATGTACATGAATATCCTATGAAGTATTACTTATAACAAAGGAGAAAGCAAATGCACAAAGAATGAATGGAGAACCAACACAATTAGTTATGGATACTTACACTATAATATACTGTACAATTATTTAAAAGAGTAAATTATATTTAGCTAACTATGAAAGACAGCCCTGTTAAAGACAACATGGAAGGATTGTAGGAGCCAGAGGGGCCAAGGACACCACAAGAAAACGGCCCACAATCATCTAAGCAGAGTTTATAGGGGCTCACAGAGACTAAAGCAGCAACCATGGAACCTGCACGGGTTTGTGCTAGGCTCTCTACATACATGTTATGTTTAGCTTGGGTTCCCATGGGACTCCAAACAATGGGAGAGGGAAGTGTCTCTGACTCTTTTGCCTGCCCTTGGGACTCTTCTCCTACTGGGTTGCCTAGTGCAGCCTTGATACAAGGGCTTATGACAAGACTCATTACATTGTGTTACGCCTGGGATGCCTGCTCTTTTTTTCTCAAGGGAAACTGAGGAGGCATCAATCTGGGGGAAAGGGGAGATGGATGGGAAATGGGAGGAGGGAAGTTTGCAGTTGGGGTGTGTTACATGAGAGAAGAATAAAGAAAAAGCAACGATCAAAATAGATACCTATGTTACATTTTTCTTAAAATGTACATTGTAAAATCGTATGTATAATTAAGCCACTGTTGAGATCATATAAAAAGATTGCAGTGTTATATACTATACCATACACATATCAGGTTACATGTAGACAGAATAGTTTGTTTAAGAGCAGAAATGCATGGCACAAAGGTTATAGCGTGCATAGTATGGAATGTCTTTTAATGGCTACTTTTAGAGATTGAACAAAAAAAATTACAATTTCTACTTATAAACCATTGTATATTTAATACTAATCCTCTCTTTCTTTTTGAATAAAGTACCTTTATAATTGTAGAAAACAGAAATTCTGTTCAAAAGTAACTTCTATGACTTCCTGTACATAAACTACTTTCTTTTTATTATTTATTTTTTTATCTCATATATTACATCCTGAGCACAGTGTCTCCTCCCCCTTCTCCTCCCAGTCTCTCCCTCACCTCCACCCTCCCATCCACTTCTCCCCTTCAGAAAAGGGCAGACTTCTAGGTACACAAACCAAACATGGAATATCAAGCTGCAACAAGACTGGGCACCTCCTTTATAATAAGGCTAGACAAGACAACCCAGTAGGAGGACCAGGGTACCAAAAGCAGACAGAAGATTCAGACACAACCCCTGCTTCTGCTGTTAGGAGTCTCACAAGAAGACTAAGCTACCCAACCATAAATTATATGTAGAAGGACTAGGTCAGACCCATGCAGGCTTCCTGATTGGCAGTTTAGTCTCTGTGAACCCCTAGGAGGCCAGGTTAGTTGATTCTGTGGGGGTTTTTGTGGTGTCCTTGACCCTTCTGGTTCCCACAATCCTCTGTCCCTCTCTTCCAGAGGATTTCCTGAGTGGGTCTTTGCATTTGTTCCCTTCAGTTGATGGATGAAGTCTCTCTGATGACAATTATGCTAGACTCCTGCCTACGGATATACCAGAATATCATTAGAAATCATTTTATTGATTTTTTTTTTACTGGTCATAATTATCTTTATCTTAGGTCTCTGGGTTATTCAGCCTTTGGTTCCTGGCCCTCTAGGCAATGTCAGGATTGGGTGGGCTCCCTCTCATGGCATGGTTATTAAGCTGGACCTGTTCGTTGGCCACTCCCACAATTTTTTTACCATCTTTACCACAGCAGATCTTGTAGGCAGGACAAATTGTAGGTCAAAGTTTTTGAGGCTGGGTTGGTGTCCCCATCCCTCCACTGGACATCTTGCCATATCCCTCTTGCTTGGAGTCTCAGCCAGGGTCACATTCATAGATTTCTGGAAGTTTCCGTTGCACTAAGTTTCTACCTTGCCCTCAAAATGCCTCCCTATTGCAATTGTCTCTCCCAGTACCCTCTCCCTTCATCTCCCCCCTACACTTGACTCTCATGTTCCCATCCACCCCACCCCCAGTCCATCTTCAATATTTATTCTATTTCCCCTTCCAGGGAGACTCATGTATCCTCTTTTGAGCCCTCCTTGTTACTTAGCCTCTCTGTGTCTGTGAATTGCAGCATGGTTATCCTTTACCATACAGATAATATCCACTTATAAGTGAATATATACCATGTTTGTATTTCTGTGTCTGAGTTACTTCACTCAGAATGATTTTTTTGTAGTTCCATCCCTTTGCCTGCAAATTTCATGATGTCCTTGTTTTTAATAGTTGGGTAATATTACATTGTGCAAATGTGCCAATTTTTCTTTATTTAGTCTTTCCTTAGGGATATCTAGGTTGTTCCCAGCTTCTGACTATAACAAATAAAGATGCTATGAACATAGCTGAGCAAGTATCTTTGTGGCATGATGGAGCATTCTTCGGGTATATGCCCAAGAGCAGTATGGCTGGGTCTTGACGTATGTCAATTTCTAATTTTCTGAGAAACCACCAGATTAATTTCCAAAGTGGTTGTAAAATGTTTACACATGCACCAGCAATGGAGGAGTGTTCCCCTTTCTCTACATCCTTGCCAGCATGTGCTGTCACTTGAGTTTTTGATCTTAACCATTCTGACAGGTATGAGATGGAATCTCAGAGTCATTTTGATTTGCATTTCCCTGATGACTAAGGCTGTTAAACATTTCTTTAAATCTTTCTTGGCTATTAAAGATTGCTCTGTCAAAAAATTCTCTGCTTAGATCTGTACCCCATTTTCAGTTGTATTATTTGGCTTGTTGATGTCTAGCTATTGAGTTCTTCATATATTTCAGAAATTAGCCTTCTGTCAGAGGTGAGTTGGTAAAGATCTTTTCACATTTTTAGACTGACACTGTGTCCTATTGACACCATTCTTTGTGTTACAGAAGCTTTTCAGTTTCATGAGGTGCCTTTATTAATTGTTGATCTTAGTACCTGCATTGTAGGTGTTCTGTTCAGAAAGTTGTCTCCTGTTCCTATGTATTCAAGGCTTCTTTTTAAACATTAAGAAGGACTCTTGTGGAGAAACTCAGCTTTCAAGAAACCTACATTACTTTTAGTTTGGCTTTCTTCCTACGTATTAATGTCAATCTTGAGCTCATAAAATCTTAAGCTTATGGCAAAAGTAAAGCCAGACTCCACCAGGCTTTCTTGAATAGCACCATGCCAACTATGGGTTGATGATCAGAACTGTTTCAGTTTTTTTTTTTTTTTGCCTAGAAACAACCCTCCTATCACAAGGGCAGGTGTTGTAACTATGGATAACACAGGTAAAGTCTTGACTACAAGTTATTCTAGAAAGATCATAAGGTTTCCAGTCATCTCTGAAGAAATGGTGTGTTCTAGAGTATTTGAAGGAACGTTTTCCTTCAGAAGAGAAAAGTAATCCTAAAGAAGGACCCAATCTGTGTGATGCAATGTCAGCCTCGCCTGGGGAGAAGGGAATGTGTAGGCTTGCCTGTGAGCTGTCTTTAGCATAATTTTCTTAATGATGCAAGGAGGTTAAGAAATCAATGATTTATCACTATTTCCTTGTGTCTCAATATTTTCT